>NC_083239.1:38558065-39215333 GCF_032191835.1 Heteronotia binoei
ACCACAGAGTAGTCCCTCCCAAATGGCTACAGCGTCTGGGAAAACCATAGCATTTTCCTGGAAATGCCTAGAGCGACCCCGCACAGGGCGCCGCCATTTTGATGACATCACTTCTGAGTGACATCCTTGTGTCAGCGATGTAGAGAAAGGTTACCCCTGCCAGCCCAATGTGGGACAACGGGATGGGAACCTCCCTGGTGGGGGATTCCCCGCCCGGACCTGGGGCTTGGCAGCGCTGCACACCCCTGATGAAGCCAATCCTGGAGCTTACAAAAAAGAGCCTTGTAAACTCTTGGGCCGTTTTCCCACTTACCTTACCCCGGAGCGACGTCCCTCTTCACCGCGCTACGTCTGCGCGGATTTCGCACAAACTGCTGCGCAGCACCAGGAAGAGCCGCGTAGTCCGGGGCTTTTGCGTCGCAAATGTAAACCGCCGAAAAGCAGGTTTACATTTGCGACGCAAAAGCCCCGGGACTACGCGGCTCTTCCTGGTGCTGCGCAGCAGTTTGTGTGAAATCCGCGCAGACGCAGTGCGGTGAAGAGGGACGTCGCTCCGGGGTATGATAAGTGGGAAAACGGCCATAGAGAATTGGCTACATCAGGGGTGTGTGGCCTAATATACAAAGGAGCTCCTGCTAGAATTCCACCCCTGCTGAGGCCCTTCCCTTAGCCAAACCCCGCCCTCTCTCGGATCCACCCCCAAAGTCTCCAGGTATTTTCCAACACAGACCTAGGGATGCCAAGCCCAATTCAAGAAATATCTGGGGACTTTGGGGGTGGAGCCAAGATCAAGGCTGTGACAAGCATAATTGAACTCCAAAGGGAGTTCTGGCCATCACATTTAAACGGACGGCACACCTTTTCAATTCCTCCCTTCCATAGGAAATAATGAAGGATAGGGGCACCTTCTTTTGGGGCTCATAGAATTGGACCCCCTGGTCCAATCTTTTTGAAACTTGGGGGTATTTTGGGGAGAGGCACTAGATGCTATACTGAAAATCTGGTGCCTCTACCCAAAAAAACAGTCCCCCCAGAGCCCCAGATACATGCAGATCAATTCTCCATGATTTTCTATGGGAATAAATCTCCATAGGGAATAATAGAGTTCCCAGCAGACATTTCCCTCCCCTCCCCCCACATTCTGACGACTCCAAAGCGGGGGGAGGGTCTCCAAACCGGGGGATCCCCTGCCCCCACCTGGGGATTGGCAACCCTACACAGACCTGAGAGCCCTAGCTCAGTTCAGGGACAGGGTTGAACCCAGATTAAAGCCTAGTGTGGACAGGGCCAATGTGGGATCTTGACGGTGCAGGTGGGTTTGTAGTTTTAAAAAAAACCTGTCCAGGGTGGAAGAGGAAGAGATCGAAATGTGTCTGAAGCAAAGCAAGCCCAAAGAGGCCGGGGGGGGGGGGGATGTCTGAGTGGAGAGGGTTACCTCCGTTCACAGAACGAGTGCTTCCTTTTCTTTTCTGTCCTTCCTTAGAACAAATGCCAGAAAAAAACCTGGTTCCTCATCAATGTTCCTTCAAAGCTGCAGAGTCCTGCGAGCAAAAATTCTACTTTGTGAGCTACTGGCATTAAAGTCATGAGTTACTGCATCAATTATTGTGCTTTGGAATCATCCTTCCTGAGCTAAGACAAAAATGTGTGAGCCAGAGGCTAAAAAAACTGTGAGCTACCTCACCCTAACTCAGCTTAGAGGGAACACTGTTTGTCATTAAGGAGCTAATTAGACTTCGCTAAAACAGGCTGGCAGGGCTGAGTGTGGAAAGCTCTGTTAAGGCCCAGCTGATTTTTGGCAACCCAGAAAGGTTTTCAAGGCAAAAAAGTGAACAGAGGTAGTTTGCCATTGTCTACCTCTGCGTAGCAACCCTGGACTTCCATTGTGGTCTCCCATCTAAGTAGTAACCAGGGTCGACCCTGCTTAGCAGCTGAGATATGATAAAATCAGGTTAGCCTGGGCTATGCAGGTCAGGGCCTGCTGGCTACTGCTGTGGAAAACACCCCCCCCCCACAATCACAACCTAGAAGAGGTTGCTGTCATATCTCTGATTCACTAGTTTGGTCTTGCTGTCTCATCAAAAACAGACCATTTGGTTACACCACTACGTCAGATCCAGTTTGGATCCTTTGTGCGCTCTTGAAACTGATGGGGGAGCAGATTTCCAAAGGGGGCACATCCAGAGCAGTGACTCACGCAGAGACACGGAGGGTGAACTCTATACCAAGGGTGGTTCGTTTATGCTGTTACAGATGGTAAAAATATACTTTTTGGTGGGCAGAATGAAATGAGCCTATGGTTTTAACCTACAGGTTTCCCAGAAATTCAGGAAGCATTGTCCCAAGCCATGAATGTCACTTGTCACATTCTCCCTTCCTCCGCTGGTTGGTGCCCTGCCCCCAAACCACTTCATACCTCCGTTGCAATACCTTGTAAAGGCCAGTTTCTGAATCTGTCTCTTGCAGTGACGCTCCTCCCCTCCTCAAATAGACCAACAGGTTTTCCTGCTGCATAACTCAAATAACTAAGAGCTCCTGTCTTCATTGTTCCCTGGGGGAGGATCATATCTCCGCCCCGGGCCTCTCAGGCTCCTTCCGCTACCTGTCTGCACCTGCCTTCCGGCCAGAGTAAAACAGCTTTCCTTTCCCCATGGCACTCCACCGAGAGCCCTAGAGCTTTGGGCCCTTCACTCCACCCCAGTTGCGCCAGCCGGGCATGGCTCGCTGCTGGCATTGGGGCACCTGTTTCTCTGCCATTTTTGCTGGCTGGCTGTTGGCACTGCTAGGTGAGTCTGAGACCTCCCTCCAGGTTTTCCTTTCCTTTCCTGGTGATCCAGCTCTGTCTTTTGGATACCTGGGGAAATTTGGCGGATTAGCATGTGTGTTGGGCGGGGTGGGGGGAGAGGAGAACGGAATCTAGAGGCACTGACCAAGGATAGAAAGACACAAATTTATTTACTTCTGATACCCCATAAGGAGTGTAAATAACAGAAAGGGTATGGTTGGCCTTTTTGCTCGCAGAGTCCAAGTTCCAAGCAGGATTGGCTTCAAACCTTTATTGAACTGAGAAGAAAAGGAGAATTTTATTTTGGTGCTGCCTTTTCCTTCAGTGTCGGAAGAAGTGAGGCCTGTTGGTCATATCCGAACAAGTAAACTTTAAGCCAAACGTGTCCCATGTTGCGGCTTCAGCCTCTATTTTAGCAGCTGCTGGCAGACAACGAAAACATTTATTTAAGACAGTTCCCCCCCACCCCTCACCGCCGCCCTCTTTCCATGATGCTCAGCTTGACGTACTTTGTTTCTCCTGCCCTTCATTTTATGCTCACAACAATCCTGTGAGGTAGATTTGACTGAGAGAGACAGCAACCCGCTAAAGATTTACAAAGCTTTAGTAGTGGACGGTGTTGTGTTTGTGTGTGTGTGTGTGTGGGGGGGGTCAATCATAAGTCTTGTGCTCCAGAATTGGAAACACTGGATCCTTGTTCTCCCAGTCAGATCTGGGAAAACATATTTTTTGAGACAGGTTGCCAACCTTCAGGTGGCGCTTGGACATCTCCTGGAATCACAGTCTCCAGTTCCCCTGGAGAAAATGGCTTCTGTGGAAGGTGGATTCTGTGGCACTGGACCCTCCCCAAACCCCACCCTCTGCAAGTTCAGCCTCCAAATCTACAGGGATTTCCCAAACTGGAGTTGCTAACCTGATTTTGGAGGGTACTTTTCTGTCCATGTAGTTGGCAACAGTCCGAAAGGGAGGTGGCGACTCCCATTAGCACCCAGAGACGGTACGCTGGCAGCCTTGAAAAGCGTATCTGTTAATAACCTTCTTTGAGGAAACAACTGAGTTTGGGGGAAAGAAACATCTTGCTGACTTTCAACTTCATAATTACGTCTCTGATGTTTTTGTCCCCTCTCCCCTAATTAAGAAACGCTGGATTTAAAGGATGCAGATCTGTGTGATGCGGCTGATCACTCTATAGCCCTCTTCATCTAACTTCAAGGAGTTTCCCCATCAACTTAGATTGGTTTTTGAAGCCTATGTGCTTGTGGAGGGGATGTTTTTCACAGTTGACTCCTGCTCTTCTCCCAAGGTCATGGCAAGTCCATGATGTTATCAGATTTTTATCTTGTCCGTAACTGAGGGAAGTTAGAGAGAGATTTGCTTTATGACTGAGCAGGATTTGAACCTTGGTCTCTCTGGACCATGCCCAACACTCTATCCAGTGCTCAGAGGAATGGGTCAGTCCATACCATTCTTCAGAACTCAGCAGGGTCTATTTGTTTTCTTTCAAAGGCATCCAGGGCGTTTTTTGTAGCAGGAGCTCCCTTGCATATTAGACCACACTCTCCTGATGTAGCCAATCCTCCAAGAGTTTACAGGGCTCTTAGTAAAGGACCTACTGTAAGCTCCAGGAGGATTGGCTACCTCAGGGGTGTGTGGCCTAATATGCAAAGGAGTTTCTGCTACAAAAATAGCCCATGAAGGTATCCATACCTCACAATGCTTAGTTTATGAGGTATCCTCGCTGGTGGCATTCTGGTGATTTTGATGAGAAACTGGGTATATGAATTTCTCCAATCCATTGTAGCATCTGGTTGAATGCCTTATCTGAAATGAGCCTGAGTTTCATGTGCCTTAGGATTCACCTTCTGCATTTCTCAGTTTCAGGGTTTTCATTTTTTTTTAAGCGTTTAATTTTTTATAGATTATTCTTCCTCCAACAAGCTCAGGGAAGTGTACAAATTGCTCCATTTTATCCTCACAACAATCCTGTGAGGTAGGTTAGGCAGTGTGTGTGTGTGTGTGTGAGAAAGAGAGAAAATACAACTGGCTCAGAGTCACCCAAGTAGTGTAGTGGCTAAGAATTTGAACCCATATCACCTTAGGTTTAATATGATAATCTAACCACTGTACCGATAATGTAACACATGTAATAGAAGAATAGACAGAACCTTTGTGAAGATTACTGAGGAAAAGGGTGTTCAGCTTTCCTCACCTGAATTGTTTTTCCAACCCCAAACAGCTCCAAGTATCCTATATTTGGCTGTTGGGGAAACATGCAGGTGCTGATAACGACATTTAAGTTTCTGCAATGGCAAATAGTGGGTTGCTGATTCCATTTCAGACCAGGAACACAGGGGATGGGGGAGTTGTTCTTTGTCCTCATCTGCTCTGATCTCAACCCAAGCTGGGCTTGCACACGAGTGCACATCTAGCCAGGCCCGTAGTGCCCCATGCGGCCCGCAGGGTCCAGCCTCTTTGTGGATTTTACGAGCCCCCTCCCCAAGCCTTGGCTCCCCCCTCCCCCTGGTAGGCTTCCCAATCCCCAGGTCCCAGAGGGGGATCCCCCGGTTTTACAGGCTTTCCCCCTCCCCCAGCCAGCTGGCCGGCAGGGGAAGCCCCGCCCCCAGAGCCATCATGCACCTCCATGAACAATTCCCGTAGGGAATGATGGGGAATTGATCCGCGGGTATCGGGGGCTCTGGGGGACCCTGGTTTTTTGAGATAAAGGCACCAAATTTTCAGTATAGCATCTAGTGCCTCTCCCCAAAATACCTCCCAAGTTTCAAAAAGATTGGACCAGGGGGTCCAATTCTATGAGCCCCAAAAGAAGGTGCCCCTATCCTTCATTGTTTCCTATGGAAGGAAGGCATTTAAAAAGTTGTGCATTCCCTTTAAATGTGATGACCAGAACTCCCTTGGAGTTCAATTATGCTTGTTACACCCTTGCTTTTGGCTCCGCCCCAAAGTCTCCTGGCTCCACCCCCAAAATCCCCAGATATTTCTTGAATTGGACTTGGCAACCCTACCCCCTGGGCACCCCTCACCCCGATCCCCTCGGCACATGAAGCAGGTAGCAGCACCAACAAGCTCTCTCCTGGAGCACTCAGCAGAGTTGGGTGGGTAGGCAGATTCCGAAAGTTGGGTGGGTAGGTGGGCAGCCCTTAGTCCAGCCCTGAAGAGCTGGGGGCTCCATGTGCTGCCTTGTTTTCCACCGCCATGAGCCTGAACGGTAAGTTCTTGGGCGGATGGGAGGAGAGGCCCCTAGATTGCACAGGATGCAAGGGCAGCTGTTGTCCTTTTGGGGTGGGAAGGGAGGGAGAAGAACGGCCAGGACATATCTCCCCCAGCCAGCGTGTACAAGCCATGAAAACCTGTAGGTTGGGGAAGGGCACAGGAAGGCAGGGAAATGGGGAAGACGCGCAGAGATATAAATCAGCCTTCTTTTGAACTTTGGAATTGGAAGTTGATCACTGCAGGCTGAGCTCCAGGAAAGGTAGAAGGGGAATTGGAGCTTACAAGCAATTTAAATCACACTGGAGAGGGGAGGGAGAGGAGTAGCCCACAGTCACTCCAGCTCCTTGCATCTCACACCGATGGCCCCCCTCCTACAACGCCCCCTGTGGCCCCTTCCCTCTGTGACTCTTAGCTACAGGGCTGCATCTAACCCAAATTCTTTGTGGAGGCCACTTGCACCTTATACCATTTTGTCCCCAATTTAAGTCTGTGGTGGATATCTCCAGGGCTTTTGGGGTTTTTTTGTAGCAGGAACTCCTTTGCATATTAGACTACACCCCCTGATGTAGCCAATCCTCTAAGAGCTTACAGTAGGCCCTGTAAGAAGAGCCCTGTAAGCTCTTGGAGGATTGGCTCCATCAGGGGGTGTAGACTAATATACAAAGGAGTTCCTGCTAGAAGAAAAGCCTTGGATATCCCATAGAAGTCCTCTTTTCAACCCATGCCTCCAAATTGGAGCACACAAGCTTTTAGTCTACCTTCTTTCTCTTTATTCCCTACTATTCGTCTGCTTCCATGACCTCCAGTGTAATTATAATATTTAGTTGGGGGCCTTCCTTGGAGATTCGTCCTGCAGGTGGGTTCATCTCAATGTAAACACTAAACCAAAAGTCCTCAATATTTTGAGTCAGCAGACATTTGTAATTCTGAAACAGAGTGGTGGGCTCAACCACAAAATGGCTGCCAGAAGAGGCAGAGTTAGCCACAAAATGTCCAGGACGGAGTGAGGTCATATATCATTCTTATAGTAACTTGTCAACGTTTCAGGCAGAAGCTGTTTAACAAGATGCCTTTCCGAATGACCATATTATTTGAAAATATTTTCTTGCATACACACAGTCTCGCGGTGAAGATTTTTGTGTTGTGGGGGCAGCTGCTGCCGAAGCAGTGTTTTTGTGACTCTACAAAGCCAGTCAGGTCTATGGTAGACCACCAGAAGCCCTGCTGGGCAGAATTCTTACCGGCCCCTATTTTAGGGTTGCCAATCCCCAGGTGGGGGCAGGGGATCCCCCCGTTTGGAGGCCCTTGCCTCGCTTCAGGGTCATCAGAAAGTGTGTGTGGGGGGGGTGTCTGCTGGGCACTCCATTATTCTCTATGGAGACTGATTCCCATAGGGTATAATGGGGAATTGATCTGTGGGTATCTGGGGCTCGGGGGGGGGGGTTGTTGTGTTTTGAGGTAGAAGCACCAAATATTCAGCATAGCATCCAATGCCTCCTCAAAACACCCTCCAAGTTTCAAAATGATTGGACCAGATGGTCCAATTCTATGAGCCCCAAAAGAAGGTGCTCTATTTCCTATAGAGGGAAGGCATTTAAAATATGTGTGGTCCCTTTAAATGTGATGGCTAGAACTCCCTTTGGGGTTCACTTATGCTTATCACAACCTTTCTCCTGGCTCCACCCCCAAAGTCCCCAGATATTTCTTGAACTGGACTTGGCAACCTTACCCTACTTATTTACCAAAAACACTTGGCAGGTGCCAGGAAAGTTGTTGGCAGACTAGGCGACTAGGGTTGCCAGGTCCAAAGCAGCCATTTTCTTCAGGAGATGAAGAAGATATGGATTTATATCCCACCTTGTACTCTGAATCTCAGAGAGGTCACAATCTCCTTTACCTCCCCACAACAGAAACCTGAGAGGTAGGTGGGGCTGAGAGAGCTCTCACAGAAACTGCCCTTTCAAGGACAACCTCTGCCAGAGCTATGGCTGACCCAAGGCCATTTCAGCGGCTGCAAGTTGAGGAGTGGGAAATCAAACCTGGTTCTCCCAGATAAGATTCCGCGCACTTAACCACTACACCAAACTGGCTCTCCTGGAGGCTCTCTGACCTGGAGATCTGATCTCTGCCAGCTGGAGATCAGCCATAAAAGCAGGAGATCTCCAGGCCCCACCTGGGGGCTCCTCCACTAAACTATCCCATCAAAAGTTGTGTTAAAAACAGCAAACAATTACATCAACAGTGGGGGGAGGGGGTGGATATGCCTGCTTTTCCACTCCCTTCCTTTCATTTGGCCAGTCCACAGTTGCCATTTGAGCAACAGACACCGCCTCAGCACTTTCGACAGCTCCACAGCAGGCAAGAAATCCAGTCAATTCTAGAAAAAAAAAGAGCAGCTTCCTCTGTAGATACCTTCCTCAGGACACATCTGCAAAAAGCGCAGGGTGGCGGGAGGGAAGATGGCCACCTTGCTTCCGTCTCCTGCTGTTGTCTTCTCAAAGTTGGGCCCAGAAGATAGCAACTGGGATGCCCACCCCACAAACCCCCTCCTGTTAGATTTATGACCTTCTCCCATCCGTGCCCCACTCTCTTTCCCTGCAGGGAGCCGGCCCATCCATTACAGGCTGTGGTGGCTGCTGGGCTCCCACTGAGCCAATTTTCATCCATCTTCCCTTGTCGGCCTCCCCTGCTGCCTCCCGGCTCTCCTCGTTCAGCTCCCGCTAATGCAGCCCCTGGCGCGCGGCCGATGCTGTTGTTCGGCTTTTAATTTACAAGGGCTTCAGACCTGCGGGCCCTGCCAGCTTGGGGGTTTTGTTATATGGATGGTTTCAAAGAGCCGGAGATGGAAAGGAAGGGTCAGGATTAGAACTGGGAAAATAAATCGGAGGTGCGTAGCCTCTCCTCAGTGGTGTTGACAGACAATAAAGGGATTTGCGGAAGGAAACGGAGGCTAGAATATTGAGATGGGTGGTGGCGCGCTCCCTCATATATAATGTTATCAAATCCAAATGAGGGGAGGGTGACTCATACTGTCACCTTCAGACTCCCTGAGTAGGTTGCCTGGCATTGTGTACTTCACAAAAACAAGCGCCCAAGTGGTGTGTGAATTTTATTCTCAGTCCGGTTGTGGGCAAGTCAAAGGACACTGGTGTAGGCCTGCAATATGCTGTTTATGAGGGAGATGGAATCAAGGCAATGAAAATATTGTGAAGAGAAAACATGGCTGTCTTGTGCATTGATACAGAGGGGGTGCTGGACACTGGGCGTTGACACGGCTGGTGAAAGCTGGCCCAGTCAGGCCAATGTGTTTTGGAAAAAGAGTCTGTGTTTCCAGGAAAAAAAAATGGGTCAACCGCATTTGTCACTGAATTTCAAGTACTGGCAAGATGTTACAGGAGTTCCGGCAAAATACACAACCCATTTCCATTACCAGCTGGCGCATCACCCTCTAATTTAATAACTGGTAGATGGTTCAAGGAGGAGACAGTACTTCATCGGGGCAGAACATCCAGAGATGGCTTTACTGTGTAAGACAACTGCCTCAAGGGACAATACTCTCTCCCTCCCCCCTATTGTTAACAGCTGCCTGAGAAATGGGATGGTGAAGAGCCCTTCAGAAAGCACTGCATAGTGTGTGATTCACATGCATGTGTGGTGCCCTTTTGGAATCGCTCCTCACTTCCCTAGGCCAGGAAGAGGCAGAAGTCAAACTAGAGCAAAATGAGATGGTGGACAGGGGAGGAGGAGAAATAGTTGCAGCCAGATGATGATGATGATGATGTATTGGATTTACACCCCGCCCAACACTCTGAGTGTCAAAGAGGCTTACAATCAATGTTCCCTCTAAGCTGCAAAGTCTTGTGAGCAAAAATTCTACTTTGTGAGTATTAAAGGTGTGAGCTACTGCATAAATTATTGTGCTCTGGGGTCATCCTTCTGAGCTAAGACAAAAATGTGTGAGCTGGAGGCTAAAAATCTGTGAGCTAGGTCATGCTAACTCAGGTTAGAGGAAACACTGCTGACAATCTCCTTTCCCTTCCTCCCCCACAACAGACATCCTGTGAGGTGGGTGGGGCTGAGAGAGCTCTCACAAGCTACTCTTTCAAGCACAGCCCTGTGAGAGCTATGGCTGACCCAAGGCTATTCCAGCAGCTGCAAGTGAAGGAGTGGGGAATCAAACCTGGTTCTTCCAGATAAGACTCCGGGCACTTAACCACTATACCAGACTATACCAAAGAGAAGAACTGGTTTTATATCCCGCTTTTCACTACCCAAAGGAGCCTCAGAGTGGCTTACAATCACCCTCCCTTCTTCTCCCCACAACAGATACCCTGTGAGAAGGTGGGGCTGAGAGAGCTCTGAGAGAACTGTGACCGAAAAGTCACCCAGCTGCCTTAGGAGGGGGAAAAAAAATCAAACCTGGTTCTGCAGATTAAATCTGCTGCTCTTAACCGCTGCAGCACACTGGCTTGCACACTGGCTGCCAACCTCATGGCGGTGGCTTAAGATCTCCCAGAATTACAACTGATTTCTAGACTACAGCTCCCCTGGAGAAAATGGCTGCTTTGGAGATTGGACTCTATGACTCCTGAGTTCCCTTCCCAAGCACCACTCTCCTCTCAGGTTTCAGCTCCAAATCTCCAGGAATTTTCCAACCTTGAGCGTGCAACCTTGCCAGTCACTTGGGCTAGTCACTCTTCACTGACCGGCCGACCCCCCAAGGCTGTTGTGAGGATAAAGTGGAGGAGAGGAGAATGATTTGAGCTGCTTAGAGCCCCCATTGGGGAGAAAGGTGGGGTAGAAATGAATGAAATAAAACGACACTTGCCCACCCTGGGGAGTCCAGATGGCCAGGGTCATCTGTCTGCCCTGGTCCTAGGGTTGCCAATCCCCAGGTGGGGGAAGGGGATCCCCCGGTTTGGAGGCCCTCCCCCCACTTCAGGGTCATCAGAAAGTGGTGGGGAGGAAATGTCTGCTGGGCACTCCATTATATCCTATGAAGACCGATTCCCAAAGGGTATAATGGAGAATTGATCTGTGGGTGTCTGGGGGGGGGGCTGTTTTTTGAGGTGGAGGCACCATATTTTCTGCATAGCATCCGGCGTCTCTCCTCAAAACACCCCCCAAGTTTCAAAAAGATTGGACCAGGGGTCCAATTCTATGAGCCCCGAAAGAAGGTGCCCCTATCTATTATTTCCAACGGAGAGAAGGCATTTAAAAGATATGCAGTCGCTTGAAAGGTGATGGCCAGAACTCCCTTTGGAGTTCAGTTGTGCTTGTCACAGCCTTGCTCCTGGCTCCACCCCCAAAGTCTCCTGTCTCCACCCCAAAGTCCCCAGATATTTCTTGAATTGGACCTGGCAATCCTACCTGGTCTTATAATAGCCGCCGTCAGCCACAAGCAATCCAGCCAACCAAAATTGCCAGGAATACCCTAGCGTGGAATCAGCAGCCCTGTAAAAATATATATCCAATTCCACACATTACTAACATACCCACATCATTGAGCGGCTGCATGAATATTTCACCGCTTCTTTCATGAATTCTATAGCCTAGGAAACATTCCTTCCAATGACTTCTCTTCAAATTGGCCTTCAGAAGCCTGGCAAATGTAGGCGAGGGTCGTGGAGGGGGGACTGCGGGATGTCAGGAGAGACACCTTTGTTCCCAATTTAGCTCTAGTCAGAGCTGGTTTCGGAGCTTTGTCGATTTCTCCCAGCCAGATCTTTTGCCCTGGATTCAGCCCCTGAGTGCTCTTTCTGTGCGGGCTCTGATAACCGCCGAGAGAAGAAGACCAAAGAACCACAAGAGGGGTGAAAGCAGGCAGGGAAGGGGGCCAATACAGGAATTATAAAGGCCTAGCGGCATTCCTGGCACGACTTCTAGGCCAAAAGCGGCAGGTTGGAGATTTTTGTCAGGATGCGGCTGAACAAAGCTGCTGTGTGCAAGGGGAGGAAAAAGTCTGTCCATGACTCTTGAAATCCCAAAGCCGCGCACCTTCCCTTTTAAAAGGGACTAGCAAATTTCTGCCCAGATGTGCAAAAGGAGTGCAACGCTGAACAGGATACCAAAGGTGGGCGGGGCGCCTCTGCCCCATCCAGGCAAGACGCCGTTCCGGCAAACCTTCCCCTTATAAAGTTAAATAATTTAAGAGACGTCTAATTTATTGAAATGCATGCAAATTTAAAACAGCTGTTAGCAAGCTTTGGGAGCGCGTTTTAGTATTATTGTTCGTCGCTATATAACATTAATTAGAGCTAATTAGAATCTGAGGCTGACGCATGACAATAGATTTTTAAGAGGATGAAGATGAGAGAGAGAGAGGCATCCGTTGAGGAAGGATGGGGAGGGGCTTTCCCCTCACACTTTGCTATCATTATTTTTCTTGTCAAAACACGTTTTGCAGGTTGCTGAAGCACTACGGATGCCTTCAAAATCTGAGATCTGAAAGGACAATGGGCCAAATGCTTGCATCATAGGCAAAGCTAGTTCCCTGGTACCTTCAAATCTGAGAAATTTCTGGAGATTTGGGGGCTTGCAGCTGGAGAGGTGGGGCTGCCACAGGGCCGCAGCCAGGATTTGGTGGGGCCCTCAACAGCATTTTTTGTTTTGGGGGGTGGGGAAGGGGACCACCCGGTTTGGCCCTACACATTTTCTCTGCTTCTCAAGTAAAGCTACAGCCCGCCCCCGCACTTGTCTAACTCATTAAACCTCCCAGCTGGCCACAAATAGACTTCTCCCCACCACCACTCCGTGCCAGTCTGAAGCCCCTACAGTACCAATGCTGCACTTGTTCAGAGCAGTGGCGAATGGCGGTGAGCAAAGGGGACAAATTGGAGGCCCTCCAATGGAGGGGCCATATAGATGGAAGGGCGGGGTGTTGAATGGAGTGGCCTGGCCAGGGCTTTTTTTGTAGAAAAAGCCCAGCAGGAACTCATTTGCATATTACCCCCCACCCCCTGACACCAAGCCAGCCGAAACTGCGTCCCTATGCATTCCTGCTTTAAAAAGGCCCCGGGCCTGTCCCTCCCTGGGCCCCACTGTAACTACAGGCCTGGAGTGCCAGCCCTGAGTTGCAAACGATCTTGTGGGTGGAGCCTGGGGAAGGCGGGGTTTGGGGAGGGGAGGGACCTTAGCAGAGTAGAATTCCTTCGAGTCCACCCTCCACACCAGCCATTTTATCCAGGGGAACAGAGCTCTGCAGTCTGGAGATCCAGTCATAATAGCATGAGATCTTCTCCTGGTGCCACCTGGAGGGTGGCAACCTTATGGAAAGGGCAAGGTTGAGGGAGAGGAAGGACTTCCACAGGGTCTGATTATATTTTTTGTTCGTTACCAATTTTTTTTTTCAACGGACAAAACCAAACAGCAAAGAGACAGCAACATTTCCATATAGGGGACAGCATGATCTCTCCAGAAGCAGAAAAAACAAATACAAGATGAATTAGAAATATAGTGTGCTAGCTGTAAAGCAGATATGTACGAACAGTCAATATTTCAAACCAGCTAACATTGTTTTCAACAACGAAGAGCAAGCATTCCCAGAAAGACATAACTACTCATAGGGTTGCCAAGTCCAATTCAAGAAATATCTGGGGACTTTGGGAGTGGAGCCAAGAGAAAGGTGCGGCAAGCATAATTGAACTCTGAAGAGAGTTCTGGCCATCACATTTAAAGGGACCACGCTCTATTTAAATGCCATCTTACCATAGGAAGTAATGGAGAATAGGGGCACCTTCTTTGGGGGCTCATAAAATTGGACCCTCCAAGTCCAATCTTTTTAAAACTTGGGGGATATTTTGAGGAAAGACACCATATGCTATGTGGAAGATTTGGTGCCTCTACCTCAAAAAACAGGCCCCTCAGATACCCAAAGATCAATTCTCCATTATACCCTATGAGAATCAGTCTCCATAGGGAATAATGGAGTGCCCAGCAGACATTTCCTTTCCCCTCCCCCCACTTTCTGATAACCCTGGAGTGGGGGGAGGGCCTCCAAACCGGGGGATCCCCTGCCCCTACCTGGGGATTGGCAGCCCTAACTACTCAGTGCTTATATATATCAGGTAAGGTTGCCAATCCCCAGGTGGGGGCAGGGGATCCCCCGGTTTGGAGGCCCTCCCCCCGCTTCAGGCTCGTCAGAAAGCGGGGGGAGGGGAGGGAAATGTCTGCTGGGAACTCTATTATTCCCTATGGAGATTTATTCCCATAGAAAATCATGGAGAATTGATCTGCGGGTATTCGGGGCTCCAGGGGGGGCTGTTTTTTGGAGTAGAGGCACCAAATTTTCAGTATAGCATCGAGTGCCTCTCCCCAAAATACCCCCCAAGTTTCAAAAAGATTGGACCAGGGGGTCCAATTCTATGAGCACCAAAAGAAGGTGCCCCTATCCATTATTTCCTATGGAAGGAAGGAATTGAAAATGTGTGCCGTCCGTTTAAATGTGATGGCCAGAACTCCCTTTGGAGTTCAATGAGGCTTGCCACGGCCTTGATCTTGGCTCCACCCTCAAAGTCTCCTGGCTCCACCCCCAAAGTCCCCAGATATTTCTTGAATTGGACTTGGCAACCCTAATATCAGGCAAGACAAAAGTAAATAAGATCATGATAAGTGTAGGGTTGCCAAGTTCCCCCCTGGCCACTGGCAGGGAATGGGGGAGGGGGTGGGGGGAGAATAGGGTTGCTAGAACCAAGTTGGGAAACTTCTGGAGATTTGAGGATGGAGCCTGAGGAGGACAGGGACCTCAGTGGGGCACAATGCCCTGGAGTCCACCCTCCAAAACAGCCATTTTCTCCAGGGGAACTCATCTCTGTAGATTGGAGCCGTAAAGCCAGGGGATCCTCAGGTCCCTCCTGGAGGCTGGCATCCCTACATTGTTTTCATCAGGGCTTCCCCCCCCCCCTTTTTTGTAGCAGGAATGCCTTTGCATATTAGGCCTACTGTAAGCTCCAGGAGGATTGGCTACATCAGGGGTGTGTGGCCTAATACGCAAAGGAGTTCATGCTACATAAAAAAAGCCCTAGGTCCCATCCTTCCCCCTCACGATTCTTTGAGCCCCTCCAGCTTCTCATAAACAAAATAGTGGAGAATTTGCTCTTCTGTTGGTTCTCTAAAATGTGTGGGCAAATCCAGGTCTGAAGGTGCACCGAGGAAACAAATATACTACCTTGTCTCTCTCTCTCTCTCTCTCTCTCTCCTTTTTTCTTTCCTTCCCAGTCCCCCTAGCTCCTGCCCTTCCTTCTGTCCCCCTGGATAGGCTTGCTGGCGACAACACCTTTCTCGCCATCCCGTTCTCTTTACCCGCTCCTGAGGTTCCAAGCCTCATTGCCTGGCAGAAGGATGCGACCAACCTGGCCACAGGAAGCTTCAGGCCCAACTTCTCAGTCCTGGTGGCGCCCAGTTACCGGCCTCGGTTCTCCGTGGATCCCACGAGCGGGAGTCTCAATATCACTGCACTGATCCCCGCTGATTCGGGTGTCTACACAGTGGCACTGTTCCCCCTAGAAAGCGTGGAGCGGAAGGCAAACATCACGCTCAGGGTGTATGGTGAGTAGGCCTTTTTGCCCTTCTGATCGCTCGGCTTGGGAAAGCTCTGAGCCACTTCTCCAGAGGTCCTGCTCAAGGCGACTTGCAAAGCGACACGGGATAAAGCATAAAAACCATCAAAAGTTCAGAAAAGAATATTAAAAGCCCAGCATGAAAAGCTCACTTGAGCTGAGGTTCTCTGCCATTTTCCACTATGACCTTCCAGCAGCCGCTGCAAAAAATGTTCTGATGCTCTAATACTGCATGTGTGGTGGCTAAGTACACTGGCCATGTGCAATGGCGCACCGTTTCCTTGTTTTATTTTTGCACACCCAATGTCCTCCCTTAAATCAGGCCTCCAGTGATCTGGCGCAGCCTGGCATTACTTACCTGCCCATAGCTCTTCCCTGGACACTGTTTCTTCCTCCTGCTTCATTCCTGGCTGTCCAGTTTTTGGATGATATTGCGCACATTAGGCCTCTGTTGCCCATGGTGCAATAGCATAAGGAAGCAATTGCTATAAGCGACAGTATGGAGCTGGTTCAGATGGAAAAGTGCAAAAGTGACTGGCCGGCTTTGACCCATGGGATACTGAAGGAGAACTAATGCCTGAACACGTATGGGTGGGAGCTGAGAGGAATGGGTCACCTTGATTAATGGTACAGAAGAGTGGGGCTTAATGGTCAGACCAGCAATGTGTGCAGGGCCAGCCTGTCCATTAGGGCCCTCCCTACCGCCCTGACCTCCTTGGTGAGGGAAATGGATGAACCAGCAGCCACGGTGGCGCTTGACCTCACTAGGAGCGAGGATGGGGGGGGGGAGGAAGAGTGTGGGTGGTAGGGCGGGGCCTTGCCTTGGGTGCCAGATGCCCTGCAGCCGGCCCTGAATGTGTGGGGCAGCTCCCCAGCCCATTCTTGTGTGTGTCTTCTCAGAGGAGGTGGGCGACGTCTCTGTGGTCCCAACATCTGCGGAGGCCGACGAAAGGGACAGCTCAGTGACCCTAACATGTAGCCCGGTCCGAGGGTCCATCACCTGGACCAAGGATGGTCAGACCCTGGACGAGAATTCCCGATTCCAGCTCTCCGGCGGCTCCCTGAAAATCAACAACCTTCAACGCACTGATTCAGGGACCTACCGTTGCACCATCTCCAATCCTTTCAGTAATGGGACAGGCACGTCTCAGCTCACTGTCTACTGTGAGTACACATGACAAGAAGATGTTCTCTCTCTCTCTCTCTCGCATTTAGGTTTCTGGGAATTCCTGAGCCCAAGGTTTGGAGAAGCCGTTTAACAATGCACTGAAAGACCAAAAAAAATAACCCCTTTGTTCAGTATTGATTTATTGAATTGTTCCTTATCCGTCAATCACACATTTCTCCTCCATCGTGCAACACGTGAACCTATGTTGCACCAAGTCAAACCACTGGTCTATCACGAGCAGTATTGTCTGCTGTGACTGGCAGCTGCTCCCCAGAATCTCAAGTTGGAGGGTCTTTCCTATCACCTGCTACTTGATCCTTTGAACGGGAGATGCCAGGAATTGAATCTGGGACCTACGACCAGGAGTGGAATTCTAGCAAGAGCTTCTTTGCTTATTAGACCATACCTCCCTGATGTAACCAGTCCTCCAAGAGCTTACAAAAAGAGCCTTGGCATCGGGGGATGTGGCCTAATATGCAAAGGAGCTCCTGCCAGAATTCCACCCCTGCCTACGACCATAGACCAAAGACCTTTTTACCAGATGTAGAGCTCTCAAGCGATCTTCCATACAGGACCTGACCAGACCTAGGGTTGCCAATTCTGGGTAGGGAAATTCCTGGAGATTTGGAGGCTAGAGCTTGGGGGGAGGACCTCAGTGGGATATAATGCCATAAAGTCCACCCTTCAAAACAGCCATTTTCTCCAGAGGCCTTGATCTTTTTCATTTAGAGATCAGTTGTAATTCCAGGAGTTCTCCAGGCTTCACCTAAAAGTTGGAAACCATATCTCCTTTAATCTCAGCATAGTGTGGCCTCACACTTTACCATCGATGATGGATAACCTCTGTGATGTCACCTGGCCTTGGGATCTATGAGCCTACCATGCTCTTCCTACTTTGGGTCTGGCTGTCCTTGGCAGCTCCATGGAATCACCCAGACGTGGGGAGGATACAAGCCGGGAAGTCTGCAGTGGGCTCCGGAGGCTTCTAGGTCTTGAAATAGCATCATTGATTTTGCTAGGTGTGCTTCAGCACTTTGTATCTGTCAGCCCTTTAGGACTCATTTTGAATATCCAGTGATATTAATCTGTTGACCAAAACAAGGCTGGGAAACTCCCGAATCTAGCAAAAAGGTTAATGTTCATTGACTGTCTTTGACTGTCATTTTGTTAATTATATATATTAATTGGGGGATTGTTACATATACTGCTTCGGGCACTGGTTTGGTGGGAAAGCCTCTGACAAACAAAAAGACCTTTAATAAATAATTTATGTATGTGTGTATCTATATCTGTCAATATCTGTATATGTGTATGCAGGCCTCTTTTTTTGAAGAGGAACTCACAGGAACGCAGTTCCAGCTGACTTGGCATCAGGGATGTGTGACCTAATATGCAAATGAGTTCCTGCTGGGCTTTTTCTACAAAAGAAGCCCTGTGTGTACATGTGTATCTATATCTATACCTATCTACAGGGCACTTTTTTGTAGAAAAAGTCCAGCAGGAACTCATTTGCATATTAGGCCACACACCCCTGATGTCACCATTGTTTCATGCAGGGCTTTTTTTGTAGAAAAAGCCCGGCATGAACTCATTTGCATATTAAGCCACACTCAGTGATGCAAAGCCAGCTGGAACTGCGTTCCTGTGTGTATTAGATAGATAGATGAGAGAGAGAGAGAGAGAGAGAGATGATAGAGAGAGAGAAATTAGAGTGATGATAGATAGATAGATAGATAGATAGATAGATAGATAGATAGATAGATAGATAGATAGATAGATAGATAGATAGAATCCTGATTTTACTGCCTGCTCTAAGGTCAATGTGAGTTATAGGAGATCCACGCATTCTTCCTGTTCACACCCAGATGTGTTTGTCAACTCTGATTAATGGGAAATTCTTGGAGATTTGGGGGGAAGGACCTGGGGAGGGCAGGGCTTGGGGAGGCAAGGGACCTCATCAGGGCATAATGCCATCAAGTCCACCCTCTGGAGCAGCCCTTGTCTCCAGGGGATCTGATCTCGGCCATCTGGAAATGTAATTCCAGGAGATCTCCAGGCCCCACTTGGAGGCTGGCAATAAGGTTGCCAAGTCCAATTCAATAAATATCTGGGGACTTTGGGGGTGGAGCCAGGAGACTTTGGGGGCGGAGCCAGGAGACATTGGGGGCAGAGCCAGGAACAAGGGTGTAACAAGCATAATTGAACTCCAAGAGAGTTCTGGCAATCACATTTAAAGGGACAGCACACCTTTTTAAATGTCTTCCTTCCATAGGAAATAATGAAGAATAGGGGCACCTTCGTTTGGGGCTCATAGAATAGGACCCCCTGGTCCAATTATTTTGAAACTTGGGGGGTACTTTGGGGAGAAGCACTAGATACTATACTGAAAATTTGGTGCCTCTACCTCAAAAACAGCTCCCCCAGAGCCCCCAAAACCTCCAGATCAATTCCTCATTATACCCTATGAGAATCGATCTCCACATAGGGAATAATGAAGTGCTCAGCAGACGTTTCCCTCTCCCACCACCCCGTTTCTGGTGAGTCTGAAGCAGGGGATTGGCCTCTCTACTCACGAGTTGCTGCCAACTTCACAGCAACACAGACACACCATCCCAAGAGGAAGCCTTTCAATCAGAGACTGAAGCCTCCGGAGGTTGAAAGGCACATGGTCCTCTGTGGGCGGGGTTTCCCCCTGCCAGCCAGCTGACTGGGGGCGGGAAGGAGCATGGGAAAGCGGAAGAATTCCCGCTGGGACCTGGGGATTGGCAAGTCTAGCTGGCAATGCAACCTCCATATGCTTCCCCCCCCCCTTTCTCTTCTCCCCCATGGAGTTCAGGTAACCCAAATCATTCAGCACAGTCCATAGTCCTGCAGAGGACCACCCAGGGCTTTCTTTTTTTGTAGCAGGAACTCCTTTATATATTAGGCCACACACCCCTGATGCAGTCAATCCTCCAAGAGCTTACAGGGCTCTTCTTACAGAGCCTGCTGTAAACTCTTGGAGGATTGGCTACATCAGGGGTGTGTGGCCTAATATGCAAAGGAGTAAATGCTACAAAAAAAAAAAAAAAAGCCCCGGGACCACCAGTCTTTTAAAGGCATGCACACCGTGTCCCCATCTGTGCATGCGGCTGGCAATCCAGGCGGCCACAAGCAAGTGCAGTTCGGAAGGAAGGCCGAACATTCGTCTGCTGGGGGAAGCAGCCGAGCGAACCGGACCGGGGAGAAACTTTCTGCATTCCAGGCGGCTGGGCAGAACGACAGACCATAAGGGCCCCCTCGCAGCAACTAAACGGCCACTCCATCAATTTGAATGGCCCCATTCATCAGCGGGGTCGCAACCTGGATATGGAAAGCCGCACCAGGGAGGTGGACCTCCGCACTTAGAGACCTGAGAGATAAATCGGCTGTCGCGGGCATATCTTTCTCTTTTTTTGGAGCTAGCAAATGGCACTGTGCTACATCACGGTGATGTTTCCGTTCCTCCCAGATGGCCCCGACACCCCGAGCATCACTGTCTCCTCGCCGGGTCAGGACGTCGAAGCAGAGGGCTTTGTGTTGGTGAACACCAGCGTGAACCTGACGTGTCTGGCCCCTTCCCAACCACAAGCGGAGATCTACTGGAACGTGGCAGATGATCAGGATCTCCTGGTGCCTTCTTCACCTAGTCTTCCGCTCCCCAGCGTGCAGCTGAATCAGGCCGGGATGTATTGGTGTGTGGCCATCAACCGGCGCACCAATGGGAGAGTCCGAAATACCTACAGTCTCATCGTTGCCCGTTAGTTGAGTGAGGCGGTTGGGTTCTCTGTCCCTGCTGGTGATGGTGGAAAGGCCCCTCAAGTTGTTGTTGACTTATAGCGATCCAGTAGGGTTTTGAAGACAAGAGATGGTCAGAGGTGGTTTCTAGTGTCCTGACCCCACTGGACCTGGTGGACTTCCTGATGGCACCTGGGGGTTTTTTTTGGCTACTGTGTGACACAGAGTGTTGGACTGGATAGGCCATTGGCCTGATCCAATATGGCTTCCCTTATGTTCTTATGAAAGCACCATCAAGTCACAACTGACTTACAGTGTCCCTGTAGAGTTTTCAAGCCAAGAGACATTCAGAGGTGGTTTGCTATTTCCTGCTTCTGCATAGTGATCCTGGACTTCCTTGGTGGTCTTTGGTCAGCTTTGGTCAGATTCCGCATTATAATCTTTGTACTACCCCGTGGCGCAGAGTGGTAAAGCTGCAGTGCTGGTAAAGCTACCACTCTGGTAAAGCTGCAGTCGGAGCCCTCTGCTCACAACCTGAGTTCGATCCCAGTGGAAGCTGGTTCAGGTAGCCAGCTCCAGGTTGACTCAGCCTTCCATCCTTCTGAGGTTGGTAAAATGAGTACCCAGCTTGCTGGGGGGAAAGTGTAGATTACTGGGGCAAACCACCCCGTAAAAAGTCTGCCGTGAAAACATTATGAAAGCAATGTCATCCCAGAGTCGAAAACGACTGGTTCTTGCACAGGGGACTCCCTTTACCTTTTTTCCTGCTTTAACAGTCAAGGGACTTAATTCTGAGGCACGCAAGGGCCCAGTTTTTGATCAGGGCAATGGTGTATGGGTAGAAGGCGTTTAAGCCTCCCCTCTCCTGATGTTGTTTTCCATGCCTGAAATGGCCTTTGTTGGCGGAACACCCCGAGTTCTTTGTATTGGAGCAGACTGTAGCAGGTTTGTCCAGGGGTGGAATTCTAGCAGGAGCTCCTTTGCATATTAGGCCACACCCCCTAATGTAGCCAATCCTCCAAGAGCTTATAAAAAAGAGCCTTGTAAGCTCTTGAAGGATTGGCTACATTAGGGGTGTGTGGCCTAATATGCAAAGGCGCTCCTGCTAGAATTCCACCCCTGGGGTTGCAAGGTCAACTGGCCATCACAACAGGGATTTGGGGGAGGGTTCAGGGATGGGCAGGACATTGCACATGACTCTCTGGTTTGGGGGCAAAACTTTATGGGGGGGTTTGCCTTCAAAACCATAGAGTTTACCCCCAAACCAGAGTGTCCCCATGCAACGGCCCATGGACAATGACATCACCTGGAAGTGATGTCATCATATCGGAGACGTCGCACAGCAACATCCCTGTTTGGGGGTTGGGTTTCCCCCACCAACCAGATGGCTGATGATGGATCAAATCCCCCTAAAGTGGGGGAAACCCTTCTGGAATCTGGGGGCTGGCAACTCTGTCCTGTAAGATTCTCTAGACAAGTGACATTCAGGGGTGATGTGCTGCTGCCTGCCTCTGGACTTCTTTGGTGGTCTCCCATCCAAGTATTAAGAACATGAGAACATAAGAGAAGCCATGCTGGATTAGGCCAATGGCCCATCCAGTCCAACACTCTGTATCACACAGGGGCAAAAAAACAACAACCACCAGGTGTCATCAGGAGGTCCATCAGTGGGGCCAGGACACTAGAATCACTCCCACTATGACTCCCCAAGCACCAAGAATACAGAGCATCACTTGCCCCAGACATAGAGTTCCAACAACATGCTGTGGCTAATAGCCACTGATGGACCTCTGCTCCATATGTTTATCCAATCCCCTCCTGAAGCTAGCTATGCTTGTCGCTAACTAGGGCCGACCCTACTTAGCTTCAGAAATCTGATGAGATCAAGCTAGCCTGAGCTATCCAGGTCAGGACCACAATTCTATACCCATGCAAGGGCTTTTCTTGCAGCAGGGACTTCTTTTCATATTAGGCCGCACTCCCCTGATGTAGCCAGTCCTCCTGGAGCTCACAGTAAGCCCTTTAAGAGGAGCCCTGTAAGCTCCAGGAGGATTGGCTACATCAGAGGTGTGTGGCCTAATATGCAAGCGAGCTCCTGCTACAAAAAAAGCCATATATATATATATATATATATATCAATGTTCCCTCTAAACCAGGGGTCCTCAAACTTTTTAAATAGGGGGCCAGTTCACTGTCCCTCAGACTGTTGGAGGGCCGGACTGCCGTTACTGTACAAGGCCGCGGGCCGTCAGTTCTCTGTCTTCTGCATCTCTCTCCCTTCCCCACACCACACACCCCGGCCTGGGAACTCACCTCACCTCGGTATCACCTCACACTCTGTCTCCGCCACCTCAGCCCAGTGCCGGAAGTGTGCGTTGCTAACGCGAGTTTAGGTCGAACGTCACTTCCGGTCTGATTTTGCCGTAACCCGGCGGGCCGCATAAACGTCCTCAGTGGGCCGCATCTGGCCCGCGGGCCGCAGTTTGAGGACCCCTGCTCTAAACCGTGCAGTCTTGTGTGCAAAAATTCCATTTTGTGAGCTAATGGCATTAAATTTGTGAGCTACTGGCAGTAAAGTTGTGTGTGAGCTACTGCATGAATTAGGTTACCCTAGGGCCATTTTCCCTGAGCTGAGACTGCGTGAGCTGGAGGCTAAAAAATTGTGAGCTAGCTCACACTAATTCAGCTTAGAGGGAACATTGCTCTAGATCCATTCTAGCTGGTTTGCATCATTGTCCCTTCTTTCCCCCTCTCCTTTTCCTTAGAACGACCCATTGGATACCCCCAGTGTTCTGTGTCTTCGAAAAACAGTGGATCTTCTTTGCTTTTCAATTGTTCCTGGCCGGGGGGATCACCTGATCCCCGTTTAAGATTCCAGGGCCTTCCGGAGGACAAGGAGGTGACTTCCTCTCACTTGGAGCAACTGGTGGACTCTCCCTTCCTAGCTGGGCTCAGTGGCCAGAACGTCACCTGCTTTGCAAGCCATTTGACTGGGAATAGGAGCTGCAGCGTCATCCCAGGTGGGTTCAATGAGGAGTAGAGTGAGCCGGACCTGGGTGTATGCCTAGAAATGGCCAGGAGGGGGAGCTCAAAGCTGCCGTAGGAACAGTTTAGAAAAATTCTTGGGAAATGGGACTGTGACTGGGGAGGGCAGAGTTTGGGGAGGGGAGAGTTAGTGGGGATATGATCCTAACCACCCTTCAAAGGTGACATTTCCTCCAGAGATAGATCCAAGTGGGCAGCCGTGTTGGTCGGAAGCAGTAGAACAAAGTAGGAGTCAAGTTTCACCTTTAAGACCAACAAAGTTTTATTCAGAACGTAAGCTTTCGTACGGAGTGTGCTTGAAGCACACGAAAGCTTACGTTCTGAATAAAACTTTGTTGGTCTTAAAGGTGCGCTTGACTCCTACTTTGTCCTGTTTCCTTCAAAGGAATGGATATTTGTAGTCCGGCTATCAGTTGTGATTCTGGGAGAACTTGGTATTATGTTGCCAGTCCTCAGGTGGGTAATTAAACGCATAGAACCAAAAGCTGTGCATGATATGCTTCAGACCAAGAGGACCATTGTGTGCAGATTGTGAGTCACGAGCTTGAGCTAATGAGAGCAGTTGCCCGAGTATGGGCTCCTAGTACAATAATGCGGCTTGTTGAAGTAGAAATGAAACACGGGAACAGCTGGAATCGCGTTGCTGCACCAGGTGGACAGCGGACTGCTGCCTGAAGGACTGTGAATACGCGGTACTTCCTGCGACTAGAAGCTCTACCGAACAGCAGGAGTTGGTAACCTTCATCGAATTGAGCATCCAGGATTGGACTATTTAGATTTCTTTTAATGAAATGGACTGTGAGACGCATTGAAAAATTCAAAGGACACGAGCATGCTGATAAAGGGTTGTATGTGAAGAAATGTTGCAATGCAGGTATTTGAAGCATATCATACACAGCTTTTAGTTCTTTGTGTTTAATTCTCTTCTAAGCTGTGGTTTCCTGTTGTGTTTGACTAATCCCCAGGTGGGGGCAGGGGACCCCCGGTTTGGAGACCCTACCCCCACTTCAGGGTCATCAGAAAGTGGGGGGGGGGGAGGGAAAAATCTGCTGGGCACTCCAATATTCCTTACGGAGACCGATTCCCATAGGGAATAATGTAGAATTGATCTGTGGGTATCTGGAGCTCTAGGAAAGCTGTTTATTGATGTAGAGGCACCAAATTTTTACCATAGCATCCAATGCCTCTCCCCAAAATACACTTCAAGTTTCAAAAGGATTAGACTAGGGGGTCCAATTCTATGAGCCCCAGAAGAAGGTGCCCCTATCCTTCATTATTTCCTATGGAAGAAAGACGTTTAAAAATGTGTAGTCCCTTTCAATGTGATGGCCAGAACTCCCTTTGGAGTTCAATTATGCTTGTCACAACCTTGCTCCTGGCTCCATCCCCAAAGTCTCCTGGCTCCACCCTCAAAGTCCCCAGATATTTCTTGAATTGGACTTGGCAAACCTACTTGGTATAGTGGGCAACTCTGGGAGTTAGTCTATTAGTCTGTGCTGCGAAATAGTAAAGAATCCAGTAGCAGCTTTAAGTCTAACACATTTTACTGTCACACAAGCTGTTGAGAAACACAGCTCTCTTCATCAGATGTATGCATCTGACGACGAGAGCTGTGTTTCTCGAAAGCTTATCCCACAATAAAATGTGTTAGTCTTAAAGCTGCTACTGGACTCTTCACTAGTCTCCCAACAGCAACTTTAGCAGGAGGCCCGGCCACCTTAAAGCTAATGCAGAGATCTTCAGCTATCTCTGCAGCCTACCTGCCAAGGTAAGCGTGACCTGACCTCGTTGGCGGTTGAAAGGGAAGGTACCAGAGTGATGCACCTAGGACTTTTTTTTGCAGGGACTCCTTTGCATATTAGGCCACGCCCCCTGATGTAGCCAATCCACCTGCAGCTTACAGTAAACCCTGTACCAAGAGCTCTGTAAGCTCCTGGAGGATTGGCTACATGAAGGGGTGTGGCCTAATATGCAAAGGAGTTCCTGCTACGAAAAAAGCCCTGAGTGTGCCAAACAAGCCATATTCCAACCCAAAGCAATATTGCGAGACTGCCGGAGTCTAAAAAGTCAATGCGAGAGTCAAGCGACATTTTGGATTTCCCAGGAAGCTTTTGGTTCATCAACTCGACTTGCTCTCCTTCCACAGAAGCCCCCTCTGGGGTCTTCCTCTCATTCCAGGCCTCCGAGGAGGAAGGGACAGTTGCCATGGAAATGCGCTGTCAGGGCACCTTCAACCCGGCCGAGATCGAGTGGCTTCAGAGCGGGCAGCCACTGGTTCCCGCTGGAGACCGTTACAAGCTCAGCCTTGATGGAACCAGGCTCACCATCTTGAACTTCACCACCCCCCAAGACCTGGGGAATTACAGCGCCCGCTGCTCCAATCCGCTGGGATCCCAGAGTGCCAATCTCACTCTCATTGGTGAGCTCCTCCTTCCAAGGAACCGAAAAACTGGGGGATACATCCATGTATAGATTTTCCTATTTATTTAGTTAAAATTACAGACTGCCTGTTGTCTCTGAATACACAGAGCTCAGGGCGGTGAACAACAGTAGAAACCATATATTAAAACAGGGGTGGCCAAACTGTGGCTTGGGAGCCACATGTGGCTCTTATACCTCTATTGTGTGGCTCTTGAAGCTCCCACCACCCCGCTGGCTGGCTTGGAGAAGGCATTTGTCTCTTTAAATCATTTATCTGAGCCAATTCAGCTGGGGGCTTGGAGGATGCATTTAAAGTTGCTTTCTTTCCACCTCTCCTCCCCCTTCTATTTACTTTGCTTTCCTGCCTGCCTGCCTTGTGGCTCTCAAACACCTGATGTTGTTGCGGCCCTCAACCATCTGACGTTTATTTGATGTGGCTCTTACATTAAACAAGTTTGGCCATCTCTGCATTAAAACAATCGCAACAATTCAACGTAACACAATAAAACATAAAGACAGTCTCCGATGGCACTGAAACGTCAAAATTCCAAAATTATGTCACTGTCTCGCAGAGCCTCATGGCACAGAGTGTTTACAGAGAGCCAGTTTGGTGTAGTGGTTAAGTGTGAGGACTCTTATCTGGGAGAACCGGGTTTGATTCCCCACTCCTCCACTTTCACCTGCTAGCATGGCCTTGGGTCAGCCATAGCTCTGGCAGAGGTTGTCCTTGAAAGGGCAGCTGCTGTGAGAGCCCTCTCCAGCCCCACCCACCTCACAGGGTGTCTGTTGTGGGGGAGGAAGGTAAAGGAGATTGTGAGCCGCTCTGAGACTCTTCGGAGTGGAGGGCGGAATATAAATCCAATATCTTCTATCTTCATCTTCTTCTTCTTCTTAAAGCTGCACTACTGCTGTCCTAAGCTTTGCTTATGACCTGAGTTTGATCCCTGGTGGAAGCTGGGTTTTCAGGTAGCTGGCTTGAGGTTGACTCAGATTTCCATCCTTCCGAGGTCGGTAAAATTAGTACCCAGCTTGCTGGGGGGAAAGTGTAGATGAGTGGGGAAGGCAATGGCAAACCACCCTGTAAAAAGTCTGCTGTGAAAATGTTGTGAAAGCGACGTCACCACAGAGTCGGAAACGACTGGTGCTTGCACAGGGGACCTTTCCTTCATTGCAGGAAAGATAGAGAGGGAGCAAGGTGGAGCGGGAGGGGGGGCGGGGAGGGAGAGCAAGACAAGACGGTGTGAGGTTGGGAGACCAAGTCCTATGAAAGAAGGTTGAAGGAGCTGGGCATGTTTAACTTGGAGAGGAGGCAGCTGAGAGGTGATATGATCACCGTCTTCAAGTACTTGAAGGGCTGTCTTATAGAGGATGGTACAGAATTGTTTTAAGTGGCCCCAGAAGGTTGGACCAGAACCAGTGGGTTAAAACTGAATCAAAAGAGTTCCCAGCTCAATATTAGGAAGAACTTCCTGACCGTTAGAGCAGTTCCTCAGTGGAACAGACTTCCTCAGGAGGTGGTGGGCAGTGTTCCCTCTAGTTAGTGGGAGCAAGCTGACAGATTTTTAGCCACCAGCTCACATATTTTTGTCTTAGCTCAGGAAGAATGACCCCGGAGCACAATCATTTATGCAGTAGCTCACAAAGTAGAATTTTTGCTCACAAGACTCTGCAATTTAGAGGGAACATTGGTGGTTTTTAAACAGAAGCTAGATGGCCATCTGACAGCAATGCTGATCCCGTGAACTTAGGCAAGGTACTTGTGAATTTCCTGCATGGTGCAGGGGGTTGGACTAGATGACCCTGGGGGTCTCTTCTGTATGTTTCTGTAAGGGTGTCTGTTGTGGGGGGAGAAGATATAAGAGACTGTAAGCCGCTCTGAGTCTCTGATTCAGAGAGAAGGGCGGGGTATAAATCTGCAATTCTTCTTCTCCTAAGATGGTGCCCGTTGTAGTCCTTGTGTACTCCATTTACACCCTCGCTTTCTTCATTTGCACGCTGTGCTGCTCCCCAGTTGGGGCCCAAAGTGGCTTAATGTTATTCTCCTCTCGTTCGTGTCACCTTCACAAGGAGGGTGAGTGCTGCCAGCCTCCAAGAAGAAGAAGAAGACTGCAGATTTATACTGCGCCCTTCTCTCTGAATCAGAGACTCAGAGTGGCTTACAATCTCCTATACCTTCTCCTCCCACAACAGACACCCTGCAAGGTGGGTGGGGCTGAGAGAGCTGTGGCAGCAGCTGCTCTTTCAAGGACAACCTCTGCAAGAGCTATGACTGACCCAAGGCCATTCCAGCAGCTGCAGGTGGAGGAGTGGGGAATCAAATTCAGTTCTCCCAGATAAGAGTCTGCACACTTAACCACTACACCCAACTGCAAGTGGAACCTGGTGATCTCCCAAATTATGACTGACCTCCAGATGACAGAGATCAGTTCCCCTGGGGAGAATGGCTATTTTGGGAGGGGGACTCTATGACATTAGACCCCCTTGAGGCCCCTCCCCTCCCCAAACCCTGCCCTCTGCAGGCTCCACCTCCCCCCAGGAATTTCCCAACCCAGTCGGCAGCCTTGTTCACAACTGCCCTGTGAGGTAGGTCAGGCTGTGTGTATGCAGCTGGCTTAGGGTTGCCAAGTCCAATTAAAGAAAAATCTGGGGACTTTGGGGGCGGAGCCAGGAAACTTTGGGGGTGGAGCCAGGAACAAGGATGTGACAAGCATAATTGAACTCCAAGGGAGTTCTGGCCATCACATTTAAAGGGACAGCACACCTTTTTGATTGCCTTTCTTCCATAGGAAATAATTAAGGATAGGGGCACCATATTTTGGGGCTCATAGAATTGGACCCTCTGTTCCAATCGTTTTGAAACTTGGGGGGTGTTTTGGGGAGAGGCACTAGATGCTGTACTAAAAATTTGGTGCCTCTGCCTCAAAAAATAGCCCCCCAGAGCCCCCAATACCCACAGATCAATTCCCTATTATTCCCTATGGGAATCGTTCTCCGTAGGGAATAACAGAGTGCCCAGTAGACATTTCCCTCCCCTCCCCATGCTAACTGAAGGGGGGGAGGGCCTCCAAACCAAGGAATCCCCTGCCCCCTCCCTCTCTCTCACACACAAATACTTACTAGATCTTCTTCCTGCAGAACTTTCCTTGCTGTGAAAACGAAAGCAAAAGAAAGGGAGGGGCCGTTCCCCATGGAAACTGTTACTGACCCTTTCCAATGAAACCCTTCCTGTTTCCTGCCCAGCCTTAAAGGGGCACACATTTTACAAATGGATCAGGAGCTCTACAACAACATGAAGCATACACGTATGCTCTCCCCCCGCCCGCTTCCGGATTTTTGGGGAGCGGGGGAGGAGGCTGCAAATTCAGGGGTGCCCCGCCAGGACGGGGGGGTTGGGAAGCCTAAGCTGGCTCAAGGTCACCCAGCAAGCTTCCATGGTAGAGCAGGGATTTAAACCTGGCTCTCCCAGACCCTTTAACTCTCAGGGGTGTTGAAACATGTGGCCCAGGGGCCAAATCATGCTTTTTCAGTCCTGGCCTCGACCTGGTAGAATCAGCTCCCTATTGAGATCCGGGCCCTACCTGGTTTATTAGCCTTCCGTAGAGCCTGTAAAACAGGGCTGTTCCGCCAGGCTTTTAGCTGAGGTTGCGGGCGTCTATTCTTGATCTGGTTGGCCTCCCCGGCCAGCTCTGTCATCTGTGCTAGGAAATGGAATAAAAACTGCTATGATGTGAGACAGCTGGGCTGGGCAATATGTGATGACATGGTAATCTGAGTACTGTTGAGTTGTCTATTTAGAGAATGTTTTTATTGTATTTTATTGTTTTTTCATATGTTGTACTTCGCCCTGAGCCCTATGGGGAATAGGCAGAATAGAAATATACTAAAATAATAAATAAATAAATACAAACAAGCTCTGCCTCCCCCCTTTCTCCCCAAGGGAAGAGCCTCAGACAATGGAGAAAACAGAGGTTTTGCTCTGTAGCTCTCTTTGCTCTGTAGCTCCTGTGCAATTGAGCAAGCCTTGCAAAGCAAACCGTGATGCAGAAGGAAGCAAGAGAGAGGGAGAAGGAAGGAGATGACAGCCAGTTGCTCGGGGGGCTGACAGGAGCCCTCCGGGGGCCTGATTCGGCCCCCAGACTGCATGTTGGACACCCCTGGTTAGAGTGTCAGACTAGGATCTGGGAGACCCAATTCTGAATCCCTACTCTGCCATGGAGTTTGCTGGGTGACCTTGGGCCGGTTATACACTCTCGGGCTAGCCTGCCTCACAGGGTTATTACGTGGATAAAACTGAGGAGAGGGGAGCAATGTAATCCACTTTGGGTCTGCATTGAGAAGAAGGATGGCAGATGATAATGATGATGATGTGCTTAGGGTTGCCAGCCTCCAGGTGGTGTCTGGAGATCTGCTATTTCAACTGATCTCCAGGTGAGTGAGATCAGTTCCCCCTAGAGCAGGGGTGGTCAAACTTGCTTAACGTAAGAGCTACATAGAATAAACATCAGATGTTTGAGAGCCACAAGACATGAACGTCAGATGTTTGAGAGCCGCAAGACAAGAAGGCAGGCAGGCAGACAAATAGATGGGGGGAGAGGTGGAAAGAAAGCAACTTTAACTTTAAATGCATTCTCCAAGCCAGGTGACAGGGTGGTGGGAGCTTTGAGAGCCACACAATACGTGACGAAGAGCCACATGTGGCTCCCGAGCTGTAGTTTGGTCACCCCTGCCCTAGAGAAAATGGCTGCTTTGGACTCTGTGGCATTAGACTCCATTGAAGTCCCTCCCCTCCATAAGCCCCACCCTCCTCAGACTCCACCTCTAAAATCTCCCGGTGTTTCCCAACCTGGACCCTGTGTGCCATGCTACATATATATGGTGTATGTTTGTGCTACCCGAACTCTGTTGTTTTTGATGCTACTAACAAAAGCACAGTTGCAGTTTTAAAAAATGGCAGCCTTCCTGGTTTTGCCTGGGAGGCCCAGTTCACCTTTCCCAGACCCCGCCTACAGCCGTTATTGTGAAATGGAGTATTTATCCTGTATTTTTAACCTCTCTTGCATCAGAGAAGTGACTCCACGTGACCAGCCTTTGTTTTCCCCAACTTCCGCAGGTCCCACCGTCGCAGAGTCAACTGTGTCCCGTAAACCCAATCCCAGATCTGCGTACATCACCTGGAAGATTCCCAGTGGATCAGCGGTCACCAGCTTCCGGATCCAGATGCAAGGACCTTCGCAAGGCCGTTCTGCCTCAGCGTGGGAAATGGTGGAATGTCTGGACGCTGGCAACCGGTCCGTCACTGTGACTGAGCTGGACCCCTGGTCCTCATACTCCTTCCGTGTGGTGCCCTTCTTGGGAACCCAGGCTGGAAACTCTTCTCACGTCCTGACCCTCCAGGCAGGTGAGCTTTGCAGGCTTGGAGAGAAAGTGTATGGCAGAACAACCTCTCAAAATGAAGTCACATCAGTCACCATTTGCCCTAACCCAGGGGTGTCAAACATGCGGCCCATGGGCTGGATCAAGCTCCCATAGGGCTCCTATCAGGCTCACAAGCAACTCACTATAATCTGCTTCCTTCTCTCTCTCTCTTGCTTCCTTCTTGCTTTGCCAGGCTTGCTCCGTCATGCAGGAGCTAGCAAAGCCTGTTTTCTCCATTGGCTGACCAGCACATGAAGCAACTTATGTACAAAAGCTCTCAATGCCCAGCCATTTCATGTTTTTCCCCTGTGTCTTAGGCTCAAAGCACTGACCATGAAATTTCTGTGATGAATGTCGATAAATCAAAAGTAGGTTCGCAACTTACAGATACACACCTGAACCTGAACAGCATACTCAAGACTGCTACAGCACAGACATTGTCTCCAGATTTTGATGCAATAATTCAGAGCAAGAGGTGTCAGTCACCAGAAACTGTTAGATAAACAAAATACTGCAAGAGTGCTCATCTTTTAAGCATGTTTTCTTTTAAGTTTTTTTTAAAAAAAATATTTGTGTTCGTGTCCTTTAAAAAGTTTCTCTCTCTACTACCTGGCATTACATTTTATGACACACGTGGCCTGGCCTGACAAGGTCTCATTTTTATTTGATATGGATCTCATTTCAACACCCCTGCTCTAACCAGTACTTATTAGGCATATTCAAAGGTGTTGTTTTTGTCCTTTGGATGCCCTAGATGGCTAGGGACCAGGATCTCTGAAAGACTGTCTTCTCCCATCCTTACTTGCCCAGAGAATTAAGATCACAGAAGGAGGCCATCCTAACTGTCCCATTAACTAAAGAAGCTTGAACGTATGCAGCTGCCTTATACTGAACCAGACCGTTGGTCCATCAAGGTTAATATTGTCTACTCAGACTAGCAAAGGCTCTCTGGGTTCTTTCACATCATCTACTGCCAAAACATTTAACTGTAGATGCCGGGGATTGAACCTGGGACCAGCGCCGGCCCTAGGGTGCATGGTGCCCCAGGCAGGCTCCCTGGCCGGCACCTGCACCGCCACCTTCCTGCCGCTGCCAGCCCCCTCCCTTCCCTTCCACTGTGCTCCGTGCCCCCCCCCCCCAAGCTAGTGGGAACTATGTGCAGGACAGCTTATTGGCTCTAAAGCTAACTACCAGTTACCATAAACAAACAGGTTAACTCTTTCATGACATCAGGGAGGGAACTTACAAATATCCCAATAACAACCCTACCCCCCCCTCCCGCCCGGTCCCCTGCCAGCGCGGAGGGAGGGAGGACCTAGCAACCCTAGCAGATGTGTGAATCTGCTTGGGAAGCAGAAGGTCCCAGGTTCAATCCCTGGCATCTCCAAAAAAAGGTCCAGGCAAATAGGTGTGAAATACCTCAGCTTGAGACCCTGGAGAGCCACTGCCAGTCTGAGAAGACAATACTGACTTTGGTGGACCAAGGGTCTGATTCAGTATAAAGCAGCTTCATATGTTCATATGTGTGTGTCAGTCTTTCAGAGCCTCGAAGGGGTGGAAAGATGGCAGTAAACCGCTCTGTGGTCATGGCAAAACCATCAGTCAAACTCGGAGTCTCTAATCCTGACTTCTGTTTTGCAGAGCCGTACTTGAGTGCTGGTGCCATTGCCGGAATTGTGATCGGCTCCATCTTGGGCTTCCTTTTGATCCTCCTTTTGATCTTCCTGGTCATCTTCTTCTGCCGAGGTGAGCCATGCAGGGTCAAGGGCTTCTTTGAGGGTTCACCACAAGCCCATTGGATTTATTTATTTTATCAAATTTATATCCTGCCCTCCCCTAACGGGCTCAGGGTGGCCCATTAGATGGAAAAGAAGAAGACTGCAGATTTATTGCTGTTTGCAGTGTTGATTTAACCAAAGCTGTACGCCACAGTGTCTGCCTCCAGAGACCTAGTGGGCCCAGGCTGGGCAAATAGGTTCCAATAGGGAAGGCCACACTGGGGTCGGGGATCTCAGTGCTGTTGGGGCGTGGGAAGTATGGCGGTGGGAGAAGGTGGTTTGTAGGAAGGAGACAGAGATATGGATATGCTCGGTCCCCTTCCAACCTTCGTCCCATCCCGAGAGATGCTGGTTGTGGGGATAGGAAAGTACCCCCTTCTCCAACACTGGTGCTGTGCAATGCCAGGTCTATCAATAATAAGACCTCTGTCCTCCAGGATTATCTGGTGGAACAGCCGGTACACCCGGCTTGTGTGAGCGAGACCTGGGTGCGAGATGGTGAAACCGTTGCCTTGAGGCAGCTGGCTCCCCCAGGTGTTTTAGTCCTCCACCAGTCCCGGACTAATGGGCAGGGGAGTGTGTGTGTGGCGATGCTTATTCAGGAGACTTTCTCCTTCAGGACACTCCCCGAGACACGGATTGCTGGCATTGAATGTGTAAGGCCTGGTGAGGGATGCTGAGGAGAGCTTGGCCATTTGGCTGGTGTACCGTCCGCCTAACACACCAGCCAGTGTCCTGCCTGGCCTGATGGAGGCTATATCCGCCTGGGCATTGGAGTATCCCAGACTATTGGTTCTGGGAGACTTCAATGTCCATTCAGAGGATGTGACCCCCTCTCAGGCTAAGGACCTGGTGTCCTCCATGGCAGCACTAGGGCTCTCCCAAGTTGTATAATCTCCCACACATCAAGCAAGTCACACACTAGATCTTATCTTTGCCTCGGGGATTGGAGTGGACTGTATTACAATGGATGTGGTGCCATGGTCAGACCACTTTGTCCTGAAGGCCCGGCTATCCACGCCTAACCCTTCCTGTTTAGGCGGCGAGCGGATTTACACTTGCCCGCGGAACCAAATGAATCCAAATAGGTTCCAGGAGGCTCTGCGGGATCCAATTCTCCCTGGCGGCCCATTGGATGAGCTGGTGGAAGACTGGCACAGCTGTCTTTCTGAAGCCATTGATGTGGTCGCTCCCTGAAGCTCTCTTCACCCCTGTACCAACTTGGCTCCTTGGTATTTCCCGGAGCTGAGGCGGATGAAACGGGAGCTGAGACGACTAGAGAGAGCGTGGCGGAAGGCTCAAGATGAAGCTGCAAGAACATCTTATATGAAGACCTATGAGATGGCGACGAAGTCAGCAAAGAAGGAATTCTATGCTGCCTCCATCGCTTCTGCAAAATCGCGCCCAGCTCATTTAGATTAATTCGGTCTTTAACATCTTTGCCTCAGGGCATGCCAAACGCTAGGGAATTGGATATAGGCTGTGTGGCTTTCGCGGATTATTTTGCAGATAAAGTCTTGTTGCTCCGCCGCAACCTTCTAGCCGCAATTGATACAATAATGGAACTGGAAGCCCCTTGCCCGTCTTCAGGTCCAGTTTTGGACCATTTCAGCCTGTTCTCCCAGGATGAAGTTGACAAGACCCTGGCTACTGTGAAACCTGCCACTTGCCCCCTCGATCCTTGTCTGTCATGGCTGATTAAAGCCTGCAGTGACGGCATACAAACCCCCCTGAGGGAGATCATCAACTTGTCCCACTCAACAGGGGCATTCCCGAAGGCCTTGAAGGAGGCAGTGGTTCGTCCTCTCCTGAAGAAACCATCTCTGGACCCTACGGTCCTAGCAAACTACCGCTCAGTTTCAAACTTGCCATTCCTGGGCAAGGTAGTGGAGAAGGCGGTGGCAACGCAGCTTCAGGCTTTCTTGGAGGATGCTGTTGTCCTGGATCCCTTCCAGTCCGGCTTCCGCCCTGCCCATGGGACGGAGACAGTGTTGGTCGCCTCGGTGGATGATCTCCGGAGGCATCTGGATCGAGGCAGTTTGGCGCTGCTGATCCTTCTTGATCTGTCAGCAGCGTTTGATAAGGTCAACCATGAAGTGTTGGCCAACCGCCTCGCCGACGCAGGGATATGGGGGCTGGCCCAACAATGACTGGTCTCCTTTCTCCAAGGTCAGGGACAGAGGGTGGTGCTTAGGGGTGAACCATTACAATGTGGTGTGTCGCAAGGAGCAATTCTCTCCCCAGTGTTATTCAGCATCTATATGCGCCCCCTTGCCCAGATCATCCGGAGGTATGGACTGGGTGTCATCGATATGCAGATGACACCCAGCTCTATCTACTGATGGATGGCCACATGGATTCAGCCCCAGAGGAATTGGGTACGGCTTTGGAAGCCGTGGCTGGTTGGTTGCCACAGAGCTGGCTGAAACTGAATCCATCGAAGACGGAGGTGTTGTGTCTAGGTTACAGGGGGCTGGGGTCAGGGATCAGGTTCCCATCCTTTGATGGGGCTCCATTGATGCCCCCATCGAGGGTGAAGAGCTTGAGGGTATTTCTGGATGCCTCTCTAACTATGGAGGGCCAGGTTACCACCACTGCCATATCGGCCTTTTTCCATCTGAGGCAGGTCAGGAAGTTGGTCCCGTATCTCAACCCCCACGACCTGGCCACAGTAACCCATGCAATAGACACTTCCAGGCTAGATTATGGTAACTCTCTCTACGTGGGGCTGCCCTTGACCCTCCTCCGGAAACTCCAGCTGGTGCAGAACGCTGCTGCACGGATGTTGACTTTGTCACCTATACGGGCACGGATCCATCCTGTGCTGCGTGAACTGCACTGGCTACCCATTGAGTACCGGATCCGGTTCAAGGTGTTGGTACTAACCTTTAAAGCCCTATACAGCCAGGGGCCAGCATACCTTCAGGACCGCCTCTCCCTGTGTGAGCCCTGTAGGTCCTTACGGTCAGCAAACCAACAACTTCTGGTAATACCCGGCCCCAGAGATGTCCATCTGGTCTCAATGCGGGCCAGGGCCTTTTCAGCCCTGGCCCCTGTCTGGTGGAATGAGCTCCCCCTGGAGATCCGGGCCCTGCAGGATCTGCTTCAATTCCACAGGGCCTGTAAAACAGAGCTCTTTCGCCAGGCTTTCAGCTGAGGCAGTGGGCATCACTTGTTATCAGCCTCCCCCCCTCATTCCATCCCAGCACTACAAGATCTGCCGGACTTGGACAATAGGTCACTTCTCTGTGGCAGATACTGCCATCTTAATCTTTGTAATTTTAGATTTTATATTTTAAATTGTTTTTTTTTTACTGTTTTTACCATGGACTGTTTTTATGATGTATCCCGCCCTGAGCCTGTTCTACGCGAAGGGCGGGCTAAAAATCGAATAAAATAAATAAAATACCCCGCCCTTCTCTTTGAATCAGAGACTCAGAGTGGTTTACAATCTCCTATATCTTCTCCTCCAACAACAGGCACCCTGCGAGGTGGGTGGGGCTGAGAGGGCTCTCATAGCAGCTGCCGTTTCTTGCAAGAGCTATGGCTGGCCCAAGGCCATTCCAGCAGCTGCAAGAGGAGGAGTGGGGAATCAAGCCTGGTTCTCCCAGATAAGAGTCTGCACACTTAACCACAACACCAAACTGGCTCTGAGTGGTTTGTCTTGATTAGGGACAGCCAAAAAGGCTGCTGATGAAACCTGGATGTTTCATTTGGTCATTCATTCATTCATTCATTCATTCATTCATTCATTCATTCATTCATTCATTCATTCATATAACCTGACCTTCCCTCAACAGGCTCAGGGCGGGGAACAACAATTCATAAATATACAGAGTTAAAATGAGTTCATACAATAAAACAACATAGCAACCTTTAAAACAGATCACATTCTGCAAATGGTGATGTCGCATCCACTCCTCCCATATATTCCCGGCTGGTATAGGACAGATGACGTAGCCTTAATGTAATGGGTCAATTCATTGACTTTAGTCATACCCTGCCTTTCTCCCCTGATGGAGACCCTTCTCTCCTCTGCTTTCTCCTCAAAACAACAACCCTGCAAGGTAGGTTAGGCTGGGAATGTGTTGACTGGCCCAGCCTCTCCCAGAAAGCTTCCATGGCATGAGTGGGAATTTGAGCCTGGGTCTCCTGGATCCTAACCTGACACTTTAGCTACTACATCATGTCCCCCACAATGCGAGAAACCATTGATCAGCTCCTTCCAATCAATGAGATCTGAAAGTGTAAAATGACTGCAAAGTTCCAGACCAGGGGTGGCCATACTTGCTTAACGTAAGAGCCACATAGAATAAACACCAGATGTTTAAGAGCCATAAGACATGAACCTCAGGTGTTTGAGGAAGGAAGGAAGGAAGGAAGGAAGGAAGGAAGGAAGGAAGGAAGGAAGGAAGGAAGGAAGGAAGGAAGGAAGGAAGGAAGGAAGGAAGGAAGGAAAATAGATATGGGGAGAGAGGAAGGAGGGAGAGGCGGACAGAAAGTAATTTTAACTTTAAATGCATTCTCCCACCCACTAAAGGGCTTGGCTCGGAGAAGTGATTTAAAGAGACAAATGCCTTCTCCAAGCTGGCCAATACATGGGGGCAGGGGAGGGGAGGCTTTGAGAGCTACACAGTATGTGTGGAAGAGCGACATGTGGCTCTCGAGCCACAGTTTGGCCACCCCTGGTCCAGACCAGCCGAAACCATGTCTCTGTTGCGTGAAAGTCACTGCAGTCCTTTGGAACATTTATACAATGGGTAGAAAAGGCAAGGGATTGCCCCTCCTCTAACCAATCAGTTTGGAAGCTTAACCCCTCATCTTGAAGCCCCGCCCACTTTCCTGCTTCCATTTTAGAATGTTAGAAAATTTGTCAGATCTTAGAGTTCAACAAAATTCCCACAGGGGGTTTGAACAACGGAGCCCAGAAGCAAGTATTTGGGGTGGGGATGTAAGAAAGAAAGAGCACAATAAAATTTAGCGGTTCCAAAACTCCGCTCCCGTGAGCCCCTGCCAAAATGAGGCCTGCACGTCGATATCCAGTTCTACCTGCTCCAACATCAAATAGTCACAAAATAAAAATGAAGAAAGAAAAACTGGCTGATCGTAGTAAAAAGAGGAGAGGAAGTTGGCTTCATGCAAATGGGAGTTGGTAGCTCACCCAGCAAAGTAGAAGTCAGGGGGTATACATTCTCCTGGTTCACATGCATTGCATATATTTTGGCATTCAGAGATAGTCCGTTGGTCAATACGAGGCCCTAACGTTTTTCATCTCTTGTAGCCCGCAGACGGAAAGTCCCCCCCACACCACCGGAGAATCAGCAACATTACCTTTCTCGCCAGGTGAGAGAAATTGGGGTATAATCCAGGAGGCTGAGAAGGTGAGGGCCCATTGTGCTGGGCAGCCTGTCTGTAGGAGGAAGTACAATGAAGAAGCCCCTCCCCCTTTTCTGATTATTTATTTAATTCATTTGTTCCCCGTGGGGGCCCCAGAGTGGCTTCTGTCATTCTCCTCTCCCCCATCTTGTCCTCACAACCAGGGGTGGAATTCTAGCAGGAGCTGCTTTGCATATTAGGCCACACCCACTGATGTAGTCAATCCTACAAGAGCTTACAAGGCTCTTTTTTGTAAGCTCTTGAAGGATTGGCTACATCAGGGGTGTGTGGCCTAATATGCAAAGGAGCTCCTGCTAGAAGTCCACCCCTGCTCACAACGAAGCTGTGGTGCTCGCTTTGGCGGCACGTATACTAAAATTGGAATGATACAGAGAAGACAACAAATCTGTGTGAGTTAGGCTAAACTGAGAGTGCATGACGCTCATCAAGCTCCCAGGGCAGAGCAGGGATTCGAACCTGGGTCTCCCGGATCCTCTCCCGGCACCCTAACCGCCACACCGCTCTGGATGTTGGTGTCTCTGACATGGTATCTTTCTCTTCTTTCATCCCCATTGCAGTTTCCGCATGGCAGGGAGTCCAACGAGCCCTCTTGGGGTAATCCTCGCTGGTCTTCTGGAGACTCGGACTTCTACAGCATCACCTACGAGGAACACCTGCGCAGACATGGGGGGCTGGCGACCTTGGTAAGGCCTGTTTCCATACAGCTCTTTGGCTTAGATGCAGTGCCCAGATCTGGGTGCAGAAGAGCCCTCCCGTTGTGTGACTTTGGCAATCCCACCCCCTCTCCCCAGTGTTGCGCTGGGACACAAGAGACCCAGGAATGGGGTGGAGAGGAATTTCCCCCTGCATAGCTTTCCAGATCCCATTCCTGGCAGCAAAGCATTCCTCCTCCGGTTAGCGCAGAGGCTAGTTCTGATGAGAACCCTGGCTACTGAAGAGGTTCCGATATCTCTGGCACAAAGTTGCCAACCCCCAAGCGGGGCCTTGAGATCTCCTGGCATTACTGCCGATCTCCAGGCTGAAGAGATCACTTCCCCTGGAGCAAATGGCTGCCTTGGAAGGTGGGGTTTACGACATCATATCCTGCTCAGGTCCCTCTCCAAAGCTCACCCTCTCCAGTCTCCACCCCCAAATCTCCTGGAATTTCTCAGCTCGGAGTTGGCAACCTTACATGGCACAGAGTCTGTTTCTGGGTGAGTCTTGCTCCCAAAGGTCTACCCTTCCACTACCAAACCCCCCGAACGGGGCTTTTGGGGTAGAAAAAACCCAGCAGGAACTCATTTGCATATTAGGCCACAGCCCCTGATATCACCATTGTTCCACACAGGGATTTTTTGTAGAAAAGCCCAGCAGGAACTCATTTGCATATTAGGCCACACACCCCAACGTCAAGCCAGCCGGAACTGCATTCCTGTGCATTTCTGCTCAAAAAAAGCCCTGTTCCTGAAGCCTCTTTGCAGAGTCCAGTGAACGCATGTGCAATCTGTGTAAACGCTTGGTATTTTTCTTTATTCAGGACTTTTTTTGAGAAGGAACGCAGTTCCGGCTGGCTTGTCATCAAAGGAGGTGGCCTGATAGGCTAATGAGTCCCTGCTGGACTTTTTCTACAAAAAAGCCCTGTGTGGAACAATGATGCCATCAGGGTGTGTGGCCTAATATGCAAATAAGTTCCTGCTGGGTTTTCCTACAACCCCCCCAGCGTGAAACAATGGCGATAGGGGTGTGGCCTAATATGCAAATGAGTCTCCACTGCGCTTTCCCTACTAAACCCCGTGTGAAACAATGGTGACCTGGGGTGTGGCCTAGTATGCAAATGAGTTCCTGCTGGGCTTTAAAAAAACACACACACACAAAGGAAGCCCTGTCTTTATCCATTCTTTGAGCAGTTCTCATGTTGCAGTCGATATATGTACATCTGAACGCATGATTCAGGCCCCGCGTTTATCCAGATACCAATTCCCAGTTTTGTTTGTAAAATGAAGGCACATTGGCTCTTCCAAACAAAAGAGATGTACCCTGAGAGGGTTGCCAGATCCCCCTGGCCACCAACGAGGGATGGGGGGAGGGGAGGGTTGTCAGATCCAGCCTGGGAAATTCTTGGAGTTTTGAGGATGGAGCTTAAGGAAGACAGGGACAATGCCATAAAGTCCACCCTCCAAAGCATCCATTTTTTCCAGGGGAACAGATCTCTATAGTCTGGAGATGAAATGCAATTCCAGGGGATCCCCAGGTCCCACCTGGAGTCTGGCATCCGAATCTGAAACATGTGGCTAGGGCTTTCTTGCTTCTCTGCTACTGAGAGTTGCGAAAGGGGTGAATGATGCTTTTATTTGCACGCTGGTGAGAGAGCCCCTGCTACAATTCTCTCGCAGGGCTGGCCCTAGACTGTCTTGCACCCCACAGTGATAACGTCACTGAGTCACACGGGGGCATTCAGCTCCTCAGCAAGGCCAGCGCCCTAGGCGATCACCTAGTTTGCCTAGTGGCAGGACCAACCCTGTTCTCTCGCCCAGGTCCCCCCAAAACCTGGACCTGCCGACGGGGGCCAGCTTCTTCCAGAACATTTCTTCCTCTGTGGTCATAGGCGTCTCCTGGCAAATTCCCCAAGTGAAGATGGGGCGGGGTGTGTGCGTGTGATGGTTCCAAAGAAGGGGAAATCCCTGCTTCCTTCGTAAGACCTTTTAACCCAGGGGTGTCAAACTCATTTGTTATGAGGACCGGATCTGACATAAATGAGACCTTGTTGGGCCGGGCCATGTCGGGCTGGGTCATGTGTGTACCTATTTAAGATTAGGTAGCGGAGACATAAATTTGATAAAGAACACAGACAAACACAAATATATATTTTTTAAAAACTTAAAACGTGCTTAAAATGTTAGTATTCATCGGTCTTAAAGACGCTTTCTTTATATTTCTCCCATGGGATCCAGGGAACTGGGCAAAGGAAGCTCTGGCTCTTTCTTTCCTTCCTTCCCCAGCAATAGAAGGAAGAGAGGTTTGCGTCAGTAGTTCTGCTGTGCAATTGAGAGAACCTGGCAAAGCAAGCTATTCCTCCCTAAGGGAGGAGCCTCAGCCAATGGAGAAAATAGAGGTTTTGCTCCGTAGTTCCTTGCAATTGAGCAAGCCTTGCAAAGCAAGCTGCTATGCGGAAGGAAGCAAGAGAGAGGGAGAAGGAAGCAGATGACAGCCAGTTGCTCGGGGGCCTGACAGGAGCCCTCCGGGGCCTGATTCGGCCCCTGAACTGCATGTTCGACACCCCTGTTCTAACCCATTATCTCCCCTTCCCACTTCCACACAGCCCATTGATACCAGGGATAGAAAGCACAACAACTCTGCCACCCCACTTCCCCGGCCCACCGGCACGAATGTTCGCAACGCTACTCAGGTGTGACCTTGAGATGGTGCGTCGTGAGACTTTGACTCGGGAGCAAACCGCGGACCGCACATCCACGTGGGACTGCAGAAATGGAAGTGTGTCTTAAGAAAGGACCAAGCTTCTGGAACCTGAACCTGGGTTTTCCCTGGCACAGAAAGGAGGACTGAACATGCCTGGCCGGGCAGCAACCTAGCAAGCCCAGGTCCAGGAGACCGGTGTGCCTAGTGAGAAATCCTTTGGGCATGTTGCACGCAGCCATGGAGTTCTGGCTTTGGAGATGTGTAGGATACAGAGAAAAATTATTTTGGGGATTCTGAGGTTTCCATGGCTGCACTGAGGATATCGCCTTGCCTGTGGGAATGGACTTGACTGAGGAACAATCGGAATCCTTGGTGCAGGATGCAAAGGGCTTTCTAAGAGCAATGCACAGAGCGTCCCAAAGTTTACAAAGAGTGATCCACTTATGCTGATGGCAAAGGAGGGTGGTGTATGAGATAGTGGTGATTGCAGGCCTTTAGACGAAGGTACAGTGGAGCTGTCTGCTTGAGAAGATGGCACTGGGAGTTGCCTGATGGCCATAGGCCTCGTTGGGACGGTTTCTTCTGCCAAGTGGCTCCAGGTAGAGTTACCAACCTCCAGGTGGGCACCCAATCTCTCTCTGTGTAAAAATATATATCCAACAACTTGTAGCAAATATTGGTGACTTTGTAGCAAATATTGGCGGCTTTGATCTAACCATCACAGTTTCAGTTGTAAAAAAATTTCTGGGAATGTTTAGATTTAAGAGACAAGAGGAGGATTTTAAGAAAATGGGAAATTATGTTTTATGTTGCGCACTTTGCTGATTCGAAATGTTTATTTTGTAAAATCTATATTATTGATGAATTTTCTATTTCATTGCCATTTGCTTATGACCAAATGGTCTGTAAGCAATAAATATATATATGATATGATGAACATGTGAACATATGAAGCTGCCTTCTACTGAATCAGACCCTTGGTCCATCAAAGTCAGTATTGTCTGCTCAGACTGGCAGCGGCTATCCAGGGTCTCAAGCTAAGGTTTTTTCACGCCTATTTGCCTGGACCCTTTTTAGTTGGAGATGCCAGGGATTGAACCTGGGACCTTCTGCTTACCAAGCCGATGCTCTACCACTGAGCCACCGTCCCTATAACAAGTGTCTGTCTATACAAGTGTCTATATCGTACTTTTGATTGTCAGACTTTATTCATGATAAGAAATTGACAAGGACGCTGCTCACAGAAGAAACAGTAGGAGTAAGAGTGTACTGTGGACGGAGAATTTATTTTAAGGTCTCTCGTAGTTTGTATCTTTTGCATTGCATATAACACTATTATTCGGATTTGTGATAGAATATAGAGACTTGTTATAATATTTGCTACAAGTTGCTGGATATATTTTTTTACACGGAGAGAGGCTGGGTGTTTCCTTAGCAGCAGTTCCTCCGTGGTCCCCACAGTCCATCACAAAACCTCCAGGGGGCGCCTGAAGATCTAGAACTACAGGTCACCCTCAGGTGGCTAAGATCAGTTCCCCTGAGGAAAATGGCTGGATTGGAGGGGGAGAGGGGACTTAAACCTGAATCTCCCTATTAGAAGAAGATTGCAGATTTATACCCCGCCCTTCTCTCTGAATCAGAGACTCAGAGTGGCTTACAATCTCCTATATCTTCGCCCCCCCCCACAACAGACACCCTGTGAGGTGGGTGGGGCTGAGAGAGCTCTCACAGAAGCTGCCCTTTCAAGGACAACTCCTACAAAAGCTATGGCTGACCCCAAGGCCAGTCCAGCAGCTGTAAGTGGAGGAGTGGGGAATCAAACCTGGTTCTCCCAGATAAGAGTTCGCACAGTTAACCACTACACCAAACTAGTGTCTGATCCTCTTCACCACTACACCACACTGGCTCCAATGCCATAGAATCCGCCCTCCAAAGCAGCCATGTCCTCCAGGGGAACTGATCTCTGTTGTCTCCAGAATCAGTTGTAATTCTGGGAAATCTCCAGGCCTCATCTGGAGGTTGACAGCCTTGCTGTACATGCGTACGCCTGTTTTAAAGAAAGAATCCACATGCATTGACTTCTGCAACTGGAGCCAGAAACCAGTTCCTGGATAAAAGTGAGGCTGGCATCCTACATTCAGCTCTAAATGCTTCGAGTTGATGTGAAAATGACTCAGCATCAATGTTCCCTCTAAGCTGCAGTGCCTTGTGAGCAACAATTCTACTTTGTGAGCTACTGGTATTAAAGCTGTGAGCTACTGGCATTAAAGTCGTGAGCTACTGCTTAAATTATTGTGCTCTGGGGGCATCCTTCCTGAGCTAAGACAAAAAATGTGTGAGCTGGAGGCTAAAAATCTGAGCTAGTTCACAGTAAACTCAGCTTAGAGGGAACACTGCTCACCAGGTGTATTTTTAAAAAGTGTATGCTGTACATGTGTTCCCTACAACATGCGAACAGGGCTCTAGTGTTACTATAATACACTCTGCCAGGAAGGTGATCCAGACACTCTGAGAAGTTTCAACTGCTTACCTGCAAGCCATCATGGATGTTTGACGCTTAGCTGCACCATCGCTGGTGGTGGCCAGTTTCTTTTTGTACCTAAGCACAGGTGGAGGCTTCGAACTTTAATGCCAGAAACGATCTGTATCTCAGGGAGTACCCTTCTTCCATTCGAGCTTCCCCCCCACCAGCCTGCCATAGGACACTGTTAAGATTTGCCAACAAAGGCCACCTTTGAGTGTTACCTATTGTAAACATGAGGCTCTTCTCAGCAGCACGCAGGGCCTTTTCAGTGGTGACTTCCTGAATTTTGGTACCGCATCCCTTTGGAAGTCCAGCAGGCTCTCCATTTTTAAAAAGAAAATTCTTTGGGGGAAGAGAGTATGGACTTCTTAGATGTGCCATAAGATATTACATTAAGCAGAAGATTCATACTGAGCTTTTTTGCTTTTTTTTTTTTAAGGGGAGGGAAATATTTTATTTCAACTTTATCTGTTTCAGTGTTTCTACTGTCGCTGCTGCTCATTTTGGCTTGCAGCTGATTTTGCGGGTTTCGTTTGTCAAATGTGAATTGTTTAAAATATGTATTTATTTTTCTAAACCAATCATTGTTAAATGATTTGGAAACTGTCATGGCTACAGGCAGTCACTGAAAAGAAAGAAAGAAAGAAAGAAAGAAAGAAAGAAAGAAAGAAAGAAAGAAAGAAAGAAAGAAAGAAAGAAAGAAAGAAAGAAAGAAAGAAAGAAAGAAAGAAAGAAAGAAAGAAAGAAAGAAAGAAATTTGATCTTGGAATTAGGGTTGCCAAGTCCCCTCTGGCCACTGGCAAGAGAAAGGAGGTAGGGCTGCCAGATCCAGCTTGAGAGACTCCTGGAGACTAGGGGATGGTGCTTGGGAAGGACACCGACATCAGTGGAGTACAATGCCATAGAGCAGGAGTGACCAAACTGGCTTGGGAGCTCTTTGTCACATATTGTGTGCTCTCAAAGCCCCCGTTGCCCGACTGAGAGAAAGCATTTATCTCTTTATATCACTTCTCCCAGCCAAGCCAACCAGCAGCTTGGAGAATGCATTTAAAGTTAAAGTTGTTTACTTTCCACCTCTCCTCCCATCTATTTCCCTGCTTGCCTGCCTTCTTGTCTTGTGGCTCTCAAACATCTGATGGTTATTCTGTGTGGCTCTTATGTTAAGCAACTTTGGCCACCCCTGCCATAGACAGTCCACACTCCAAAGCATCCCTTGTCTCGAGGGGAACTGCTGTACTATGGAGATAAGCTGTAATTCCAGGGGATCCCCAGGCCCTACCTGGAGGCTGGCCATCCCTACTTGGGACCCTGCCAGGCCACTCTGATTTAGACATGCCTGCCCTGACATTCAAGTATAACTTCATGGGTTAGCCTGGTTTGAAGGAGGTGACACTCCCTCTCAGATAGGGTTGTCAGCTCTGGGTTGGGAAATACCTGGAGATTTGGGTGGGTGGGATGGAGCCTGTGGACAGTGAGGTTTGGGGAGGGGAGGAACCTCAGCAGGTTATAATGCCATAGTCAGGCCGGGTTTTTTTGTAGCAGGAACTCCTTTGCATATTAGGCCACACACCCCTGATGTAGCCAATCCTCCAAGAGCTTACAGTAGGCCCTGGAATAAGAGCCCTGTAAGCTCTTGGAGGATTGGTTACATCAGGAGTGTGTGACCGAATATGCAAAGGAGTTCCTGCTATAGGGCTGCCAAATGTCCGGGCAGGGATTCCCCCGCCCGGGAGGTTCCCAACCCGCTGGCCCACATTGGGCTGGCGGGGGGAACCTTCCTCTACATTGCCGCATGATGATGTCACCCGGAAGTGACATCATTGTGCCGCCAATGTTGCGTGCCAACCCCTCTAGGCGTTCCAGGAACACTCTATGGTTTCCCTGGACACTCTAGTCATTTGGAAGGGAAAACTCTATGGTACAATAGGTAGCATAGAGTTTTCCCCTCCCAAATGGCTAGAGTGTCCGGGAAAACCATTCCCAGAAATGCCTAGAAGATGAAGAAGATACTGGATTTATATCCCGCCCTCCATTCTGAAGAGTCTCAGAGCAGCTCACAATCTCCTTTACCTTCCTCCCTCACAACAGACACCCTGTGAGGTGGGTGGGGCTGGAGAGGGCTCTCAAAGCTGCCCTTTCAAGGACAACCTCTGCCGGAGCTATGGCTGACCCAAGGCCATTCCAGCATGTGCAAGTGGAGGAGTGGGGAATCAAACCCGGTTCTCCCAGATAAGAATCTGCACACTTAACTACTACACCAAACTGTGTGAGGCATTGCCGTCGCGATGATGTCACTTCCGGGTAAGGAGGCAGGGGACTTGGTAACCCTGTCCGGTTACAAAAAAAGCACTGGAGTTTATCCTCCAAAGCATCCATTTCCCCTCCAGGGGAACTGTTCCTGATCGTCTGGAGAAGTACTGTAATAGCAGGAGAACGGCAGGTACAAGTCTCAGAGGGTGCCTTTTTCTGGCCTAGGGTGGCAGAAGGTTGCTATGGACAGAAGGTTGCCACTTCTGGATTGGGAAATTCCTGAGATTTGGGGGTGGAGCCTGGGGAGGGTGGGATTTGGAGAGGGGAGGGGCCTCAGCTGGTTATAATGCCGTAGTGCCCACCAAAGCTGCCATTTTCTTCAGAGAAATGGATATCTGTAGTCTGTAGATCAGTTGTAATTCCAGGAGATATCCAGGCTTCACGTGGAGGTGGTCCACCTTAACATGGTTCCAGAACCTTCCACCCTCCTCAGTGTGTCCCCCTTCAGATACTCACCCTTAATACTGCCCAGCCCCCTCCTCCTGACTTTGCTCACTAGGTTGCCAAGTTGGTGACAGAAAATACCTGGAGACTTTGGGGGTGGATCCGGAAGAGGGTGGGGCTTGGGGAGGAGTCTCAGCCCTAAAGCCCACTCTTCAAAGCAGCCATTTTCTCCAGGGGAAAAAATGCCACTTTCACACTTACAGTGTGTACATGCGTCCTATTTAGTGCTTCGGTTTTGTGTTTCAGCTTTGAGTAGCTGCATTGTTCATGCTTGTTTATAAACTTATACTTTCTTATAAATTGCACTAAATAGAATGCATATACATGCTGTTAAGTGTGAAAGCGGCAGTTTTCACTGGTGATTTATCTTGCAGTATATGATCATTACATTGGCTACCTGCACTAGACATTATTTTCTCCAGGGGAGCTGGAGATCTCCAGGAGACCTCCAGGCCCCACTTGGAGGCTGGCGACCCTATTAAATGCTCATCCTTCCCCCCTCCTCCTCGCCTTCTGGGATGAGCTTTTGGTATTTAGCCCTGCTAATCTGTCCTGATAGCCAGCTCCCTCCTAGCTCTTCAATCATTTTTGTCGCTTTCAAATGGGAGGCCTGGTGAAAGGGAAATGAATTGGCGCTCCGTGATGGGCCATTGCTCTGATTGGAGACAGTCTGGGGCAGGAGGGAGAGCAGGTCAGGTCGGAGAGGAACAGCAAGGGACCTGCAAGGAGGCTGATAGAAACCCCTGGGGGCCTGGGGGAGGTGACAGACTTGCTGAGAGGGTGAACTGGAAGCATTCACAGTCACACAGCCCGAGTAGAAATAGTTCTGTTCCAGCAGACGGAAAAACACATGCCAAGGCCAGGAATTGGGCGAGCAATATTCAGAGGCCTCTCGTACATATCTAGGGGTAGGGGTGCCAATCCCCAGTTGGTGGCAGGGGATCCCCCCGTTTGGAGCCCCCCCCGCTTCAGGGTTATTAGAGAGCGTGGGATGACAGGAATTGCTGCTGGACACTCCATTATATCCCATGGAGACCAATTCCCATAGGGTATTACAGAGAATTGATCCTTGGGTATCTGGGACCCCAGAGGGGCTGTTTTTTTGAGATAGAAGCAACAAAATTTGCAGCCTATCATCCGGTGCCTCTCCTCGAAACGTCCCTCCCAAGTTTCAAATAGATTGGACCAATTCTGTGGGCCCCAAACGAAGGTGCCCCCATCCTCCATTATTTTCAGTGAAGGGAAGGCATCTAAAAGGCAGGCAGTCCCTTTAAATGTGATTGACAGAACTCCTTTTGAAGTTCAGTTGTGCTCGTCACAACCTGGCTCCTGGCCGCACCCCCAAAGTCTCCTGGCTCCACCCCCGAAGTCCCCAAATATTTCTTGAGTTGAACTTGGCACCCCTTGGTGACTGTCCCCAAATGAGAGGCCTCGACACGGAGGTCAACCTAAGACCAAATGTGTGTATGCTAATATGTGTGTAGAAGAAAGCCCAGCAGGAACTCATTAGCATATTAGGCCACCCCCCGATGTCACCATGGTTCTACACAGGGCTTTTTTGTAGGAAAAAGCCCAGCAGGGACTCATTTGCATATTAGGCCACACCCCCTGATGCCAAGCCAGCTGGAGCTGCGTTCCTGTGTGTTCCTGCTCAAAAAGAATTCCCTGCTAATATGTATTCACAAAGGCAACTTCATGCATGACGACTATGATGGGAAAAGAAATGCTACTCTCCGCCCGCAGCTCTGGCTCTGTCTGCTGCCCAAGTGCTGGCTGTCAATAAATCAAGCTGCCAGTTTCCAGGTGGAGCTAATGAGTTTGCTGGTTGCCAACCCACAGGAGATCTCCAGATATTACAGCTGATCTCCAGGTGACCAAATCAGTTCCCCGGGGGGGGGGGGGGAAGGCCGCTTTGGAGGGTGGACTCCATGGCAATTATTCCCTTGCTGGGGTCCCTCTTTCCCCCAAATCCTGCCCTCCTCAAGTTCCACCACCCAAATTTGCAGGTATGCCCCTGACTGAGAGCTGGCGATTCAAGTTCCTCTGGCGAAAATGGCAGATTCAGAAAGTGGATTCTGTGTAAGGTTGCCAAGTCTGACTCAAGAAATATCTGGGGACTTTGGGGGCGGAGCCAAGAGACTTTGGGGGTGGAGTCAGGAGCAAGGGTGTGACAAGCACAATTGAACTTTGAAGGGAGTGCTGCCCATCACATTTAAAGGGACCACACTCCTTTTAAATACCTTCTCTTCATTTGGAATAATGGACGGGGCACCTTCTTTTGGGGCTCATAGAATTGAACCCTCTGGCAAAGGTACAACCGCTCTATATGCGGCTTTTATTGATTTAAAGGCAGCATTTGATTCCATCTCAAGGCAACGATTGTGGCAAAAACTAGCGGCTTCCAATATCGATAAAAGGCTCCTATTTCTTATTCGTGGCCTCCATGAAGAATCATTTCTTAGGGTGAGATGCAATACGCAAGGATTACTCACGGAACCAATAAAAATTAAGAAGGGTGTAAGACAGGGTTGTCTTTTGGCCCCCATCTTATTTAATTATTACATCAGTGATATGGTGGAACATATGACTGATATTAAATTTCACCCCCCAAAGGTGGCTCTTCGCCACCTTTCAGTACTGCTATATGCAGATGACGTGGTACTGTTATCTAGAACACCTATTGGGTTGCGGAGGGCATTAGACAGCTTTGTTAAGTATTGTGAAAACGAACGTTTGGTAATAAATTTTGAAAAAACAAAAGTGATGGCATTTGGTAAAAAAGCCAAGAAGAGGTATTGGACTATGAAAGGGGAGAAAATAGAACAAGTAACAAAATTTACTTATTTGGTTATTGGTAATTTAGGATACAGGCGCCTATACTGAACATTGTAATATGAGGGTGGAGAAAGCTGAGAAAACAAGGTACGCTATCCTGAGGTTTTTTCGTTCCAAGGGGGGCTTTTATGTTCCTGCAGCGCTGAAACTGTTCCAATATAAAGTTTTAACACAACTGCTCTATGGTATTAACCTGGGCATCTCGGCTAAAAAATTACAGGCTCTTGAGAAAGTGCAATCTAAATTTCTCCGTAACATCTTGCAGCTCCCGCCAGGTGTGCCAAATGCCCTTTTGCGACTAGAAACTGGGCAAATGAGAATTGAGGCCAGAATTATGTTGTCTTCGGCATACCAATGGCTAAGAATCTATACAAACAAAAAAGGCCTCTTTCCTCTAATAATTCAAGACCTCTATAGGCCAAGGTGGCTGCAATTGGTTGAAAGCAATTTGGAAAGTATAGGATTCTCACTTGAAAACCTCTTGACGCAGAGTAATGCCAAAGCAAAAAGTATTATCAAACAAAGAATCTGTGATATAGACAGACAAAGGGATCTAGAACAGGCCCCTTCTTTCTTGGCGTCTACCGAGACCAAAAATGTTATGAGGATGGCCAAGTACTTTTCTTATTTGGAGGTACCAGCTCACAGAAGAGCCTTTACATTGGCTCGATGCGCAGTCATGCCCTCAAAAGTGTTAGAAGGGAAATATAGAAAAGTTCCATATGAAGATCGATGCTGTTCTTGTGCTATGGGAGAGGTAGAGTCGATGATTCATATGTTTTTTCAATGCCCATTCCACCAAGCATATAGGGACAGGTTTGTTTCCCCGTTTGTAGTCAAACCAATAGTAGATGCGGACAGGGTGTGTTTGGAGAAACTTTTGGTGAATGCAAGTCCATCTATCTCTAGACAGATAGCTAAATTCTGCCATTACCTGGTGAAGTTCCATACTAAGAAACAAGAAATGGTAGGTTTTGTATGATCCGGTTGAATTTTAGGTTATAAACAATTTTATATATTCGGATTTAAAGGACTTTATATTAATTTGAACTGATTCTGGATTTTAAAATTGGTTAAATTATATTTTAGTTATCCCCGACCTGTATAGGTACGGAAAAGTTTTAAGTATTTTATTGTATTTTATGTATTTTAGGAGGGGTTTTACATGATGTGTTATAATTTTTATATTGGTCTATGACCGTAATAAAAAGTTCATTCATTCATTCAACCCCCTGGTCCAATATTTTTGAAACTTGGAGGGTGTATTGAGGAGAGCCACCAGATGCTATGCTGAAAATTTGATGCCTCTACCTCAAAACACAGCCCCCCCCCCAAGCCCCAGATATCTGACCCAGATATTATACACTGTGGGAATTGATTTTCATAGGGAATAATGAGCAGACATTTCCTCCCCCCCCCCCACTTTCTGATGACCCTGAAGTGGGGGGGAGGGCCTCGATCCCCTGTCCCCAACTGGGGATTGGCAGCCCTAACTCTGTGCCATTATACCTGGCTGACTCCCCTCCCCCTCTCCCAAATCTCCAGGAATTTTCCCAACTCAGAGTCAATAACAACGTTTGCCCTTCCTCTATAATCCCTCCCCCTAGACAGCCTGGTCAACCTGAATTGTCTTTCTGCCATCCTCAGGGAATGCTGGGTCTCCCACAGCTGCTGAGGAATGGAGCTTCCCCGGCCCTTTGTCTGACTGGACTGGGCAGAAGCAGAATGGAGGAATGTCAGCAGAGGGATGCTGGCCTCCGTGTGGGACTTGGGAATCCTCCAGAATTGCAGCTGATCTCCAGACTACAGAGCTCAGTTCCGCTGGAGAAAATGGCAGCTTTGGAGGGTGGACTCTATGGCATTGTGCCCCACTGAAGTCCCTGGCCTCCCCAGGTTCCACCCCCAAATCTTAAGCTTCCTAGCTTCTCACTGGGGGCAGGGTTTTCCCCCAGTTTTGGGGCCTCCAACCTGCCCATGCAGAGCTGCCCGGCAGGGCGATACCCACCCCCAAAGAACTCTGTTACGCCCGACATGCCTGGCACAATGACGTCACTTCCAGGCACATCGCGCGAGGAACACTGTAGCAATTGGGGTAAAAACTCTATGGCACCATAGAGTTTTTACGCAAATTGGTAGAGTGTCCCCATGTGACGTGCCTAGCATGATGATGTCACTTCCAGGATTCCCCCCTGCTGGGAGCCAGGTAAGACCTGCCAACCCTACCAAATCTCCAGGAGTCTCCCAAGCTGGATCTGATAACCCTACTTCCCCATTCCTGGCTGGTCGCCAGGGGAGACGGGAGGGACCTCAACAGGGTATAACATCATGGAGCCCACCCTCCAAAGCAGCCATTTCCTTCAGGGGAACTGATCTGGAGTTCAGCTGCTGTTAGGGTTTCCGGGTCCCACGTGTGTTTTTTCATTCTTCAGTGTAGAATGTAATGATCCTTCCTGTGTATGACAAATGGCAACGTTCCCTCATTGCTCCATTATCTGAGTCTTGGCACAGGTTTATATATTTCCCCAGCTTCAACAGAGTCCAGAGGTGTTTAGGGGGAAATGATGGCCCAGTCAACGAAGGGATTGATAAATCGTTCTTTTTAATCGTAAACCACCTCCAGCAGGACTCTGATGAGATCACAGAAATCTCCTAAGTAAATAAACCTCCAAATCAGGCACCCCTCGACCTTTTGGGGGCCTGGAGGTACACATGGAATTCTGACACAGTGTTGTGGGTACAGTCACAAAATGGCTGCTGCATGATGGCTGCCGCAGGAGGCGGAGCCACCCATGAAATGGCTGCCATTGCTTATCTTCAGTTACACAGTACCCTTGTGCTGTGGGGGCTAGGGTTGCCAAGTCCAATTTAAGAAATATCTGGGGACTTTGGGGGTGGAGCCAGGAGACATTAGGGGTGGAGCCAAGATCAAGGCTATGACAAGCATAATTGAACTCCAAAGGGAGTTCTGGCCATCCCATTTAAAGGGACAGCACACCTTTTCAATGCCTTCCTTCAATAGGAAATAAAAAATGATAGGGGCACCTTCTTTTGGGGCTCATAGAATTAGACCCCCTGGTCCAATCGTTTTGAAACTTGGCGGATATTTTGGGGAGAGGCACTAGATGCTGTACTGAAAATTTGGTACCTCTACCTCAAAAAACAGCCCCCCCAGAGCCCCAGATACCCGTGGATCAATTCTCCATTATTTTCTATGGGAATAAATCTCCATAGGGATTAGGGAATAATAGAGTTCCCCGCAGACATTTCCCTCCCCTCCCCCCGCTTTCTGACGACCCTGAAGCAGGGGGAGGGCCTCCAAACCGGGGAATCCCCTGCCCCCACCTGGGGATTGGCAACCCTAGTGGGGGCTGCTGCCACCAAAGCAATGTTTTGTTTTTAAAAAAATCAAATCTCCAATGGCCAATCAGAAGGCATGCTGAACAAAAGCCCTCCTAGACCTGCCCACTTTCTGTGAGATGTTGGGGACCCCCATCCTAAATAATAGATTAATAAAATTAAACCATTTTTTTCCATGGCAGCTGCCTTGATTGTTGTGCCAATCTTGCCGTTACTTCTTGTCTTACCTGGCTCCTGGTGGTGGATCTCCTTCACGTGTTCAAAATGAGTGCAGCACAATGTCACCCAGAAGTGACATTACCATGCTAGGCACGTCGTGGGGGGGACACTCTAGCACTTGGGGGGGGGACTCTATGATTATCATAGTTTCCCCCCATATGCTAGAGTGTCTCCCCCCTGTGACATGTCTGATGTGATAACATCACTTCCAGGTGATGTCATCATGCTGGTGCTCTTCAGAGGCGAGCTCCCCCACCAGCCAGTTCCATGGTGGTGGGTTGGATGCATTGAAATCAGGGGAAACCCCAGGGGTGAAATTCTAGCAGGTGCTCCTTTGCATATTAGACCACACACTCCTGATGTAGCCAATCCTCCAAGAGCTTACAAGGCTCTTTTTTGATGTGTTGCCTAATATGCAAAGGAACTCCTGCTAGAATTCCACCTCTGGGAAACCCCATCTCTGGTGGGAGGTTGGGAACCCTACTCCCCTCAGGTTTGTGGTTCCTCTTCTTTTGAGAATTCAGAAATGCTCCAGAAATTCCTGGATAGGAAGTAGGGCTGAAAACTTCTTGGTAGAACCCTCTCCCCGCCCCACCCTCCCTGCCCTCTCTCTTTTCCTTCAATCTACCCCTTTTTGCAGCACAATTCAAATTTGGGACACAAACACAGAACTCCATTTCATGGTTTTATTTCGATTTTATTGGAAAAAGAAAGAACTTTTCTTTTTTTAGTAGTTTAATTTGTAATTTTTTTCCCTCATGGATTTGGCAAAAATAATAAATAAATTAAAAAAATAACCCAAAGGATCAGGAGTCCGGCTGTAGCATCCCTCCGCTCCCCCGGAGGCGGGTTCGAGTCCCTGCGCCATGAGGTGCGTTCGAATCCCGCCTCTTTGGGATGGGGTACGGCTTCCCTACGATGGGTGTGGCCCCCCGAGGGGGCTCATGAGATGGAAGACAAGGTGGTTTTGTTTGCTTTGCTTGCAATAAAGTTTCTCTCTCTCTCTCTCTCTCTCTTTTTTTTTTTACAATAGCGTTTTTGTCATTTTTAAAAACATTGAGGTACAGCATCCACCAACATGCCTCCCCCCGCCCGGCTGCCCTCTTATTTCCCTGCCCCCAAACCTCTGCGACTGTGATTGAGCGTGGGACCACTGATGGAGCGTGTGGGCCAAAAACTTCGCCCATCCTAGGCCACGATTTTAAGAACACTTTCTGGGGAGCGAGCCCCACTGACCCAAATTGGACACGATTCCGAGCAGACCTGGCCAGGTTCGCTCTCCTTAGGCTCTTCGGCTGCGCTCCCTACCCTGTTCATTCGTTGGCGCCGCTGCCAGTCTATTCATTTGCCTTGCCTTTCTCCCCTCTGCCGCCTGATCTCAGTTTGGGAATAGACCAAGCTCTGCCCAACAGATTCTTTGGGGAAGTTCACAGGCAGGGCACCAACAGCAGCTGCCACCTGTCCTCAGCATCAGAGAGACACTGCCTCTGAACATGGCAGCTCCACTCTTCATCACTTTCCACAGGGCTTTTTTTGTAGCAGGAGCTCCCTTGCATATTAGGCCACACCCTCCTGGATGTAGCCAATCCTCCAAGGGCTTACAGGGCTCTTAGTGGCTATTAGACACTCTCTGTCTGGGGTAGTGATGCTCTATATTCTTGGTGCTTGGGGGGCAACAGTGGGAGGGCTTCTAGTGTCCTGGCCCTTCCTGATGGCACCTTTTTTTGGCCACTGTGTACCACAAACTATTGGACTGGATGGGCCATTGGCCTGATCGAATATGGCTACTCTTATGTTTTTACAGTGCCTAATGTAAGCTCCAGGAGGAATGGAAACATCAGGGCTTTGTGGCTTAGTATGCAAAGGAGTTCCTGCTACAAAAAAGCCGTGACTTTCCTTAATAACCATAAATAAAACGAGATTGGATTTATACCATGCTATTCACTTGGAGTCTCTGAGCGGTTTATAATCTCTTCCCCTTCCCCTTCCCCTCCCCACAACAGACACCCTGTGAAAGTAGTGTGGCTGAGAGAGCTTCAAAAGAACTGCTCTTGAGAGAACAGCTCTGAGACAACTTGTGACTGACTCAAGGCCACCCTGCAGTTGCATGTGGAGGAACGGGGAATCAAACCCTGTTCTCCCAGATTAAAGTCTGCACTCGGCCTCTACTCCATGGGTTTGTCAAACTTTAGATTCCCAAGTGAGTGGCTGTTGCCGGATCTGGTGGCAAGGAGTTCCATGGATGATCCCACATATCCCATGATGCCGTTCTCTCATCTTGTATTATGCTCAAAGCCACTGCCTCGCTTTCTATTGCGTCTTCTCTACCGGCTCATCCTTCCCTTCAACCAGGGCTTTTTTTGTAGCAGGAACTCATTTGCATACGAGGCCACATACCCCTGATGTAGCCAATCCTCCAGGAGCTTACAGGGCTCTTAGTACAGGGCCTACTGTAAGCTCCAGGAGGATTGGCTACATCAGGGTGTGTGGCCTAATAGGCAAAGGAGCTCCTGCTACAAAAAAAGCCCTGCCTTCAACTCATTCCTTTCCAACTCCTCTTCCTGTCTGCCAAGACTACTAACTGTGAACTGCTTCCTCCTCCCCAGCTCTCCTTTTAATACCAATTTGTTTGGGGGGGGGGAAGAGTGCTGAGCAGGTGGAATTAGCCCTCCCCTCCAGATCAGGGAAAGTGACAGCTGACTGACTGGTGGAAATCCAATCTCAGGGGAAAGCAATGGAGCCAACCAGGCTGGCTTTCCTCAGCCAATTGGCAACCTCTCTTTATGTTTTGTTCTAGCCTCTGCTTCACAGGGAGGGGGCGTGTCGCCCTCTTTGTAGCGCAGAAGGTCTGTGACCCGAGCAGCTGCTGCAGAGGCAAGGGAGCCAATAGATAAAGCTTTCCCCAGCCACTAAAGAGGCTTAAGGCTGACCTGTGCCCCTTCTGCCTGCTCTGGAGGTGGTAAAGGCCTGGAGCTTTGGCCCACTAAAAGGGGGCCACTGCTCTTTCTCCTTGCACCTTTCAGCCTCTCTGTCTGTCCCATCTCTTTCGCTCCTTCCTCTGCTTCCCAGAGAGGGTGTCTTTGCTCTTTTTACTCTCCTGTTTCTGCCCCCATCTTGGAAATCCTCCCCACTTTATGGACAGAGAACTTCCTCTAACTGGTATCCAAGTGCAAAAGAAGAAGAGAAGAGTTTGGATTTATACCCCGCCCTTCAGTCGGAGTTTCAGAGTGGATTACAATCTCCTTTCCCTTCCCCTCCTCACAACAGACACCCTGTGAGGCAGATGGGGCTGAGAGAGCTCCGACAGAAACTGCTCTTGAGAGAAACAGCTCTGAAAGAACTTGGGACTGACTCAAGGTCATATCAGCATGTGCATGTGGAGGTGTGGGGAACCAACCGACAGATTAGAGTCCTCGCGCTTAACCGCTACACCAAACTGGCTTTCAAAAGGAGGAGTGTACCAGGTGGAGGGGAGTGGAGGGGTGGGAGATCTTTTTCTTCAGAGTCTGCACCCCAAGGTGGACTTTTTCAAGAGGGCTCTGTAATTTGGGCCCATCTGGAGGCTGGCAACCCTAGCTATGTGGGGGGGGAGGGTGTCTCTTCTGGAAAAGACATACTCATGTGGCAAACAGCAGCTTCAGGTGGGGAAAAGAGGCGAAAAGAGAAAAGTTACGATTAACCTTTCCTTTTGCATCACAGCCCTGATCGAACCTCCCCAAACTCTATTGCTTTTAGTCTTTAAGCAAGAAATAACAGGATCCTAATCACTCAACCCGTTAAGAGTTGCCCTCGTTTCCCCCTTGCTAAAAGCCCTGGCTCTGTGACGGGCAGAAATTAAACAGGTATGGCTTTCTTGGGATACTCTGTGCTGCAGAGAGCTGCACCTGCCAGCCTTCTGTCTGATCCCGCAGCCCTTAAAGGAGAGGTGAGGAGCAGGCCCGCTGACTCGCACGGCAGCCTTGGGGCACACACACGAGTGGAAGCATCGATCTTTTTTTTTTCCTCCGAGAGCAGCGGGCGGGCCCCTGAAATCGGTTCTCTTCTCTGACACCACTAGCTTGGAAGCATCTCACCTCTGGTCTAAATTTATCACCGGAGTCGTTGCCTAAGAATAGCGGGAGCATCAGAAGAAGAATTGCCCGCCCGCTCCATCAGAAATCGCTCAACGCTCTTCCTAGGGGGAACAAAAAATGAACTGTCAATCCCCTATTCCCTCTCCCCACCCTCCAATTTTACAATACCAACATGGTGCATATTAATTTGGTGGCTTGCACAAGTAAACTGCACGTGCAGACAAGGTGTTAAGTCTGTGTAAAGCCTGGGGTAGGTTTATGCTCTTTCCTCTCCCCTTATCTAGTTTAAGTATGTAAACACTTTGCTCCGTTCTTGCAATACCCTCAGTACGTAGATCCAGGACTTTTTTTTGGTAGCAGGAACTCCTTTGCATATTAGGCCACACCCGCTTGATGTAGCCAATCCTCCTGGAGCTTACACTAGGCCCTGTACTCCCTGTAAGCTCTTGGAGCATTGATGTCCGCACTTGCTTAAGATAAGAGCCGCATAGAATCAATGTCAGATGTTTGAGACATGAGCATCAGATTTTTGAGAGCTGCAAGGAAGAAAGGGGAGGAAGGAAGGCAAACAGACGAGGGAAAGAACGGTGGAAAGAAAGCAACTTTAAATGCATTCTCCAGGTTGCCAGCTGGCTTAACTTGGAGAAGTGATTTGGAGATAAATGCCTTCTCCAAGCCATCCAACTGGGTGGCTGGGGCTTTGAGACCCACGCAATATGTCTGAAAGAGCCACAAGGGGCTCCCCAGCTGCAGTTTGGCCACCCCTGTCTTGGAAGATTGGCTACATCAGGGGTGTGAGGCCTAATATGAAAAGGAGTTCCTGCTACCAAAAAAAGCCCTGCAGTGCACCATGTTTCTGCACAAAGGGCACATATCTCGCTGCTCTGTTCTTGTGACTTTGAATTAGGGTTGTCATCTCTGGGTTGGGAAGTTCCTGGAGATTTTCTTGGTGGGCTGGAGCCTTGGGAAGGTTGGGGTTTGTGGAAGGGGAGGAAGCTCAGCTGGCTATCATGCCATAGAGTCCACCCTCTAAAGCAGCCATCTTCTCCTGGGGAAAGGATGTCTGCTGTCTAGAAATCATTTGTCATGCTGGGAAATCTCCAGGCCCCACCCAGAGGTTGGCAACCCTAGCATGTCTTCGCATCACTGGGGGGGAAAAAAATCTTCTCACACGTCCCATCTAGCTAGCAATGGCTTTCCACATGCTTTCCATAGAGCTTACACTCTGTTTCCACATGCTTGATGAATTGTTTACACCTGGTTTGCAAAGAGCTTAAACCCTCTGCAGTGCGCACACATACACACACACACTTTACAACTATTATACATCTGGCTTAACATGTGCTCCACAAATCATTTACATCCTTTTTTTTGTTTTGTTTTTTGCACATACTTCACACGGTGTGGCGATTTGGGAAAGACTCGCACTCTGCTTACACATGCTTTAGGCAGAGTACGCACAATTGCTTTTTTTTCACACAATTTACACGGAGGTCACACCTTGTTCTGCCTGTGCTTTACAATGGATTTGCATATGCTTTATAATGAGTCTGCACTTTTTTTTTCTTGGCATGCACTTTACACAGCGTTTACAAGTGCTTTACACAAAGTTATGCCTTGTTTACATATAGTTTATACACGGTTTGCAACTTGTTGTAAAACAGTTCTTTTTTGTTTACATGGGCATTAAAAAGTTTACATGTTGTTTGCACACTCCACACGCCTTGATAATGTGTTCTTGCGCTTCACACATAGACGTAGAAATGTCTCATTTTATTTATTAACACTGGTAAACTAAAATGTCGTCATCAGCTTAGGATACTAATCAAGCTATGCTGTCCAGTACATCAAGGCATAAATACGGAAAATTGTAATAAACTTAATCCCAAATGACACTATGAGCTTGTCCTGGCTCATGAGTGCACGTATGCTTTCATTAATACTGACATGTATTACATGTGAATTTTCATGTGACTTACACATGGTGTACACATGGGTTGACACATGGTTGACACATATGTTTACGCCAGGGGACTAGATGTGGCTTGCACCTCGTATTCACATGCTTGGCACGTGATATACATGCAATATGTTTTAAAAAATATATTTTTCTGGAAGAGACCGATTGAGGCTGGCACCTTGCTCACAATGGAATTGCGCAGGTAGTTATAAATCGCACATGTAACTAACACATACTTTACTCCTGGGTTAATACTGATTTACTCATTGTTTCCTCATGCTTTGTACTATTTGTTTATGATCCCCATGTGAACGAAACATGGCTTCCTTGTGACTGGAACATGACCTACTCACACTTTACACATGGCTTACTAGCAACTTGCAAACTGCTCGTTCACATGTGGCTCTGGCACAAAAACAGGAACGTGCATGTCTGTTCTCTGACCACCCTTCCCTCCCTAGGTCATGCATACCCAAGACCCGCTTTGAGCCACTACCCACTTGTGGAACAATGCTGTGACGTATTAATTGACCACTGTCAACACCAGTGCCTCCCCTCCCATAATCCTTCTTAAGTATGCGCAGTTTGCAAGTGTAAAACAGGACAATAAACTCATTGTCCGTGTCACATCTACTTGATAGGGTTGCCAACTTCGGTTTGGGAAATTCCTGGAAATTTGGGGGTAGATGCTGGAGAGGACAGAGTTTGGGGAAGGATCTTAACCTAGAATCATGCCAAAGTCTGCTCTCAAAAGCTGCCACTTTCTCTAGGGGAACTGATCTCTGTAGTGTGGAGATAAGACTCTAGTTCCCAGGAGACAGGGGCTGATAACAGATGGGCAGTTTGGGCCGACTCAGAGACGCCTCAGAAACCAACACGAAAAATCCTTCCAAATGCCAACATATGCCACCCACCCTCATCCCGTACTCGCCCCATCCTCCAGTGTCCTCAGAGTGGCTCAGAAAGCTACCACTTTTGAAGTGGTAGCAAATTTTTGAGCTGCACTCCAGTTGTCTCTTCAGTGTCTAGACACGGAAGTGCCAAGCGAGGTGCCATGGCGGTGTGAACCCACCAAGCCATCCCAAGCCACTCCCGGCTTTTTAAAAAACAAACTGCCCAGAGAGCATGAGCACATAAGCGTGCGTATGCGCATGACCACTAAAATGTATGGAAAAAAAGAAAATCAAACCATGCCAACCGAATGGTGCACTACAGCCATCTGACCGTGTCAAACACCTCACGTGCAGGATGAGGGTGCTTGCGTTGGAGTGTGTGGGCTTTTCGGAATGTTTCTTTCTGAGCTTGCCAGATTTGGGACACTACCCATCTGCCCCAAACTACCCGTCTCTTATCAGCTAGGGTTACCATATTTTGAAAAGTGAAAAAAGAGGACATATTTCCCAACTGTGTTCTATTGCTTCAGACCAACATGGATCTTTCCTGACTGACTACTTCAAACAAATGATCACTATGACAAAGCACATTTTAAATATCCCTACTATTTAAGCTGGGATAATTGCTACTAACTAGGAATATTCCTAATCTTCCAACCCAGAAAGAGGATCTTTTCATCAGTTTTTTTACACACACACACACAGAATGTGTCCTCTAAAAAGAGGACATCTGGTAACCAGTGTTCCCTCTAGTGTGAGCTAGGTCACTGTTTTTTAGCCTCTGGCTCACACATTTTCCTCTTAGCTCAGGAAGGATGGTCCCAAAGCAAACTGATTTAGACAGTAGCCAAATTGTTCACTCACAACTTTAATGCCAGTAGCTCACAAAGCAGAATTTTTGCTCACAAGACTCCACAGCTTGGAGGGCGAGCATTGCTGGTAACCAGTGCTCCCTCTAAGCTGTGACATTTTATGAGCAAAAATTCTATTTCGTGAGCTACTGGCATTAAAGTTGTAAGCAAGCAATTTGGCTACTGCATAAATTAGTTTTGCTCTGGAGTCATCCTTCCTGAGTGAAGACAAAAATGTGTGAGCTGGTGGCTAAAAAACCTGTGAGCTAGCTCACACTAACTCAGCTTAGAAGAATTGCAGATTTATACCCCACCATTCTCTCTGAATCAGACTCAGAGTGGCTTACAATCTCCTTTATCTTCTCCCCCCACAACAGACACCCTGTGAGGTGGGTGGGGCTAAGAGGGCTTTCAAGGACAACCTCTGCCAGAGCTATGGCTAATCCAAGGCCATTCCAGCAGGTGCAAGTGGAGAGTGGAGAATCAAACCCGGTTCTCCCAGATAGGAGTCCGCACACTTAACCGCTACACCAAACTGGCTCCCTGTTAGAGGGAACACTGCTGGTAACCCTGCAGCAGTTCTCCAGGACCCACTTGGAGGATGGCAACCCCAACTTGCTAACAGAACCATGAAACTGGCAGTAACCTCAGCTGATGAAGGCTGGAAGAGTGAACAGTCAGCATGGTGCATACTTGTCCCCGGGGTGGAATTCTAGCAGGAGCTCCTTTGGATATTAGGCCACACACCCCTGATGTAGCCAATCCTCCAAGAGCTTACAAAAAAGAGCCTCGTAAGCTCTTGGAGGATTGGCTACATCAGGGGGTGTGGCCTAATATGCAAAGGAGCCCCTGCTAGAATTCTGCCCCTGCTTGTCCCACTGCCATGACTTCCCACGCGGCAGCCGTCCTCATCCTAACAAGCTCTCACGTGCAATGGCCCATGTTCCTTAAGTTCATCTGCCGCTTCCGCATGAAAGACATTTGGGGACTGAAGTCGGTGGCACTGCAAGCCAGCCTGAGCACAGCTTTATTAATTTGCTTCTTCATTTATTTGTGGCGCCGCTCATAAAAAAAGGAAGGGGAGGGCATATTTGCTGAGGCATGTGTGTATTCGACTGTATAGCCAGCCATCTCCGGAGGGCTCGGAGAGCTGTGTAGCGACAGCTTAAAAACCAATATTAAAAAAAAAAAATCCTGTTCAAAATGCAGACTTCGGATTCAGGCCAACAGCTGTGAACATTGCATATATTAAAGAGCCGGGTCGTCTCCCTTGTTAAAGCTCATCCCCCCCCCCCGCTTTCCTCACCTCCCCACTCCCACATCCCCGCCCACTCCCAAATTCAGCCCAAATGGAAAGACCGCATGGCAGAAAGATACTCAGGCTTTAGTGAGTCTCAGAGGGGCTGATATACAGCTCCGCATGCCTCCAGCTCCCCGTTTTTTGCTCAGCGTTTGATGACTCACCACAACCCAACGGGTGACTCGGCTGTGTGGAAAAGCACTGGGGCTTGAGGAATGTTCTTTTTTGCGGGCGTTCGGTAAGCAGTGACTCATGTGCACGCACGTCACGGCGGCTTAACGCTGCATGTGTGAAAATGGCACAGGTCTCCAAGGGAAGGGGAGTCTACGGCGATGGGGCAGCTGTCCCTCTACATGAGTTTCTCAAATCACATACAATACAGGACCACATGGCATTGAAACCTTAAATAGATTCCCCCCCCCCCTCTTTTCAACATTTATATAAGAAAGGATTCTGTCATGAAAAACAGTGACACAGAACCAACCAACTTGTGTTTGTCTTGTATTCCCCTAAGTACAAAACACCAGGGGGGGGGTTGTAGAAAAAGCCCATCAGGGACTCATTTGCATATTAGGCCATATCCCCTGATGTCACCATTGTTTCACATAGAGCTTTTTTTAAAAGAAAAAGCCCAGCAGGAATTTATTTACATATTACGCCACACCCTCTGACACCATGCCAGCCGGAACTTGTTCCTGTGCATTCCTGACCATATGAGCCCTGAAGGCTGCTACGATCTGCCAACCAACACCTTCTGGTTTTCCCTGGCCCAAAGGACGTCCATCTTGCCTCGACCAGGGCCGGGGCCTTTTCAGCCCTGGCCCCAACCTGGTGGAATCAGCTCCCTATGGAGATACGGGTCCTATCGGATTTGTTACCTTTCCGCAGGGCCTGTAAGACCGAGCTGTTCTGCCAGGCATTTGGGTGAGGCAAGCGGGCGTCCTTCTCCTTATTGCCTATACCATCGGCTATCCTCCCCCACAGTGATCTGCCATCTGATTTATCATATCTGGGCCACTGATTATATTCTAACCTGCACTATGAGCCCGCCCACCTTTGTCATATAGTACTGTATTGTGTTTAATTGCATTTTATTGATTTTGTTGTATTCATTGGTTTTACCTGGCTATAATCTGCCCTGAGCCCGCTTGGGAGAGGACAGAATACAAATTTACCTAAATAAATAAGCCCTGCAAAACACCATATAATTATTGCAACCAACAGGGCTTTTTTTGAGCAGGAACGCACAGGAACACAGTTCCGGCTGGCTAGGTGTCAGGGGGTGTGTCCTAATATGCAAATGGGTTCCTGTTGGGTTTTTTCTACAAAAAAAGCCCTGGTGACCAAAGTTCACAATCCTTTTGCCAAGTCCACAAGTCAGGTCGGTTTTAGTTTGGAGCTGTGCTTCCAAGAACGATACTGCAAAATTTGGGCTGTGAAGCCATAGCTGGAGAGGACCTTAGAACGGAAACCGGTTTCTCTTGCATTGGTGTTTCCATGCATGTGTTGGAGGGCTTCCGGCAGTGAACTGCAGCTGACTTGTGGACTTTATAAAAGGATTTTTGAACTTTGGTTGCAATAATTATATGGTGTTTTGTACTTAGGAAAATGCGAGACAAACCCAAGTCAGCAGGGGTGGAATTTTAGCAGGAGCTCCTTTGCATTTTAGGCCACAAACCCCTGATGTAGCCAATCCTTCAAGAGCTTACGAGGCTCTTTTTTGTAAGCTCTTGGAGGATTGGCTGCATCAGGGGTGTGTGGCCTAATATGCAAAGGAGCTCCTGCTAGAATTCCACCCTGCAAGTCGGAAGGAAGGAAGGAAGGAAGGAAGGAAGGAAGGAAGGAAGGAAGGAAGGAAGGAAGGAAAATAGATGGAGAAGGCGGGAAGGAAGGCGGGCAGGAAGGAAGGAAGAAAAACAGGTAGAGAAGGAAGGCAGGAAGGAAGGAAGGAAGCTGAATGTCAACATTGGAAGGTATTTTAAAAGGTCTACATTGTGCATATTTAGGTTTTTTTCTGGGAAAAGCCTGTAATAACAAATGAGTGCCCAACAGACGGCTCTCAACCATGGTTAATAAAGTCCTCCCAGTCTACCTAATTCCACCTAGCCACCCTCCTCCCTGGCCCAGTACATCTACCTTGATCTCCTCCGCACCAATGTTTCTTCTTCTTTGGCTTATGGTGAGGATTGGTAATAGACATACTGGCGGTTATGAGAATCTAGATAGCTCTCTCAAAGGCCAAGAAAGGTCTGGATTTCTGTGCAGACAGGGTGCTGATACCAGGGCTTTTTTTTGATAGCAGGAAGTCCTTTGCATATTAGGCCACACCCCCTGATGTAGCCAATCCTCTAAGAGCTTAAGTAGGCCCTTTAAGATGAGCCCCGTAAGCTCTTGGAGGATTGGCTGCATCAGGGGTGTGTGGCCTAATATGCAAAGGAGTTCCTGCTACAAAAAAAAGCCCTGGCTAATACCATATACTGGATGCTGTTATTCCGCTCAAGCCTCTCTGCTTTTCTCTCTTTGTGCTCTGCTCTCCATCTGGTTCTATCTACCTATGTAGACAGAGGAGTCCTAGCTTGTAGGCAGTCTTAGCAGATACTCTCTAATGGCAGGCAAACTCCTGGTAGTTGTTTTTTTGTTGTCCTCCGACGCTTATCTTGTTGGCAGGAAGAAGGAGGCTAGCAAAGGGGGTAGGATCTTAACTGCCACACATTGATGTCACTTCCGGCATAACCTGGAAGTACCGGCATGACACCAGGGCAATAAAATAATAGAATCATATAGTTGGAAGGGAGCTCCAGGGTCATCTAGTCCAACCCTCTGGACAATGCAAGGAATTCAAAATACCTTCACCACAAACACCCCCTTCCCCCTCAGCGACCCCTGCTCCATGCCCAGAGGATGGCAAAAAACCTCCAGGATCCCAGGCCAAACTGGCCTGGAGAAAAATTGCTGACTGACCCCAAAGTGGCGATTGGCATTTCCCCAGGCACATAAGAAAGGGCCATGACAACAAAGCACTGGTGCAACCCTTCCTGTCTTCCTTCTCATGATCTCCCTAAGTTCATAGAATCAGTATTGCTCTCAGATGGCCATCTAGCCTCTGTTTAAAAACCTCCAAAGAAGGAAAGCCCACCACCTCCTGAGGAAGCCTGTTCCACTGAGGAACCGCTCTGTTGGGAAGTTCTTCCTAATGTTCAGCCGAAAACTCTTTTAATTTTAACCCACTGGTTCTGGTCCGACTTTCTGGGGCCACAGAAAACAACTCCATACTAGCCTCTATATGACAACCCTTCAGGCGCTTCAAGATAGTGATCATGCCACCATATTCGAACACTTGCCCGGAAACTCTATGGAAATCATACAGTTTTGCGATACATGCAACAGCATCGTCCTGGTGCAATGCTGATGCTTTTGGGTACTGTGAAAAGTGATGTCATCATGCAGTGACAAACATCACCGCCTCCCCCCATTTCCCACCAGTCGGCAGGCAACCCTGCTTAGAATCACAGAATCACAGAATTGGAAGGGACCTCTAAGGTGATCTAGTCCAAACCCCTGCACAATGCAGGAAACACACAAACACCTCCCCCTAAATCCACAGGACTTGTAGGCATATATACAAGGATTCCTAATGTGGTAATGTTTCAGGCTGGCAGTACAACTTCAGTCTACTGTCCATTGTTAATGTTTTATTTAGGGTGGAGGGGGCTGGCTTGCCCCAGTCAGGGATGCCAGCCTCCAGGTAGGACCTGGGGATCCCCTGGAATTACAGCTCATCTCCAGACTACAGGGATCAATTCCCCTGGAGAAAAGGGATATTTTAGAGGGTGGACTCTATGGCATTGTACCCCACTGAGGTCCCTGTCCTCCCCAGGCTCCACCCCCAAAATCTCCAGGAATTTCCCAGCCTGGAGCTGGCAACCCTGACACCTGCATCCCCTGCTGGTGGTCAGGGGGGACCTGGCAACTCTAGACTGAGTAGGCTTATCAGACCCCGCCCCCAAGTGGAGGCAGAGGTCCGCTGTTGCCAGTCCCCACCTCCCCACTGATGATCAGCTGGGTGGCGGGAGGGGGACTTCCCCACCAAAGAGGAAAATCCATCCAATTTGCAGCAACTCACCTAGGGCACTGCCCATGTGACACAGAAGTGACATCCGGGATTTTGGGAGGTGGCACTCTAGTATTTTGGCAAAAACTCTATGGTAGAAGCCAAATTTACCATAGAATTTTTGTCCAAATACCAGAGCGCCTGGATGTCCCAGACATGATGATGTCATTACCAGGTCACATGGGCAGTGACATAGACATATTACTGTACATCAGATACGTCCCCCCTACCCCATGTAAGAAGAGCTGGGCTGGGAGGAGATTAAACCAGTCAGCCTAGGGTTGCCAATCCCCAGGTGGGGGCAGGGGATCCTTTGGTTTGGAGGCCCTCCCCCCACTTCAGGGTCATCAGAAAGTGGGGGGGGGGATGTCTGCCAGGCACTCCATTATTCCCTATGGAGACCAATTCCCATAGGGTATAATGGGGAATTGATCCATGGGTATCTGGGGCTCTGCTTTTTGAGGTAAAAGCACAAGCTTTTCAGCATAGCATCCAGTCCCTCTCCTCAAAACACCCTCCCCCCAATTTTTTAAAAAAGATTGGATTAGGGGGTCTAATTCTATGAACCCCCAAAGAAGGTGCCCCTATCCTTCATTATTTCCAATGGAGTGAAGGCATTTAAAAGGTGTGCGGTCCCTTAAATTTGATGGCCAAAACTCCCTTTGGAGTTCAATTATGCTTGTCACATCCTTGCTCCTAGCTCCACCCCCAAAGTCCCCAGATATTTCTTGAATCGGACCAGGCAAACCTAAGTCAGCCATCAACCCTCCTGCTTTCATTGGGCTCACAGCTACTAGAGTTAAGGCTTCATATTCGGCCTTGGCAGCCAAGTTGAGTTTAATTGAGGACATCATGGTTGCTGGGCAACTGGAGGAAGGATTACCTATCTGCCTGGTGATGAATCCAGAGGCATGTTTTGGGAACACACTGGCTTTTTTTTTTAAAGTAGATATTCCACATTTTATTTTCTGTTCATAGGCCGCAGCCTTGGACGACGACCCCTGAGATGTCCCCCCCCCCCTCCACTTTCTCCGCACTGCCAACATTTAGACTGCAAACTGCTTGAGACGCAGAGGTTTTTGCTTCATAGAGGCCACTGTATGGAATACAGCGACTGTGACTTTAGTGAAAACAAATCGAGGGCTGCTTAACTCTGGCCCTCCCCCATGTCCCCGTGCGCCACCAGCAAAAGATGATTGCCTAGCAAAAACACGAAGATTATCTCCAAGTGTGAAGAAAGCCTTGAGATCCCAGGATTCTGGCATTCGCTCACAGACTCGGCCGCAAATGCCTCATCCTGGCTTTCTAAGCCTAATGGTGTCTCCAAGGCTTACCCTTCTCATCCCTCCCGAAGTAATAGGTTGACTTCAAAGGTCACAGCTTAGCTCGCTGGGTTAAGGTGGCGCAGCAAACATGATACCAGCCTCAGAGGAAGCTGAGTTCCCTGTCCCCATCTTTACCTCCTGGCCTTCTTCCCTCCACCTCATTAGAGGAACTGATCAGGACGTTTTCACACACAACATTAGTAGAGTTGCCTGTCCCCAGTGGGGGGGCAGGGGATCCCCTGATTTGGAGGCCCTCCCCCTGCCTCAGGGTTATCAGAAATGGGTGAATGTCTGTTGGGCCCTCCATTATACCCTATGGAGACCAGATCTCATAGGGTATAATGGAGAATTGATCCATAAGTATTTGGGGCTCGGGAGAGGCCGTTTTGTTTTTTTGAGGTAGAGGCACCAAATGGTCAGCATAGCATCTGGTGCCTCTCCTCAAAACACTCCCCAAGTTTCAAAAAGAGTGGATCAGGGGGTCCTATTCAACAAGCCCCAAAAAGAAGGCGCCCCCATGCTCCATTATTTCTAGTGGAGGGAAATAATTTAAATGGAGTGTGGTCTCTTTAAAAATGTGATGGCCAGAACTCCCTTCGAAGTTCAGTTGTGCTTGTCACATCCTTGCTCCTGGCTCCACCCCCAAAGTCCCCAGATATTTCCTGAGTTGGACCAGGCTGTTATGGGCACAAGCAGATTTCCCCTGGTTCTGTCCCTCTATAATGTTATATGGTTGCCAACCTCAGGATGGGGACTAGAGATCTCCGAGAATTACAAGTGGTCTGCTGATGACACAGATCAGTTCCTCGAATCCCCTGGAGGAAATGGCTGCTTTGCAGGGTGGACTCTATGGCATTGTACCTCGCTGAAGTCCCTCCCATTCACAAACCTCACTCTCCCCCAGACTCCACCCCCAAATCTCCAGGAATTTCTCAGTCCAGAGCTGGCAACCTTATCTGGCATTGATTCCTCTTTGGATAGGACCTCATTTTCAACTGTCTGTCTTTGGCCAATTCCATCCTGGTTCTATGCCCGAAGTTCAACACTGCTGGGAAGCGGCTTATTTTTCTGCTTCCTCACAGCATCGGGATGCATTCGTGCACCTCCAGGGGCTTTTCTGGCTCTTCTCCAGTCTTTGACAAACCTGCTTTGCTGCAAAGTGCTGGGAAATACTGCAGGAAAGCCTTGATGACTTCTGTGTGGGTGGGGAAGTTTGGGTTTTCCCGCCCACTTGGTAGCCATTTTCCCTGACACTGCAGTAGCCATTCCCGTTGCCTGCCAATAGGGGCTCTAAAAATTGACAACTGAATTGTTATATCACAATTTGTATGCCAGATTTTGTGGATTCACAGCTCGTATTCTCTGAATTCCCAGTTTGTATTTTCTTTTAAAATCTCAGTCTCTAGTCCAGGGGTGGCCAAACTTGCTTAACGTAAGAGCCACACAGAATAAACATCAGATGTCTGAAAGCCGAATGACATGAATGTCAGATGTTGGTAGGAAGGAAGGAAGGAAAATAGATGGGGAAAGAGAGGTGGAAAGAAAGCAGCTTTAAATGCATTCTCCAAGCCACCAGCTGGCTTGGCTTGGAGCCACACAATATGCGTGAAAGTTTGGCCATCTCTCTCTAGTCTCTTTCATGATGGAAATGTAGGTGGAAAGGCATATTTTTATAATGGACACAATTCGAGACTCAATTCCCTTTTTAAAAGGGAAAAAAGAAAGAAAGAAACCTGATACATAGATTGTTACAATGTTTTATCAGTATAATGAAATTAAATTGCCAAATCAAATAAAGATATAAATAAATAAGCCCTGGAGGCCCAGGGGAAGTGAGGACATGGCCAAAGGCTGGGGCAGGAAACATGCTATCTGGAATCCTCATTGCCACTGCGCTGTAGCAGCAGTGGGAAAACCACACCAGCCCTTCTCTGTGTGGAAATCACCTTTATAAACTCTCTCCTCCATCCCCGTCTTTCTGTTGTTTGCAGCTTTTCAGTACAAACACATCTGCCAAATGAAAGTATGTTCTGTGAAACTGACGGAATGAGCTCCGAAGCACGAAAGGATATGCCAGAATTAATTTTAGTAGTCTTTAAGGGAGCCCCCGGGCGGCTGTTTGAATGTGATGCTTCAGGCCTTGTTGCATTAGAACTCTGATGCTGTTGGTATTTTTGGTGTTAACTGTTAAGGCTGTCAGCGCATGCAGTAAAGCTTATGATTGATTGATTGATGCTACCCGAACGCAGCTCCCTATCTTAGAGTATTAATTTGAAGAATGTCTTTTTAAAATTCCAGATCATGTGCCATTTGTGGCAGTTTTCAGCCCCGGTTAGGGATGCCAGCTTCCAGGTGGGACCTGAGGATCCCCTGGTTTTACAGCTCTGGATTACAGAGAAAAATTCCCCAGGGTAAAATGGAGGAGGAGAAGGAGGAATTGGATTTTTTTCACTCTAAATCTCAGAGTGGCTCACAATCTCCTTTACCTTCCTCTCCCCACAAAAGACACTCTGTGAGGTAGGTGGGGCTGAGACAGCTCTCTCAGAAGCTGCCCTTTCAAGGACAGCTCTGCGAGAGCTATGACTGACCCTGGGCCATTCTAGCAGCTGCAGGTGGAGGAGTGGGGAATCAAACTGGGTTCTCATAGATAAGAGTCTGCGCACTTAACCACTATACCAAACAGAGTGGACTCTATGGCATTGTACTTTGCTGAGGTTTCTGTCCCCCCCAGGCTCCATCCCCAAATCTCCAGGTGTTTCCCAACCTGGATCTGGCATCCCCACTCCCCACTGGTGGCTAGAGGGGGACCTGCCAACCCCACTTCTCTATGCCACAAAGGTATCTTTGTGACTTCTTTACTATTTTTTATACTGCCAATACATGGTCCTTTCCCCCATTTTATCCAAGCACCAGTTGTTTCCGACTCTGGGGTGATGTCGCATCACAATGTTTTCGTGACAGACTTTTTATGGGGTGGTTTGCCACTGTCTTCCTCAGTCATCTACACTTTCCACCCAGCAAGCTGGGTACTCATTTGACTGACCTCAGGATGGAAAGCTGAGTCAACCTTGAGCCAGCTACCTGAACCCAGCTTTTGCTGGGATCAAACCCAAGTCGTGAGCAGAGTTTGGACTGCAGTATTGCAGCTTACCACTCTGCGCCACGGGGCTCCTATTTTATCCTTACAACAACCCTATAAGATAGGGTACAGTGCAATTCTATGCAAAGTTCCCCATTCTGATTTCAGTAGATTGGAGCAATCTTACATGGGATTGCAGCATTCGTCTGAAAGCTTGACTGGCCTAGTTGATCAGTGAGTTTCATAGAATCATAGAGTTGGAAGGGACCTCCAGGGTTATCTAGCCCAACCCCCTGAACAATGCAGGAAAGTCACAGATACCTACCTCATTGCAGAATGGAGATTTGAACTCCTCTCCCGATTTGTACTTGAAAAATCTAATTGCTATACCACACCAGCTGCAAGAAAAACAACCTGGATGAATACTCTCTCTAAGCTGTGGAGTCTTGCGAGCAAAAATTCTACTTCGTGAGCTACTGGCATTAAAGCTGTGAGCAACTGCATCAATTAGTTTGCTCTGGGACTATTTTTTCCTGAGCTAAGACAAAAATGTGTGAACTGGAGGCTAAAAAAACTGTGAGCTAGCTCACACTGACTCAGCTTAGAGGGAACACTGGATGTGACCGTGATATGATTGTATCAAGATTCTGTTTTTCTGCAGTGTTTTCCTGATGTGCACACGTGCTCTTTTGTATTGGTAAAAAAAACACCACATGAAAGAATCTCAACACAACCATACCTGCCATCCCGTCCTGAAATTTTTGCAGGGTTTTAGCAATGTGCATTTGCTCATGCACACAACATAGAGAAGGATGCATAGAATCCAAAGGAAGTGTATGTTGCGGCTAACCGTGTGTATGCATCTCTCAGTACAAAATCTGATTATTTTTTTTAAAAGGAAGTTTGCTAATGGCTTCAAGTCTGTGATTAAAAACTCTGGAATCCCCGAAGAATTTCAAACGATTAGGATTAGCAGTGTAATCCTGTGCAGACTTGCTCTTGTCTAAACCTATTGACTATAGTGGTTTTAGATTAGAATAACTCTTCATAGGATTGCACTGGAAGAGTGCTGTTTATATCACCCAGATCTGTCATTCAGAAGCAAAGTCTGCATAGTGTGGCCTTATGGTAAATCACAAATTGTGCAAGACACCATAATGCACTCTTCAGACCATACTTTATGTCCTTTTGACTCTAATCTTCTGAGCCCTGCTTTTTTGGGGGGGGGGGGTAGGGTAGGGTTGCCCATCCCGTTGGAGATTGGAGAAGCATATACCGGTGATAAAATGATGGAGCATTAGTCCCAGAACAGGATAGGACTGGTGCTTCAACTAAGGTGCTATTTTGTCCGGAAGCCATAAAATGTTGAAATTATTAATCTTTGGCTAATGAAGGTCGGATAAACCGAAACTGGTCCCACTTTTTCCTTCTTTGGACTTACAACTTATTTCACGAAGAAGGCTTGTTTGCCAATCATTTCGACTTGGACTATTAATTAGAACCCCACCTTAAGAGGAAGGCTTGCTTGGCAACTGCTAACCAACAGGTCTACAGCAAATGGGATTTTTTCCTTCTACAATTGTAATGGATTTCTATATGTTGTACAAGTTAGTATAACCTTGTACATAGCGCTACATGGTTTGCTTTGTCCTTTACTAATCCCCAGGTGGGGGCAGGGGATCCCCCAGTTTGGAGGCCCTCCCCCTGCTTCAGGGTCATCAGAAGGTGGGGGGGAGGGAAATGTCTGCTGGGCACTCCATTATACCCTATGGAGACCGGTTCCCATAGGGTATAATGGAAAATTGATCTGTAGGTATCTGGGGCTCTGGGTGGGCTATTTTTGGAGGTAGAGGCACCAAATTTTCAGCATAGCATCTGGTGCCTCTCCTCAAGACACCTGCCAAGTTTCAAAAAGATTGGAGCAGGGGGCCCAATTCTATGAGCCCCAAAAGAAGGTGCCCCTATCCTCCAGTATTTTCAAATGGAGGGAAGGCATTTAAAAGGGGTGCGGTCCCTTTGGAGGTCAATCGTGCTTGTCACACCCTTGCTCCTGGCTCCACCCCCAAAGTCCCAAGATATTTCTTGAGTTGGACCTGGTAACCCTATGTGGAGGGAGGGGCGGGGTTTGAAGCTTGCAACGTAGAAAAGGAGAAACAGCAATATAGGTTTCCTCTTCAGAAATTCTTTAGCTAAACCCACCCACCATCTTCCTCTGGCCCAGATTTCCCACAGAGTTTACCCAAAACGTGCACACCTCTTCCAGCGTGAATGCTGCAGCCTGGCTAGAAAATCTATTTAAAAAGGGCTCTCGTGGTCTTTGGCTTTGGCATTAAAATAATCTATACATGCATACCAAGCAACACGAGAGAAGCCCAAAGGCTTTTTAAATATCCTGTATGAAAATGTCAGTGTGGATGATTTTATAGGATCGTGTTTAACAAAGAAAGAGGTGAGGAATCCCTGCTGCTGGCGTGTTTTCAGGAGGCCACCTGTATTTTTTTTTGCAGAGGAAACCTTCACTTCTGTTTCCCTTTTGCTATATCCAGGGCAATGTTCCCTCTAAGCTTTGGAGTTTTAGGAGCAAAAATTCTACCTTGTGAGCTACTGGCATTAAAGTTGTGAGCAAGCAATTTGGCTGCTGTCTATATTCATTTGCTCCGGGGCCATTTTCCCTGCGCTAAGACAAAACTGTGTAAGCTGGAGGCTAAAAAGCTGTGAGCTAGTTCACACTAACTCAGCTTAGAGGGAACATTGATCCAGGGCTGTTTTTTTGTAGCAGGAACTCCTTTGCATATTAGGCCGCACATCCCTGATGTAGCCAATCCTCCAAGAGCTTACAGGGCTCTTCTTACAGGGCCTTCTGTAAACTCTTGGAGGATTGGCTACATCAGGGGTGTGTGGCCTAATATGCAAATATGTTTCTGCTACAAAAAAAAGCCTGCTTTTTGCTATATTGGGACACATTTATAAGGAAAAGCCACCATGGGAAAATGACAGGAATTGCTTGCCTCTTGGTAAGATTTTTCAGTGAAATAGGATCATGCAAATTCGTTTAAGGCCTGACCTGGATGACTCTGGTTAGTCTGAACATCTTAGATCTCGGAAGCTAAGCAGGGTCGGCCCTCGGTAGTACTTGGATGGGAGACCACCAAGGAAGTTCAAGGGCATGACACAGAAGCAGCAGGAAATGGCAAACCGCCTCTGAACATCTCTTGCCTCGAAAACTCTGTGGGGTCCATAAATTGCCTGTAATTTAACAGCACTTCTCACCATCACCAAGTAATCTGAAGCATATCAGAGGTTCAGTATTACAATTGCCTAGGAGGAAGAGGATTCTGAATTCTAGGATCAAGCCAGAGGCTATTTCCTGTACCACAACTAGGCAAGCTCCTTCCTGGACCACTACCAAGAAAATTATTTCCTGTACTACTTAACAGGCAAACTGCTTCCTGTACCAAGCAAATCACCTGTACCAAGCAAATTACCAACCTGGCAAACCCTTCCTGGACCACTACAAGAAAATTACTTACTGTACTGTACTACTTAACAGGCAAACTGCTTCCTGTACCAAGCAAATTACCAACCAGCCAAACCCCTTCCGGGACCACTACCAAGAAAATTACTTCCTGAACTAAACTGCTTCCTGTACCAACCAAACTACCTTCCAGGCAAATCAGTTCAAATTCAATTTTGTTTCCTGTAAGAGATCTCAGAAAAAAATCTTCTTCAGTTGGTAGCTGCGATTCATGAAACGTGTTAAAATTAAAACCGATGGATTTAAATCCGGCTGAAGTTATTTGCAAATTGCACTGCTCAGATAACGGCTGTCAGTGGTCTGGCGTATTTGCTGCCTCCTGTAATCTCGACCCTGCAGTATCCAGAGGGGTTACATGGTTAGTTGCTGGGAGCCTGTATTCCATGCCTTGGCCCTACAAATGGCCTTATGCTTGTTCTTCCACAGCCAGTCCCCACTGTTCACTTATCCCTGACCTTGCCTCCAGCCTATTTCTGTTCATCTAATGAAGACATGCATGCCTTCTCAGGGCTGGAAGAGGGAGGGAGGAATGTCTCATTTCTGTGCTCTGTATACTGACTCTGCAACCAATGTTAAATAACAATATCCATTGTGGATGTACAGAAACTGGTGGATGAAACAGAAGGACAGATTAAACAGGGGTGGCCAGACTGTGGCTCAGGAAGCACATGTGGCTCTTTCACACATATTGTGTGGCTCTTGATGCTCCCACCGCCCTGTCTGCTGGCTTGGAGGATGCATTTAAAGTTACAGTTGCTTTCTTTCCACCCCCTCCCCCTCCCCATTTTCTTTCTTTCTTTCTTTCTTTCTTTCTTTCTTTCTTTCTTTCTTTCTTTCTTTCTTTCTTTCTTTCTTTCTTTCTTTCTTTCTTTCTTTCTTTCTTTCTTTCTTTCTTTCTTTCTTTCTTTCTTTCTTTCTTTCTTTCTTGTGGCTCTCAAACATTTGACTTTTATTCTATGTGGCTCTTACATTAAGCAAGTTTGGCCATCCCTAGATTAGAACATACTGCTGTGGAAGATGGGAGAGAGAAGTAAAGCAAAGAGAGGGGTAAAGTGATCCTAGTAAAGGGATCATCTCTGGTGGGGTACCATTAAAGTCTTTCCAGAATGGAAAGGAATCAGCGTAGGGTCCCAATTCCAGAGGCATGGTCCTGCCCAAACCCCATGAAAAAGGAATGGCTGCTGAAAAATTGCACTGCATAAATATTGCACATCAAATTATTATTATTATTTAGAACATTTTTAGGCTGCCTTTCCAGCCAATCAGGGTCCACAAGGTGGTGAACATAAAAACATTAAACTGAGCAGTTAATATTTTGAGAATTCAATTAAAACACATAAACAAACAACACTAAAGGAGGACCGACAACTGTTATTGGGGGTATGTCAGGAAAACAAACAAACAAACAAACTCAGGGCTTTTTTTGAGCAGGGACGCAGTTCCAGCTGGCTTGGTGTCAGGGGGTGTGGTCTAATATGCAAATAAGTTCCTGCTGGGCTTCTTCTACAAAAAAAGAGCCCTATGCAAAACAATGGTGGTATCAGGGGGTGTGACCTAATATGCAAATTACTTCCTACTGGGCTTTCTCTACCAAAAAAAAGCCCTGAACAAACCTCTTCACCTGCTGGCAAAAGACACCTATAGAAGGAGACAGACAAATCTCTCTGGGGGTGGAGTTCCAAAGCCTGCTGCCACAACCGAGAAGGCTTTTTCTTTGCTTGTTACCCTTTGCTGATGTCTACAAAGCCATCTGATTGCACTAAACACACACACAAAGCCACTGGCCCTTGTGTTGCATGCCCTGGTTATCTCTAGATTAGATCACTGCAGTGTACTGTACATGGAGCTGCCCTTGGAAAATGTTCAGAAAATTCCATTGGTGCAGAATACTGCAGCCATGATGTTGACCGGAGTGAGTTACGAGGACCATATCACTCCGGTCTTACCCTGTCTACACTGCCTTCCAGTTGGTTTCCAGGTACAATTCAAGGTGATGGTTTTTACCTTCAAAGTCCTATATGATTTGGGGCCAACGTACCACCTTATGAACTCCCTGAAGGATCACTTGGTCCCTTATGAATGCTCTTGACCACTAGTTACCTTTGAACATCTTGTTTTGCATGTCCCCACATTCTGAGATTATGTGGGTTTTTTTTTTATTATGCTCCCCAAAACCTGGTATGTTTTTCCTATTCTGCTATCATCTTCCCCTAGTGGATGAAGACTCCCCCCTCCCTCCATTTGGCATTCCCTGAGTCATCCTTCCGCCCTTTAAAACTGTTGTTTTAATGGGTTTTGTATGTATTTTAGCTCTCATTTTAATTGTTTTAATGATGTGGGGAGGTTGTTATTGGCTTTAATGGGTTTTTTTTGTTGTTGATTTTAATAGTTTTTAAGATGTGACTTTATTATCCATGTTCTTAATTGGTTATCCTCCATGGTAGTCCTTACAAGAGCAAAAGGCAAGGTATAAAATTCGTAAAAGAATATTAAAAAGAAGGAATTGCAGCCAGCAGGATTCTTTGGGTGGATTTACAGCACCCCTGTGCTGGGCTCATTCCTTGTCGTGTTGCCCTTGGACACTACTGATAACACATCTGGCTTCATGTCTTGAAAAGCTCAAAATCTGCCTGTAAATTATGTCTGGCTGCCATAACCTAGATACCAGCAGGAGTGACGATGGTGACTAAGCAGTGATGATAGAATAGTGGCAGGAAAGACTGATATGGAAGTTCTGGAGCGGATGTAGATTATTTCCACGGTGGAATTAGAGTGACTTCCCCATGGCCTTATCCTTTCATAAAACTGTAGACGCAACGGAGGAAGACTCTAGTGACACAGGGGTAATAGCCCATTCATTGCACTTTCTTAATTCCTAATGGCAGCTTCTTCCACTATTCTCTTGCTAATTAATCCCAGTGGTGAAATTGACTGGATGGAGATAGGCCTGGCGCAGTCAATTTCACTTCTAACTGGTAACCATTTTAAAAAAAAGAAGTTCTGGATGGCTGATTGCAAACCAGCAGTTTGAGGCGACCCAGAGATGCCTCAGAAACTGACTTGAAAAATTTCTCCAAAGGAGCACATCTGCCGCCCACCCCCATCCCGTCCTCACCCCGTCCTCCTGCATCCTCAGAGCGGCTCAAAAAGCGACCACGTTTGAAGTGGTAGCACATTTCTGAGCCACACGCCAGTTGCCTCTTTGGTGTCTGGACGCGGAAGCACACAAGTGAGGCGCTTTGGTGGTGTAAACCCACCAAGCCACCCCAAGCTGCTTCTGGCTTTTTTTTTTTTAAAAAAGAAGATATTGCTGTCAAATGCATTGGTGCATGAGTGCACATGCACATGACCAAAAATGAATGGGGGAAAAAGCCCAAACCAAGCTACAGGGGATGGTGAACTAAAGCCATCTGATCGGTCCAAGTCACCCTGGGGACAGGATGAGAACGGATTGCGAGGGAGCATTTGGATGCTTTGGGATGCTTCTTTTTGAGCCAGCCCAATTTGGGACACCTCCCACCTGCCCAAACTGGCCATTTGTTATCAGCCAAAGAGTTCCATGTATGCTCAAAGGCTTTTCTGCATTCACATTTTCCTCGTTTATAAGTTCCTGTTTCTTCGTTGTTTTCTTCCTGTTCCAAATGTGTTTTGCCAATTTGTAGCCAATTTGGTATTACACCGGTTTACGTCTGGCATATCTCTCTGCAGATTTAAACTGCAGGGGTTTTTGCCAGACATAAACCAATGTAATATCAAATCGACAATTACAGGGAGCAAAAAATCCTCCCAAACAGAACAGGATCCCCCCCACCCCCGCAAAAAAAACAAAAACAAAAAACAGGCACTTACAAGTGTGAAAAGTGATGATGCAGAAAAGTATGCACTTATCTTTTCATAAATTTAAAAATGAATGCTGGGTATATGTTTGTAAAATTGTTTAAAGATCATTCCAGGCATGATTTTCTCCAGGTAGGCGGAAAAGTGCCAATCAACACCAGCGCTAAACCACTTGGCACTTAGGACCAGGACAGTTTTTGTAGCAAGAACTCCGTTGCATAACAGCCAATCCTCCAAGAGTGCTGGAGTGCTTGTGTTCCGGCTCAAAAAAATTCCTGGTCACATGCGGGGCATCCAGTTTGGCACCCCTCAAGGCCAGCACGCTAGGCGAATGCCTAATTCACCTAGTGGGAGGGCTGGCCCTGCCCACCAGAAGCCATACAAAGCCAAAAGCAGCTCCTGCTTCCATCGAGTTTGTCATGTGAAAGAAGAACCCGGCATTAGCCAGAATGCCCATTTGTATTACAAATGCCTCCTCTGCAACTTCCAGTTTTAAATCTCTTGGAAGGAAAAATCAGAACAATGAGTCTTTGCAATGCCTCCTTCCTGTTAATCATGCCATTTGAATGTCATCCATTCTTAGCTTTTCCTAGACTCAACCTACCCACGGCCTGCTGATCTTCAGAACCACCAGCTCCAATACCAAGGACCGTGTGAAGGAAAGCTACTTGGACGGCAGAAGACTGCAACAGAATTACAAGGCAAATGGAAGGGGGAAGTGGTGGTGATAAGGAAAGAACCATGCCTAGCTCTTTCCATGCCCAAAGGTGGGTTTGCAGCTATTGATTGGGTATCCAGCATTCTAGATAGTATCCAGGTTTCCCTCCAAAAAGGGAAAATCTGCAATGAGGTAACGGAAATTCTGAAACAAAAAGCCCCTTTCTGCGACCTGGATAAATTATGCAAATCACCCAACTTGTTTTGTGTAACTGGAGCTGTTGTTTGCTTTTAGGGTTGCCAAGTCCTACCTGCCGGCCGGTGGGGGAGATCTTGGGTCTTTTCTGGGATTTTCTGTTGCACACGCAAAGCACCATCACAAGTGACATCATCATTGCACTGATGTCAGGGGGTGACACTCTAGCTTTTGGGCAAAACTTTATGGTTTGCAGCCAATTTTACCATGGAGTTTCCCCCCAGAACTAGAGTATCATAGTGCAACATTGTCAATGTGATGATGTCACTTCCTTTCAGTCCAGTAGGGGGTGGGATTTCCCTCTGCCAGCCAGTGGCAAGGAAGTGCCCCACAATAGTGGGGGCTTCCCCCACCCCTGGCAGGGGACTGGCAACCCTGTTCATTTTACTATCAACTCTTCTTCCTCTGTTTAAGGGAAAGGCGAAGAAGCTATCGAGGCTACGGAAGTCCTGCCCATGGAAATCTTTGGCTTTTGGAGATTCCAGCAGCATTGCACACAAACATATTGCCCTAACCGTAAGAATTAGAAGCTTGCTCTTAAATAAAACAAAAGAAAACAGCTAAGGTTTTTCAGAAAGCTGGATTCAGCAGAATCATAACATACACACACCTGCATAGGGTTCTGGATCCTCTGTAGTTAAAATTCAAAACGAGCTCATACAAATCCTATGCCAGGAAAAGCTGCAACCTGAATAGTATGTGGAAATTGAGCAAATTGCTATGTATTTGCATATTTTTTTTTTTTTTGCATAACTTAGACGGGAGATAGAAACTGCTTTCAGGAGAGGCGAAAAGTGAGCCAAGACGGGCTTCGCTTCCCATGGTGTGCTCGTGTGTTTTGTCGGACAGTTGACTGTTTTGCAAGTTTTGAAGGGTGCAACTGTATATTACAGCCCCGTAGTTATCATGACCCTGACAGTGATGGTCAGAAAATAAAAGTTATTATCAGAAATACCAGTTCCGTACCTCACTTTCTCCAACACGGAGTTACACACTTCTAAGTCCATTGATGGAAACAGGCTTTGAAGGACATAAGTCTGCTCAGGATGGCACTGTCAAGTAGTGCGTAATAAAAGAGAATGCGCCAATTAGGGGTGAACGGATTTCTCCTACTCTGCGCTTTCATTGGTTCTGAATACCTATCTGTCCTGCATTCCACAGTTCCTTAATTCTGTTTAGCTGGGAGAATTTCAAAAATTAATTCGGAAACTGGAGCGTGAGCAGTTCGCCATAGCTTTTGATCGCTTCAGTTCATTCGTGCGTTGAGGAAACGCAAAGAAGGCAGGCTGTGATCCTAACATAGCAAGATTTTTTTTTGGGGGGGGGGCAGTGTTTTACCAACATGTAGGTGTGCCAACTCCAAATAACAGAGAGAAGTAATCTTGATAGAACCATAAACACTTCTAGATTGCTGTTTTGAAGGGTTTTTAACATTCGTGGTGTGTTTACTGGTGCAAACTGCAGCACTCTGCAAAATTCAGTAGTTAAAACGAAAAATGGATCAGTGATGAAATCCTAATGCACCACAACTCAACTCAAAAATCTGGGGAGGAATTTGGCTAAGGACAATTTCAGAAGCATTTCCATTCACGATGTAGCAGCAGCACCAAATTTTCAAGCCACTATGTTATCAGGGCAACATTTCTCTATTCTCTGTAGTCAAAAAGACATGCTTGAAATTAGGGCTGCTAACTCTTAGTTTGGAAAATTTTTGGAGATCCAGAGGCAGCCTCTGGGGAAAGGGGGGGATGCTAAGTGAGGATGTGATGCCACTCTAGGACTTCCGCTTCTCCTAGACTCTATGGTATATCATAGATACTAGGAGGAAAATGGAATATACCATAGAATCCACCTTTCAAAGCAGCCATTACCTCCAGGGCAACAGGTTTTATTTCTCTGATTCATTTTATTTCTTCAATTTATAGATCTCTGCAGTTAACTGGACTTCTGGGGAAACTCCAGACCTTGTCTTGATGTTGACAATGTTAAATGGAGAGGCAGCTTTTCTACCTATCAGAAGGAGGTGCCATTTTGCGTCTAGGAAACTGCTGAATATACACCTCTAATGATGAAAACAAATCAGGAACTTACAGCGCCATCCCAAACAGAGTTATGCCCCTCTAAACCCATCTGGTTTCAATGGATTTAGCAGGGTATAACTCTGCTTCTTTTTGGTCAGAATTGCATGCCATCAGTCCTGATGCTTGCATCTTTTCCGCTGGTAGGTAGGCAGCAGCTGTGTAATATGCAGTTCCAGCCCCCCCAAAGCACAAAAACCTGCCAAACCTGTTTACTAGAAGCAAAACCACCATGAGCACACACACGCACAAGAAGCAGAGGTCCAAGATGCCTCCAAATGCTAAAAATAAAACCCAAGCAACCATCTTTCTCCAGTTTTATTTTCCTAGCTGCAGAGAACAGCAAGACGTTTCGCAGGGAACAGAAGGCCCTCCTGTGACCACAGAAAGTTTTCTTGGACCAGAGATATCATCAGAGATTCCCCACTCGTCTTTCAATCTCTCTAGTTGGGACTGGAAATAGTTTGTTTTGAACGGGAGCTCAGAATGCCAAACCTTGCACCCACCTGCTATCAAATTTTGGGATTTTGAGGGGCGCAATCACAGAACCGCAGAATGCGTTAAACCCTGGCTAACACTCCACTCGAAAGAAAAGCAAGATTGTGAGCAGTCTGAATCTTTCCAAAGGCTTGAGAGCAGCCCTTTGTGGCTTTTCTGACCCAACGAGCCTTGGGGGCAACCAACCTGAAATCTGTCTGGAACCTAGCAAGGTCTAATCTAAATTTAAATTGCATAACACCTCCTGCACTCCATTGTAAACAAATCTTGGACTGGGAAAGATCTTTCTCGTCCCCCTTTCCTCCTACTTAATAAAACATATTTCTTACTGAAAGTCCAGCCCGAAGAAGAATTCTGGAGGACTTGAAAGCTTTAGCTCAGTACGTTAGGACACATTATTTCATCCTAATCCAAGGGATTACCCTCCTTTTGGGGTATGGATTTTGAAGCCAGGGGTTTCTAAGGTGCAATGAATAATGATAACTTTAGAATATTTCTAGGTGTAAAAAACAATAAAAAATGAGACACATCAAACATGGAAAATTTCAAGTGCACAGTCCTTTCGTCCGACAAATAGAGAGCGAGTAGGTATAAATTGGGGAGGGGGAATGGGAATCCGCACCACTAGGGAAATCACTGGGAAAAGATTTTGTGAAAGTGCAAACGAATGTCATTGATCTAAGGAGCTGGCAGATGTCCCATGTAATGATTTTTCAAGAAGGAAAAATGTAACCCTGACCAATGAAGAAACAGTTGGCGTATCAGGCAAGGACAAGTCCCCAGCTCAAAATGAGACTGCATCTTTGCAAACAAGGTTACCAGGTTGCAACCTAGAGACTCCCCTTCCCCCGGTACTGTTACATTCGGCACTGCCTGATGCCACAAGCAGCGATGGATTTTCCCGCTCTTCCTTGCTTCAGCCTATAGACAACAAAAATTTACCTGGTGACCGACCTCATCGGCTAGGACCTTCGTATCCCGCCGCATTTTAAAGGGTAGATATGCCATGCCTCAAAAACTGAGCAAACTCAGTTCACTGACACACGAGTTCTCCCAAAGACCTTGAAGTGGCATCACATCGAAGGGCCGTGGGTTCGAGTCCCAAAGCCGGCCGCCAGGGTGTTTTTCGCGGTGTGAGCATAAATCAAGTCAGGCTTTCTCACGCTGTCAAAAATTTTTTAAAATGGAGACGCATTCAGTGCCTAAGCTGTAAGACTGCGCCGACTTCCTTCCCGATCTCGCTTACGAGTTTCCCAGCCCGAGGTGCGGGTTGAAGCTGACAACGCAAATCCGTTTGAAGGAACGGAGGGAAATAATTCCGTTTTGGACAGGAGATTCTCGGCCCAGCCTGAACTAAGTAAAAAAGGAAGCCCAGAAATGCAGACAAACTGCTGAAATTCTCACCCCAAATAACAGCAGATGAAAAATCGGGAGAAGAACCAAACACAATAACCCCAGAACACCCCCCCTCCCAGGGGAAAAAAAACTTTATGGAACCGCCATTCCAGGGTGGTGTCTTGGATTCTCAAAAGGTCCAGTTGACTCAGGGAAGAGAATGATGGTTTAAGTCGCAGAGGTGGGGGGGAGGGGGATGTTGTTTGCAGTTAACCCTTTAGAGCCCTCTGTCTTTTCAGTTGTGTTAAATAACAAGTTCGACTGGAAGTGTCTGAGATGGAGGGTGAAGATCGATGGCTGTAGAAACAAATGCATATTTGTTGTGTGTGTGTGTGTTTTGTTTTCTTCTATCCCTCACAGTGATGGGGTTCTTGATAAATTTCATTTCTCTCGCTTCATCTTTCCCAGAAAGCAGAGATGCTTCTTTCTCTCACTCTCTCTCTCTCTCTCTTTCGAATCCTTTTCCTTTCACTAGTTTCCTTTCCTTGATTCTGCTTCATTTCCCTGGCCGGCCCTAAATTTTAAACAACAGAGTCACAAATGCACAGGACAGCAGGCCCAAGAAGAGGGGTGATGTCTGGTCGGCAGCAGCCATGTTTTCCAGAGAACCGGGTCCTGTGGGAAGAGGGGGAAAATGGTCATTAAGAAGAGACACTGAAGCTGGAGGAAGATTCCCTAGGCTAGAGAAAGATTTCAATGTTTGCTGACCAGACCGATAGGATAGAGTACTGTACCTAGATCACAACTCTAAGAATTAATTCACACTTTCTTTCCTACTTATTATAAGAACAGGAGGTTTTTGTATCCTGCTTTTCTCTAACTTAAGGAATCTCAAAGCTGCTCACAGTCACCTTTCCTTTCCCTCCCCCCAACAGGCATCTTGTGAGGTAAGTGGGGCTGAGAGAGTTCTGAGAGAACTGTGACTGGCCCAAGGTCACCCAGCAGACTTTGTGTGGTGGAGGAGTGGGGAATCAAACCCGCCTCTCCAAACTAGAGCTCCACCGCTCTTAAGCACTATACCACGCTGGCTCTCTTAGACCTTCTGCATCTCTCTGCCAACTCAGATTGAGGGAAACGGACCCATAAAGCTCCTACAACACCCTCTATGGCTCCTACATACATCCTCCCCTCCACGTTGTTGATGGAGGATAGGTCTATCAGTGGCACTAAATGGAACCTCCATGTTCCAAAACAGTAAACCTCTGGATACCACAGCCAGGAAGCAACATTAGGAGAAGGGCTCAGCCTATATACCCTGTTGCTGGGTCTCCAGTGCAACTGGTTGGCTGGTGTGTGATGTCAGGATGCTGGAGTGGGCGGACCACTGGTCAGATCCAGCAGGGCTCTTCTTATGTTCTTATGCTTTGATCCTAGCCCCAGCGCAGCACTATTCCTCCTCCTCCTGCCGTTTCTACAAATGCCCAACCTCAAAACCGCTTCATTTCCAACCTGAAGTACTCACAGCACAGTGAATATGGGCTGCTCCTCATAAGAAGGGCTTTGCTGGATCAAATGAGCGCTCCATCTAGTCCAGCATCCTGCCTCACATGGTGGCCAACCAGTTGCCCCAGAGCAGGGGTGGCCAAACTATGGCTTGGGAGCCTTGTGTGGCTCTTTCCCATGTATTGTGTGGCTCTCAAAGCCCCAATCACCCTGTCAGCTGGCTTGGAGAAGGCATTTGTCTCTTTAAATCACTTCTCCAAGCCAAGCCAACAGGTGGCTTGCAGAATGCATTTAAAGTTTCTCTCTCTCTCTCTCTCATCTATCTATCCATCCATCCATCCATCCATCCATCCATCCATCCATCCATCCATCCATCCATCCATCTATCTATCTATCTATCTATCTATCTATCTATCTATCTATCTATCTATCTATCTATCTATCTATCTATCTATCTATCTATCTATCTATCTATCTTCATCATCATCTTCCTTCCTCCCTCCCTCCCGGCTCTCAAACATCTGACATTCATGTCTTGCAGCTCTCAAAGATCTGCCATCTATTCTATGTGGCTCATACATTAAGCAAGTTTGGCCACCCCTGCCCTAGAGGGAGGGCACGGCCTTTTCATGATGTTGCCTTCTAGCACAGGTATGCAGTGGTTTGCCCTGGTTCAGAATATGGAGGGTTCCTTTGGTCACCATGACTAGTAGCCATTGATGGGTCTATCCTTCTTGAATCTGTCTAAAGCCATCACTGCTCATCATGGTCATTGCTACATCTATTGGCAGTGAATCCCACAATTTGATTACTTTTTCCCTTTCCACAATCCCAGAGAAAGGCGGTGAGTCCTGCTGGGAGGACCCATAAGTCTGGACTTCTTGGTCTGAAGTTCTGCTCATATCCTTGCTAATATCCCTTCACGCCCCACTTCCAGAAACCATGCTCTGGGGTTGCCATTAGCCATCTCAGGTTTAGCCCTAGCCCTTCCAAGGGGCTTCAGTCTCCAAAACCTGGTGTGGTGAAAAAACCTAGGGAACGTTAGGACAGCTCGCTAAGGATCATGGGGGAACTCACTGAGAAGCCGTAAGCTGACGTTGAACGACCCCAAACTGTTGGAAGCCAGGCAAGTGTAGTTGCCGTAATGGCGAGCGGTAACGTTGGTGAAGAGCAGCATGGAGCGAGTCCGCTCGTTCTGGATCTGCAGTCCTTCCACGCCACCGATGACTCTGCTAGGAAGAGGGCAGGGAGGGAAACCGCAGGAGGGTATATCGTTAAAAGCATTGTGCCCTATGGATAGCACTCGTTGCAAATAGTGGGAGGAGCTGGTCTGATCTCACTTCCTGTCTCTAAGTGGCATTCCAGGCAGGGATGGTTCAAGGCATCATGTCAACCCCTTCCCGCCCCCCCCCCCAACAAGGCATACCTATCTCCTCCTGGGTCTGGACCACAATTAGCTAAATCCAACCAAGCCTACCTTTGGGTAACTCTTATCTCGTGGTCTTGATGACTGTGGGTATCTGAAAAAGGTCTTTGTAATCACCTGCTCTGGATACGTTTTAACAGGAGATGCCGGGGATTGAACCTGGGACCTTCTGCATGCAAAGCAGACGTTCTGCCACTGAGCCACAGCCCCTCCCCTTGACAAGAACACATGACACTGCCTTATATGCGATGGCAAACTATATGTATGTTACATGTTAAAAGGTAAATTAGTTGGATTGAAACACTTCTGAGAAAGTAATGCCCTCTTTTTGACTCAGACTTATATAACAGAGTGATTTGACAGTCATTCTCACATTTTGACATATTACTGTTTTATTGCTTTCTCATACTCAAGCTACCCAGATCAAAGGTTTGCTCAATTTGTTAATTTTACTATTCTGCCATTGGATCTTAAATTTGTACCATTTTGCATTCCAAAGCACTGCCTACCAGCTATATGTAGCTTTGCCCACTGTACCTGATTCTTCATCTGATGAATTGTGCTTGGAACATACGAAAGCTTACATTCTGAATAAAACTTTGTTGGTCTTAAAGGTGCAACATGACTCCTACTTTGTTCTACTGCTTCAGATTAACACGGCTGGATCTGCCCACTTGGATCTGCCTTATATGTAGTCAACTCACTGCTGCATCAAGGTCAGTATTGCTCTTTCTGAATTTCAAACCTTGTACAGAGAGATCAATTCACCATAAAAACACCGTTCTCTTTAGGGAAGGAAAGATGGCCTTTCTCTCTTTTGCAGAGCCCAAGTTCTTTCGATTTTGCACCATCTCTGGAGGAAGTGGAGTATCTTGAGAGAGAGCAAGGTGTATTCACATTTTTATTCCACTCTTGAGCTCAGGGTAGCAGGGATTCGTTTGTAGCAGGAATTCCTTTGCATATTAGGCTACACGCCCCTGATGTAGCCCATCCTTCAAGAGCTTACAGTAGGCCCTGTACTAAGAGCCCTGTAAGCCAGGGGTGTCAAACATGCAGCCCAGGGGCTGAATCAGGCCCCCAAAGGGCTCCTATCAGGCCCCCCAAGTAACTGGCTGTTTGCTTCCTTCTCCCTCTCTCTTGCTTCCTTATGTATCACAGCTTGCTTTGCACAGGAGCTATAAAGCAAAACTTCTATTTTCTCCATTGGCTGAGGCTCCTCCCTTGGGGAGGAAGGGGGGGAGGGATAGCTTGCTTTGCTAGGCTTTCTCAATCGTACAGCAGAGCTAATGAGACAAGCCTCTCTCCCTTCTATTGGCTGAGGCTCCTCCCCCCCGTCCTCTGGGGAAGGAAGGAAGGAGCCAGCGCTTCCTTTGCCCAGTTCCCTGGATCCCATGGGAGAAATACAAAGAAAACGCCTTTAAGACCAATGAGTGCTAACGTTTTAAGGATGTTTTAAGGGTTTTTTTTTTTAAAAAAATCTTTGTGTTTGTCTGTGTCCTTTATAAAGTTTATATCTCTGCTACCTAGTCATAAATAGGCAGCATCACCTGGCCCAACCCGACATGGCCCAGCCTGACAAGGTCTCATTTATGTCAACTTCGTCCCTCATAACAAGCTCTTGGAGGAATGGCTGCATCAGGGGTGTGTGGCCTAACATGCAAAGCAGTTCCTGCTACAAAAATAAAAAAGCCCTGCAGGGTAGCAGACACGGTCCTCCCTCATTTTATCCTCACAATAGCCCAGTTGAGATGCGTGTTTGACTGAAGAAGAGTCCTTGGCTTAAGGCAGAGCAGGAATCTTCATGGTAGAACAGGAATTTGAATCCAGATCCTAATCGGACACACTAATAACTATACCACCCTGGTCCAGCTGATGTTCTGAAAGTTTTGCCAAAGCATGCCTGTTTTCTGACAGCAAATAAGCGAAACACTCCTTTCCCCCGTTAAGTAAGCTTTTACCATTTTACAGGAACCATCCCGCAAAAGTTATTCATGACCAAACCCTATTAAAATCGGTGGAGCTTCAGGGAGCCCTGTTCCATTGCTTCAGGATACACTCGGGTCGGCTTCTACCCTTTCGACATGGTTTTACAAGGGTGCTGGCATTTTATCAAATGCCAGTTTCCAGTTTGATTCTGCTCATACCTTATCAGTACATTTTGATACTTTCTGGCAGGGCTTTTTTTTGTAGGAAAAGTCCACCAGGATCTCATTTGCATATTAGGCCACACCCCCTGACATCACCATCATTTCACACAGGGCTTTTTTGTGTACAAAAAGCCCAGCAGGAGCTCATTTGCATATTAGGCCACACATCCCTGATTCCAAGCCAGATGGACCTGTGTTCCTATACGTCCCTGCTCCAGAAAAGGCTCGCATTCTGGATTTTGTTTGTAGTTGTGTCTTCTTGTGGTGATAAAGGCTGGCTTAAAATCTGAAAACAAATTAACAAAACCAAAGCAGAAACACGCAAGGTTGCCAACTCTGGGTTAGGAAATTCCTGAAGGTTCAGGAGTGGGGCCTGGGGAGGAGAAGGGCAGGAAGTGATGTCATAGAGTCCACCATCAAAAGCTGCCATTTCTATTGTAATTGCAGAACTTCAGGATCCAGGCGGCCATGAGCATGCTTCCCCCCCCCACACACACACACTTCCAGTTTAACTTGGAGCATTCCTCAAATTAATTCAGGAAGTGTGACGCACGTTTGTCACTTCACAATCTGCATCTTCCTTTCTTTTTTCAACGCGCTACAGAGATACTCCTGATCATCCGCGTGCTGATTAAATCATGGCACAAAAAAGGGGGAAGAGATCTTGAGGCAACAGCACGTGAGCATGTCAGTAGTGTATGAAGGGGGCGGAAGGACCCACACTGGGGGGGGGGGAAAACTCTTCTGCAGCCTGAACAAAGCGGAGGGATCAAAAACGGAAGCTGGGAGCAGCACTAAATGCACCACAAATCAGGTCAGGAATCTTTGGAAGCTGAAGATTCTGGACGGAAATTCAAAAGGGGAGGATTTCAAAATACGTCTAGAAATCAGCCGATCTCGATGGCGGATGGGGAGGGCTGAATTTGCTGATGCAGTTGGAGGGGTTCTTGGCAGTTTCCACGCCTCCCCGGTGCCGCCTCCCCACAGCCCCAGCGGTTGTTTGTCTCTGCTCAAGCCTGTCAGACAGGCGATCCATCTTCCACTGGACCACAATCCCCACAGCACCAGCGGATCCAGCATCTCATCTTACCTGCCTCCCTCTTAGAAAGTGTGTGTGAGTGTCTGCAGCTCTGCAGAGAGGAGCCTTTCCATCATTATTAAATGTGACAGCCATGGTAGGATTCTCCATGTCTGCACCCCTCTCTTCGTGGGCCAATGGACATGTCCCAACCGATCCCCTCTCTCTTTCTTTCTCAATTCTCCTTTACCTTTTATGGACTCGTCTAGTCTGCTTTGGGTTCAATTAAACCAAGTCCACCAACTTATGACCTGGTCCATCAGCTGTGCATGGAAGCTGGTTTTGCAGACCCGGACAGGCAGTTAAAACAGGATGTTTATTGAGCCCCCTTATGGGGCGCAGCTGTGCACGACTGATGGGACAAGGTCGACAGCTATGTGTACTTGTGCGTTCTCTATTGTGGTCCCCGCCTAGTGGAATGCTTGGCCTGAGGAGGTCATGAAGGCTCCTGAATTCCTGCCATGTCACAAAGTAGGCCAAGTTGAATTGTTTAGGCGGCAATAGGGCAATGTGATAAGAGCCCCGTGGCGCAGAGTGGTAAAGCTGCAGTGCTGCAGTCCTAAGCTCTGCTCGCGACTGGAGTTTGATCCCAGCGGAAGCTGGGTTCAGGTAGCCAGCTCGAGGTTGCCTCAGCCTTCCATCTTTCCGAGGTTGGTCAAATGAGTACCCAGCTTGCTGGGGTGGGGGGGAAAGTGTAGATGACTGGGGAAGGCAATCTGCACCCTGTAAGAAGCCTGCCGTGAAAACAACGTCATCCCAGAGCCAGAAACGACTGGCGCTTGCACACCTTTACCTTTTTAATAGGGAATTGTTCTGGAGAGCACTCTTGTAAAGGGAAAAGGACTCAGACGAAACCATATAGTTGCTTTATATATTATCGTGCTGTCACTGCACTAGTTGCTACTTTTGTAATACCACTTTTCTGCACTGCATCTCTATCCTGTCTGGTATTCTAGGCTTCTTCGAGTTCTGTAGCCTTGGTCCTAGTACAGTCTCACCCTCAGGGCCAGTGTGTGGGAGTCGGTGAGGTAGAAAGCCCCCTAGGGCACCACCTTGCCACAGGGGCGGGTGCCCCCTCCCCACTCACACTGACCCTGATGCTCCATGTCATTCTTTCTTGGCTCTGATCACTCGGAGTGAAGAAAGAACGACCCGGCCCCTGTCCAGCTCCCTTCAAAGCTGGAGAGGGCTGGACAGGGGGCGTGCCAAGTGTTCTTTCTCAGCTTTGAGCGATGGGAGTCAAGAAAGAACACTTGCGAAAAGCGTGCCATCACGATTATGTCAGTTCCGATTAAAGTCTGCAGGGGGGCGGCGGTGCGGGGTTCTGCCTGGGGCGGCAGAACCCCTAGCCCTGGGGCTGCTCACCATACTGATGGCATCGATTTACACTGTGGGATCTGGTCCAGGCTAGCCCGTTATCTTCAGATTGTGAAAGCAAAGCAGGGTCAGCCTTGGTTAGTAATTCTGCTGCTTGAAGGACACTTGGTGTAATTAGTAGACTGATCAAACTGAAATGAGAAGCTTAATGCTGTGATTAGAGAACGCAGAACAGGGTTCCTAGCTAACTGAGCCGTTAAACTGAAGAAAGAATTGAAACATCATCGAAAACTAGAGAGACGTCTTTTTAAGAAAGCGGCTGTGTTGAAGCTAGACTTCTCAGGAGCGCCCACCTTCTGAATTCCAGTTGGACTATTTCCAAGTTTGGACTGATATCTATTCATCTGGGGATGGGGTGTGTGGTTTGGCCCCTTGGGGTTTCTGTTACTTTTAAAGGCCCCAGCACCGCTGGCCTCTATCATTATTGTATTGTTTATTATGTGTTGTACACAATCCTTATAATATATTTTTGCAAACTGAAAGACGGTGTATTACTTGGTGGCTTTGATTGGTTAGTAATTCGGCTGGGAGACCACCAAGGAAGACCAGGGTTGCTACGCAGAGGCAGGCAATGGCAAAACACCTCTGTTCACGTCTTGCCTTGAAAATCCTAGGGAGCTGCCATAGTCAGCTATCACTGGACGGCACTTTCCTCCACCACCAATCAGCTTTGTGTCTCACCGAGAGACCTGGACTGTGAATGAATGAATGAATGAATGAATACTGAGCACATCATGGATTGCGCAGGCCTGAAAGGGAACCACTGAAACCTGAGATTGCATGCTATGCTATGTTCTTATCTGGTTATAGGGTTGCTAGGTCTGACTCAAGTAAATATCTGGGGACTTTGGGAGGGGGGGGGGAAGCCAGGAGCAAGGGTGTGACAAGCACCAAAGGGAGTTCTGGCCATCACATTTAAAGGAACCACACACCTTTTAAATGCCTTCCCTCCATTTGGAAATAATGAAGGATGGGGAACCTTCTTTTGGGGGCTCATAGAATTGGACCCCCTGGTCCAATCTTTTTTGAAACTCGGGGAGTGTTTTGAGGGGAGGCACTGGATGCTATGCTGAAAATTTGGTGCCTCTACCTCCAAAAACAGCGCCCCCGCCAGAGCCCCAGATACCTACAGATCAATTCTTCATTATACCTTATGGGAATTGGTCTCTAAAGAGTATAATGGAGTCCCCAGCAGCCATCCCCTCCCCCGCCACCACTTTCTGATGATCCTGAAATGGGGGGAGGGCTCTAAACCAGGGGACCCCCTGCCTTCATCTGGGGATTGGCAACTCTGTCTGGTTATTGGGTTTTATTTGTATGTCGCTTTCCAGCAGATTCTCCCAGTAGCAGGGTCTGATAGTAAAAAATGTTCTCTTCATGGATTTTTCCTTCGTTGCCATGGGTGGATCTGGCCAGCCAAGCCCTGGCAGTGATACTAAAATAAAAGTAGATCTATCATCTACCCTGGAAGCCCCCATGATACACTGTTAGTCTGGAAGTGGAGCATACCTAGCTAACTAGTACTGCTCATACAGCTATTGCCTTAAGCAGAAGTTAGAACCAAAATTATTTAAAAAGAGCTTACTCATTATTATTTCTCTTATATTTGATTACTGGGCCTATGGATTTTGACAGGAGGGGTGACATGATTAATTGTATCCGATAGTAGCCATGACACCTAGACTCACACATATTAAGAATGCTATATTTTTAAGTAAAGGGGTGACAAAATTAGCCTTTCTCAGCCTTATAACTAAGATCAAGTGTGAGTGGAGCATACAACATCCTAAAGTGTTTGGGCACATTTGGAAGTCTGACACAGCGTGGTAGGCACAGCTACAAAATGTCTGATGTAAAATGGTTGCCACAGGAGGTGGAGCCAGCAACAAAGTGACTACTATACAATGGCTGCCACAGGAGGTAGAGCCAGCCACAAAACGACTGCTATAAAATGGCTGCCACAGGCAGAACCGGATCTACATGTTTTCTGAGGGGCAAAATTAAAAAATGGCGCCCCCTTATGGGCCATTTCTAACATATAGTCCCATAGAATACAACGCACTCCATACCCAATTTGGCGCCCCCTCCCCTCCGTCGGTGCCCGGGGCAAGCACCACCCTCTGCCACCCCTAGATCTGGCCCTGGCCACAGGAGATGCAACTAGCCACAAAACGACTGCTAAAAATGGCTGCCACAGGAGGTGCAGCCAGCCATGAAATGACTGCTATAAAACGGCTGCCACAAAATGATTGCTGCTGCTTACCTTCAGTCACACAGTGAAGAACCTCGTGCTGTGCCAGAAGCTGCTGCCAAAGCTATATCCCCCCCCCCCCAAAAAAAAATGTGCAATGCCTATCAAAACTTAAATGACCAATCAGAAACCTTGCTGGGCAAAAGCCTCACCTAGCCCTTCCCACTTTCTACAAAAGCATGGTGGGCACCATGAAAAGTGTCCATGGGTGCATGGTAACCACAGACACCATCTTGGAGACCCAAGTGTAGTCAAGGTTGCTCCTGGTTCTTCTCACCACCAGCTGGCTCTCTGGGGCTTGGTGGCTCTATGAAGACAAATTAGAATCCTCTCAGGAGTGGGCTGGGTGGAACAGTCCTTCTCCTCCTTTTATTTCTCATTTATATAGATTTGTATAACCCACTTTTCTTCCCAGTGGGAACCCAAAGTGGTTTAGAACATCTTTCTCCTCTCCTCCATTTTACCCTCACAACGACCCCATGAGGTTGCACAGGCTGAGTGTGTCTGACTGGCCCAAGGTTACCCAGCAGGCATCCGTGGCAGAGCCGGGATTCGAACCTGAGTCTCCCAGATCCTAATCTGACACTCTGACCACTACACAACACTGGTCCTTTTCCTTTGTGAATGTTGGTGGTGGTCGGGGCTCTGCAATTTGTGCTTTCCAGATTGATTTCTGCAGGTTGCCAACTCTGGATGGAGAAATTCCTGGAGATCTGGAGGGACAGCCTGGAGCGGGGCCTCCGTAGGGTATAATGCCAGGGCTTTTTTGGTAGAGAGAGCCCAGCAGGGACTAATTTGCATACTAGACCACATCCCCTGACAGCTCCATTGTTTTACACTGGGCTTTTTTTGGTAGAAAAAGCCCAGCAGGAACTCATTTGCACATTAGGCCACACCCGCTGTCACCAAGCCAGCCATAACTGTGTTCCTGTGCATTCCTGCTCAAAAGAAGCCCTGTATAATGTGATAGTCTGCCCTTTAAAGCAGCCATTTTCTTCAGGGGAACTGGATTCTGTAGTCTGGAGATCAGTCATAATTCTGGGAGGTTTCCAGGCCATACCTGGAGGCTGGCATCCATACTTCTGTCCCAAATATAGCTAACGAGATTTTGCAGTGATCAACCACCCATCTTAAACTCTCACGTACAGCAAATTCCTTGCCACTTTTCACTGTTTTTTTAAGGGACAAAGGACTTATGTAACAGGAAGCGGTTCAACAGGTAGAGTACGAAGTGCTGCAGTGTTCATCTCCACCTGCTGTGTCAGCCTTTTACGAGCATAGATTCCCCACCCGTTACAAAGCGATAACTGGACACTTCGAGAGATGACTCGGGAGTGGATCCAAACATCTTCTGGCATTTGCTGTTTTGTTAATATATAATGTTTTCAGATGCAGTTCTAAAAAAAGGAGGGATATCCAATTTCTTACCTGCAGAGCGATCTGGCTCGCTCTGCCTCCCCCGCTTCCATTAGTGGCTCTCTCACATCAGCTCTTGTTAAAACCTCACCAATTGATTTCCCAGAAAGCATACCTGGAAGATCTTCACCCGAATCCCACATAAGTGATTTTGTTTGTTTGCCATCAAGTTACAGATGACTTAAGATCAACCGGAGACACTCAGAGGTGGTTTGCTATTGCCTGTTTCTGGGTAGCAGCCCTGGACTTCTTTGGGGGTTTCTCATCCAAGAACTAACCAGGGCTGACCCTGCTTGGCTTCCAAGAGCTGACAAGAATGGGCTGGCCTCGGATATCCAGATCAGGACTAGATGTGTGCATGCTCTGAGGCTAAAATTGTCAGTTCCAGGTTGGGAGGTACCTGGAGATTTGGGGGTGGAGCCTGAGGAGGGCAGGGTTTGGGGTTTGAAGATCTAGGATTGCCATATCCTATTCAAGAACGATCTGGGGACTTTGGGGGTGGAGCCAGGAGACTTTGGGGGTGGAGCCAGTAGACATTGGGGTGGAGCCAGGATGAGACAAGCACGATTGAACTCCAAAGGGAGTTCTGGTCATCACATTTAAAGGAACCGCACACCTTTTAAATGCCTTTCCTCCACTGGAAATAATGAAGAATAGGGGCACCTTCTTTTGGGGGCTCATAGAATTGGACCCTCCGGTCCAATCCTTTTGAAACTTGGGGAGAGGCACTGGATGCTATGCTGAAAATTTGGTGCCTTTACCTAAAAACCCCCACAAAAACGGAGCCCCAGAAACCCGCAGATCAATTCTCCATTATAACATGGGAATCGGTCTCCACAGGGAATAATGAGTGCCCAGCTGATATTTTCCTCTACCCCCCTGCTTTCTGATGACCCTGAAGTGGGAGGAGGGCCTCCAAACCGGGGGAATCCCCTGCCCCCATCTGGGGATTGGCAACCTTGACAAGAACTGATCTCTGTAGTCTGTAGATGAGCTGTAATTCGGGGAGCTTCCCAGAGCCCACAGGGAGGCTGGCATCCCTAGTGCTTTTTAAGTACAAATAAACCATCAGGGGATTTGTCCACACCGCAGATCTTGAGTTTCAGATGTCGCTAATCCGTATTCACAAGTTAGTCATTTTCCGGTCTTCCTTCCTTTTAGCAATTCGATTGTGATGCATTCCATTCTGCACTGTCTTAACAGACTGTCTCTTAACTGTCCCCCTCCTTTTCACACTCGATGCTCAACGCACCTCTGGCGCCGTTTCCTAATAAAATAACGACCTGCGGTTTCTCGCCAGCGAACAGGCCTGGCCACAAAACGGCCCCTCTGAGATGTGAGAGGTTTGAACCGTTAACTTTTATCACCGAAGCGACATGGGAATGCGGCGGAAAAGCAGTCTGGAGGCTCTTTCGGAGATAACTGCAATCCTCTCGGAAGGAGTTAGTCTCCAAAACGGGAATGCAGGACCCGAGGAAGGATGCTCCGCTTATGCAACAAAGTTAGAAAAAATGGGGGAAATCTCCCTGTTCTACCAATTCCATTAGCAAAAATATGAACTTTATTTTTGTGGCATCTGAAAAATGATCTAAAAGATGAAACAGATTTTATTCTAGCACACGCTTTTGTAGACTTCATCATTGTTTCACAAAGGGCTTTTTTTGGTAGAAAAAGCCCAGCAAGGAACTCATTTGCATATTAGGCCACACCCCCTGACATCACCATTGTTTCACACAGGGCTTTTTGTAGAAAAAAACAGGGGTTTGGGGGTGTTTTGAGCAAGAAGGCACACGAATACAGTTCTGGCTGGCTTGGTGTCAGGGGTGTGGCTTGATATGCAAATAACTTCCTGCTGGGCTTTTCCCACAAAAAGCCCTGTGTGAAACAATGGTGATTACAGGGGGTGTGGCCTGATATGCAAATGAGTTCCTGCTGTGCCTTTTCTTACAAAAACACTAACCCAGAGAAAAAGCCCAGCAGGGGACTGATTTGCATATTAGGCCACACCACTGACACCAAGCCAGTCAGAACTGTGTTCCTGTTCATTCCTTCTCAAAAAATAGCCCTACTTTTTAGTATAAAAGCATTTCTACTTTTGAAGGGATTTCTTTCTTATTTGTTGTGAATTCCCCAAACCGGTTCCATGTGATACTCTTGGACTCTGAATATTCTCATTGGATGATTGCCCTTGGAGATGTCTCTTGGTAAACATTGGTGGAAGGTAGTTTCTGGGGGTAGCTTTGTGGTAGTCTTGCCAACTTCCAGGTGGCAACAATAAAATACAACCCTCAGGTTATAGCGACCAAATAACTGCGTAATATCAAATATACAAATGCAATAAAGTCCCTTATGAAAAATCTGGTCTCTTCTCATTATTCAAAATATCAATAAGAAGTCTAATAATTTCTTGTTCCCAATGGAACTTGCAAGCAAATATCTAGTAGTATCCATTGCCAAAGGAACTGGCAAGCAAATGTCCTTATACAATGAGGGAAAAGAAATCCCATATCATTGTATCCACTGTGTAATAGTCTCAAATGTAGAATGGAAATTCCCTGGACAGGTTGTCAACTTCCGCCACACCTGTTTTCTATTCCTTTGCCAACAAGGGATATTTCACAGTATCAAATTGATAATGAATGATATCTTAAAACTGAATTCATAGGGACACTAAGTCTCCAGATACACTGTCTCCAGGGGTGAAATTCTAGCAGGAGCTCCTTTGCATATTAGGCCACACACCCACCTGATTTAGCCAATCCTCCAAGAGCTTACAAAAAGAACCTTGTAAGCTCTTGGAGGATTGGCTACATCAGGGGTGTGTGGCCTAATTATGCAAAGGAGCTCCTGCTAGAATTCCACCCCTGACTGTCTCTATAACGGCTCACGCTCATCACTTTATTGCATTTGGGTATTTGATATGACATAGTTATTTGGTCACTATAACCTGAGGGATGTGTTTATATTGTTACTCCAGAGTGACTTCTCTCTTGGCATTTCTAACCTCCAGGCGGTGGCTGGAGATCTCTTGGGATTACAAACTGCTCTCCAGGCAACAGAGATTATGTTCCCCTGGAGAACGCTTGACCTACATTTATAAATGAATTGGTGATGAAGAACCAAGAGGCTGCTTCATTCCATTTGAATGTTCTTTTGTAACAGGAAATCTAAGACACCTCAAAGATTGAGACCATCAGATCTTGAGAAAGAATTACGAAAATCAAAGATTTCAGGTTTTCACGGCTGGTTAACATCATTAGGGTTTGTAGAATCTTTCAGGCTCAAGTGCCGTGTTCTACTGGAGAAAGTTTTCCTTCCAGATGTTTCGTTCTCAGCTGCGGAGAACATCCTCAGTGGCGTTGCAGCCGGAGCAGGCGCTCTGATCTTCTTGGCTGCTGTGCATTGAGTGGGGCCAGGGCTGCTGGAGAGCTGCTACTTCTAGGCTGCAGCTCTCCAGCAGCCCTGGCCCCACTCAATGCACAGCAGCCAAGAAGGTCAGAGCGCCTGCTCCGGCTGCAACGCCACTGAGGATGTTCTCCGCAGCTGAGAACGAAACGTCTGGAAGGAAAACTTTCTCCAGTAGAACACGGCACTTGAACCCGAAAGATTCTACAAACCCTAATTACAAAAATTATGAGAAAATTACGTTATTACTTTTGTGTTTGAATTGTTGGCATTTTTTTCCTAGAATCATACAGAAATATATTGTAATTATTGTTGTTATTTATTGAATTTCTGGGCACTTGCGATTGCTTTCTAATGCTGTTTTCTAATCAGGATAACCCTACTGCATTCGTCTGCTAGATTCGAACAGCTAGATTTTAGTGCAGTGGCACCTCAAAGACCAAGAAGATTTTGGGGGTATAAGCTTTTTGAGATGAGAAGACAAATAAAACAGGACTCTGCAGTGAAAAAGGGCACCAGTTTCTAAATGGGAAAACAGGACAAGGTTTTCCAGCAGCCAGCTTTGAGATCGAGGGCATGTCCACGTAATAAACCTATACAGGCTTGATACTGCTTTAACGGTCATCAGATCCCACAAAGAATCCTGGGAACTGTAGTCTGGCAGAAAGGTGGCTCTGTCACTCCACCACTTGCAATACTCCAGTTCCCAGGGTTCTGTGGAGGAAAAGAACAATGGTGGTAGGTTTGCCAGGTCCAACTCAAGAAATATCTGGGGACTTTGGGGGTGGAGCCAGGAGACTTTGGGGGTGGAGCCAGGAGCAAGAGTGTGATAGGCATGATTTACCTCTGAAGGGAGCTCTGGCCATCACATTTAAAGGGACTGCACACCTTTTAAATGCCTTCCCTCAGTTGGAAATCCTGAAGGATAGGGTCACCTTCTTTTGGGGCTCACAGAATTGGAACCCCCGGTCCAATCCTTTTGAAACTTGGAGGGTATTTTGGGGGAGAGGCACTGGGTGCTATGCTGCAATTTTGGTGCAGGGGGAGGGCCTCCAAACAGGGGGATCCCCTGCTCCCACCTGGGGATTAGCAAACACTATAAATCAGGGGTCCTCAACCTATGGCCCGCGGGCCAGATGCGGCCCGCTGAGAACGTTTATGCGGCCCGCTGGGTTATGGCAAAATCAGACCGCAAGTGACGTTCAACCTAAACTTGCGTTAGCAACGCACACTTCCGGCACTGGGCTGAGGCGGCGGAGACAGAGTGTGAGGTGATACCGAGGTGAGGTGAGTTCCCAGGCCAGGGTGTGTGGTGTGGGGAAGGGAGAGAGATGCAGAAGACGGAGAACTGACGGCCCGCAGCCTTGTACAGTAACGGCAGTCCGGCCCTCCAACAGTCTGAGGGACAGTGAACTGGCCCCCTATTTAAAAAGGTTGAGGACCCCTGCTATAAATAAACCACTGTGGCTTTTATGTTACAAATAAATGCTTAAGCAATTTCTTTCATAATGATGCAATTATGAATGGTTCGTGCAAGCTGTGAAGTAACATTATATTGTAACGTGTGAGCAATTGCCTTTAGCACGGGTTCCAAAGCTAAAAGAAAAGTGGTCAGTGGAAGGTGAACAAAACACATAACTGAACTTAGAACTTGTGTAGCCGCCGCATCTGCCAGCCTTCGGTCTGCTACCCATAGGAGCAATCATATACAAGCGTGGGACTGTCTACGTCTTTCAAGCAAAGGAGCACTGAGACAGTGGACTGTAAAGTACTATCTTACAAGAGTGTTGTGAAATAACATTCTGATTTTGAAAGTACTACCTTACAAGAGTGATGTGAAATAACTTTTTGATTTTTCTATGGACATTTAATGAATTTTGGTTTGTGATGATAATATACCGTAATTGCATCGTTATAAAAGAAATTGCTGAAGCATTCATTTACAACATAAAAACGCAGCGGTTTATTTATAGTGTTTGCTAATCAATACACTGCAGTTTCCGGTTTGCCCACCTGGGGATTGGCAAAGCTAGATGGTGGTCCTGATGCTCCCTTAGCTGTATCCTCCCCACCAGGCCTCAGGGATCCTGAAGAGGGAAAGAAAGTGACTTACTGTTTGTCATCTTTGAACCACTGAAACTCAGCAGGCGGCACTGCCATGGCTTCGCAGCGCAACAGAGCTGGCTTTCCCAGCATAGAAGGAGAATCTTTTACTTCCGTGATGGTCGGAGGGTCTGGGGAGAGCGAGAGAGAAGGAGCAGAGAAGCGAGTTACTGGAAACAATATGGCATCTCTACCTTGCAGGGTCGCCTTCCTCATCACATGGCATGCGCACAGGCCGTCTCATGACACCTTAGTGCTGCACCCCCCCACCCCCGATGTGCCCACCTACCTGATCCTTTTAGCAGGAGATGCCAGAGACTGAACTTGGGGCTTTCTGCATGCAAAGCAGACACTCTACCACTGAACCATGGCCCCTCCGTAACAAGTGAACACACGAAGCTGTCTTATCCTGAATCACACAATTGATCTATTGTCATCAGTATTGTCTATACCAGGGGTGGCCAAAGTTGCTTAACGTAAGAGCCACATAGAATAAACATCAGGTGTTTGAGAGCCGTGAGACATGAACGTCAGGTGTTTGAGAGCCACAAGAGGAAGGAAGGAAGGAAGGAAGGAAGGAAGGAAGGAAGGAAGGAAGGAAGGAAGGAAGGAAGGAAGGAGGGAGGGAGGGAGGGAGGGAGGGAGGGAGGGAGGGAGGAAGGAAGGAAGGAAGGAAGGAAGGAAGGAAGGAAGGAAGGAAGGAAGGAAGGAAGGAAGGAAGGAAGGAAGGAAGGAAGGAAGGAAGGAAGGAAGGAAGGAAGGAAGGAAGGAAGGAAGGAAAAATAGAAGGAGAAGGGAGAAAGGTGTTAATGTGCTGGACCAAGACTGAAGAGCTCAGGATTCAGATCCTCACATGCCATAAGACTTACTCAGTGACCCTGGGGCAACTGCTCTCTCTTTCATTCAGCCACACCTACCCCAACAGGGCTGTTAGGATAAAAATGGACGATGGGGTGAAAGATGTGCATTGACTTCAGCCCCCTGGAGAAAGCATCAGATCAAATGTTACTAAATAAATAATCTCCTTGTTGAAGATGTACTAAAAAGCATAATAGCCCATCCACAATTATCAACAGTTCAAAATCTACCGCCGCGGCTGCAGTTCCTGAACTGGCAGCATATGTTCTGCGCGTGGTGCCACAGTGTCCACATGCATGCAGGGACGCTGGCAGTAATGCTGCCAGTCCTAATTGGTCCCTGTCAAACAACTGATCCTGTTTTCACCTTTCAAAGTCCAAATTCAACTGCTAGCAGGCATGCCAAGTCTCCAGGAGGGGCTTACAGCTCATCTCCAGACTGCAGAGATCAGTTCCCCTGTAGGAAACGGATGCAATGGAGAGTGGACTTTAAGGCATTGTACCCCACAGAGGTCTCTATCCTCCCTAGCTCCAGCCCCAAATCCCCAGGTATTTTCCAACCTGGATCTGGCAACTTTCCTCCCCCCTCCATCCCCTGCCAGTGGACAGGAGGGATCTAGCAACCGCTAACTGCTAGAGAGTCTGCAGAGGGAGTGGAACTGCAAATAATCAGGGCTTTTTGGGTAGCAGGAACTCCTTTGCATATTAGGCCACACCTCCTCGATGGAACCAATCCTGCAAGAGCTTACAGGGCTCTTGGTACAGGGCCGGCTGTAAGCTCCAGGAGGGTTGGCTACATCGGGGGGCGGGGGGGGGGGCGTGCAGCCTAATATGCAAAGGAGTTCCTGCTACAAAAAAAAAGATCTGTGAATAACGATCTCTTCTGGGGCTGAAAATTGTAACGGGGAGTACCCACGGGGCACTATAGGGACAGCTGCCAGGAAAATAGTAAATAGGGACAGCTGAAGCGCACGACTGTCGACAGTACAAGAAGGGTGCTTTCGAGGGGGAGAAAAAATAATAATGGTTCAGAACAGATGACTCCAATGAGCCAGAGCTGGCACTAATTTTCTTGCCAAGATTCAGGGTGAAGACAGGCGTTATCTTTAAAAAGGAGTGGGTGTGAGATTACCAGCAGCAGGATGTGATCTTCCCTGCCCTGCTTCGGTTTTCACTCCTCGAGGTTTCACTCCTACGTGTCGCTGATGGATTAAAAGCACCAGCTCTCTGTAGGCTTGCTGCTTTATTTTATTCCACCATCCGCCCCGAAGATGGAGGCTTGTTTACCCACTCTGGCATTTGTTCTGCACTGTCTTTTCTTGTCCTAACGGTTTGTTTGCTCTTCGTGAAATCAGCTCCAGGAAAGGAGCCTAGAACAGGGGCTAGCCCAGGGGTGGCCAAACTGGGGCTCGGGAGTCACGTGTGGCTCTTGAAACCCCATTGCCCCATTGGTTGGCTTGGAGAAGGCATTTGTCCCTTTAAATCACTTCTCCAAACCAAACCATCCAGCAGAGAATGCATTTAGAATGCAGGGACTCTTTAGCTTGGAGAAACTGCAGGGTGACATGATAGAGGTTTACAAGATAATGCATGGGATGGAGGAAGTAGAGAAAGAAGTACTTTTCTCCCTTTCTCACAATACAAGAACTCGTGGGCATTCGATGAAATTGCTGAGCAGTCAGGTTAAAACGGATAAAGGGAAGTCCTTCTTCACCCAAAGGGTGATTAACATGTGGAATTCACTGCCACAGGAGGTGGCGGCGGCTACAAGCATAGCCAGCTTCAAGAGGGGATTGGATAAAAATATGGAGCAGAGGTCCATCAGTGGCTATTAGCCACAGTGTGTGTGTGTGTATATATATATATAAAATTTTTGGCCATTGTGTGACACAGAGTGTTGGACTAGATGGGCCATTGGCCTGATCCAACATGGCTTCTCTTATGTTCTTATTTAAAGTTGCTTTCTTTCCACCTTCCCTTCCCCATCTATTTGCCTCCCTTCCTTCTTCCCTCCCTCCCTTTCACATTTGATGCCCATTTCTTCTGGCTCTCAAATATCTGACATTTATTCTATGTGGCTCTTAAGCTAAGTAAGTTTGGCCACCTCTGCTCCAGGATTCATAGTAAAACTCTATGGTGGAGGGCCCTGGCAACCCTATGATTAGCTTAGTCCCCACAGGACTAAGGGGGAGGTATTTGTGAGTTTCCTTCATTGTACAGGGGATTGGACTAGGTGACCCTGGAAGTGCCTTCCAACTCTCTGATTCTATAGTACTAATTTCCAATCTAGTGCCAGAAGCCCTCCGTAGGCTCCAAAGCTTCCAGGACACTTGAAAAGAGGGGAGAGGTAGGATCGCAGCTTCGGGGAGCACTTACAATTGACAGTGATAAGAACCCGTTTCCTGTCCGGTAGCGAGACACCATTCGCCGTGATGCATTCGTACTCTCCGGCCTGCTGTCGATTGATCTCCGTGATCTCCAGATATTCCCCTTCGCTGGTGAATCCATCTGCGGGAGAGGGAGCCGGGGGTGGGGTTGGGGAGGCGGGACAGGGCCAGCGGTAGGGAGACAGACACAAACACAGACTTACACACACGAAAACACATACGACAACACAGCAGTTATCAACCCCTCCTGCACTCAAGGGCTGCCTTGCACTGGGAGAGGGGGAGGACGGGAGTACAATGCAGGCAGTACAATTTAGGAGGGGTCCTAGGCAGGGATGTCCTATTACCCACCGGCTCAGCAGGAGTTTCACCTGCACAATTTGTGAACTAGCAAGCCAAACGCAGTTACTGATGGGTAGCCTATCAGGGACGCAAGCAGGTTTGCCAAATCTACTAACCCCGGCTGGCAGGGGGTGGGAGGCTGCCTTCTGGGACTGGGGAGAGTGGGCTGATATCATCGAGGGTGATGTCATTGGCATGGTGACATCACAGGGAAGTGACATCACCACACCAGGGACTAAATAAATAAAAGGGACGTGGTGCGCTGACATGCTAGCATTTTGGTTTAAAGTCTATGTTTACCATAGGGCAGGGGGAGCCAGAAGTCACATGTGGCTCTTTCGCACATATTGTGTGGCTCTTGTAGCCCTCACCACCCTGCTTGCTGGCTAGGGAAATGAATTTAAAGTTGCTTTCTTTCTACCTCTACCTCCCTGATTTCCCTCCCTCTGAAATTTATTCTATGTGGCTCTTACATTAAGTAAGTTTGACCACCCCTGCCATAGAGTTTTGGCCAAAATGCTAGAGCATTGCCACACAACATGCCTGGTGTGACAACGTTGATGCAGAAGGGGGTTGTCTGGAGACGGGGCTTCCCCCACAGCTGGCTGGCGGCAGATTGATGCTTCTGAAATCATCGGAGGAGCTCCCGCCCAGACCAGGGATCTGGCAACCATAGATTCTGGAAACCACTTTTGCTAAATGTAAAACCTGAGAGAGTCATCAGGCAATAGTCCAGGCACACATAAAGACAGCTGGTGTTCTTTATTCAGCTTGTAAGGTTGCCACCAATGTTCCCTCTAAGCTGCAGAGTCTTGGGAGCAAAAATTCTACTTTGTGAGCTACTGGCATTAAAGTTGTGAGCTACTGCATGAATTAGTGTGCTCTGGGGTCATCCTTCCTGAGCCAAGACGAAAATTTGTGAGCTGGAGGCTAAAAATTTATGAGTTAGCTCATGCTAGCTTAGAGAGAACACTGGTTGCCACCTTCCAGGTGGTGGCTGGAGGTCACCTGCTATCACAATTGATCTTCAGGTGACAGAGACCCAACCCGCTTCCCCGGAAGCCACATAGAAGCTGAATGGGACAGGAGACCTTTCTCAGCCTTCACTGTAGTCCTGAGCCAAACTGGGCTCCTATGGAGTTTTCAATTGACATTCCACACAGCTTCTGTGCGGCTGTGGGGAAAGTGAGTCTGGTCTGGGGGACTCAGGCCCCCGACACTTCTTGCATTGCTTGGCCCAAAGATTCTGATTGGTAGGCGGTGTGTGGAAGACAGCTACCAAGAGGGATGGAACTGAGTCGAGCGTTTTCAATGTATGTTCTTAGCAAAAACGGCAGGTGGCAGACGCCATCTTAACAAATGGCATTCATGCTTCACTTTCCTAAGACAGGGAGGATGCAGACATCATACAAAACCAAAGGGAGCCCCCCCCCCCAAAAAAACCCCCTCCTCATTGTTTTGTTCATATACACATTTACACAGGGCTTTTTTTTATAGTAGGAACTCCTTTGCATATTAGACCACACACCCCCTGACATAGCCAATCCTCCTGGAGCTTATAGTAGGCCCTGTACTAAGAGCCCTGTAAACTCTTGGAGGATCGGCTGTATCAGGTGGGTGTGGCCTAATATGCAAATAAGCTCCTGCTACAAAAAAAGCCCTGAGCTTTACACAAACATCCGTTTTGGTTTTTCTACACCTGTCTTCTTTCATTCTCACAACAATTGCTTGGAACAGTGGGCCAGGATCTGCCAAAAGGGGTCAACCCAATCCCTCCTCCCCCCTCCAGCCTCCCTTACCTTTCAGCTGCCGCCAGGTTACTGTCGGCTCCGGCTTCCCCTGGGCTAGGCAGAGTAAGTTCACATTGCTTCCCTCGTTGATGGTCACGGCAGACGAAATGTTCACGATCCGAGCTGGGACTGTAGAGATTGGAGGAGACGGGGAGTGAGTAGGGAGACAGTTGTGGCCTCTCGCCACAAGGGGGTGATGTTGCCTCTGAGGCAGCACTAATCCCAACCCCTCCAAGGATTGTGTTCAGCTGCTTTCTGTAGAGGCAGACCACTGGAACATTTACGGTAAGATCCTCAAAAGAGTTATACCATTCTAAGACAGCTGATTTCAGCAGACCGAGAAAGGTGTGCCTCCTCTTATGATAGCACTGTTTGTCTAATACAGCCTCATGTGGTTGGCCACAGCTCTCTATGGTCTCAGGCCCAGAAATGTCTTTTCTTACCTAGAGTCAGAGGATTGAAAAGTTGGAAGGGGGCAGAGGCCTATAGGCCATCCAGTCCAACCCCCCGTGCAATTAGGGCTCCCAAGTTCCCACTTGGGCAGGGGATCCCCTGGTCTGGCAGGCCCAACCCCGCTGGCAAGGAAGAAGCTACTGAGGGATCCTTGCCCCCTCAAGTGTCCCGTTGCCACATGAAACCACAGAGTTACCCCAAAATTGCTAGAGCATCCCCACATGAAACCATAGTCTCCTGTGAATTCCTAGAGCATCCTCGTGAAACGTGCCCAGCGCGACACATCACTTCTGGGTGACGTCATAGTGCCGTGCATGAAAAAGTCCCCTACCGGCAGCCGTGGTGAACTTGGCAACCCTATGTGCAATCAAGGGTCAAATCCCAAAACATTCTTGAAAAATAGTCAAGCAGCCTCTGCTTAAAAACCAACAAGAACCTGGATAGGCCAGGCAAGCCCAATCTTGTCAGATCTCGGAAGCTAAGCAGGGCTGGCCTGGGCAAGCACTTAGATAGGGGATCTCCACTGAATACCAGGACCGGGAGGCAGAGGCAGGCATATCAATCCGCCTCTCTGAAAATATCCAAGTCCCAGCAGGGATTGCCAGAAGTCACCATGTCTTCCAGGCATGCGTGCATGCACACATACATGCACAGAGTACAAAGTTCAGGGAGTGTTGATAAAGGAAGTGCAGGTGTGTTTTGGATAGCTACTATCGGGCAGGGCGCTGGACTGGATGTGGCGATCGGATCAAGCTTTCCAGGCTTGTAGCCAGGATTTTAAAAGTTGGGGGGCATGTAAAAAAGTCAGGGGGCACTTAATGGCTCCCCTCCCCTGGCTGCCATCACTGTGACTCAGAGCACCCAGGGATGAAAGCTAAGAGCTGGGAGCCACCCCCTCCCTCCCACATGATTTAAATTGCATGGAAGGGGTACCCAGGAGTAGCCGCTGCCTCTCCCACACCAAAGGGCCAGGAGGAGCAATTGCTGCTCCTAGGTACCCCTCCTGTGCAATTAAAATCATGGGGGGAGGGAGGGGGCAGCCCCCAGTCTCTCAACCCCACGGGAGTGGCAGTGGGGAAGGAGGGAAAATCAGGGGCACCTGAGTTGGGGGTAACCAACAGGAGGTCAGGGGGCAGGGCCCCCACAGGCCCCCTGTAGCTACAGGCCTGAAGCTTTCCTTCTCAGAGGAGTGAGGAATTCTGAATTCCCATTGCAGGAGAACCCATTTCAGCAGATCTTGCCTCCTGTGCCTTAGCATGATCAGCAGCACTTCCTTAAACAGAAGCAGGGCAGAAGGCCAGTCTGCCTTTGCATGCGGTTGGTGGCTTTAAATGACTGTATACGAGGCGTTTTTTTGTAGCAGGAACTCCTTTGCATATTAGGCCACACACCCCTGATGTAGCCAGTCCTCGTGGAGCTTACAGTAGGCCCTGGACTAAGAGCCCTGTAAGCTCTTGGAGGATTGGGCTACATCAGGGGGCATGGCCTAATATGCAAAGGAGTTCCTGTATATAAACATCCCCCCGAAAAGGGCTGTGCTTTGCCCCGGCCGAGGAATCTCTCCCCAGCTGTCACAACAGCCAGAGTCTCCCCTCCTCTCTTCTGGCTCTTTTGCTGATTCTCAGTCGCCTTCAGGAATTTCTGCAGCATTGGCAAAAGCCAGAACTGCAATGCTATCCACCCCGTAATTACCCCCCCTCCTTTTCCCCAGGGTTGCTGGAGCTGAGAAAACTGGTACAATAGGAGCTGATTGGACCTGGTCCGGAACGCAGCCGCCTGGGCGTCAGGAAACAGCTGTTCCCAGCTGCTCCATCATTTGCTGTTGCCTACGTCACCCCCCAACCTATCGGGGGCAGACAATGGGGATCATTAGGCCCAGTCAGGAAAAAAGCAATTTCTTTTTTGGGGCTCTTCCGCCTGGGGCAGAGAAAACAGCCATTGGGGAATTAACCCAGAAGCCACCGAGTGCGGGGATGTGCTGAGACGGCACTGGAAAAGACACCTGTTTCTGGGGAGGGGCGGCCACTTATAAAATGTTGTCAAAGCCTTTCACGGCTGGAGTCCATTGGTTGTTGAAGATTTTCTGGGCTGTGTGGCCGTAGTCTTGGCATTGCAACTGTGACTGGCATCCTCAGAAGTGTGACCCAGAAAACTGGCGTTTTCTCTGGGTCAAATTGAGAAGAAGATGGTAGGCAGGTAATTTATATCTATTCAGGCAGGTGGGGTAGGGCTGAGTCATTATTTTATGGGAGCTTCCTGGGCTGTGACATGCTAATGGAGGAGCTTGCCTGAGCGGGTTCTTTTGTATATGGATTGGTTATTGAAATTCTAATCTTATCTGCAGTGCTGTTGTAAGCTGCAGGGCATTTTGTGTTTTTCAGGACTGGAATAGGGCATGGCTGCTATCGCCCCATCAGTTGGCTTGGAGAATGCATTTAAAGTTGAAGTTGCTTTCTTTCCACCTCTTCCTCCCTCCTTCTTTCCCTCATCTATTTTCCTTCCTTCTTTCCTGTCTTGTGGCTCTGAAACATCTGAATGTTCATGTCTTGGGGCTCTGAAACATCTGACATTTATTCTATGTGGCTCTTACGTTAAGCAAGTTTGGGCATCCCTGATGTACTTTGGTGGGTTTTTTTTTAATGTATTTTCAAATTCGATTTATACCAGAGAAAATTTGCTTGGTATTCACATACACGCAAACAGCAGCCATGCCCTTAGCCTGAACCCATGCAAAGGAACATGGGGGCAGGGAAATGTCACTCCAGCACAAAGGAATCCTGATGGCAATTGAGGCAAAAGACAAACTGGGTTAAATCAGTCAGAAAATGTGTGAATGAAATAAAAAGAAAGGCCTTGGCACAGGAGCCGGACACGGAGATGGAATCTAGAGCAATGGCTGCGGGAGGGAACACGGCTTGTGACAAGAACACTCCTGAACTCGTTTCCGCCCCCAATGGATGTGGGATCCATCAGGAGCTCTAAATAATTTAAGGACATTCAGTTTTAAGACGAGGAAAGCCAGAGTTCAAGGCTTGCCCGGCAGCCTCTGCTCCCTAGAGCTGCTCAAAGAGGGTTTAGCCCAGGGGTGCCCAAACTTGCTTAACGTAACAGCCACATAGAATGAAAGACAGATGTTTGAGAGCCACAAGTCATAAACATCGGATGTTTGAGAGCCACAAGTCAGGAAGGAAGGGAAAATAGATGGGGGGAAGGGAGGAGGGAGGGAGAAGTGCCTTCTCCAAGCCAGCTGATGGGGCAGTGGGGGCTTCGAGAGCCACACAGTACGTGTGAAAGAGCCACATGTGGCTCCCGAGCCGCAGTTTGGGCACCCCTGGTTTAGCCTAACGTTGCCAGGTCTCCCTGGCTACCAGCAGAAATGGGGTGAGGTTGGATTTAAATAGCAACCCGACACTAGACAATTATGAATAAGGATGCCACGCAGTGGTTCAGCTGAAGGTCCGTTCCAGACAAAGACCCCAGGATTTATTATCTCCGTTTCAATATTATAGCATCTTCAACAGTGGAATGAGCTTAAATGAATTGTTCTGGACCTCAGTGTTCATGGAAATTACTCCTGAATATTTTCACTTCGTATTTGTGAAATTCCAATATTAATTTTATGGTGCTTTCCACCCAATTTCAATCATTTCCCATTTTAAGTTAACTTTATTTCGTAGGAATCAATCCTTCATTCTATATAACACACATTCTATATAACACATAGGCGTGTGTTTCACAGAATGAAGGATTGATTCCTACGAAATAAATTTAACTTAAAATGGGAAATGATTGAAATTGGGTGGAAAGCACCATAAAATTAATATTGGAATTTCACAAATACGAAGTAAAAATATTCAGGAGCAATTTCCATGAACACTGAGGTCCAGAATAATTCATCTAAGCTTATTCCACTGTTGAAGATGTTATAATATTGAAATGGAGATAATAAACCCTGGGGTCTTCGTCTGGAACGGACCTTCAGCTGAACCACTGTGTGCCATTTTTAGTCATAATTGCCTAGTTTCAGGTTGCTGTTTAAGTTTAATCTTTACCATCACTCTAGTATTTTTGGGTGAGGTTAGATTTGCCAGATCCCGATTGGGAAACTCCTGGAGATTTGGGGATGGAGCCTGGGGAGGACAGGGACCTCAGTGGGGTACAATGCCATAGACTCCACCCTCCAAAGCAACCATTCAATCTGAAGAAGCGAGCAGTGATTCCCGAAAGCTCCTACCCTGCCACAAATTTTGTTAGTCTTTTAGGTGCTCCTGGAGCCTTACTCTTTTCTACTGCTACAGACACATGGCTACCCATCTTGATCGAAGTTATAGATCTAAGCTGATCTAAGGTATAGATGGAACCAGGGGTGAAATTCCACCAGGAGCGCCTTTGCATATTAGACCACATACCCCTGATGTCGCCAATCCTCCAAGAGCTTACAAGGCTCTTTTTTGTAGGCTCTTGGAGGATACATCAGCGGGGTGTGGCCTAATATGCAAAGGAGCTCCTGCTAGAATTCCGCCCCTGGATGGAACCTTCTTGGTGCTCAAGGGGGGCAACAGTGGGAGGGCTTCTGGAATCCTGGCCCCATTGGTGGACCTCCTGATGGCCCCTAAGTTTTGGCCACTGTGTGACACAGAGTGTTGGACTGGATGGGAAATTGGCCTGATCCAACATGGCTTCTCTTATGGTCTTCCATACGGAAGGCCACAGGCTCAATCTGCAGCTGTTACATGTGTCAAGCAGGAGGTGATAGAAAAGACCTCTGCCCGAGACCTTGGAGAGCTGCTACCTGGAGACAGTACTGACCTTAACAGATCAGTGGTCTGACCCGGTATAAGGAAGCTTTGTGTGTTCACATGACCCATCCTATGCCCATACCGTGAACGATGAGATACACTTGAGAGGTGTGGGGCTTATCCTGCGTCTGGAAGGAGCAGGTGTAGAGGCCCTCGTCGTAGATGTCGACGTTGGTAATGACGATGCTGAATTCGGAGGCGCTGTTGGTCAGCAGCTGCACCCGCGAGTCGATGGACCACTTGTCATTGCCGGCATACAGGATGTTGGAGCGGTTCAACCAGGCCACGCGGGTCACTTGTTGGTCTATGTAGCAGCTGCGGAAAAGGGACAGGTGAGGCAGAACGAATGGCAGGACTGTGAGGGGAAGAGAGGCCAGCTGAGCCAGGATTCATAGGGTGGCCAATCCCCAGGCTACTTTGTCATAGAAAACATTTGCCTTAAGTGGCTTGGAGTGCCTTGTCTAAAACAATTACTTGAAAACTTGGACTTAATTATACAACTAATTAATGGATCTGCAAAAAACACACAGGGTGGACATAAAAACCACATCTGATGGCATAGTTGGGCACATGCCATCATTATCTGGGGTTCAGTGAGGAAGAGGTCATCGGAACGAGGGATTTTCTAGAACCCTCATGTGGACTAGGACTTCTTATGGACTTGATGGATACCATCTGAGAACTGACGAATGTGAACTTATAATGGATTTTGTGAATTAATTTCTTTTTCCATTGGACTTGCATGTACTCTGGCTGTTGCTTCAATGCTCTGTGTTAAGGGGCAACAAATACTGTGAAATATAATAAGATTCAGACATCACTGACATTAATGAAAATTGTTCTTTATTTATATCCTTCTTGTGTGCTATTACAGCTAACAGAGTGTTGGTAAATTTTAGTCCCCAGTTCCTGGCAGGGTTCCCACAGTTTTGGGGGCTGCCTGCCACTAGTCAGTGGGGAAAACCCTGCCCCAAACAGTGACATCACTGTGGGATGTCCCCGACATGGTGATGTTACCAGTAAGTGACATCAAGATATGTTGAGGGTGTTGCATGGTGATGCTCTGGTTTGAGGGCAAAACTCAATGGTTTGAAGCCAGTTTTACCATAGAGATTTGCCCCCAAATCAGTGTAGCCATGCAACATCCCTGATGTGATGATGTCACTTCACCAGGGAGTGACATCATCATGTTGGGGGCGTTGCATTGTGATGCTCTGGTCTGAGGGCAAAACTCAATGGTTTTAAGTCGGTTTTACCATAGAGAGTTCCCTCAAACCAGAATGTTGCCATGCGACATCCCTGACAGGATGATGTCACTTCCAGGTGATGTCATTGCATTGGAGACATCCTGGAACACCCCTAAATCCTCTCGCCAGTGCAACGAGGGGATCTGGCGACCCTAGCCAGGAGTCTAAGCAGTACAGGGTGGCCACAAGGCTGTTGTGGTGGGCTATCCAAGGTCACTTGTGGCAAAGGCAGGTCCCACCATAGATACAGTACTGCCAATGTCACAGAAAAAAAAAGAGGGAGGTTCAGTCTACTGCTGTAGTGGAAGAACTCCTGCTTTGGACCTCTCATTTCCTAATGCTGTTCAGCCGGACAGCAGAGGAAATGATTTGTCAGAAATGAACCAGAAGTGATGTCATCATGACAACCTGACAATCTAGGATTCACTCAAACCTCTATGGTAAAATCGGCATGATGCCGGTCAGATAGGTCCTTGATCCCTGGAATCTCCTGGCCAGATGTCAGTCCTGGGTTAGCAATCCTGGACAACACGGAGGAAGGCAAAATGACATTGAGTAAGTAGCCTTTGGGTCCTCGCTGGGAGAGAAGTGGAATATAAACCAACATTTCTCTTTTTTTATAAGGAAAAAACAACCATCGGCCAGAAGTGAGGAGAGGGGGACATCATGCCAGTGGAAAAGTAGCCAGCTGGCAATGCTGTTTGGGGGTCTATTCTAGGGTTTCCAGCTTCCAGTGAAAACAATCCTGGAGATTTGGGGTTGAAGCCAAGGGAAGGCAGAATATATGGAGGGAAAGGATCTCGGTGGGGTATAATGCCATACAGTTCATCCTCCAAAGCTGCCATTCTCTCAAGGGGAACTGATCTCTTGTCCAGAGATCATTTATAATCCCAGGAGATCTTCAAGCCCCACCTAGAGGCTTGAAACACACAATATTTCCAACACAAAAAACCTCTATGGCTCATGTGTTCCACCTACCATCCATGTGAAGAGCACATGGGTCCATTCCACACATAGTCCTATGGTTGCCAGCTCCAGGTTGAGAAATACCTGTGGGCAAAGTCTGGGAGAATTGGGTTTAGGAAAGGGTTGCCAGATCTTACTTGGCTCTGGGTGGGGAAAATTTTATCGTGCGTATTTTGCAAATACGGCACAATGATGTCACCCAGAAGTGATGTTATTGTGCCGGGAACATTGCAAGGGGGCGCTCTAGCAATTTGGGTAAAAACTCTATGGTGCTACAGAGTTTTCACCCAAATTGCTAGAGTGTCTCCCACATGATGTGCCTGGTGTGATGATGTCACTTCCGAGTGACATCATTGCGCCAGGCATGTTGAGCACAACAGAGTTCTGAGGGGGGGGGAGATCCCCCCTGGGAGCCAGCTCCGTGTTGGCAGGTTGGGGGCCCCAAAACTGGGGGAACCCCCCACCCACAGTGAGAGGCTGGGAACCCTAGTTTACAGAGGATAGGGAATTTGGTAGGGTATAATTCCACTGCAGCCATATGTCTGAGGTGAAATGGAACAAATGTTTTAATAAAGAATGAGTGATTTACGTAGTCTGCAGATCAGTTGAAATTCCAGAATATCTCCAGCCACCACCTGGAGATTGGCAACTATGATAGGGAGGGAGGGTGTTCGATTGAAGCCTACTTCAGAGATCTTCTGGCTCAAAAGCCTTGAGGAAACTTAATTATCAGTAGCGAGGCCTCAGCACATTTACCACAGCCAGTCAAAAAAAGAAAAAGAAAAACCTGGACCCATTTCTGTCTCTGGGAAAGAAGGAGAGAGGATACTGTTTATTATCGCTGTGTGTGCGTGTACGGAAAGAGAAAGAGGGAGAGACAGATAACTTCTGGGTTCTCCTCGCTGAGGCCTTTGGCTGTCTCTTTCCTAAGCCCTTTGAAGTCCAAAAGCCCATGTTATTACAGCTCCTTTTATCCAGCCCTAAAAACTTGAATGCCTTCCAAACTGCAGATTTGTGAAAATAACGAGAGTCGGAGGTAGTGCTGGTGGTTGGTGAAGCAGACTCCTGAACTCGCCGCCGATTTAATTGCTACACAATTGCCTTTGAACGCAATCCCGACCTGGGCTCCCCGTCCTGACTCTGCCCACTTCCCTGAGCCCTGGGCCTCCATTCCTTCTCTCATTTCTTTGGGCTCCCTCTATGCACCCCTCTGGCTCCCAGCCGGGAGATTTAATTATCGGCAAGCATTTTTCTCTCCCCTGGACTGTGAGTGGGCGCTAAGTAATCCCGTTTCTTGGTCCCTGACAGCTGTCAGGCGCAGATTGGACACACGTTCTGAAGATAAGTGGAGAAGAGCAGGGAGTGAAAAAAAAAAAAACCCTCTGCTCTCTTTCTCTCTCCTTGAAATCAGGACTGACCTTAGAGTTCCTAATTCAGGGCTGGGGAATTTCTGGATATTTGGAGCTGGAGCTTGGGGAAGGTAGAGTTTTGGAAGGGCCAGCAAGGATGGGACGTCATGAAGTCCATCGCAGGGTTGCCAGGTCCTCTCCAATGTTCCCTCTAAACTGAGTTAGTGTGAGCTACTTCACAGTTTTTTAGCCTCTGGCTTACACATTTTTGTCTTAGCTCAGGAAAAATGGCCCCAAAGCAAAATAACTTATGTAGTAGCTCACAATTTGCCTGTAGCTCACAAAGTAGAATTTTCACTCACTAGGCACCACAGCTTAGAGGGAATATTGCCTCATTGCTCCAGTGGGGGGGGGGAGGGATTTGGGGGGTGTTCCGAGATGTCCTCAATGCCATGATGTCACCCAGAAGTGACATCATCACATTGGGAACATCACACAATGGCACTCTGGTATTTGAGCAAAATTCTATGGTAAAACCGACTTCAAAACACAGAGTTTTGCTCACAAACCAGAGTGTCGCTGCATGGCATCCCTAATGCAATGACATCACTTCTAAGTGATGTCATCTCATTGGGGTATCATAAAGCGATGTCGCTGTATGGGGGTGGGTGTGAAGCTCCCAAAAACTGGGGAACTCCTGCCAGGACCTGGGGATTGGCAAGCCTAGTCCATCATACAAATCCACCACTTTATCTAGGGAAATTGCTATCTGTCATCTGTAGATCCGTTGTAATTCCAGGAAAACATCTGGCCTCATGTGGAGGTTGGCAACCCCAGGGCTTTTTTTCTGGGGGGATGCAGTGGAATGGAGTTCTGGAACCTCTTTGTGGAAACAAAATTCTAAAAAAAAGTTCGAAAATTCACGAGGGGCACCCATTTGTTTCGCCTTCATTTCCCACTCTGGCACCTCTTTTCCCAGAAAAGAAGCTGTGGGCAACCCTAAATTGACCCTGCTATTTGTGGTATTCCTCTTTCTTGACACAGGGAGGCAGAGGAAACTCTTTGCCAGAGGTGTTTCCCACAGTGTCACAGATATGGTCACCACATCCACCAGAACAATCCCCATCTCTTCAAGGCTCAAAGTATTCCTTATGTGTAATAGTGTGATTCTTTTTCTTTAACAAAACGCAGAAACAGAAGGCTGGAATATTGAATAATGCACAGGAAAGTTGACCAACCCTTTTCCTGCCAGCCATATTTGAGCTCAAAATGGCGTCCCCTAACTGCTTTTCTTCCCACATGAGGCAAAAAGTTGCCTCTTTTACCTGCTTCCCCCTGCCCCACTATGAAATTAGCTGGCAGGGAGGTAAATTTGAGGGAAAGGCTGGTTAAAGAAGGATTGCACAAAATGTCATCCTCCCACTAAACTTTTTTCTTAAAAAAAACCCCTCAAATTTGTCTTACTGTAAAAGATGTAACTGTGTATTATTAATGGAATATCGCAACTCAGAAAGTTCTTGTTTATTCTTTTACGGTGAGAATTCACCTCACAACATTGTAAAAATGATGTTTTACTATCCACTTTCACATTTGAAATTGTTAAATGATGAAGACAATATCTAGGGTAGTAGGACAGTTTAAATTTAGTGCAGGAATTTGTCTTACTGTAAAAGATGTAATCTTATTATTGTTAATATAATATCGTAACTAAGATAGTTCCTGTTTATTCTTTTGAAGAGAGAATTCACCACCAAATATTGTAACCACGGCTTTTCTTTTTTTAAGCAGGAGCACACAGAAACATAATTCTGGCTGCCTTGGCATCAGGGGGTGTGATCTAATATGCAAATGAGTTCCTGCTGCACTTTTTCTACCAAAAAAGCCCTCTGTGAAACAGTGGTGATGTCAGGGGGGCATGGCTTTTTGGACCTCTGTGCAATTAAGTTTTAGATTAATTTGTTTAGGAATAATTTTACACTGAGGTCCTGTTGTTTGTATCATTCCAGTTTGGTGTAGTGGTCAAGTGTGTGGACTCTTATCTGGAAGAACCAGGTTTGATTCCCCACTCCTCCACATGCAGCAGCTGAAATGGTCTTGGGTCAGCCATAGCTCTCGCAAGAGTTGTCCTTGAAAGGGCAGCTTCTGGGAGCGCTCTCTCAGCCCCACTTACCTCACAGGGCGTCTGTTGTGGGGGAGGGGGAAGGTAAAGGAGATTGTGACCACTCTGAGACTGAAATTCAGAGTATTGGGTGGATATATATCCAATATTGTGAGAGAGCTGTTTACAAGATTTACAAGAGTGTGTGATTATAGTTGAAACATCTGGAAATTTCTTCTGAAGGTGTGTGATTTGTTTGAGGCGAGTTATCATGGAAACCCTTGGGTTTTTCTCCAGTCTCCCTCCTGGAGGCTGGCAACCCAAGGCCCCAAACTGAACACAGGACTCAAGCACAAGCATTGGGATTCCTGGCTCAGCGTCTCTCTCACAGGGTTCCCGCAGAGCGTTTGTGGGCCCTCCCCTTCCCTGCTTTCTGTTCTGCAGTGAGTGGAGGAGGGAGAGGTCTCGGAAAGCAGGTCAGACTCTCTGCTGATTCAGGCTGGTGAGAGGCCCCGGCGCACTGCAGGCTGCGCTGAGGAGGGTGCTGAGGGGAGCATGGAGAATGACAGCCACACGGTCTTGGCACTGCTGACTCACAACCTCCAGCTGCCTGTGTGTACGCAGAGGGGGAGGGATGCAGAGGCAGTCAGGGGTGTGTGGGGGGAGACGAAGGGTTCCCCGCGGACGTCTGGCTGGCTTCCCCCTCCAGAAGCCCAGCTTGCTTTTTGACGCATGGTAAGGGAAGATTGGGTTCTTTTGTAGCATTGCTGATCCCCACTTGGGGGCAGGGGATCCCGTGGCTTGGAGGCCCTCCCCCTGCTTCAGGGTTAGCAGAAAGCAGAGGAGGGGAATGTCCGCTGGGCACTCCATTACACCTTGCTTAACGTAAGAGCCACGTAGTATAAACATCAGATGTTTGAGGGAAGGAATGGAGGGAGGGAGGGAGGGAGGGAGGGAAGGAAGGAAGGAAGGAAGGAAGGAAGGAAGGAAGGAAGGAAGGAAGGAAGGAAGGAAGGAAGGAAGGAAGGAAGGAAGGAAGGAAGGAAATAGATGGGATGGGGGAGGGAGAGGTGGAAAGAAAGCAACTTTAACTTTGAATGCATTTTCCAAGCTGCCAGCTGGCTTGGATCAAGAGTAATGCCTTCTCCAAGCTGGTTGACAGTGTGGTGGGGGCTTCGAGAGCCACACAATATGTGTGAAAGAGCCATATGTGGCTCCCGAGCCACAGTTTGGCCACCCCTGCCCTATGGAGACCAGGCCACATAGGGTATAATGGAGAATCAATCCAAAGGTTATCTGGGATTCGGGGTGTGTGTGTTTTTTTTATATAGAGGCACCAAATTTACAGGATAGCATCTAGTGCCTCTCCTAACCCCCCCCCCCCAAATTTTAAAAAAAATACCAAGTGGACCAATTCTATGAGCCCCAGAAGAAGGTGCCCCCATCCATTATTTCTAAAGAAGGGAAGGCATTTAAAAGGTGTGCGGTTCCTTTAAATGTGATGGCCAGAATTGCCTTTGGAGCTCAGTCATGCTTGTCACAACCTTGTTCCTGGCTCCACCCCCAAAGTCCCCAGATATTTCCTGAGTCAGGCTTGGCAACCCTATTCTTTTGGACTCTGGTCTCTGCTGGACGGTGCCAAAAGAGTTGCCTGCAGGGGCTTAGGGGCTTTTGTGATGGCAGAAACTGCCATCAAGTCGCAGCAGATTTTGAAGGCCAGAGAGGAGCAGAACTGCTTTTGCCATCGCCTGCCTCTGCCTAGGGATCGTGGACTTCTCTGACAGCCTCCACCCAAGTTCTACTGTTGCCAGCCTACAGATAGGGTCTGGAGATCTCCCGCTATTAAAACTGATTTCCAGGTGACAGAGATCGGTTCCCTTGGAGAGAACGGTTGCTTTGGAGGGCGGGCTCTATGGCATTGTGCCCTGCTGAAGTCCCTTCCATCCTCCAAACCCCGCCCTCCTCAGGCTCCACCCCCCCAAACCCACAGGTGTTTCCCCAGCTAGAGTTGGCGACCCTAATCCAGGGCTGACCCTGCTTAGCTTTTTAGATCTGATGAAATTGCCTTGGCCTTTCATTACTCCTCTCTCCACCTGCAGCTTGTATCTCCTACAGATACAACAGACATAGTAGATGAAGTACTGGGCAGGGATCCAGGTTCGAATCCTTGCTCAGGAACAACACATTTGAGGGTTTAAAAGCCAACACTCCATGATAAGGTGGGGGAAAAGCAAGTGGTGGGAAGCCAGTGTGGCACAATGGTAAGGGTACAGTAAGGGTACAGGGCAAGCATCTGAGAGTTCCAGGTTCAAATCCCCCACTTTGACCTGGAAGCTTAGCTTGCTGGGACTGGCCCCACTGTCTCACCTTCACCGACCTCACAAGATCGTTGTGAGGATAAAATGGAAAAGGGGACCAGGCGCTTTGGGTCCACGCTGAGAAGGGTGAGGCATAAATGAAGGAAATAAAATCAATTAAACTAAATACATAAGGGAGCACTTAGGCGAGGAATGCCTTACTCTCACCCCTCTCTCCCCCCCAAAAACCCTGGATAGCCCAGGCTAGCCTGATCACATCAGATCTTGGAAGCTAAGCAGGGTCGGACTTGGTTACTATTTAGAAGGGCGACCTCCAAGAAATACCAGGGCCATGATGCAGAGGCAGGCAATGGCAAACCAACTCTGAAATGTCTCTTGCCTTAAAAATAAGTCTAGCTGGCCACCTAGTGGTGCATCATGCTAAAAAAGCTTGCACTTCTGGCTGCCAGACAATCTTAGGCTCTCCTGGCTATTCTACACACAATGCCGTATGATAATTAATTCATTACTCTTCTCTCCACCTGCGGTTTGCATCTCCTACAGATATTCCGCCTAAGCAGCCAGAATGGTGTTCTGGTTAGAGTATTGGTCAACAGCCAGAAAGGTTACTGTGTTACACCCCAGGTTACAAACACAAAGACCTGGATTCAAATCCTCGTTCTGCCCTGAAGAACCTGGGTGACCCTGATGCAGTCGCTTGCTTGGTCTCACCTACCTCCCAGGGTTCTTTTAAGCAGGGGTTTTGGGGTAGAAAATGCCCAGCAGGGACTCATTTGCATATTAGGCCACACCCTCTGGTGCCAAGCCAGCTGGAACTGCATTCCTGCTAAAAAAAAAGCCCAGCTTGTAAGGATAACCTGTTTTTTTGGGGGGGGGGTAGGAGAGGGGAGAACCACATATACCACCTTGAGATCCTTCGAGGAAGGAAGTGCTACAGCACTCAACTTAGAATGTTTTTTAAAAAAAAGGTTCAAGAAAGATTGCAAGGCGAAAAAGGGTGGGGAAAATGTGGCACCACTGGAAGCGCCGCAGACATTTTAAGCAGCACATTACAGCAATTCAGAAGCAAGACTAAAAGGTGAAAATGGAAGAAAGCAGTTCACCTCGAGAATGGCTCGACCACACTTTGCTAACTGGACGCAAGAAGCTTTGGATGAAAAGGTAAATAAAATCTGTTAGCAGCCCATGGCCAAAACGGTTGTGCAACTGGCTAATGAAACGGATTACAAAGGCTGTCTGAAAGGGGCTGCGTGCCAACAGAAGGGGCTAGGAACAATGGGAACTGGCACTTGATGTTCTCCTGGAATTAATTTTATAAATTCTCAACCTAGAATTCAAGAAGCAGCCTAAAGGAACAATCAAGGAAGAGAACGTCGGAAAATCCACTTGTCTCTCATTTTGGGCAGGAACAATATTGTCCTTAGTTTGCCTTCCTCGCGTTCTAGAATTTAAAACAGCCAAGGGGAAAGGGCATTCTAGAAGGAAACAACACGGGGGGAGCAGATTTCAACCCCCTTTTCAGCAGCACCAGGGCCTCAATCCATGCTGAGTTTCTCTCTCCCCCACCCCCAATCTGAACAGCTGATTTATAAGGCTACTTAGGATTCTAATCATGTTGGGGAATAGAGGCGGGGGCACAGGCTACATGCAAGGTGCTGGACCTTTACGAACAATATTCCCTTCGATACTGGAAAGGGTCTGATTTTCGAAGCAAATGCAAAAAAAAAAAGTATTAAAATCAAAGCCCGGGAATTTATGCCACGCTTGACAGAGTTATTAGCCATTCCGTAAGTCTTCTCTGGTTGCTATTAACACGTTATGAGAAGGTAATAGTGCATTTTGCCAGGGGCCCATCTTTTATTTAAATACAGCCAGAATGTCGTGATGAAACTTTAATGGTGGTGGTGGGGGGGGGGGGGGCTGAATTATTGAACCGCATGCTGGTGGCATGAAACTGCACTAAGTTCAGGGAGGAAGGCGAGGGACAACAGGAGGACGGGGTCAGGGAAAGGTCCCGTTCAGTGCTCCTGATGGAGTCTCTGGACAGACCAGAGAATCCAGGCAAAAGAGCACTGCACCACTAGAGGGCACTGTGGGCAAGAAGGCTGCCGTTCCTTGATAGCAGCCTGGTGGGATGCTATCATGTGTCTCGGGGCCATGCACAGATTGCATGAGAGCAGGGTATGGTGGCCTGTGGGGTTCACTATCACCTCACAATTTTGTCCTTTGCTTAGGTTGGCAAAAGGAAACCAACAGCCCTCTGGGTTCCCCTTGACGGGCTGCACTCATCGAACAAGAGTCCTCTGTGAGTGTGGGACGAGGAGGAGAGAGGAAAGCAGCCATAAGAAAAATAGCGCAAGGGAGAAGGCATGAATATGAGCAGGACAGGGTGACACACGTTTGAGGAGAGCCAGGCTAGAAGGAGGAGGAATGGCTCTGCAGGGAAGAAGAGGAGGAGGGTCAGAATTTAGGGTAGGGGTGGCCAAACTGCAGCTCGGGAGCCACATGTGGCTCTTTCACACATATTGTGTGGCTCTCAAAGCCTCCAGCCCCCCCATCAGCCAGCATGGAGAAGGCATTTCTTCCTTTAAATCACTTCTTCAAGCCAAGCCAGCTGGCAGCTTGGAGAATGTATTTAAATTAAAGTTGCTTTCTTTTCACCTCTCCCTTCCCTGCTCTCTCTTTGCAGCACTCAAACATCTGATGTTTATTTTATGTGACTCTTACATTAAGCAATTATAGCCAACCTGATCTAGGGTGACCAAACATAATGGAGAACAGAACTTCTGTGTTGGCAAGATATGGCAAGACAATGCCCCAGAATTGGGTTGCCAGTTCACAGCTGGCAACCCTACAAGGGAATGTGTGAAATGGGGGCAGAGGTAGGATTGCCAACCTCCAGACAGGGCCTGGAGATCCCCTGAAATCCCAAGTGATCTCCAGACTGCAGAGATCAGTTCTGCTGGAGAAAATGTCTGTCTTGGAGGGCAGACTATGGCATCACATCCTGGGGTCTCTCCCCTCCCCAAACCCTGTCCTTCCCAGATTAAAAACAACAAAAAGGTAGTCCCCTGGGCAAGCAGCAGTCATTTCCGACTCTGGGGTGACGTCGCATCACAACGTTTTCACGGCAGACTTTTTACAAGGTGGTTTGCTATTGCCTTCCCCAGTCATCTACACTTCCCTCCCAGCAAACTGGGTACTCATTTTACTGACCTCGGAAGGATGGAAGGCTGAGTCAACCTTGAGCCAGCCACCTGAACCCAGCTTACGCCAGGATCGAAGTCAGGTCGTGAGCAGAGAGTTCAGGCTGCAGTACTGCAGTTTCAGCATTCTGTGCCAAAATCCACCCCCAAATATCCAGGAATTTCTCAACCCACATTGGCAGGGGGTTTAGCAGAACTCCAGAGCTTTGGCAGGATAGAACAGGGAGGGGAGTGAGTGTAAGGGAATATAACATATCTCCTCTTCTGGTGCTGAGACAAATGACTGCTGGTGAAATTCCTCCTTAATTACAACTATGAAAGGTCCAGACTTGGCTTTGCTCCTAAAAGGTATATTCGAGCATTTGCCAGGGGGGGGGGGGGGAACGAGGACAACATTCTTTAGGAAGAAAAGAACCACCATTTCATAAAATTCGAGGAACCCAGCTGTGATTCGATAGCAAGTCGTTAAGGAAGGTTCACAGAAGCATCCAGCAGAGAGAATTGTCCCTTATATACACATGCTCTGTCCCCCATGATGGGGGGCCCATCAGAGACCAGCGACTCACCTTAACGTCGCGTTGTCCCCCTGGCAAACTGTATAGTTGTCCGCTGGCTGGTTAAAATCCGCACTCCGCACCAGCAGCCCTGCACAGAGAAAGACAAAAGATACCGTTAGGGTCTGGTGGAGGAATGGCTTAGCATAAGTCCATAAGAGCATAAGAGAAGCCATACTGATCAGGCAAATGGCCCATTCAGTCCAACATTCTGTGCCGCCCAGTGGCCAAAACCCAAGTGCCATCAGGAGGTCCACCAGTAGGGCCAGAACTCCACAAGCCCTCCCACTCTTCCCCTCCCCCCAGCACTAAGACTACAGAACAGGGGTGGCCAAACTGTGGCTCGGGAGCTACATGCGCCTCTTTCACACATATTGTATGGCTCTTGAAACCCCCACCATCCCATCACCGGCTTGGAGAAGGCATTTATCTCTTTAGACGACTTCTCCAAGTCAAGCCAGCCGGTGGTTTGGAGAATGCATTTAAAGTTGCTTTCTTTCCATCCCTCCCTCCCTTCTATCTCCCCCTCTATTTGCATGCCTGCCTTCCTTCCGTCCTCCCTCCCTAACTTCTGTCATTTATTCTTTGCGGCTCCTACGTTAAGCGAGTTTGGCCATCCCTGATACAGAGCATCACTGCCCCAGACAAGGCGTTTGATCTGTACGCTGCGGCTATTAGCCACTGACAGACCTCTGCTCTACACGTTTATCCAACCCCCTCTTGAAGGTGTCTATGCATGTAGCTGCCACCTGTTTCTGAAGCTTTCCAGGTATTCCACATAACCATACTCCCACTCAGATAGCCCAGGCTAGCCTGATCTCATCAGATCTCAGAAGATAAGCAGGGTCGGTCCTGGTTAGTATTCGGATGGGAGACACCAGGGAAGACCAGGTTCATAAAGCAGAGGAAGACAATGACAAACCACCCTGAACGTTTCTCGCCTTCAAAATCCTACAGAGTCGCCATAAATCAGTTGAGGCTTGACAGTAAAAATACACAGGGCTCTTTTTTTTGGTAGCAGGAACTCCTTTGCATAATAGGCCACACCCCCTGATGTAGCCAATCCTCCAAGAGCTTACAAGGCTCTTCATACAGGGCCTACTGTAAGCTCCAAAAGGATTGGCTACATCAGGGGGTGTGTGGCCTAATATGCAAAGGAGTTCCTGCTACGAGAAAAGCCCTGAAAATACATAAATGAATAAAAATAACTGCTGCTTTTGGGTCCAAATTGAGGAGAAAAGTGGGGTATAGAGATCTCAAGAAGGAAAACAAATACTGCCTGTGGCTGCAGGTGAAGAATGGCATGGCTGAATGCTTCCCTGACTTAGGGTTGTCAAGTTCAATTCAAGTAATATCTGGGGACTTTGGGGGTGGAGCCGGGAGCAAGGGTGTGACAAGCATCACTGAGCTCCAAAGAGAGTTCTGGCCAGCACATTTAAAGGGACCACACACCTTTTTAAATTCCTTCGCTCCATAGGAAATAATGAAGGATAGGGGCACCTTCTTTGGGGGCTCATAGAATTGGACCCCCTGGTCTAATCTTTTTGAAACTTGGGGGGTATTTTAGGGAGAGGAACTGGATACTATACTGAAAATCAGGTGCATCTATCTCAAAAAACAGCCCCCTCAGAGCCCCAGATACCAGCAGATCAATTCTCCATTATTTCCTATGGGAATAAGACTCCTTACAGAATAATAGTTCCCAGCAGACATTTCCCTCCCCTCCCCCCGCTTTCTGATGACCCTGAAGTGGGGGGAGGGCCTCCAAACTGGGGGATCCCCTGCTCCCACCTGGGGAATGGCAACCTTACCAAGACTTTGGGGGGTGGGGGGTGGGAAGAGAAATTCCTACAGGGAGAAAAAAAATGTATGGCTCCACTTAGCACATTAGCTTTATATGCACAGGGAAGGCTTTAAAAAATAATAATTGTGGGGGATATTTAATTATGGAATCATCCACAGGTTGAAAAAGAATAGTCTAGCACTAATTTTATATCAGCGATCGTATTTTTCTTTTCACAGACTGTAACTCTTTTTTAACTCATTTACATCTCCTTTAGGCCACTTAGCAGGGGTGGAATTCTAGCAGAAGCTCCTTTGCATATTAGGCCACGCACCCCTGAGGGGGCTGAGGGGGCTGATGTAGCCAGTCCTCCAAGAGTTTACAAAAAAGAGCCATGTAAGCTTTTGGAGGATTGGCTACATCAAGGTGTGTGGCCTAATATGCAAAGGAGCTCCTGCTAGAATCCCACTCCTGCCGCTTAGCGACTCACTGAACATGGCCACCTCTCTTCAAGGAAGAGATGACTGAGCAGCACTGAAGTGCATTGAAGGGCATAGAATTCAGGGCTTTTTTTGTAGCAGGAACTCCTTTGCATATTAGGCCACACACCCCTGATGTAGCCAATCCTCCACAAGCTTACAGTACAACGCCTTCTGTAAGCTCCAGGAGGATTGGCTACATTAGAGGTGTGTGGCCTAATAAGCTAGGGCAGGGGCGGGGAACCTTTTTTCTGCCAAGGGCCGTATGGATATCTATAACATCGTTCGCGGGCTACAAAAAAATTATCAACTTAAATAACAGTGCTCCGCTGAGGGAGAATGATTCAGGCCAGCAAAATTAATGCAAATAATTGTTTCTTTTATTTGAAGTCATTTGGGGAGAGCCAAATCTGGCACATGCACACACACCCGGTCCTTCACCCTAGGCAAATGCCTAGGTCCAGGGCTTTTTTGTAGAAAAAGCCCAGCAGGAACTCAGTAGCATATTAGACCACATCCCCTAATATTAGCATATTAGGTCACACATTCATTTGCATATTAGGCCACACCATCTGGGATAATTAACTGCACATTGAACTGTGGCAGTAACTTTTCCAGGTCCCGCAGCAATTCTGGCTGGCCAGCCAGGCCCCAGGGAGGCTGCCGCACAGTACGTCTGGGTCCTGTGATCCCTGCCTGGCCCTGGGGAGGCTGCTGCACAGCACGGCTGGGCCCCATGATCCTTGCTGGCCAGTCAGGCCCCAGGGAGGCTGCCAATTGGCTCGTTTTGGCCCAGCAATCCCCGAGGGCCACACCAAGTGACCTCGAGGGCTGTATATGGCCCTCGGGACAGAGGTTCCCCACCCCTGGGCTAGGGAGTTCCTGCTACCAAAAAAGCCCTACATAGAACGATTGCTTTAGGAAGCTCTGCTCTGCTATTAAAGGGACAACAACCTCAGGGCTTCTCTCCCCGACAAGGCCTCTCACAACAGTGTGGGACAAGATCAGGGATGAGGCAGGGTCCCAGAACTGGTCCATAATTCATCTTCCAGCCACCTTCCTTTTGCTGTAACCCACTAGTTTGTTTCCAAATGCAAACACAACCCAGGATACGAATCATCCAGCCCATCAACAGAGGTATTGTATTGCCAGCTCCTAACTGGAACCACTAGAGAAAACGCATGCTAGAAAAACGACTTCAGGTAGAACTTGCTGCTCCTTTGCACATGAACACGGCTGCCCACGCACACAGACTCTAGATTCCTCCGAGGGGTTATTAAAGGAGGGCGCCTGATCTGATCTTCCTCAGCGATGCTTCCCTGTCAAAAATCCAACGGCCGCCCCCCCTGCATTGAGTTAATGTCATTATAGCTCCAGGGACTGGAGAAAGGTTCAAAGAGGTTTGTGCAGAATCGAACAGAGAACATTGGGAGGGAGAAGACCGGATTGCAACTGGATTGGATCTGATGCTACCCGGCCAACATTGTTTGCAGGGATCCTGACAGTTAGCTGCCTGGCTAAATTTGTCAAAGGGGAGATAAGTCACACTGGGTCTGCGTGTAGACTCGTTCCTGGTCTGGATTCAAAGCCAATCACAAGATTTTAAACACTCTGGGCCGCTGGGTGATTTTGCCACAGTCGCAGACACAAAGTCACAAGAATAAAGTAAGAGTCCAATAACAGGGGTGGCCAAACTGTGGCTTGGGAGCCACATGTGGCTCTTTCACACATATTGGGTGGCTCGTGAAGCCCTCGCCATCCCGTTTGGCTGGCTTGGAGAAGGCATTTGTCTCTTTGAATCACTTCTCCAAGCCAAGCCAGCCAGTTGCTTGGAGAATGCATTTAAAGTTAAAGTTGCTTTCTTTTCACCTCTCCCTCTCCCATCTATTCTCCTTCCTTCCTTCCTTCCCTGCCTGTCTTGCGGCTCTCAAACATCTAATGTCCATGGCTTGCAGCTCTCAGACATCTCACGTTCATTCTACATGGCCCTTGAGTTAAGCAAATTTGCCCCCCCCCCCCCGGTCCAGTGGTACCTTTAAGACCACTGAAGGTTTATTCAAGGTATGAGCTTTCGTACAAGCAGACTTCTTCAGACACAATGAAATGGGGAAAAACCCATTCAAATATATAAACAGGGCTAAAAAGCAAATTAGGGAGCCCCGTGGTGCAGAGTGGTAAAGCTGCAATACTGCAGTCCGAGCTCTCTGCTCACAACCTGAGTTCGATCCCGGCGGAAGCTGGGTTCAGGTAGCCAGCTCAAGGTTGACTCAGCCTTCCATCCTTCCGAGATGGGTAAAAGGAGCACCCAGCTTGATAGGGGAAAAGTGTAAAAGACTGGGGAAGGCAATGGCAAACCACCCCGTAAAAAGTATGCCGTGAAAACATTGTGAAAGCAACGTCACCCCACAGTTGAAAACGACTGGTGCATGCACAAGGGACTACCTTGACCTTTAAAAAGCAAATTAGCAAACTCGGCACAATTCCCAAGATTTGCCAGTCTGCACTGGCTGCTTGGCACATGCATGTTCTTAGGGTAGCCAGCTCTGGGTTGAGAAATACCTGGAAATATGGGGGGTGGAGCCTGAGAAGGGCAGGGCTTGGGGAGGGGAGGGTCTTCAATAAGGCATAATAGCATTAAGGCCACCTTCCAAAGTGTCCATTTTCTCCAGGTGAACTGATCTTGGTCACCTGGAGGTCAGTTGCATATTCAGTGTTCCCTCTAAGCTGAGTTAGTGTGAGCTAGTTCACAGTTTGGCCTCCAGTTCACACTTTTTGTCTTATCTTAGGAAATCTGGCCCCCAAGCAAACTAATTTATGCAGTAGCCAAATCGCTCGCTCACCACTTTAATGCCGGTAGTTCATGAAGCAGAATTTTTGCTCACAAGACTCCACAGCTTAGAGCAGGGGTGTCAAACATGCAGCCTGGGGGCCGAATCAGGCCCCTGGAGGGCTCCTATCAGGACCCAGAGCAACTCACTGTCATCTGCTTCCTTCTCCCTCTCTCGTGCTTCCTTCTCCATCACAGCTCGCCTTTCCAGGTTTGCTCAACAGCACAGCAGCTACAGAGCAAAGCCTCTATTTTCTCTATTGGCTGAGGCTCCTCCCTTGGGGAGGCAGAGCTTACCAGGCTCTCTCTATTGCACAGCTTTAATTTTTTTAAAATAATAATAATAATAATAACTGCGTTTGTCTGTGTCCTTTAAAAAGTTTATATCTCTCTTTCCTAATCTTCAATAGGTACACACACGGCCCGGCTCAACAAGGTCTCATTAATGTTATATCCGTCCCTCAAGACAAATGAGTTCGACACCCCTGGCTTAGAGGGTTGTAATCCCAGGAGATCTCCAGCTCCCACCTGCAAGCTGGCAACCCTAACATCACAGCACTGGGTGGTGAACTGTATGTGCGAATGACATACTGGGAGCCCCAAAAATAACATAATGAAAAGCAGGACGTGTGAAATGAAACTCTGTGCCGGCAGCAGCAACCGCTTTTCCTCCCCCCACCCCAGCAGCAATGAGGTTTCTTCATGTGCCATTTTTCAGATCTAAATCATCCCCCAAATGCATATTAGCCCTACGAGAGGGGGGGAAATTGCAAGCGCCATTCAATTACTTGCACGTTTTCTGCTGCGGGGAGAATATCCCGTCCCTTGCTCCATCTTAGCTAGGGGTCTGGTTGTGTGACTGACAGGCCCCCGCTCCAGGAAGTGACCTACCGGTCAGAGTTTAGTCAGCAAATATATATCGGGGACCCAGTAGGCACCGTCTTTATTATGGATTTATTTATTTATGGAGCCGAGAAACCGCCGACGAACTCCCTCCTCGCCCTGCCGTGCCACCGGCTGCAGAGCTAGCTGCTGAGGTGAACCGAGCCAGGGAAGAGGGCAGGGGGGCTCGGACGGAGACAGATTGAGCCCCCTCTCCCCCGCTGCGCGAGCGCAAGATTGCACCCGATTAATAATCCGCTTGCGCTCAGAGGCAAAGCAGGGCCGCGTCTCGGTCTCCGGCAAATTCTCTCGGCCCAGCGGGGCTTGTAAGCCTTTCAGAGGCCGTTCCTCCTAATTTGCCAGTTATTATGGACTGGTGAGTAACTCGTGTTTAGATGGCGACGGCCAACTTTTCAGCTCAAATATCACTGCCGGATGGATTAGCAGAGCGGTTGCTGTTGGGTTGGCAGGCATCCGAATACTCTAGGGGAAGCGTTTGTACCGGGGATGCCGGCCTCTAGATGGGACCTGGGGATCCCCTGGAATTCCAGCTCCTCTACAGACTACAGAGATCAGTTCCCCTGGAAAAAAGGGGATGCGTTGGAAGGTGGGCTCTAAGGCATTGTGTTCCACTGAGGTCCCTGGACTCCCCAGGCTCCAGCACCAAATCTCCAGGAGTTTCCAGACCTAGAATTGGCAACCCTACCTCCCATCCCCTGTCAATGATCAAGGGGGACCTCGCAAACTCTAGTTCATATGTAGCAGGGATAGAGTTGCCAGGTCCAATTCAAGAAATATCTGGGGACTTTGGGGGTGCAGCCAGGAGACTTTGGGAGTGGAGCCATGAGCAAGGGTGTGACAAGCATAACTGAACTCCAAAGGGAATTCTGGCCATCACTTTTAAAGGGACAGCACTCCTTTTAAATGCCTTCCCTCCACTGGAAATAAGGAAGGATAGTGGCACCTTCTTTTGGGGCTCATAGAATTGGACCCTCTGGTCCAATCCTTTTGAAACTTGGAGGCTGTTTTGAGGAGATGCACCGAATGCTATGCTGCAGATTTGGTGCCTCTGTTTCAAAAAACAGGCCCCCTGAGCCCCAGATAGCCACAGATCAATTCTCCATTATATCCTATGGGAATCGGTCTCCATAGGGAATAATGCCCAGCAGACATTTGCCTTCCCCCCTGCCGCTTTCTGATGACCCTGAAGCAGGGGGAGGGTCTCCAAACCAGGGGATCCCCTGCCCCCCACCTGGGGATTGGCAACCTAAGCAGGGGTGCAATTGTGAGCAGTGCGGAGGTGGGGAAGAGAGTCACGGAAGGGCGAGGTTTGAGGATCGGACAGACCTCAGTGGGGTATAATGTCATATAGTCCTTCTTCCATGGTCATTTTCTCCATGGGAAATTATCTTTATAGCCTAGAGATCAACTACCATTCCAAGAGATCTCCAGACCCCGCCTGGAGGTTGGCAACCATAGGCAGAAAGGAAAAGGAGGGGGTACTGTTGGAGTTGGTGGATGAGTCTTATCAGAGAGTGACTGGATGCCAGAAAGTGGCTGTTATACGGATGGCAATAAAAGATGTTATGCCAGCCATCTGATTGTTCTTTAATAAAACGTATTTTGATTAAACATGAGAGCTGCTTTTTTGACTGGGGAGTGGCACAGTCCCTTTGAGGCTTTTGCCCCGGCATTTTCCCAACACAGGCTGTGGTCACACACCCTAAGTAATGCACTTTCAATCCACTTTCAACGCACTTTCCAACTGGATTTTGTCAGTTCACACAGTAAAATCCAGTTGGAAAGTGCATTGAAAGTGGATTATTTAGGGTGTGTGAATGCAGCCACAAATGGCTCTTCTGAACGATCACAGGGGGTGTGTGGGGGGAGAAATGCAGGCACCTTTAGCATGCCCGTATCTCCCCTTTTGTGGAGCTAATAGCAGCTAGCATAGGATTTACACGAGTGTAACATATAGTTGCCAACTTCCAGGTGGTAGCTGGGGATCTCCCAGAATTACGACTGGTCTCCAGACAACAAAAATCAGTTCATCTGGAGAAAATGGCTGTTTTGGAAGGAGGAGGAGGAAGAAGAAGACCGTAGATTTGTATCCCGCCCTTCACTCTGGATCAGTCTCAGAGCAGCTTACAATCTCCTTTATCTTCCTCCCCCACAACAGACACCCTGTGAGGTGGGTGGGGCTGAGAGAACACTCACAGAAGCTGCCCTTTCAAGGACAACTCTGCCAGAGCTATGGCTGACCCAAGACCATTCCAGCAGCTGCAAGTGGAGGAGTGGAGAATCAAATCCAGTTCTCCCAGATAAGAGTCCACACGCTTAACCACTACACCACTTAACTGCACACTTAACCACTACACCAAATTGAAGAAGAAAAGGAGGAGGAGAAGAGATTGGATTTATACCCTGTCCTGTACTACCTGAGTCTCAGAGTGGCTTACAATCTCTTTCCCTTCCCCTCCCCACAAAAGACATCCTGTGAGGGGGGAGGGGCTGAGAGAACCTTGAGAGAACAGCTCTGAGAGAATCTGTGGCTGACCCAAGGTCACGTCAGCAGGTGTACATGGAGGAGTGGGGAATCAAACCCAGTTCTCCCAGATAAGAGTCAGCGCACTTAAGCATTACACCGAACAGGTGGGCTGCATGGCATTATTCCCTGCTGACGTCCCTCCCCTTTCCAAATCTCACCCTTGCCAGGCTCCACCCCCCAAATCTCCAAATATTCTGCAATCCAGGGCAGGCAACCCAAACGCCCTATCTCACCCTCTACTTTGTTTCTCCATAAAAACAGAATTTCTTGTGGCTGCATTTAATAATTTTGAAAAACACTTTGTGAGAATGAGGTATTTTGTGTAGTCTGACCCTTAAATTTAGAAAGAGAAGGGGAAATTTAGAAACAGAAGGGAAGATAGAGCCTTTAGTAATCTGAAACATAAAGGTATTCCCTTACACTTGAGTTAATAATTTATATTTATAAATACCCATCAAATGCCGTTTTTATTGTAATGTAATATTTGAAAAGCTCCCCATTTAGGGGGTGGGGGTGGTGGTGGAATTCTGAAACTGTCAGTGTTTGAATGTATGCCATATTCTGTTTTCTGCTCCAATTGATACATACCATTTCAAACTATAGTGATCATACTGGCAATTCTAGTCCTCCATAGGACAGAAACAAAACCACTTTCTGTTTTTCATGAGAACAAAGTTTGAGTCCATTGGCACCTTTAAGACCAACAAAGTTTTACTCAAGGTGTGAGCTTTCGTGTGCATGCATACAAAAGCTCAGACCTTGAATAAAACTGTGTAGGTCTTCAAGGTGACACTGGACTCAAACTCTGTTCTACTGCTTCAGACCACACCTGGGTCTGTTTCTCATGAATATTTTTGGCAAGGTGGAAAACATCTCCCCTTCGGAATGGCAGCTGTTTGGCTCCCTCTTTGTGAAAAGTATTCATTTGTTCCTCTAAATGGACCCCAATTTCCATTCATGACATCACCACTAAGCCAAATCTGACTGGCTGCACAATATCATGACATCATGGTTCCCGTTTAAGGTTACTCAATAGGGTGGCAGCTGCTTCTGCAACCACTCCTGAAAGAAGCAAGACACAGCAGCCAATGTGGGAAAGTGCCCCAAGGAACACTGGAAATGGGGCTCCCAAGCTCCTCGCCCGGGTGGGGGTTCTCCCACTCGAGAGGTCCCCAACCCGCCGGCCTGCATTGGGCCGGGGGGGGGGATCCCCTCCCGACATTGCCAGTGCAATGACGTCACTTGCAAGTGATGTAATCACGCCAGCAATGTTGCATGCCGACCACTCTAGGAGCTTCTGGGGAATATGGTTTTCACGGACACTCTAGCAATTTGGGAGGGAAACTCTATGGTACGTGGAGGTCGCAGGGGACTTGGCATATTTGAACAACAAAACACTCTGCATTTTCCCAAGAGAAATTTCTACTCCACCAAAACTGCTAGTCATGACCGTAATAAGCAGACCGGTCGGTGTGATGTATATTTGTAATTTATAAAATCGAAAGTAGTAATTTCCCTCCCTCTAGATTCATAATAAAAAGGATGCGTTTCTTATATGCTTAGGGCAGGAAGACCCAAATTCAATATACCCTGGTTGACCTTGTGGATTCTCGAATCTGCTCACCGATAAGTTTGAGAGCGTGTATGTTAGTGAGGGTGTGACGGAGCCCGCCTAGTTCTTCTTGGTGAAGCGGCTGATTAAGATTCTGTCTGGCTGACGAATGGAGCCGGACATGAGTCGGGGAGGCAGACGGTTGCTTTGCATGCAGGACCAGAGAGAAGGTGACGAGGGAAGAGAGAGACATGGACAGAGATCAATCACAGACTACACGAGATTGGTCAGGTTTCCTCTGCTAAGCCCTGTGAGCTGGGAGCCCTTTCTCACCTCCCCTGTTTGCACCCAAGAAGGTGCCGCCGTGCCCAGCCCATTCCATCTGGGTCTTTGCCAGCTACCCCCCTCTGTTCATTCCTTGCCCCAATGCTAGTCAGATGGCCTTTCTCGATGACAGTTCGCAATGGACAGGTATCTAATTGGCAGCCCTCGCTTGGATGCGACACCATGTTTACTTCATGTTCTCGCTCCGGAGACGAGCGGGGACTGTCAATATTCAACTGCTGGCATTGTGGCTCTCAGACAGCTCGACAGCTGCTAGAGAAAACCAGCGGTGCTTCTTCCTCTTGGACCGGTACGCACACGCACCCAGCACACCAGTAAGGGGTAAGTACAGACCTGGAAAGCCCGGTTTGGGGTTCACAGACTGGTCGGCCCATAAACTGAACACTCAAACTGAACCTCTGAGCAAAACCTGTCCAAACTGAACCAGTTTGGGGTTCCTCTGGTGTCGGGAAACGTGCTTGTATCACTTCTGGATGGTGCAGGTGCGCCAGGGGCAGTGCCTGACACCACCCAGAGGTGGCGTGCACATTTCAGAGGCTGAACGCCTGAACGAACCGAGCAGAAGCTCAGCGAGTGTTCAAGGAAGGTTCCCATCAGGAGCTTATTTCCATTTTAGGCCATACTTCCTGATGCAAAGCCAGCTGTAACTGTGTTCCTGTGCGTTCCTGCACAAAAAAAGCCATAGATAGATAGATAGATAGATAGATAGATAGATAGATAGATAGATAGATAGATAGATAGATAGATAGATAGATAATGATAAATGCAAGAGAGAGAGACTCATATTGTCACACATGAAGCTGGCTTGTACTGGATCAGACTATTGGTTCATTAAGGTCATACTGTCTACTCAGACTGGCGCAGTGGCTCTCCTGGGTCTTAGGCAGAGGTCTTTTCCATCTCCTGCTGCCTGGTTCTTTCGACTGGAGATGCCGGGGATTTAACCTGGGACCTTCTGCATGTCGAGCAGATAATCTACCACTTCCCCTCTCCCTTTCTCAGGCAATAGAGTTATGGCTGCTCCCAAGAACTCTTCACACTCATATTACCCTCGCTTGTTGTATCATGCACATAAACTGGTGTCTAGAAAGTGTTTTCATGCACTCGCTGGATGTCTTATGAGTACAACTATTCTGTCTAGAGGTAATCGATCCTCCACTGGTGTCTTTTCCCCTTGCATTTCTGTTAAAATCTCCTCCAAATCCAGTATTTATTGATTTGAAAGTTTTATTCGTTTTCTAGAAAGTTAAAGGGAAAGGGGGACTAGAAAATTGTAGTTACAGATAACAGTGTTATTATAATCTAATCTGCATGTAGTATACTTTCTTAAAATACAGATATTGTCACATGTTATCATCTCTTTACATTAAATCATCAACATCTAAATACTATGTTTTAGTGATTGTAAGTCTTCTTGTTAAAATGTCTATTTAAGCTTATGTTTCCAATAAAAATGATATTATAATAAAGAATACAGGAGAAACAAGATATAAGTTCACACCAAAGAATCTTAAGAGTCTTCAGCATCTAGCCAAGCATATAGTTTCACCCAATATTTTCTTGCTTCTTCCTTAGATTTCCCAGCCAGCAACTAGGATAAGTAGTCCAGCTCAGCCATTTCCAGAATTTTCCCCACCAAGTCCATTCTCGTGGGGATCTCCTGCAGCTTCCATCTCTGTGCCAAAAGAATCCTAGCTGCTGTGTTAATGTGTGCCAACAAATGTTTCATCTCTTTGGAGTAGTCGCCAGGATATATGCTCAATAAAAATAGTTCTGGTTTAAATTGAATCTGTGTCTTCAAAATTTTCTGTAGTAGTTCGTGAACCATCTTCCAATAGTCATTCACCACCCCACAGGTCCACCACATACGATAGAAAGACCCAACATGTTTAGTACATTTCCAACATTTGTTAGACATGTTAGTATACATCTTACACAGTTTCTGTGGAGTTATGTACCATCTATAAAACTTCTTATACAGATTTTTTTTAAAGATTACTGACTTACTTAGTTTGATATTGAATTTCCACAGCATCTGCCATTCTTCTAGCATAATATTACGCCCCAGATTTTTCGCCCATTGGACCATACAATCTTTTACTATCTCATCAAAGACTAGAAGGACCTTCTTACTTTAAAAACCACCGGTTCCGGAAATCTCTGTATCATACATGGTCGTGGCTAAAACCAAGAATGTATCAGAAAATTCCAAGATGGGTATCTCCAGTGGAAGCATTCACTCCTCCAAATCTTTTATTTATTTTTTATTTATTTATTTATATCTAGACTTATATCCCGCCCTTCCCACCGAAGTGGCTCAGGGCAGCTAACCAGAGTTATAGATATGAAGAATTGTTGAAAAATGATAAGCAACTGAAAAACAGGGAAGAGCTAGAAAAAATGGACATTAAAATGAGTTGGTAGTTGAGAACACAAGTTGAATCTAGAGATGCCAAAGAAAGACAAGACAACAGACTTCAATGCAGAACAATATCCATTTGACAAAATCTTTTTAGGCCCTCAAGAAAAACTAATTTCCAAGCTATATTCATACTTATTACAGATGAAGATGCAAGAACAAATCCAGTATTTAAACATATCCTCCCCATCGGCAAAGGAATAGTCTGGGATTACTAAACTGCAGACATGTTACTCACTCACTGATTGTTTCTACAGGGTCTCGCTCTCTTTCGTAGAACACCCCTTCACAAGACAGAGGCATTTCTCTTTGGGTCGGCGTCCAAGAACGCACACCAGCTATCTGGGTTTTTCCCGTCTGCCTCATTAATCTTTCCACCGGGGGACCTCCGCGCTCTACCGGCATCCCTTGCTTTAGCCGAACGCAGAGCCGAAAATGAGCAGCTTTGGGGAGCGCAGACCACTTATCCGACTCTTGTGCTTGCAAAAATAAGTGCTTATCTCTTCTTATCCAGTTTGCTACAAATTCCTCGTCCATAACGGGCCCATTTCCCAGGTTGGCCTGTGTGGCAGCCCATCCCATTCTAACACGGTGGGTTCATAACCTTTGTTAGCAGGGCTTTTTTTGTAGCAGGAACTCCTTTGCATATTAGGCCACACCCCCTCGATGTAGCCAATCCTCCTGGAGCTTACATAGGCCCTATACGAAGAGCCCTGTAAGCTCTTGAAGGATTGGCTACATTGGGGGTGTGTGGCCTAATATGCAAAGGAGTTCCTGCTACAAAAAAGCCCTGACAACCGTAATGATGCAAGTGATATTATTCATCTTGCCGACAATGAGGGCAGTCACCTAATTTGCAAAATCATAGTAGACAGGGCCTTCCCTCCATTGGACATAATGAAGGATAGGGGCACCTTCTTTTGGGGCTCATAGAATTGGACCCCCTTGTTCAATTCTTTTAAACTTGGAGGGGTTTTGAGGAGAGGAACCGGATGCTACTTCATCCTCTACTTGGTGCCTCTACTTCAAAAAACAGCTCCCCAAGCCCCAGATACCCGCTGATCAATTCTCCATTATATCCTATGGGAATCGGTCTCCACAGGAAATAATGGAGTGCCCAGCAGACATGTCCCTCCCCTCCCTCAATGTCTGATGACCCTGAAGCGGGGGGAGGGCCTCCAAACAGAGGGATCCCCTGCCCCACCTGGGGATTGGCAACCCTATGCTGAACTTTCTTTCTTCCCTAAGCCCCACCCTTCCCACGTCCCACCCCCAAAATCTCCAGGAATTTCCTAATCCCAAACTGGCATCCCTATAATTGCACATCCACCCTGTGCAAATATATTTCCTCTTGGGTCTTTGCGCACCGAGTGATCAATGAAATTTTGGATTTTTAAAAGACTGCGGTCTTGCAAATGCATCTCGTGGCCAAAAACCACCGGCTCTCTCCTGTTTCAGAGCAGCGGGCTGGGGGCTCTCTTCCCCTCCATTGGAGATCCCTGCCCCTTCCCCCTTCTCTTTGTCTCTCTGGCAAACTGCCTTCACGTCCCACCGGCATACATGGCTGCCCGTCAATATCATTCTTTCTACCTGAAGGAGTCGGGAAGGTCAAACCTGGGGAGACGGGGATGAATTCATGGCTCATAGCGCCAGCCTTCCTTCTCTGTCTCTCCCCCCCCCCACCCCCCTTCCCACCTAGCCTTCCTCATCCTCTCTCCCAATCTGGTCTGCAACTGAAATCTGCCTCCTTTCAGTTCTCTGGATCTCTCACATAGTTCAGCTGCTTTTATCTTCCGGCTTTGTGTTCCGCCTCCCTTATATGTGACCTCGCTCAGGATGCAGCTGTGGGTGCTCTATGCAGAAAGAATGCAAATGTTCAGGTTCAGAAAGGCTTAAAAAAGACAAAAACAGTGGAAGGAGTGAGGAGTGAGAAAAAGACAGCTTCATAGGATGGTTGAGTTTTTGGTGAAGAAGAAGAAGATATTGGATTTATATTTTGCCCTATACTATGAATCTCAGAGCGGTCATAATCTCCTTTACCTTCCCCCACCCCCACAACAGACACCCTGCAAGGTAGGTGGGGCTGAGAAGAGGAGGAGGAGGAGAAGAAGAAATTGGATTTATACCCCACCCTTCACTCTGAATCTCAGTCTCAGAGTGGCTTACAATCTCCTTTACCTTCCTCCCTCACAACAGACACCCTGTGAGGTGGGGCTTGAGAGAGCTCTCACAGAAGCTGCTCTTTCAAGGACAGCACTGTGAGAGCTATGGTTGACCCAAGGCAATTCCAGCAGCTGCAAATGGAGGAGTGGGGAATCAAACCCGGAGTCCGAACGCTTAACCACTACACCAAACTGGCACACCAAAAGGACTGTCCTAGCCAGTGTTCCCTCTCAGCTCAGTTAGTTAAAGATGGCTCACAGATTTTTGGGCACCATTTGTGTCTTAGCCCAGGAACAACAGCGGCAGATCAAACTAATTTATGCAATAGCTCATAACTTTAATGCCAGCAACTCACAAAGTAAAATGGTTGCTCACAAGACTCCATGGGCTGGAGGGAGTATTGATCCCAGCACTCTCCTTTTACCAATCAGTAACTACACCAACAATCATAATAATATAGGAGTTGTAAGCAGCCCCGAAGCCAGCATCAGCATACTCTGAGGCAGGCCTTTTTTGGGAGCAGGAGCTCCTTTGCATATTAGGCCACACACCCCTAATGTAGCCAATCCTCCTGGAGCTTACAGTAGGCCCTGTGCTAAGAGCCTTGTAAGCTCTTGGAGGATTGGCTACATCTAGGGTTGCCAAGTCCAATTAAAAAAATATCTGGGGACTTTGGGGGTGGAGCCAGGAGACTTTGGGGGTGGAGCCAGGAGACATTGGGGGTGGAGCCAAGAACAAGGATGTGACAAGCATAATTGAACTCCAAGGGAGTTCTGGCCATCACATTTAAAGGGACAGCACACCTTTTAAAATTCCTTTCTTCCATAGAAAATAATGAAGTATAGGGGCACCATCTTTTGGGGCTCATAGAATTGAACCCTCTGGTCCAATCGTTTTGAAACTTGGGGGGTATTTTGGGGAGAGGCACTAGATGTTATACTAAAAATTTGGTGCCTCTACCTCAAAAAATAGCCCCCCCCCAGAGCCCCCAATACCAACGGATGAATTCCCTATTATTCCCTATGGGAATCGTTCTCCATAGGGAATAATAGAATGCCCAGTAGACATTTCCCTCCCCCCCCCACGCTTTCTAAAAGGGGGGAGGGCCTCCAAACCAGGGAATCCCCTGCCCCCTCCCTCACACACACACACTTACCAGATCTTCTTCCGGAGAACTCTTGCTGTGAAAGTGAAAGCAAAAGAAAGGGCGGGGCTGTTCTCCCAAGCCCTTCCTGCTCCCTGCCCAGCCTTAAAGGGGCAGACATTTTACAAACGGCTCAGGAGCTCTATAATGAAGCCTACAGGTATGTTCTCCCCCCCCCCCCTCCACCCCCCACCCCCCGCTTCTCACTTCTTGAAGACCGGGAGATGAGGCCGCAAACCCAGGGGACTCCCGCCAGAGCGGGAGGGTTGGGAAGGCTAGCTACATCAGGGGTGTGTGGCCTAATATGCAGGAATTCCTGCTCCAAAAAAAGCCCAGCCCTAAGGTTAGGACTGCCAGTCCCTATGGGTCCCAGCAGTTTTCAGGTGTTCTCCCTGATGCCGGCAAGCTGACCGACAGAAGAAACCCCTGTCTCCGAATAGCACTGTCACTGCGTGGCATCCCCAACACAATGACATCACCCGGAAGTGATGTCAATGTGTCAGGAACGTAGCATAATGATTCGTTCGAGGGCAAAACTCTATGGTTTGAAGCCGGTTTTACCATAGAGTTCCCCCCCCCCCAAACCAGAACATTGCTGTGCAATGTCCCCAACTTGTCATCATAGCATTGGGGTGATGTCCCCACAAATCCCCACCCCCCGCCAGAGCAACTAGGGGAGCTGGCAACCCTACCTGAGGTAGCGCAACTGCCAGGGCACAGGGAGACTGGTGGGGCACATCACCTCTCACCTGCGCACCTCCCCTGAATTGCCCTGTTGTCCAAACTGCCCAGCCTTATTAAAACAGGGTGAGTGGGTGCTGGAGAGAGGCAGAATCCCTGATCACAACAGCAGCAGTTTTCCCAACTGGGTACACCGGCCAGTGCTGCTGGGGGAAAAATGCACAGGCAGGGAAGACAACTGAACATAGGTGGTGGGAAGCTTACACGTGGGAGAAGGAGGCACAGGTAGATAGGGACATGCGGATGTAGGGGTGGGAAGGCAGGCGTCGGGGGGGGGGGGGTTCTGGTGGTGGATGGTTGGCCCCTTGGCACTGTGTGCCCGGAGCCCCCCAAACCCAGAAGCAGCCCTAAGTAGTAGGCTTCCCAATCCCCAGGTCCCAGCGGGGGATCCCCCGGTTTTACAGGCTTCCCCCCTCCCCCACCCAGCTGGCCAGCGGGGGAAGCCCCACCCCCACAGTCATTATGCACCTCCATGAACGATTCCCATAGGGAATGATGGGAATTGATCTGCGGGTATTGGGAGCTCTTGGGGGGGGGGCTGTGTTTTGAGGTAGAGGCGCCAAATTTTCAGTATAGCATCTAGTGTCTCTCCCCAAAATACCTCCCAAGTTTCAAAAGGATTGGACCAGGGGGTCCAATTCTATGAGCTCCCAAATAAGGTGCCCCTATCCTTCATTATTTTCTATGGAAGGAAGGCATTTTAAAAAGGTGTGCTGTCCCTTTAAATGTGATGGCCAGAACTCCCTTGGAGTTCAATTATGCTTGTCACACCCTTGTTCCTGGCTCCGCCCCCATGTCTCCTGGCCCCACCCCCCAAAGTCTCCTGGCTCCACCCCCAAAGTCCCCAGATATTTCTTGAATTGGACTTGGCAACCCTACTAAGTAGCCCTGTTTACAACTTATAGTGAACAATTGTACAATCCATGTACAGCAGGGGTGGCCAAACTGTGGCTTGGAACCCACATGTGCCTCTTTCACACATATTGTGTGGCTCTCAAAGCCCCCACTACCCTGTTGACTGGTTTGCAAAACACATTTAAAGTTGTTTTCTTTCCATCTCCACCTCCCCCATCTATTTCCCTTCCTTCCTTCCTCAAGCTTTCTTGAGCCTGTAAGGAATTCTGGCACATCATGGTGGGCAGAGCCACAAAATGGCTGCTGCAGGAGGCGGACACAAAATGGCTGCCACAGTTTACCTTCAGTCTCACAATGAAGATTCTTGTGCTGTGGCGGCAGCTGTTGCCAAAATGATTTAAAAAAAAAATCTGCACAACTTTTCAGCTCTCCAGTGGCCTATCAGAAGACTTGCTGTGCTAAAGACCCATCAGGCCCTGCCCACTTTCTAAAAACACTTAGAAGGTACCTGGAAAGTGGACACCATGTTGAGAACCCTTTGTCTAGAAGAAAGATGGCTAAGGGGTAGACATGACAGAGGTTTATAAAATCATTTTTAAAAATGGGTTTCTGGAAGTTTTTATGGTGCCTCCAGAGTGGCTCCTTAAATACAAACCAGCCTCCCTCCCCAAGAAGCATAACCAGCACGAATATTATAAAGGTGACGACATTTCTGAGCCAGGATAATGTCCATTTCCCTTCTCTTCCCTCCCAAGCCTGAATAGGTTGGAGACTTTTTTTTTTTTTTAAAAGTATGTTTTCATGCACACATGGTATGTCTGTGTGGCGTTGCATAATTTAGCAGCGAACGGTGGGAGCACTGAGCTGAGAAATCCGGGCTTGAATTCTCGCCTCAGCAATGAACCCAGCAGGTGGCCGGAGGCGAGCCGCTATCTCTCAGGCTCAGTGTGCTCTGCCTGCACTGTGATGATATACTGCCCTACCTTACAGGGCCGTTGTAATGAGATTATCTGTGGAGAAGATTTGTAGCTGCAGAGAAAAGCAGGTCCCGGTGAAGTTCTTTCTGACTCTGCATAACGTTTAGGGATTCTTCTGTGTTCTGTGATAGCATACCTTCTAGGGTTGCCAAGTCCAATTCCAGAAATCTCTGGGGACTTTGGGGGTGGAGCCAGGAGACTTTGGGGGTGGGGCCAGGAGACAGGGTGTGACAAGCACAATTGAACTCCAAAGGGAGTTCTGTCCATCACAATTAAAGGGACCTCACAACTTTTTAAATGCCTTCCTTCCCTCCACCCTCCCCTTCTCTGATTTCACCTCAGAGGCAGAGCGGGCGATGCTGCTGCGCTGCTGCCACCTCTTCTCCTCTTCACTGTAGCTGCTCCTCCGAGAGGGGCTCAGCCTGAGCCCATCTCAGAGGAGCAGCTACGGTGAAGCGGAGAAAAGGCAGAAGCGCAGCGGCGTCGCCCGCTCCGCCTCTGAGGTGAAATCAGAGAAGGGGAAGGTGGAGGCAGGCCAGGACCATGGCGAGCCACGAGTCCGGTCCTAGAAGGACCCAGATTCGCGGCTCGCCACGTTCCTGGCCTGCCTCCACCCTCTCCTTCTCTGATTTTACCTCAGCGGCGGAGCGGGCAATGCCGCTGCGCTGCTGCCGCCTCTTCTCCGCTTCATCTTAGCTGCTCCTCCGAAGCGGAGAAGAGGCGGCAGCCGCGCAGCGGTGTCGCCCGCTCCGAGATGGGGTGGCTCGCCACGCTCCTTGGAGCCGTTTCCCCCCTCCCCCCGCTTCCGTTTTTTGGGGGAGCGGGGGAAGAGGCTGGAAATCCTGGGGTCCCCCGCCAGGGCGGGAGGGTTGGGAAGCCTAATACCTTCCCACTCTACCTCTTGGCATAGGCAAAAAGTAACAACACATCTAAGGATTCCTACATGAAAGATCTCTAAGTACTCCCTGGAGGTCCTTTCCAACTCTATGATTCTATGTGTTTTGAGAGAGAGAAAACCTGGACCTGCTGTTTTCCGTGGTATCCCTGCGGCAAGTCCAGTAGCTAGTTCTACCTTGCATTTACAACACTTAGGCTGCATTTACAACTAAACAATGCGCTTTTCAATTCAGTTTCACAGCACTTTTCAACTGGATTTTCCTGTGTGGACTGGCAAAATCCAATTGGAAAGCGCATTGGAAGTGGATTGGAAGTGCATTGTTCAGTGTGTGTGATCGCAGCCTTATAGTTCTTATCTCTCACATTTTTAACCCTCTGTTTCTTGGATCTCTGGTTCTGGAATTTTATCCCCCTGTGAAGTAGGCCTATGACACTGTGACTGGCCCAAGGGCACCCAGCAAACTTCCCGGCTGACTCAGGGTTTGAACTGTGGTTTTTCGCATCCCTCTAGGCCTGTTCACAGGTTACAGTGAACACACAATCAGCCTGCATGTACCTGTGTACATCTGTTTGTAGGAAAGGGCCACCACACGTTCAATTTGCAAAAAAACGAGGGACCCAGTCCTGGGTAAATGTGGGGTTTCATTCACACGGTCAGCTGGACATGTGTTGAGAAGAATGTGATTATTTCTCAACTTGTATATAAAGGAAGATCATATATATGTGGTACATCAGAGGTGGCCAAACTTGCTTAACATAAGAGCCACATAGAATAAATGTCAGATATTTGAGAGCTGCAAGACTGGGTGGGAGGGAGAGCGGAAGGAACCTATTGTACCATAGAGTTTTCCATCCCAAATGGCTAGAGCGTCCGGGGAAACCATAGTTTTTTTCCCGGAAATGCCTAGAGAGGCCCTGCACGGACGCCACCATTTTGACGTCACGCACCAGCGATGCAGGGGCCGGCGGGTTGGGAACCTCCCGGGTGGGAGATTCCCCATCCAAACCATGGGCTTGGTAGTCCTAGGTGTGTGGCCTAATATGCAAAGAAGTTCTAACTACAATAAAAGTCCTGCTTGAATCGCACCATCAAGAGTGAAAAAAGCCATATGGAATTTCAACGGCTTCTTGCACCAGTTTTGAAACACAGGGCCTTTGCTCCAGGCTACAGAAAAGATTTGAGAAAATGGGAATAAGCCCCCCCTCAAAAAAAAGGGACTGCATCCACACCGTGGCTGCTGAAAGCAACACTTTGAATTTTGTCTGAGAGACAAGAGAAGTCAGCACCCTTTGCTAGCGCTCTTCTGTGCTCCCTAATGTTGCAATAAAGTTATCACCTAAACCCATTTTGTCTCTCTTAATCTCTGGGCCCAACACGGCGACAGCTGTCTGTATCCCATTACTATGAAAGATACCGGAACTTGCCATCTGAAAATGGAAAAATTCGCACCGGGAAGATGAAGAAAGGGAAAATTAACTGTGATGTGTGTTTCAGGGTGAAGGCAAGAAAGAGAATATCATTTCCCCCGGGATTTTTTTTTATCCATCTTAACCTTCTGCTCGGCTTTAATGGGTATCATTGCCCTCTATCTACTGGGGAAGATGCAGCTTTGCTTTACTTATCAGTCAGGGCTGGTGCCAAGATTTTTGGTGCCCTAGGCGAGGCCCCCCCTACCCCACCAGCCTCCCCTCCACTGACAGCCCCCCACCGCCCCTGCCACCACCACCGCAAGTCACATGAGGGACTCAAAGGCCCAATTTGGTGCCAAGGGCTGCTGATCTAGGCGATAGCCTAAGGTCGCCTAGTGGGCGCACCGGCCCTGTGCTTGGTGAAGAATTCTGTTTAATTGGAAAACCTGCACATCCTTGCAATGATCAGAAAGAAAAACAAAAGGGACTATGGAAGTGGGGTACCTGGAGAATTGGGGAAGAAGAAGAAGATGATGATATTGGATTTATATCCTGCCCTATACTCTGAATCTCAGAGCGGTCATAATCTCCTTTACTTTCCCCCACCCCCCCCCAACAGACACCCTGTAAGGTAAGTGGGCCTGACAGAAGGACAACTCTTGTGAGAGCTATGGCTGACCCAAGGCCACTCCAGCACCTGCAAGTGGAGGAGTGGGGAATCAAACCCGGATCTCCCAGATAAGAGTTTGTGCACTTAACCGCTACAATAAACTGGCTCTCAGAAAAGTGCCACAATGTGCCTACATCACTCGGTAGTGATGTAAGCATGTTGGGGATATCAGGCTGTGATGCTCTGTTTTGTTTTTGTTTTGGCAAAACTCTATGGCAGAATTAGCTACAAAACAGAGTGCATTGCCCAAAAAACCAGAGTGTTGCCGCCTGACTTGCCTACATCACTTCCAGGTTATGTAGGCATGCTGCAGTTATTTCTGGCTTCTTGGAGGTAAAAAAGGTAAATGTAGTCCCCTGTGCAAGCACCAGTTGTTTCCGACACGGCCAGATCTAGAGGGGGGCAGAGGGGGGTGCTGATGGAGGGGTGTGTGTGTGCCAAATTGAGTATGGAGTCCATTGTATTCTATGGGATCATAAGACAGAATGGCCCATAAGGGGGCAGCATTTTTTAATTTTGCCCCCCTCCCCCAAAAACCATGTACATCCAGTCCTGGTTTCCGACTCTGGGGTGACGTCACATCACAATGCTTTCACGGCAGATTTTTTGCAGGGTGGTTTGCCCTTGCCTTCCCCAGTCATCTACACTTTCCCCCAGCAAGCTGGGTGCTCATTTTACCAACCTCGGAAGGATGGAAAGCTAAGTCAACCTGGAGCCGGCTACCTGAACCCAGCTTCCGCCGGGATCAAACTCAGGTCGTGAACAAAGCTTAGGACTGCAGTACTGCAGCTTTAACACTCTGCGCCACAGGGCTCCGCTCTTCTTGGTGATAAGGGGGTAATTTGGGGGAGGAGAAGAGCACCGGAAAGCGGGAGACCCACGCAAGGACAAGGGGGTTTGGTAACCCTAGGCAGGACCTGGGGATCTCCCCCAATTATAACTGCCGTCTCCAGACAACAGAGACTGGTTTCCTTGGAGAAAATGGCTGTTTCGGAGGATGGACTCTGTGACATTATATCCCGCTGAGGTCCCTCTCTTCCCCAAACCCCACCCTCCCCGAGTTTCACCCCCCCAAATCTCCAGGACTTTCCCAACCCGGAGTTCAACCCTCTGTGGAGAAATAACACCTCGTTTGCGGCCAGCTCATTTCCCTCCCCGACAAAAACGCCAATCTGCTTTTATGCTGTTAGCCGGGGGGGGGGGGGGGGGGAAGCATGTGAAATGTTTTCACTGTACAGAGCTAAACATTATCACTTGCAACTGCTGCTAAAGGCATATGAGCACGGACCATAGAGTTGCCAACAGCTCCTAGCTCCCCGCCAGGATGAGAAGGGCTGCCAATCTCCAGCTGGCGGCTGGAGATCACCTGGGATTAGAACTGAACTTGATCTCTGGGCTACAGAGATCAATCCACCTAGAGAAAATAAACGCTTAGGAAGGTAGACTCTATATAGGGTTGCCAATCCCCAAGTGGGGGCAGGGGATCCCCGGTTTGGAGGCCCTCCCCCCGCTTCAGGGTAGTCAGAAAGCGGGGGGAGGGAAGGGAAATGTCTGCTGGGTACTCTGTTATTCCCTATGGAGATTTATTCCCATAGAAAATAATGGAGAATTGATCCACGGGTATCTGGGGCTCTGGGGGGGGGTTGTTTTTTGAGGTAGAGGCACCAAATTTTCAGTACAGCATCTAGTGCCTCTCCCCAAAATACCCCCCAAGTTTCAAAATGATTGCACCAGGGGGTCTAATTCTATGAGCCCCAAAAGAAGGTGCCCCTATCCTTCATTATTTCCTATGGAAGGAAGGCATTGAAAAGGTGTGCCGTCCCTTTAAATGTGATGCCCAGGACTCCCTTTGGAGTTCAATTATGCTTGTCAAAGCCTTGATCTTAGCTCCACCCCTAATGTCTCCTGGCTCCACCCCCAAAGTCCCCAGATATTTCTTAAATTGGACTTGGCAACCCTAACTCTATAGCATTATGCCCCACTGAAGTCCTATGCCCCACTGAAGTCCTATGCCCCACTGAAGTCCCCCCCATCCCTAAACTCCACCCTCTTCAGGCTTCACCCCCAAAATCTCCAGGTTGCTCTCTTGACATTTTTGAAGGGCTGTCACTCAGAGCTTTCTTTGTAGAAAAAGCCCAGCAGGAACTCATTTGCATATTAGACCACACCCTCTGGTGCCAAGCCAGCCGGAACTGCGTTCCTGCTCAAAAAAAGCCCTGCTGTCACTTAGAGGAGGGCAGGGAGCTGTTCCTGTGGACAGCGGAGGAGAGGACTCACAAGGATGGATTCAAATTAAGGGTGGAAAGGTACTGACTGGATATTAGGGAAAACCATTTTTTACAGTAAGGCAGGGGTGGGGAACCCCCAGGACCCCTTGGACTGTCCCGTAGCGGCCTCCCCAGGCTCAGCTGGCCCACAGGGATCTCTGGCTATGCTGTGAGTCGGTCTTCCGGGCCCAGCTGGCCAGCAGTGATAGAGGGGCTGTGCACTGGCCTTCCCATTCCCAGCTGGCTGGTGCTGATCCCTGGGCCAGGAGCACTGCGATTCCCGCCGGCCAGATGGGCCTGGGGAGGCGGGTGCGCAGCCCAGAGATCGCTGCTGGCTGGGCGGGGAGGCCAGCATGCAGCCCAGACCGGAGATCGCCACCGGCTAGGCGGGGAGGCTGGCCTCCCCGCCCAGCCGGCAGCGATCTCCGGGCCAGGCTGAGCACCGGCCTCCCCACCCAGCCAGTGCCAATTTCCAGGCTGCGCGCCACCCTCCCGACCAGCCAGCAGCGATCTCCGGGACAGTCTGCTATTTTCTTTTCTCCCCCCACCCCAATTCTTTATTTCCCTTTATTTTCATTTCTTACCCCCCCCCCTTTCTTCCCCTTTCTTTAATTCCTTTTCTTCCCTCTCATTTCTTTATCTCCCTTTATTTCTCTCTCTCTGTCTCTGGAGCCTGAGTGGTGGGTGTTGTGAAGGACGGTTGGTGGGGTATTTGGGTGCCTTGGGTCTGGTGGGAGCAGCTGCAGTTTCTGTGTGAAGGGGGAGAAGGAGGGGTGGCAGGGGTGGGGGGGTTCTCCCCACCCCTGCAGTAAGGGTTGTTCAACAGTGGAATGGGCTACCTAGAAGGTGGTGAGCTCCCTTTCATTGGCAGTCTTTAAGCAGCGGCTGGACAAACGCTTGTCAGGGATGCTCTAGGCCAAGGGTGGGGAACCCTTTTTCTGCCAAGAGCCACTTAGAAATTTATAACATCATTCGCGGGGCCAGCAGCAACTCATGAGCATATTAGGCCACACCCACAGATATTAGCATATCAGGCCCCGCCATCTGGAATAATCAAGTGGAAGTTGAATTGGTGGAAGCTGGCTCCCACCCCCCACCCCTCCTTCCCCCTCTTCACGCAGGAACTGCAGCTGCTCCCACCAGACCCAAGGCACCCAAATACCCCACCAACCGTCCTTCACAACACCCACCACTCAGGCTCCAGAGACACAGAGAGAGAAATAAGGGGTGATAAAGAAATGAGAGGGAAGAAAAGGAATTAAAGGAAATAAAGGAAGGGGAAGAAAGGCGGGGGGGGCAAGAAATGGAAATAAAGGGAAATAAAGAATTGGGGTGAGGGGAGAAAAGAAAATAGCAGACCGGCCCGGAGATCACCGCTGGCTGGACGGGAGGGTGGTGCGCAGCCTGGCCTGGGGATCGCTGCTGGCTGGGCGGGGAGACCAGTCTCCCCGCCCAGACGGTGGTGATCTCCGGGCCGGGCTGCACGCCGGCTGGAATCGCAGCGCGCCCGACCCAGGGATCAGCACCAGCCAGCTGGGAATGGGGAGGCCGGTGCACAGCCCCTCGGTCACTGCCAGCCAGCTGGGCCCAGAAGGCCGGCGCACAGCACGGCCGGAGATCCCCGTGGGCCAGCTGGGCCTGGGGAGGCCGCTGTGGGCCAGTCCAAGGGGTCTCGTGGGCCGTAAACGGTCTGCGGACAGGAGGTTCCCCACCCCTGCTCTAGGTTGATCCTGCATTGAACAGGAGGATGGACTAGAAAGATAGCCTGTGTGGCCCCCTTCTGACTTCGTGAATCTAGGATGCTATAACCCTGAGAGCAGGGTTGCCAGGCAGCCACAGAACCCTTCTGTTTCTTTAAGTGATCCCTAGCTATGGTTTCTGCCACTTTTTAGTAACGTGTGCTTGTTTTATTTATTTATACCCTGCCTTTCTCCCCTAAAGCCAGTTTAGTGCAGTGGTTAAGTGCGTGGACTCTTATTTGGGAGAACTGGGTTTGATTCCCAACTCCTCCACACACGCCTGCTGGCTCTCTTGTGTTGCAAGGGTAGAAGAAGAAGAAGATGAAGATATTGGATTTATATCCCGCCCTCCACTCCGAAGAGTCTCAGAGCGGCTCACAATCTCCTTTACCTTCCTCTCCCACAACAGACACCCTGTGAGGTGGGTGGGGCTGGAGAGGGCTCTCACAGCAGCTGCCCTTTCAAGGACAACCTCTGCCAGAGCTATGGCTGACCCAAGGCCATGCTAGCAGGTGCAAGTGGAGGAGTGGGGAATCAAACCCGGTTCTCCCAGATAAGAGTCCGCACACTTAACCACTACACCAAACTGGCTCTCTTCAGTGGGATGCAGCTATGCCACCAAGAGAAACAGGTAGGGTTGCCAAGTCCCCTGCGTTCTCCAATGGGGGAATGCCGCACGTGTGCAACACAATGACGTCACCCGGAAGTGATGTCATCGCACCAGCGATGTCACATGTGGCCGCTCTAGGCGTTTCCGGGAAAACTCTATGGTTTTCCCCGAACACTCTAGTCATTTGGGAGGGAAAAACTCTATAGTACCTATTGTACCATAGAGTTTCCCCTCCCAAATAGCTAGAGTGTCTGGGAAAACCATAGCCAAATGGCTAGAGTGGCCACATGCAACGTCACCGGCGTAATGACATCACTTCCGAGTGACGCCATCGTGCCGGCAACATAGGGGGAGGTTCCCCGCGCTGGTGCAATGTGGGCCGGTGGTTTGGGAACCTCCCGGGCAGGGAAACCCCCACCCGGACTGAGGGCTTGGCAGCCCTAGAAACAGGGCAGTCTAGAACTTCAACGAAGCTCTGTGGTGGAAGCTGTAGCCCCGTTGCACAGTATTCCTGAAACTTAACGGATGACTCTTGATCTTGGTGTGCGTAGCTTAGCCACAAACACAACACTGTCGACTGAACTAAGGACAGGGGAGTGACATTGGCGATGGGGGGAGGGACAAACATCCCAGTCTCCTCAGCTCCTCAACTTTAGTCTCCTCAGGAACTTCTTTGCATAGTAGGCCACACACCTCTGATGTAGCCAATCTTCCTGGAGCTTACAGAAGGCTCTGTAATAAGAGGCCTGTAAGCTCTTGGAGGATTGGCTACATCAGGGAGGTGTGGCCTATTATGCAAAGAAGTTCCTGCTACAAAAAAAGCCCTGTCTGTTTATACCCATTGTCGTGAGATTTTCTTGCTGTACTCCCCATCGTTTCTCATGCCACCGAAGCATTACATGGACTGACAAAAACACTCTTAACCAGCAGCGTTACCCCCTGCCGCCTTTCCTCCTCCTCCTGCACCTTTGAGGTTTAAATCCAACAGGTGAAGTGTAAAAAAAAAAGATGCAGTGACAGCAAAAAATATTTAAATGAGAACGATACTTAAATGAAGCGTTCTATGTGCTTCAGGTACGCGATGTCAGCTCTCCACAATGCCGTGACAATCTTCTTTGTATTACTGCTCTCATATTGCAAAACTAGCTTGGAGGGGAGGAGGGGAAGCTGATCTAAAATCTCCTTCATGAGCTCACAGCTAATTTTTGAAGTGGAGACTAGAGTTGGCAACCTCCGGACTAAAAAATTTCCCCTGGAGAAACTGGCAGCTTCAGGAGGACTGAATAGGCTTCCCAAACCTCCCGCTCTGGCGGGAGACCCCTGGGTTCGCAGCCTCATCTCCCGCTCTTCAAAAATCGAGAAGCGGGGGGTGGGGGGTGGAGGGGGAGGGGAGAACATACCTGTAGGCTTCATGTTATTATAGAGCTCCTGAGCCGTTTGTAAAATGTATGCCCCTTTAAGGCTGGGCAGGAAGCAGGAAGGGCTTGGGAGAACGGCCCTTCCCTTTCTTTTGCTTTCGTTTTCACAGCAAGAGTTCTCCGGAAGAAGATCTGGTAAGTATTTGTGTGTGAGAGAGAGGGAGGGGGCAGGGGATTCCCTGGTTTGGAGGCCCTCCCCCCTTTAGAAAGCGTGGGTGGGGGAGGGAAATGTCTACTGGGCACTCTATTATTCCCTATGGAGAACGATTCCCATAGGGAATAATAGGGAATTCATCCGTGGGTATTGGGGGTTCTGGGGGGGGTCTATTTTTTGAGGTAGATGCACCAAATTTTTAGTATAGCATCTAGTGCCTCTCCCCAAAATACCCGCCAAGTTTCAAAACGATTGGACCAGAGGGTCCAATTCTATGAGCCCCAAAAGATGGTGCCCCTATCCTTCATTATTTCCTATGGAAGAAAGGCATTTTAAAAGGTGTGCTGTCCCTTTAAATGTGATGGCCAGAACTCCTTTGGAGTTCAATTATGCTTGTCACATCCTTGTTCTTGGCTCCACCCCCAAAGTCTCCTGGCTCCGCCCCCAAAGTCCCCAGATTTTTCTTTAATTGGACTTGGCAACCCCAGGACTGAATGATGTCACATCCTTTTTTTTTTTTTTTGAGGTTCCCCTTTCCTTCCCCAGGCTCCACCCCCAAGTTTCCAGGAATTTCCCAACCCGGAGTTCGCAAACATAGCAGGGACTCCCAGCTTTGTCACTGGCTTTTGGGGAGCAGGGAATATCTTCACCAGCTGCATTTCTGCCTTTCACACACTTGTTCAAGGCACAATCTCTTGCCAGGGAATCTATCTGTCTCCGGGCCACTGAATGCAGCGAGTCAATCATGCTCCTCTGCCCACGTCTGCTCTCCTCCTCCTTCCACGCCAGTTAAACTGGACTCCCCCCCCCTCCCCGCTTTCTGCCTTCTTCTCTAGTGTTCAGTTCACTGGCTCCAGCTAATTAGAATGATTAATGGTGCCTGGGAATTATGTAAATTGGAGTGAGGTGAATTTAAGAGGCAGAGAGAAGAGGGTGACGTTGGCAGGGCTGAGAAGTCAGGACAGTGAGGTGCCATTCCGAAAGCCGCAGGGAGAGGGGGCGGAAAGGGCTCCAGGCCTGGGATTCTTAAAGCTCGTTCCAGATGGAGATCCTTGAAAGCTTTTCAGGGGTCCTTCATAAAAGTAGAGCGTTTTTGGTAGCAGGAACTCCTTTGCATATTAGGTCACACAACTCTGATGTAGCCAATTCTCCTGTAGCTTACAGTAGGCCCTGTTAGAAGAGTCTTGTAAGCTCATGGAGGATTGGCTACATCAGGGGGGGTATGACTTAATATGCAAAGGAGTTCCTGCTACAAAAAAAGGCCCTGGATAAAAGCATTTATTCTTTATTGGGTTTATACCGGTCCTTTCTTTCCAGTGAAGACCCAAAGAGGCTTACGTTGTTCTCCTCTCCTCCATTTTATCCTCTGACAACCTAGGGTTGTTTAAAAGTTTCAATATTGATTATTTTTCGTAAATATGTATATTAGAGTCTTATGGAATTTTGTGTATAATCATTATATTGATGTTGGTTAGTATGAGGTCTGTTTTTTCACTTCATAGAGCATTTATGGAATGTCGCCTGTTGATAAAGAACTGGAAAGAGGTGGGGCAGAAGTCAACAACCTGCTAGGGAATTCCAACATGTCTTCATGTTACATCTATTGAAGGAACATTCTTCATTCATTGAATGATACTTTTGCATTTTGAGCATGTGAATTAGGGTTGCCAACCCCCAGGTGGGGGCAGGGGATCCCCCAGTTTGGAAGCCCTCCTCCCACTTCAGGGTCATCAGAAAGCGGGGGGAGGGAAGGGAAATGTTTGCTGGGGACCCCAGTATTCCCTATGGAGATTTATTCCCATAGAGAATAATGGCAAATTGATCCGTGGGTATCTGGGGCTCTGGGAGAGCTGTGTTTTGAGGTAGAGGCACCAGATTTTCAGTACAGCATCTAGTGCCTCTCCCCAATATACCCCCCAAGTTTCAAAATGTTTGGACCGGGGGGTCCAATTCTATGACCCCCAAAGAAGGTGCCCTTATCCTTCATGATTTCCTATGGAAGGAAGGCTAGGCTTCCCAAATCTCCCGCTCTGGCGGGAGACTTCTGGTTTCACAGCCTCACCTCCCGCTTTTCAAAACTCTGGAAGCGGGGGTGGGGGGTGGAGGGGGGGGGAGAACATACCTTTAGGCTTCATGTAGAGCTCCTGAGCCGTTTGCAAAATGTCTGCCCCTTTAAGGCTGGGCAGGAAGCCGGAAGCAGGAAGGGCTTTTGAGAACGGCCCCTCCCTTTCTTTGCTTTCGTTTTCACAGGAAGTAGAGTTGTCTGGAGGAAGATCTGGTAAGTGTGTGTGTGTGAGAGAGGGAGGGGGCAGGGGATTCCCTAGTTTGGAGGCCCTCCCCCCCTTTAGAAAGCGTGGGGGGGGGAGGAAAATGTCTACGAGGCACTCTATTATTCCCTGTGGAGAACGATTCCCATAGGGAATAATAGGAAATTGATCTGTGGGTATTGGGGGCTCTGGGGGGCTATTTTTTGAGGTAGAGGCACCAAATTTTTAGTATAGCATCTAGTGCCTCTCCCCAAAATACCCCCCAAGTTTCAAAACGATTGGACCAGAGGGTCCAATTCTATGAGCCCCAAAATATGGTGCCCCTATCCTTAATTATTTCCTATGGAAGAAAGGCATTTTAAAAGGTGTGCTGTCTCTTTAAATGTGATGGCAAGAACTCCCTTGGAGTTCAATTATGCTTGTCACATCCTTGTTCTTGGCTCCACCCCCAATGTCTCCTGGCTCCACCCCCAAAGTCTCCTGGCTCCACCCCCAAAGTCCCCAGATTTTTCTTTAATTGGACTTGGCAACCCTAAGGAAGGCATTTCAAAGGAGCACGGTCCCGTTCAATGTGATGGCCAGAACTCCCTTTGGAGTTTCAATTGTGCTTGTCTTAACCTTGCTCCTGACTCCACCCCCAAAGTCTCCTGGCTCCACCCCCAAAGTTCCCAGATATTTCTTGAATTGGACTTGGCAACCCTAATGTGAATCATTTTGTTTGGGACTGTGTTAGGGACCTATGTCTCTTTAATGTTGTATTGTTTATAAATCATTAGTTATTTGTCACTATAATCTTTGGGTTGTGTTATTGTTTACTGCCTGGACGTTGGCAACCCTATGATAACCCTATGAGGGAGGTTAGGCTTAGAGTGTACGACTGGCCAGAAATCACCCAGCAAGCTTCTGTGACAGAGTAGGGATTTGAACCCAGGTCCTAGTTTCACACTAACCAGTACATGACACTGGCATGCAGGGAAGGTGGAAAGGGTTGTTCTGAGAGATAGCTTGCCCTTCATTAGCGATCAGTTCCTAAAATATGTGGCTGTGTTCTTGCGGGCACATTCTGTTTATGCAGAGCAACTGTGGAGCCCACAGAACTGGCAAAACCTCTATATGGACTGTATGCTCTGGTATACCCTTCCCCAGGACATTTTCGGTAGAAAAAAACTTAGCAGGAATTCATTTGCATATCAGGCCACGCACCCCTGACACCAAGCCAGCCGGAACTGTGATCCTGCTCAAAAAAGCCCTGCCCTTCCCAGAATCCTCTGCAGGGTGGAGGGATTCCATGACAGATTGAAAATGGTGGACACTATGGCATGACATTCCCAATGAGGCCCCTCCCTTTTACCAACCCTGCCCTCCCTAAGTCCCCCCCCAGATCGCCAGGAATTTCCCAACCCAGAGTTTGCAACATTAGACCAAAGCCAGAATTCATCCATCCTGGTTTGCCACCACAAATTTTGATTACCTTTCCTCCCCTATGTTGCCTGGGAGGTCATTGCCAGAGAACAGGCTAGGATTAACCCAGGAGAAAACATTCAGATGTCCCAAGAATCCAGAGTTAAAACCCACTGTGGTTAATAAATTAAGCCCGAATGATGGTTTCAGATCCTGGTCTGATAGACCCTAACTAACGACAATTAGAAGAGTGGCCTGCATTCTGACAATCAGTCAGTTCAATTAAACAAGGGGTCTTTAACATGGTGCCAATGGGCACTACAGTGCCCGCTGACACCTTACCTGGCCTCCACCAAGTCTTTTTAGAAAATGGGAAGGATCAGTTGGGGCTTTTTCCCAGCAAGGCTTCTAATTGGCTACTGGATGACTGATTGACTGTACAGATTTTTTTTAAAAAATGTTCCTTTGGCAGCAGCTGCCACCACAGCACAAGGATCTTCCCTGTGTGACTGAAGGTAAGCTGCGGCAGCCATTTTGTGACAGGCTCCACCCCCTCGTGCAGCCATTTTGTGGCCACACCCACCACACTGTGTCAGAATTCCAAAGATACCCCAAGGGTCAGAAACCTGGGGACCCCTGAATTAAACCAAGGTTTTGTGTGATGTCAGATCAAAGTAAGAAAATATTAGCTTCTCTCCTTTGCTTTCCTTGCATTCATTTTGCAGTTCCTTCCCTGCCTTTCTAATAATTAGCTCTGGAAGGCTCCATTCCTCCCCCTCCCAAAGAGACCCTAGCAACTCAAATCCAGCCGCATCTGTTCATTCGCACAGAGTAAAGAGTGTCTTGCAACATAAAAATAGTTATGTGAAACAAAAACAATGAATCACACCAAACCCGCTCATCGCCACCTCTGCAATTCGGCATCGCGTTTCGAACACACCGAGAAGGAGCCGGCCCCAGACTGCGCAACTCTGTATGCTGCGATGGCATCTGATAAAAGATAAATCAGTCTACCCCGTGAAGGACAACCAATCAAGTTCCTGAGAAATGATCCCCAAAAAGGCCTTCTTAAACGATCTATGCAAGGGGCAGGAAAGCATAGAATGACTGATACCTTCCATGGTGCCTGAACAACAAGGGCAAAAACTTTCACAGAATGGAAGGTGGTCTTATTGGCTGCATTTTATGAGGTCCCCTCAAGATCGCAGACATATACAGAGACAGCCCCTCAGAAGTCACACGGGGCCCATATGTGTGACAGAACCTTGGTGTTTTAACTGAAAACAGGGTGACCTTGGGTCAGTCTCCCTCTCTCTCTCAGCCAGGTCTACCTCACAGGATTGTTGTGAGGATAGGAGACGGGTAGGGCTGCCAGCTCCAAGTCAGGTATTCCTGGGGATTTGGGGGAGGAGCCCAGGGAAGGTGGGGTTTAGGGAAAAGAGTAACAACAGTGTTACATGCTAAAAAATAAATTAGGTGGACAAGAAAATCACTAGGAAATATCTTTCCTCATACGTACTGATGATCTTCTTGGGGGATTTTCAGGGATGGCTCCTCATTTTGTCTTACCTAGACTTGTAGCAAGGGCAATTAATGGGCAACTTTTATTGCCTTTTATTGGTTTCCCACGCAAATGCTATCCAGACCAAATGGCGTTTCAATTTGTTTATTACACTGTTTTGCCATTGGAGCCTAAATTTGCATCACTTTACATTCTTAACCACTGCCCACCAGCTACATGTAAGTTCTGCTCACTGTACCCCATTCCCTTGTCTGAAGAAATATGCATACATACAAAAGCCTACATTCGGAATAAAACTTTGTTGGTCTTAAAGGTGCTTCTTGACTCCTACTTTGTTCTACTGCTTCAGACCAACACAGCTGCCCACCTGGATCTATCAACAGTGTATAAGGGCATACAGTTCTCCACCCAAAGCAGCCATTTTCTTCAGGGGAACTGATCTCTGTCTAGAGATCTACAGTAATTCTGAGAGGTTTCCATGCTTCCACTGGAGATTAACAACCATAAGAGAGGATGGTGGTGGAAGTTCCAATGGGGACAGAAGTGGGGTATAAATATCTAAGTAGAAATAAATAGATAAATAAATAACATTCAATCATCGTGTATCAGGTAGGTTCTACTGTCCCTATCAGCAATATAATGTTTTGATGCTCATCACCTTTCCAGCAAATTTGAAGGCAAGTGTTATTTAAAGATTTCAGGGGCTGTATCTTTCCTTGTTCTGATGATCTTCATGTGAGATTTTCAGGGACAGCTCCTTGTTTTGGAGGAAGAGGATGAAAAGGAGAAGAGGTGGAGGAGGATTTATACCCTGCCCTCCACTCAGAGTGGCTAACAATCTCCTTTCCCTTCCACTCTCCAGAACCGACACCCTATGAGGTAGGTGTGGCTGAGAGAACTCTTTTGAGAACTGCCCTTGAGAGAACAGCTCTGAGAGAACTGGGACTCGCTCAAAGTCACACCAGCAGGTACATGTGGAGGAATGGGGAATCAAACTCAGTTCTCACAGATTAGAGTCTGCACACTTAACCACTGCACTGAACTGGCTCTCTAGAACTCCCTTCCAAATGAGAACCACCTGGCTCCCTCTCAAGTGGGATTCAGCTAGACGTGCCTATGACAGAGCCCCATTTGGGGCTGCAGAGAAATAGTTGCCCCTTTAGGCCTACAGTTTTGATGCATTTACTTTTACCACTGGTATCACGGCGTGGTGATTTTGTGACAATATTTTGTAATGTTCTCTTTAATTTGTTGTAAGATTGCCTCGTGGAGGTGGACAATGGAAAGGAATAGCATAAGTATAGGGCAGGGGTGGCCAACGGTAGCTCTCCAGATTTTTTTTGCCTACATCTCCCATCAGCCCCAGCCATTGGCCATGCTGGCTGGGGCTGATGGGAGTTGCAGGCAAAAAAACATCTGGAGAGCTACCGTTGGCCACCCCGGTATAGAGGAGAGGCTGTAGCTCAGTGGAAGAGCCATTGCTTTGCATGCAGAAGGTCCCAAGGTTCGATCCCCCGCATCTCCAGTTAAACGAGTTGGCTGGAGGTGATGTGAAAGACCTCTGCCTGAAACTCTGGAGAGCTCCTGATAGCCCAAGTAGACAATACTGACTTCCATGGACCAAGGGTTTGATTCAGTATAAGGCAGCTTTGTGTGTTCATAAATATTCCCAGATAAATAAATGCTCTGTCAGGGACCGGAAAACAGCCCCGTCTAATAATAAAAATAAATAATATCACACAAGCAGCCATGTTCCCACTCAAGCTAGAGTAAATAATGAGTAACGCCGCACATTACCACCTGCCCATTAATGCGATAGAGACAGATCCGTACACGCATAATACGTGAACAAAAGATGTTTTGAAATACGGAGACACGAGAACTTCCTCTCTCACACACTCGGCTCCCACACTCACAATGGCTTAAGCCTGACTAATCCTGCTTTTAAACCCATCCTCCGCCTTAAAACCTCCCTAATCCTACAAAGAAATTTAGAGGAACCGAAATCTCCTGGCACAGCCTCCGGAGATGGTTCTCCCGTCTCATCTTCTTTTTTTACCCCAAAATCCCACTTGCAAGACTCCTCCTCCCCGAACCCTCTCATCGCCAGAGAAACTGGATCGGAAGGCCCAGACGGCTGCTCCAATCGAGGGCGTTGTTTTCAAACTCGGGAATAGCCACTGGAATATTCATGTCCTTCCCTATGGAGTCCAAGCTGCCATATTGGCTATTAATTTCCCACACTCTGATCTGGTTTCAAAAGGGGGAAGGTGTTGATGGTGGGGTTAAATGAGCTGAGATAATCCATACCAGATTTGCACAGTCTTCCTCAGTGATCCCTCATCCAAGTACAGAGCCCGCTTAGCATCCGGGACCTGATGACATTGGCAGGGTTGGCCCTAGGGCCCACAGTGCCCCAGTCAGCCTTGCCGCCTGCTGCACCCCCATCCCCACTCTCCCTGCCACCCCTTCACAGTCCAGTGGTGGGGAAAAGCAGCAGCAAAGGGGAAGACAGCAGCGATTGAGGTGGGGAAGGAGGTGGGGAGAAGCGGCGGCAAGGCAATGGGGGGAAGACAGCAGCAATAGGCGCGGGGAGAGAGGCGGGAAGAAGCAGTGGCAACAGTGGGAAGACAGCAGTGACCGAGGTGGAGAGGGAAGGGAAGGAGGTGGGGAGAAGCGGTGGCAAGGCAAGGGAGAAGACAGCAACGATTTGGGGAAGGAGGGGAAGGAATTTTTTTAAAAAGGCAAGGGTGCTCAATTTGACGCCCCTTCAGGGCCATTGCCCTAGGCAAGCACCTAGTTTGCCTAGTGGAAGAGCCGGCCCTGGACATTGGGCTATACCATACCATTCCAAATCCCCCCACAGGCATTAGCCCATGTATAAATTGATGGTGTGACTTCATTTGGAATACTGTGTACAATTCTGGTCACCACACCTCAAAAAAGAGATTATAGATTGGAAAAAGTGCAGAAAAGGGCAACTGGAATTATTAAAGGGTTGGAACACTTGCCTTATGAAGAAAGGTTAAAATGCTTGGGGCTCTTTGGCTTGGAGAAACGACAACTGAGGGGTGACATGATAGAGGTTTACAAGGTTATGCATGGGACAGAGAAGTCCTTTTCTTCCTTTCTCACAATACAAGAACTCGTGGGCACTCAATGAAATTGCTGAACAGTCGGGTTAGAACAGATAAAAGGAAGTATTTCTTCACCCAAAGAGTGATTAACACATGGAATTCACTGCCACAGGAGGTGGCGGCAGCTACATGCATAGATGGCTTCAAGAGGGGATTGAATCAACATATGGAGCAGAGGTCCATCAGTCACTGTTAGCCACAAGGTATAAATGGAACTCTTTATCTGGGGCAAGTGATGCTCTGTATTCTTGGTGCTTGAGGGGGAAGAAATAGTGGGAGGGCTTCTAATGTTGGATCAGGCCCTGCTAGTGGACCTCCCAGGCCTCGGATTCAGTGGGAGCTCACAGGAGCACAGCTCCTGAACCTTTCTGAGAGTTCCACCTCCTCCTTCCCACCTTGTCCATTGAATAGTAGGTGCAGCTGCATAACAATCCCTGGATGAGCTCCACCATCTATTTTTCTACAAAATGACCCCTGGGACCTCCTGGGTTTTTTGGCCACTCTGTGACAAGTGTTGGGCTGGATGGGCCATTGGCCTGATCCAACATGGCATCTCTTATGTACTTGTGGTAATAATGAACACATGCAGCCGCCTGATACTGAATCAGACCCTTGGTCTATCAAGGTCAGTACTGTCTACTCAAACTGGTCATGGCTTTCCAGGGACACAGACAGAGCTCTTTCCCAGCACCTGGTACCTAATCCTTTTAACTGGAGATGCCGGGGATTGAACCTGAGACCTTCTGCACACCAAGGAGATGCTCTACCATTGAGCCACAGTCTGCCCCCTCTCAAGCTGAAATCACATGGTTATTTATATCCAGGGGTGGAATTCTAGCAACTTTGCATAATAGATCACACCCCCTGATGTAGCCAATCCTCCGAGAGCTTACAAAAAAAGAGCCTTGTAAGCTCTCGGAGGATTGGCTACATCAGGGGGTGTGGCCTGATATGCAAATGAGCTCCTGCTAGAATTCCACCCCTGCTTATATTCTCCAAAGTTGCAATGGCTGGATATATGGGCGGTCCAATTGCCATGTAACAGGCACAGGAACCGGTCAGTGTTTCCTGATCGATTGGCAGCCTTCTTCACTCATCCAGGCACGAGCCACATCCTGACCAGGTCAGAATACCTTCAGGTCATTCTCTGCCTTTGTCTTGCTCATCTTGCTGCCTGCCAGCCCCTCCCGCCCCCTCCTGGCCTCCCCCCTCCCCGCAATCAATCTCTGTCAATAAATGGCTGCCATTCCCCAATTACTCAATTAACTCCTGACCTTTGCAACGAACCATCAATCACTCTTCACCTGGGCACGGGGTGTCATAGCCCCCATTCCTCCAGGCGCCAGCTCAGATCCGACTCAGCAACTCCACCATGGGGGTGGGAAACTGGTGTGGAACCAGACGGATAGCTAGAAATTAAGGGATGCTCGGAAGTGAGACAAACAAGGCCACAGGGGTTGCCAGCTGCCTGGAATCAGTCAGGGCACGACACATTAAGAGGACACTCCTAAGCAGGGCTTTTTCTGTAGCAAGAACTCCTTTGGATATTAAGTCACACACCCCTGATGTAGCCAATCCTCCTGGAGCGTACAGTAGGCCCTGTGCTGAGAGCCCTGTAAGCTCTTGGAGGATTGGCAACATCAGGGGCTGTGGCCTAATCAGGGGCAACACTGGGGGGGTTGCGCCCCTCCCCTCATGGGGGGTTTGAGCGAGGCTGTAGTTCCTTTTGTCCCCCCAGCTGTCAGGCGGGGAAAGGGGCCGCGGGACTGCCTGCCTTACTCTGAGGTTGTCTCCCCCTGCAGGGGAGGCAGCTTCAGAGCTACTCTGCTCTCCGCTAGGAAGCCAGGCTCAGAGGAAAGCACAAACTGGGGCGCAGTTCCACCGCTCTCACCTTCCGGGGTCTGCGGCTGGGTAAGCTGAGAGCAGTGGAGCAGTAGGAGAGGGCACCCGAGGCAGCCGCCTACCTCGCCAACTCCCACACACTGACCCTGGGCCTAATATGCAAAGGAGTTCCTGCTCCAAAAAAGGCCCTGCTCCTAAGTGGAATGATGCCCTTCTGTGACCATTGAAGTCAATGAGTTTAGAAAGGTATATAATAGGGGTCTTCAACGTGGTGCCCCAGGGCGCCGTGGCACCTGCGGAAAGCTTTTCTGGTGCCCATCAAGTGTTTTAGGAAGTCGGCAGAGCAAGTAGGGCTCATGCTCAGCAAGGCTTCTGATTGGCTGCTGGAGAATCGATTGACTTTGCAGATTTTTTTTTTAAATGTTGCTTTGGCTATAGCTGCCAGCACAGCACAAGGATCGACAGTGTGTTACTGAAGTAAAGCCGCGGCAATCATTTTGAGGTTGGCTCCACCTCCTGCGGCAGCCATTTTGTTCCTGCACTCACCGTGTCAAGACAGCATTCCAAATGTACCCGCGGGCTCGAAAAGGTTGGGGACCGCCTGGTACATAACTATTGGTCTTAAGAGGGAAGATGGCATGGTGCTCCTCAATCTCGTCAGCTCTTGGCAGCTAAGCAGGAAGCTAAATAGGGTCAGTCCTTGGATGGGAGGCCACCAAGGACGACTCTGCAGAGGAAGGCAATGGCCAGCCACCTCTGCTTCTCATTTGCCTTGCAAGCCCTTTGCTGGTTCTCCATAAGTCTGTTGTGACAGGACAGCACATACGTGCATATAACTGCGCTTGGGATGGTACAGTTAGCAGCTCATCTGATGTTTGGAATGCAGGGTGACAAGGCGCCCAGGAAGAAAACAATTGGCATGTCTCATGCTGTTGAATTTTCAGCTTTCTTGCCAGCCCCACTCTTGGGATGTTTTGTCTCTGTTTCAGGCCTGTATAGGGTTGCCAAGTCCCCTGCGTTCTTGTACCATAGAGTTTCCCCTCCCAAATGGCTAGAGTGTCTGGGAAAACCAGAGTTTTCCCAGAAACGCCTAAAGTGGCCGCTGCACAACGTCGCAATGGCATCACTTCCGGGTGACATCATCGCGCCGGAGACGTAAGGGGAGTTTCCCCCCACCGGCCCAGGTTGGTTGGGAACCAGCAGGCAGGTTGCGAACCTCCCAGGTGGGGGAATCCTCACCTGGACCAGGGGCTTGTCAACCCTAGGTCTGCAGCCAGTAAAAATTGGCAAATGGGTTAAAACAGATAGCACAGTGCAGTGGTTAGTAGTGCTGAACGAGGATCCAGAGTACCCAAGTTTGGATCCCCATTCTGCCATGGAAGCCTGCTGGGGGACTTATCCACTCATCCTTTCTTCTGCCTAACTCATCTCAGGGGGCGTTGGGGAAAGTAAAATGGACAGTGGGAGAGCAATGCTGTAAGCTGCTTTTGGTCCCCGCAGGTGAAAAAAGCAGTGTATAAAATATTTAAATAAATAGGAAAGGTAAGCTCAATGCAGAACAGCCAGAATAGATACAAGCTTTCAAAAATGGAATTAAATAATCATTACATAAACAATACTCTCTCTGTGTGTGTATGTGTGTGTGTGGGAATGTACAGGAATGCAGTTCCAGCTGATTTGGCAGCAGGGGGTGTGGCCTAATATGCCGATGAGTTCCTGCTGGGCTTCTAAAAAAAGCCCTGTGCGAAACAATAGTGATGCCAGAGGGTGTGGCCTAATATGCAAATGAGTTCCTGCTGGGCTTTTTCTACAAAAAAAGATGTTTGTGCCTGTGTGTACACACACAAACAAATGCACATGCTTGTTAATTCTTCCATTTCCTTGGCACTTCCCAGCCAAAACACAGCAAGCCAGAAGACGATCAGTTTCTAAGGAAGCAGCTGGGCTAGGGTTGCCAGTCCCCAGGTTTTGGCACCTTCTGATGTTCCCCTCCAGTTTTGGGGCCTTCTGCTCACCACCGGTCAGCTGGCTGGCGGGGAAACCCCACCCCCTAATAGCAATGTCACTGCATGGTGTCCCTGATGTGGTAACATCACCTGGAAGTGGCATCATCACCTTGGGGGAATCATGCAGCAATGCTCTGGTGTAAGGGCAAAACTGTATGGTTTGAAGCTGGTTTTACCATAGAGTTTTGCCCTCAAACTAGAATTACACCACTCAATACGCTGAACATGATGATGTCACTTCCAGATGATGCCATCACGTTGGCCATCCTGGAACACCCCCTAAATTCTCCCCACCGGTGTGGCAAGGGTCCTGGCAACCTTAAGCTGGGCAAAATACCACCTGCATGTTTTGGCTTCTCTTACTATGACAGCCGATGAAGGAACTAGGCTTCAATCCCTTGTGCAGTTTTGAAGCTTGCTAGGTGATCTTGGGCCACAGGGTTGCCAGCCTTAAGTTGGGGCCTGGAGATCTCACAGAATTACAACCGATCTCCACATCCCAGAGATCAGTTTCCCCGAAGAATATGGTGGTTTTGGAAGGCAGACCTTATGGCATTATACCCTTCTGGAGTCCCTCTCCTTCCCAAACCCTGCCTTCCCCAGGATCCGCCCCCCACGTCCCCATGAATTTCCAGCCCAGAAGTTGGCAACCCTAGGTAATCACTCTCTCTTAGCCCCACCAATGCCGCAGGGCTCTACCAATTCAGGACATTGGTCCATTTGAGTCAACAATTCTCCACGGTCCCAGGGAGGCAGACAAGAATTAGAGTTACCAGCTCCAGGTTGGGAAACTCTTGGAGATTTGTGGGTGGAGCCTGGGGAGGACAGGGACCTCAGTGAGGTACAATGCCATAGACTCCACCCTCCAAACCATCCATTTTCTCCAGGGGAACTGATCTCTGCAATCTGGAGATGAGCTGTCATTCCAGGGGATTCCCAGGTACCACCTGGAGGCTAGCATTCTTAACAAGAATCCTTCCAGAATGAGGGTCAGTATCGCCAACTGGGGAGACCTGAGTTCATATCCACAGCTTCTCCTTTTCTCTGTCTAACCTACCTTGCACGGCTGCTGCGAGGGGAGAACCAGGTGCTCTTATGCTCCTTTGAAAAAAGGTGGAATGAAAATGAGATGGAGTTAAACACTAGCAGCCTGAGATTCTTGATCCCCAAAAGTGAACCTGGGACCCTCAGAAGGTAAAGTTTGAGCCACTGATTTAAGACAGAGATTTACACTTTTCTTTTAAAAAAATTCAGCAAGGGGGCTAGGATGCCCTCAAGAGGGGCTAGGTCCCCCAAGCCCCCCCCAACCCCCCCATTTACAGCCCTGCTTCCTTTGAACGCAGCAAATTTAACAGTTTGTCTCCTTGTAGTCCAGAATAACTCCCCTTCTCTGCAGAGCCTTTACCCTTCCTCTTTAATTTTCCTCTTCTCTCTCCTTCCATTGTAACCCACTTCCTCCCGTCCTCCTCTCTCCCTGGGCCTGGGCCTGGGGCTGGCAGGAGCTGTCTGTCTGCTGTGACCACCTCTCTTCATCCTGGCAGCGGCCAAAGAAGGAGGGGGAGAGGAGAGCAAGACAGGCAGGGATGCAAAGGCAGAGAGAAGCCTGGATTTTAATAAGAAAGTGGCTCTTTGTCAGCTTATTGATTGTGAAAAGGCCACTGGGGTGGGAGCGGCAAGCGAGAGAGATGCGCCTGCCAGCCCTGCTCAGCTTCACACAGTCGCTGAGGCAGCAGCTAAAGGCCTGGGGCGGGGGGAGAGAGAGAGAGAAAGAGAGAGAGAGAAAGAGAGAGAGAGAACGCGAGAAAGAAAGAAAGAAAGAAAGAAAGAAAGAAAGAAAGAAAGAAAGAAAGAAAGAAAGAGAACGCGAGAAAGAAAGAAAGAAAGAAAGAAAGAAAGAAAGAAAGAAAGAAAGAAAGAAAGAGAGAACGCGAGAAAGAAAGAAAGAAAGAAAGAAAGAAAGAGAGAGAGAATGTGAGAAAGAAAGAAAGAGAGAGAGAATGCGAGAAAGAAAGAAAGAAAGAAAGAGAGAGAGAATGCGAGAAAGAAAGAAAGAGAGAGAGAATGCGAGAAAGAAAGAAAGAAAGAAAGAAAGAAAGAAAGAAAGAAAGAAAGAAAGAAAGAAAGAAAGAAAGAAAGAAAGAAAGAAAGAAAGAAAGAAAGAAAAAGTTTCTTAGGTCATGAGGCCATTTGCTTTTCCAATCTACTCTGAATTTTGGAGTACAAGATTCAAAGAATGAAGAAAAAATCCATAAGCAAGTAGAGTCTGTCTGTCTGTCTGTCTCTCTCTCTCTGTGTGTCTCATACACACACACAAATCAGGACCACATTTTTTAATACAGGGAAAAGCTCCAGTGTAGCCAGCCTCCAAGTGGTGCCTGGTGCAGTTGCCAGCTCTGAATTGAGAAGTACCTGGAGATGTTGGGGTAGAGCCTTAGGAGGGCGGGGTTTGGGGAGGGGGTTGGTCTTCGATGGGTTATAATGCCACGGAGTTCACCATCCACGGTGGCCACTTTATCCAGGTGAATGGATCTCTGTCGCCTGGAGATTAGTTGTAATAGTGGGACAGCTCCAGCTACTACTTGTTGGGTTGGCAACCACAGTGGCTGGAGATCTCCTGGATTAATCTCCAGATGACAGTTCACCCAGGGTAAACGGCACTGAAGTCCCACCCTTCCTTAAACCCCGCCCTCCTCAACCTCCATCTCCAACATATCCAGGTATTTCCCAACCCTGAGTTGACAATCCTACTTTTTACTGCTTTGCTGAAGTGTACATATTATACTGTACCTATTGCATTTTCTTCTGATTCTGTATCCTAGTTTTACAGCATCATTAACTGTATCCTTTACTCTGTTTTTATCACATGGTTTTCAAATTTTGCACCCTAGTTTAATGGCATTTTATTGTATGTTTCTTCTAATTCAGCACGTTATTTTTACAGCATTATATATTGGATATAACATACGGTTTCTATTGCATTTTTCTTTTTTAAAAGTTTGTAATCTAACCCCTCCAGTCTCAGCAATAAAGGTGGACTAGAAATGAAGGAAACAAATAAGCATTTTTCTACAAGGGGGTATGTAAACACAGGGAACCCCCCAGCATCTATTGCAATATCCAGCCCACTTATTGCTTAACTTGTCTAGTTTTTCAAAGCCCAGTCAGTTGCATTACCAGTGCAAACTGCATAGTTACCTCATGGGTGGCTTCACCACAGAGACCTCAGCAGGGCAGAATGCCATAGAGTTGACCCTCCAAAGCAGCCATTTTCTCTAGAAAAGACCCGGGATTGGGCCTTCTCCATAGCAGCTCCCCTATTGTGGAACCAACTCCTGGAGGAGGTACGGGCCCTGCGATGTTTAGACCAATTCCGCAGGGCCTGCAGTTTGGTGTAGTGGTTAAGTGTGTGGACTCTTATCTGGGAGAACCGGGTTTGATTCCCCACTCCTCCACTTGCACCTGCTGGAATGGCCTTGGGTCAGCCATAGCTCTGGCAGAGGTTGCCCTTGAAAGGGCAGCTGCTGTGAGAGCCCTCTCCAGCCCCACCCACCTCACAGGGTGTCTGTTGTGGGGGAGGAAGGTAAAGGAGATTGTGAGCCGCTCTGAGACTCTTCGGAGTGGAGGGCGGGATATAAATCCAATATCTTCTTCTTCTTCTTCTTCTTCTTCTTCTTCTTCTTCTTCTTCTTCTTCTTCTTCACCTCTTTAAAATAACCTTCACTTAATACCGAGCCAAGAAAGTCCTGCTGGATATGTTTTAGTCACTGGATTTTATGGAAGATCTTAACTATAGCACCATAATGTTAATCTTAATGTAAGTTTTAAGGATTTTAAGGATGATTTTATAATTGAAATTGTAATTATTGTACATGGTTTTATTGTACATTGTATTTACGTGTTGTGAGCCGCCCTGAGCCTGCTTGCGGGGAGGGCGGGATATAAATAAAAAGTATTATTATTATTATTATTATTAGAGCAGAGGTGTCAAACATGCAGTCCAGGGGGCCGAATCAGATGTTAGGAACCAGATGATGCAATCCTGGCCCAATCAAAGCACATGATGTAATTAGAACAAAGGTCATGAGGGAAGATAAATTGGAAATTACAGGTACATTACAGGTAAAATGGAAAACTTTAAAAAGTTACAAAAATAATTTCAAAATTTTCTCTCCATTATACACAAAACCAATCAATTTCCTCATTCAAACCATGAGGTGTTAAGGTCCCTAGAGTACCTGTGATGTACCTGTAATTTCCAATTTATCTTCCCTCATGACCTTTGTTCTAATTACATCATGTGCTTTGATTGGGCCAGGATTGCATCATCTGGTTCCTAGCATTTTTAAGCTGAGCACCAGCTTCAGTGCACTACGCACAACTCTTGGCACATAGGCTCTGACTTTACTTGATCAGTTCTGGACCACGTGGTGGGACAACTGATTAAATTTGAAATTTATGGTTTTATTTGGTATTATTTTTAGTGTGGTTTTATATTTTGGTTAATATTTTGTTCTTAGGTATACAAAAAAACACCGAATGCTATAGGTATGCTCTTGATTAAGACATAAGGCTATAGAACAAGAGGCCTCAAGAATATCTCTAAGCCTTTGTTGCTTCACTGTAAGTAATTAATTCTGAATATTATCCTTAAAAAGCATGTTAAAAATAATTTTTACAAATTCATCATTTTCTTTTTTTATATTACAGAAATTTCCTTGTGGTCCAGCATTGTTCTATTGTTTTATTCTGTTCTGTATTATGAGCCAATACTTGTACTTACCTTTCTGACCTCTGAAGACGACCAATTTAGGTCAAAATGCATCAGGTCAAGTTGAGTGGGTTCCCACTGAGGTTTTATGATTTCACATAGGCTAGAGACTTATGATGGGCCCTTACATGGTTTTAGCTTTCAACAATAAATACATGTATGTAGATTTATGATTTTTTTACACTTTGCTTTTAATGTTCGGCCCTTTAATTTCATATTAACCTTTTAGGTTTCTTATTACATTTTATGACACGCATGGCCCGGCCCAACAAAGTCTCATTTATGTCAGATTCAGACCTCATAACAAATGAGTTTGACAACTCTGCTCTAGTGGAACTGATCTTGGTCGCCTGGAGATTCTATTGTGGTACTGGGAGATCTCCAGGTGTCACCTGGAGGCTGGCAACCCAAAGCTCTGTAAGGGCTGGGCTCAAACAAAGGGAGGAAAAGCAACAGCCTGGGAGTTGTTATGTGCTGGCCAGGAGCCAAGCAAAGTCCCTGAGGCACAGTGCCACTGAAGCGTCCATTTGTGCAGCGGGGTGCAGACTGGAGACTGAGGAATTCATGTACTTCTGTAAAACTCTGCTTGATGGGATAACTGGTAGGGCTGCCCAACTCCAGCTTGGGAACTTCCTGGGGGTGGATTTGGGGGAGGGTGGGGCTTAAGGATGTCAGTCACAAGGTCCCGATGGGGGTTCCTCCAGTTTTCAGGACTTCTCCCCACTGCCGGCCAACTGGCCGGTAAGAAAACCCCCGACTGGCCGGTAAGAAAACTGGCCCCAAACAGTGATATTGCTATGCGACATCCCTGATGCAATGACATCACCCGGGAGTGACATCGTCACATCTAAAATGTCGCACGGAGACACTCTGGTTTGAGGGCAAAACTCTATGGTTTGAAGCTGGTTTTACCATAAAGTTTGCCCCAAAAACCAAAGCATCACTGTGCAACATGCTCAATGTGATGGCATCACTTCCAGGTGACGTCACTGCATCAGGGATGTCCCAGAATGCCCCTCAAATCCCCCTGCCAGAGCAATGAGAGTACCTGGCAACCTAATGGGGTTTGGAAGGGGAGGGACCTCAGTGGGGCATAGCAAGTTAGGGTCCCTCTTCCAAAGCTGCCATGTCTGCCAGGGGAACCGATCTCTGTTACCTGGAGATCAGTTGTAAGCTCTTGGAGGATTGGCTACATCAGGGGTGTGTGGCCTAATATGCAAAGGAGCTTCTGCTAGAATTCCACCCCGGTTGTAATTCCAGGAGATTGCTAGGCCCCACTTAGAGGCCTGGCACAAACACGAAACTACAGCGTACAGGTTAAGCAACCACAAAAGAATAACGCTGTATAAATTGCTTGCAATAACGTGTTATGTGTAATTTATACATCTATACACGTTAAGACGCAACGTTACATATCCCAAAGTCATGGTACAATAAAACCAACTGGTCAATAATGAAAGTCCAACTACAAGACTCATCAATATCCAAGACTCTGGTCAATTTCTAGTGGTGATTCTTCCTGCACTTCATAGAGGGGTGATGACACGCCTCCCGGGTTTGATACGGACGTGTTTCAAGAGGCTCTCCCTTTTTCAAACCACCCACATTAGAATTGAAACTCCTGCTCAAACAATTTCCTTTTATCGCATTAGCCCATCAGTGGCACTGGCAGCCTAGGTTCTTAGAGGCCAGCAACCCAAATTAGGATTGCCAGGTCTTACCTGGCAGCTGCCAGGGGACTTTTTCACACATGTGTAGCATACACCACAGCATGATGACATCACCCGGAAGTGACACCATTGTGCCGGGCACATCTTGCTGCGGATGCTCTAGCATTTCAGCACCATAGAGTTTTCCCCACAATGCTAGAGAGCCCCCCTGTGATGTGTCTGGCACAATGACATCACTTCCGGGAGATCTCATCGCCAGGCCTCAGATTCAGTGGGAGCTCACAGGAGCACAGCTCCTGAGCCTTTCTGAGAGTTTCTCCTCCTCCTTCTGAGAGTTCCACCTCCTTGTCCATTTAATAGTATGTGCAGCTATAACAATCCCTGGGTGAGCTCCACCATCTATTTTTCTACAAAATGACCCCTGCTCATCGCACCAGGCCTGTTGGGTGACAATGGAGCTCTTCTGGGGTGGAACTCCCCCACTTTCCATCTTCTCCGTCTCCAGGGGTGACACAATAGAGGTTTACAAAATTGTACATGGGATAGAGAAGGTAGAGAAAGAAGTACTTTTCTCCCTTGCTCACAATATGAGAACTTGTGGACATTCAATGAAATTGCTGAGCTGTCAGGTTAGAACTGATAAAAGGTGACTTCTTCACCCAAAGGGTGATTAACACATAGAATCCACTGCCACAGGAGGTGGTAGCGGCTACAAGCATAGACAGCTTCAAGAGGGGATTGAATAACCATATGGAGCAGAGGTCCATCAGTGGCTATTAGCCACAGCGTATTGTTGGAACTCTCTGTCTGGGGCAGTGATGCTCTGTATTCTTGGTGCTTGGGGGAGGGGGGCACAGTGGGAGGGCTTCTAGTGTCCTGGCCCCACTGATGGACCTCCTAATGGCACCTGTTGTGTGTTTTCTATTGGCCACTGTGTGACATAGAGTGTTGGCCTGATCTAACATAGCTTCTCTTATGTTTTTATGTTCTGTGCTAGAGGGTTGGAGGCCCTGAAATCGGAGAAATCCCTGCCAGGGGTGGGGTAATGGGAACCCTAACCCGAATGGCTGGCTGTGGTCCTTTGCTTGTCCAAAACACATATAAAGTATCAAGACTGTTAACACACATAGAGCATAATGCACATGGTGTCTCGTCGCTTTTCTGCGCAGCTATCGCCCCTCAAAGATCCCATGGATCATTTTCTCACAAAACCCCCAAAGAGGATTAACATGAAAGCGTAGGCGATGTTTGTTTCTCACAGCTTTTGAACATTAAGAAACAATTTTCTTTCCGTTACAAGTTTATCGAGATTCTAATTAGGGGGAGGGAACGGCCGGGTGGGCCCAAATCGCTCTGTGGGGGAGCTATCATGGACAGCTTCAACGTTCCCACACATGCTCAGTAGGCCAAATGGGAAATGTCTTTATTAAGTTCCTGAACCTGCTGCCTTCACACTGTGATTCCCCCCCCCCCTTTTTTAAAGTGTTATAAGTAACTCCAGGGTTTGTCTGGCTGCTTACCTCCTATGGAGCTAGAGTTGCCAACCTCCAGGTAGTGGCTGGAGATCTCCTAGGATTACAACTGATCTCCAAGCAATAGAGATCCGTTCCCCAGGGAAAAAATGGGACTACTGTAAGCTCCAGTAGGCCTGGCCACATCAGGGGTGTGTGGCCTAATATGCAGAGGAGTTCCTGCTACAAAAAAAAAGCCCTGCATAGGTGCTTTTATTGACGAGGTTGTTAAATGGTGTCAACCTAACCTACAGCCTCAAATTAGGCCAGGTTAGAAATAAAAAAAGATCCCTGGCACAACCAAGATTTTGAAAGCCCTTTCCAGGGGAAACCACACCCAATAGGAAAGGAAAGGTCCCCTGTGCAAGCACCAGTCGTTTCTGACTCTCGGGTGACATTGCTTTCACAATGTTTTCACAGCAGACTTTTTATGGGGTGGTTTGCCATTGCCTTCCACAGTCATCTACGCTTTCCACCCAGCAAGCTGGGTACTCATTTCACCGACCCCGGAAGGATGGAAGGCTGAGTCAACCTCGAGCCAGCTACCTGAAAACACAGCTTCCGCCAGGGATCGAACTCAGGTCGTGAGCAGAGCTGAGGACTGCAGTACTGCAGCTTTAACACTCTGCACCACCGGGCTCTTTTATTGACGAGGTTGTTAAATGATGTCAACCAAACCTACAGGCTCAAATTAGGCCAGATTGGAAATTAAAAAAAGATTCCTGGCACAACCAAGATTTTGAAAGCCCTCTCCAGGGGAAATCACACCCAATAACTCCCATTTAAAAAGTGTGTGGGGGGGGGGAGCTGTTTCCTGTTGCATTTTTATTTCCTTTTTTGCACTGCTAATATTATGAGGGAAGACGGCTAGATTTGAGTCCAGTAGTACCTCAGAGGCCAAGTAGATTCTTGAAGCAGAAGCTTTCTGAAAGTCAGGGCTCCCTTCATCAGGGAAGACAAAGTACTCTGCTAACACTGTGCAGAAAGTTCTGAAACCGGGATGTATTTTTGCTTTATGGTGATGCCAAAAAAACCCCCTCATAATTGGGGACCATATACGTGTAACCTCTTTGTGGCTTAATCAAAGAAACACCCTTTGTTCCTTTCAACGCACATAGTGATTTCTTTCCTATTACAGCCAACGCAGACAATACTCAGAGCTATGCAGGGTGGGCAGCTGCCAAGAGAAGCAGGGCATACTTTACCCACCCTGCGCTCTGGCTTCAACACTCGCTGCCCATCCAGAGAGAGGCGTAACATCTGAGCGGAACCAACAGTGCCATCCGAAGCACAGTTATACCCTTCTACACCCACTGACTGCAAAGGGACTTAGATGGGGATAAGCTGATTTAGGATTTCACTGCAAATATTACAGGAGTGGTTTAGATCACAGGGTTGATCTCACAGTTTATAGGTTTGCTAACCTCCTGCTAACTTCAGTTGTGCTGTCTTTAACCAACCTCCTGGTTTGAGGCCTGGAGATCTCCTGGAATCACAGAGAAGGAGGAGGAGGAAAAGATATTGGAGTTATATCCCGCCCTATACTCTGAATCTCAGAGTGGCTCACAATCTCCCTTACCTTCCCCCCCCCCCCACAACAGACACCCTGTGAGGTAGGTGAGGCTGAGAGAGCTCTTACAGCAGCTGCCCTTTCAAGGACAACTCCTGCAAGAGCTATGGCTGACCCAAGGCCATTCCAGCAGCTGCAAGTGGAGGAGTGGGGAATCAAACCCAGTTCTCCCAGATAAGAGAGCTATGGCTGACCCAAGGCCATTCCAGCAGCTGCAAGTGGAGGAGTGGGGAATCAAACCCGGTTCTCCCAGTTAAGAGTCCGTGCTCTGTGTTCATTAGGAAAACCATAACTGGTTTGATAATTCAAGGGCCAGTGAATCTCAAATTTTTTTTCCTCGTCCTTCATCCAAGGAGATCTGTGGAGCTCACAGACTTCTCCCTTCCATCAGGCTGAGGGAGACTAGCTCAAAATCATCTGGTGAACTTCATTACCGAGTAGGACTTTGAACCTGCGGCTCCAGCATGACAGTCCAGCCACACCTCTTCCAGAAGACTGCCACCTCCAGGTTGAGAAATTCCTGTCAATCTGAGGGCAGAGCCTGTGGAATGTGGGGTTTGAGGAAGGGAATGACCTCAGCAGGGTACAATGCTATAGAGTCATAAGAACATAAGAGAAGCCATGTTGGATCAGGCCAAAGGCCCATCTAGTCCAACACTCTGTGTCACACAGTGGCCAAAAAAACCAGTGCCATCAAGAGGTTCATCTGTGGGGCCAGGACACAAAAAGCCCTCACAGTGTTGCCCCTCCCAAGCACCAAGAATACAGAGCATCACTTGCCCCAGGCAGAGAGTTCCAACTATACGCTGTGGCTAATAGCCACTGATGGACCTCTGCTCCATATGTTGATCCAATCCCCTCTTGAAGCTATCTATGTTTGCAGCTGCTACCACCTCCTGTGGCAATGAATTCTATGTGTTAATCACCCTTTGGTGAAGAAGTATTTCCTTTTATCAGTTCTAACCCAACTGCTCAGCAATTTCATTGAGTGCCCATGAGTTCTCGTATTGTGAGAAAGGAAGAAAAGTACCGTACTTCTTTCCTACCTTCTCTATCCCATGCGTAATCTTGTAAACCGCTATCATGTCACCCCACAGTCGACGTTTCTCCAAGCTAAAGAGCCCCAACCATTTTAACCTTTCTTCATAGGGAAAATGTTCCAACCCTTTAATCATTCTAGTTGTCCTTTTCTGCACTTTTTCCAATGCTATAATGTCTTTTTTGAGGTACGGTGACCAGAATTGTACACAATACTCAAAATGGGCCGTACCATCAATTTATCAACAGGGGCATGATGATACTGGCTGATTTGGAGTCCACTCTCCAAAGCAGCCGTTTTCCTTAAGGGGAAGTGAGCTCCGTCATCTGGGGATCTGTTGTAATTATAGAAGATCTCCAGGCTCCACCTGGAGGTTGGCAACCTGATTCATGGACCACATCATTTATAGGCTGGCTAGCTGCCTTCCTTGGTTGCAGCAGCTATTTCTCAAGCTCTCTCTGGAATCGAGCCCTGATTCTCCGTTACCCATGGTGACCCTGGTAGGCGCAGAAAGTCTCATCATATTATTTTTTGGGTCACAACCTACCTGTGTTGGGGAATCTCATCCACCCCCACCCCCCAGCCACATCTCTATAGCCAGTGATTTTTTTTATATAGAATATCAACAACTTTAGCTAACGACTGAAATAAACATGAGAAACAGAAGGTGTCAAATGACAGATCTTCACTCAGCTGTCTAACAGAGTCTGCAGTTGCCACTTTCCCCTCAATCATCTCTGCTCCTCCGCCGTTAGCGCCTGCTGAAACGCAAAGCGACTTGGCGGTCCTCATTGCTTCAGTCTCCACACCACGACAAGAATCACCTGCTGAGAGGCCTTAGGGCCAAGCTACAGTTAACAGGAGCCCCGTGGCAGAGTGGTGAAGCTGCAGTACTGCAGTCCAAGCTCTCTGCTCACGACCTGAGTTCGATCCTGGCGGAAGCTGGGTTCAAGTAGCTTTCACTCAGCTGTCCATCCTTTTGAGGTTAGTAAAATGAGTACTCAGCTTGCTGGGGGGAAAGTGTAGAATTGTAGATGACTGGGGAAGGCAATGACAAAAATAAGTACCCAGCTTGCTGGGGGTGGGGGGAGTGTAAAGCAGTGGCCCCCAACCTTTTTGGCACCAAGGACCGTTTTTGTGGAAGACAATTTTTCCACAGACTGGTGAGGGTGGGGGTACTGAGGGTTTTGCTGCCCCCACACTCACATCCCATCCCTGCCCCCCCCCATGGGGGGTCTTTAAATGAGGAGTAGGCAAAGGTCTCTGCTTCATTCCGCAGCCCTGTTGCTAACAGGCCACGGACCGGGACCGGTCCACAGCCGGGGGTTGGGAACCCCTGGTGTAGATGACCGGGGAAGGCAATGGCAAACCACCCCATAAAAAAGTCTGCCGTGAAAACGTTGTGACGCGATGTCGCCACAGAGTCAGAAACAACTGGTGCTTGCACAGGGGACCACCTTTACCTTTTTTAGGGTTAAAAGCATGGGAACCCAGCAATTCTAGGAAGTTGGCAGCTCCAAACACGGCCCGCCCAAATGTGAAATCCAGCAATCCGGTTTCCTAGAGCCCTGAGGCTCGGAGCTAGGACCTGGGACCCTTGGCTCAAAAGCTCCAGCCCTGACCCACAAAGCAACTCCCCCTCTCTTCTGGGGAAGAACTGGCTGGATGCATCAGCAAGAATCATCATCATCAAACCCCTCTATAATTGCTGAAGGATTTTCTCTCTCCCAATCTCAGCCCATGAGGGACAGAAGCCGGGCTGAGGAGGAGGAAGTGCTCTGAAAGCCTGCGGCGCCCCCCAGGGGAGAAGGTCACCCCCCCTACTGCAGCACATCTGCCGGGTGGAAAAACCTCGCGACGATTACTACGAAGAGGGAGGGGGCTGCAGGAGGGGGAGTAGGAGATAAAGAGGGCATCTTGCCCCCTGGAAGGTGAGCAGCTGGCTCAAACCCAGCGGCCGGGGGAGACCGGGCCTTCTGCAGCCCTCTTGATGCCAGCCGCCAGAGTTCGCGAGCTGGGAAAGATGCCAGTCGCGTGGATCCCAGGCCTGCTCTTCACCCCCTGCATTTCCTTCCCAGGGGGGAAAAAAATGGAGCTTATTTTCACATATAAATAGTACAGCTGGATGCCTTAAAAACACACACACACACCTCTTTTCAAAAGATCTGGAAGAAGAAAGTATTGGATTCATATCCCACCCTATACTCTGAATCTCAGAGCGGTCACAATCTCCTTTACCTCCCCCCCCCCCCCACACACACACAACAGACACCCTGTGAGCTATGTGGGGTTGAGAGGGCTCTTTCAGAAGCTGCCCCTTCAAGGACAAGCTCTGCGAGAGCTATGGCTGACCCAAGGCCATTCCAGCAGGTGCAAGTGGAGAAGTGGGGAATCAAACCCGGTTCTCCCAGATAAGAGTCTGCGCGCTTAACCACTACACCAAACTGGCTCTCCCACCAAACTGCCTCTCTGAATCTCTGAGCAAAGAGATGGAGAGAGAAAGGCCAGCTCAGGAAGAGAGAGGGAGCCCAGAGAGCCTGACAGGTAAGCCAGGTAGACCAGGGAAGCCGCCTGTAAACGCAAGCGCTGACTTGGCCTTTGGTTTTGCTTCTCCTTGCTTTGTCTGACGCACAAGGAGCCCGAGATCCAAAAGCCACATCCCCCCCTCCCCTTTCTCCAACGAGCTGGCATTTTCCAAAGGAGCTGATCTGATCAACGTGAAGACCGGAGTCTGCTGCGGCAGAACCCGCCTTGGCGCTATTTCCCGGTTCGCTTCACCTGCCCACCTCCTGATGCTGCGATGGGGGGCCACTGCGGTGGAAAAGCCGCTGCAGTTAATCCCCCGTGCGCCGCAAGAGGGGCAGTGGAAGGAAGGATGTCTCTGCAATGAATGGCAATGAAGAGACGCCCCCCCCCTCCCTCCCTCCCTCCCTCCAGGAATAATGGAAGGGATTTAGGAATGGAGCCAGAAATCTGATGTTCTGCTCAGAAGCTCAGGCGATGCTCCGCGCATCAACCTTGTTCAGACGCATGCCTGTCTTTTTCCCCATCGCCTGCAATCCAGCATGGTTCCACCCTCCCCAAAAGTAACAAGGCAGCAGAAGATATTTTGGAATAAAGAAGAACGGGGACTTTTTTTTTTTTTAAACAATGGGATAAAAATAAGCAACGAGGAGAAAGGAGCGCCGGAGCTGAGCAGTATAGCGCGTGATTTGGATGAGAGAAAGTCCCAGCTTCAATCCCTGACTTCAGACGGTTGCTAGCTCCAGTTTAAGAAATTCCTGGAGAACTGGGGAGCGGGGTCTTGGGAGGGTGGGATTTGGAAGGCTTCAGTGGGGCACACCATCAGAATCCATCCTCCAAAGCAGCCATTTTCTCTAGGGGAACCAATCTCTGTCACCTGAAGATCAACTGAAATCCCAGGAGCTCTCCAGTTGACACCTGGAGGTTGGTAATCCTTTGACCTGTGACACCCCTGATTTAAAAGGAGACCTTGGCTGGGTCTAGGAAATCCCCCGGGGAGGTGCTGGTGAGACCAGGTTTGCTACTAATGGAGCAATGCAGGGGGAAATTCAAAAGGTCAACAATCATGGGACAATGGTGCATGGATACTCCCTCCTCCCTCACACACACACAAAAATCCCACTCCAGTTTGGATGCCAAACCCAGAACAAAACCAGGGGTGGAATTCTAGCAGCAGCTCCTTTGCATATTAGGCCACACACCCCTGATGTAGCCAATCCTCCAAGAGCTTACAAGGCTCTTTTTTTTTTGGTAAGCTCTTGAAAGACTGGCTACATCCGGTGGGTGTGGCCTAATATGCAAAGGAGCTCCTGCTAGAATTCCACCCCTGAACAAATCCTCCATGTGGAAGCAGCCTTTGGAGTGGAGATCCTGTACATCGAGGAGACTGAGGGTTAAAGAAAACGTGAAACTGGGAGAACTGTGAAAGGATCCCAACATTTCTTTCAGAGATTTCTTTAAGAGGACCTCCCAGGGCTTTTTTTTTTTTTGTAGCTGGAACTCCTACGCATATTAGGTCACACCCCCTGACGCAGCCAATCCACCAAGAGCTTACAGGGCTCTTCTTACAGGGCCTACTGTAAGCTCTTGGAGGATTGGCTACATCACAAGGGAAATAGCTTAATATGCAAATGAGCTCCTGCTACAAAAAAAGCCATGCTCCCTCCCATTCACATTGTGGTCACAATCTGGAGGAGAAGAGTTTAACTCTTAACCCTCCACCATTTCCCTCCCACACACGCCTTGTTCAGCTGCCAAAAGAGAATTGTCCTGGTACCATAAAATGTTGCCACAGAAGCAAAGCAGGGTCAGCCATGGTTAGTGCTTGGATGGGAGACCACCAAGGAAGTCCAGGGTTGCTACGCAGAGGCAGGGATGGCAAACCACCCCTAAATGTCTCTGGCCTTGAAGACCCTACAGCAGGGGTGGCCAAACTTGCTTAACGTAAGAGCCACATAGAATAAATGTTAGATGTTTGAGAGCCGCAAGACAAGGAAGAAAGGAAAAGACAATATTGGATTTATACCCCACCCTATATTCTGAATCTCAGAGTCTCAGAGCAGTCACAATCTCCTTTACCTCTCCCCCCTCCACAACAGACACCCTGTGAGGTAGGTGCATCTGAGAGATCTCTTGCTGCAGCTACCCTTCCAAGGACAACTCCTACGAGAGCTATGGCTGACCCAAGGCCATTTCAGCTCCAGGCAGGCAGGCAGGAAGGAAGGAAAGAAAGCAACTTTAACTTTCAATGCATTCTCCAAGCCACCAGCTGGCTTGGCTTGGAGAAGTAATTCAAAGAGAGAAATGTCTTCTCCAAGGCGGCTGATGGGGTGATGGGGACTTCAAAAGCCACACAACACGTGTGAAAGAGCCTGTGGTTCCCGAGCCACAGTTTGGCCACCCCTGCCCTACAGGGTCTCTGTACGTCAGCTGCGACTTGATATCAAAAAACAGTTGACTTCCCCCAACCTCCTGAGATTCTGTTTTCATTTTTAAAAAATAGCTGTAAGAGATTTGTTCACGGATGTCATACTTGGTTTGGCCCAGGGAACACTGAATCACCGAGGACAAACGAAATTGCCTGTTTTCAACTCTCAACACTCCCCACTGTGCATCTGGAAGTCGAACCGTGCTCAAGTGGGAGGAGGGGCGTGGCGCAGTGGCAGAACATCTGCTTGGCATGCAGAAAGTCCCGCCTTTAGTCCCTGGCACCTCCAGCTAAAAGGATCAGGTTGCAGGTGATGTGAAAGACCCGTGCTTGAGACCCCTGGAGAGCTGCTGCTGCCCATCTGAGTAGACAACAGTGACCTCAATGGACCAGCAGCCTGATCCGGCAGAAGACAGCTTTACGTGTGTTCACCCAAAGCGTCTTCTCAGCGGCACGATTCTAAACCACTTTGCCAGTTTGCCAGAGAGCCAGTTTGGTGTAGTGGTTCAGCGCGCCGACTATTATCTGGGAGAACCGGGTTTGATTCCCCACTCCTCCACTTGCACCTGTTGGAATGGCCTTGGGTCAGCCATAGCTCTCGCAGAGTTGTCCTCGAAAGGGCAGCTGCTGTGAGAGCCCTCTCAGCCCCACCCACCTCACAGAGTGTCTGTTGTGGGGGGAGAAGATATAGGAGATTGTAAGCTGCTCTGAGTCTCTGATTCAGAGAGAAGGGCGGGGTATAAATCTGCAGTCTTCTTCGTCTTCTTCTTCTCTTACTCAGGAAAGGACATGCCCCAATAATTAATAAAGTGCTCCGAAGTCACAACCAACTTCACAGTGAGTAACCCCTCCTGGGGTTTTCAAGGCAAGAGAGAAGCAGAGGCGTTTTGCCATTGCCTGCCTCTGCTTAGCTTCCCCGGTGGGTCTCCCATCCAAGTACAAACTGGGGCCGACATTGCTTAGCTTTCAAGCTCTGATAAGCTCAGGCTAGTGCAGGTATTCAAGGCTGCTTATGCCTCAGTATATTTTAAGATAATGATGCAGGGACTCCAGCATCCACAGGGAAAAGACAGAGTCCTCAGGTTAGCTGCACTGGCGTCTTGAGAAGTGTTCCCTCGAAGCCAGAGGTGGCCAAACTGTGGCTCGGGAGGCTAGTTTTAGGCGGCGCTCAAGACCAATGCTCCCTCTGAGCTGTGGAGTCTTGCGAGCAGAGATTCTACTTCGCCACCCTGCTGGTCAGCGTCGAGAAGGCATTTGTCACTTTATATCACGTCTCCAAACCAAGCTAACCAGCACCTTGGAGAATGCATTTAAAGTTAAAGTTGCTATTTTCCACCTATCCCTCCTATCTGTTTGCTTTCTCCCTCCCTCCCTTCCTGCGGCTCTCAAACATCTGACGTTTATTCTACAACATCTGACGTTTATTTTATTCTGGCTCTTACATTAAGCAAGTTTGTCCACCCCTGCTCTAAGCTGAGTTAGCGTGAGCTAGCTCACAGTTTTGTAGCCTCTGGACTGGCCCACACATTTTTGTCTTAACTCAGGAAAAATGGCCTCAGAGCAAACTAATTTATGCAGGAGCCAGGCCTTGAATACAGCAGGAGCTCATAGGAGCGCAGCTCCTGAACCTTTCTGAGGGTTCCCCCTCCCCCCTACCTTGTCCATTGACTAGTAGGTGCAGCTGCATAAGAATCCCTGGATTAGGAGAGCGGGCAGCCAGCCAGCCACCAGGAGCTTTGCCACACCCCCAGCAGCCCTCATTGACCCCTGGAGAAGCCTGTGCCACCCTTTCTCCACTTCTTATATGATTTTGGGTGGTGGGTGGCTTGCTGGTCTTTTGACTGGAGGGGCGGCCCAGGAGAGCTCGAGGCGAGTGAAGCCTGCTTGGCTGACTGGATCTCTGCCAGCCCAAGCAAGCCTTGCTTGCTTGGGGCTCTCCTTTCTTGCATCGGGTTGCTTTTGGCGAGGTGGTGGTGATGGCATATGTTAATGAGTCATGCTAATGAGCTTCGCCATCTATTTTGCTACAAAACAACCCCTGGCAATAGCTCACAACTTTAATGCCAATAGCTCACGAAGTAGAATCTCTGCTCTCAAGACTCCACAGCTCAGAGGCAGCATTGGTCTTGAGCATCACCTAAAACTAGCCTCCAGTTGTGCAAACAGATGAACTATTGTGTGGGAGGGATGGTGGCTCAGTGGTAGAGCATCTGCTTGGTAAGCAGAAGGTCCCAGGTTCAATCCCCGGCATCTCCAACGAAAAGGGTCCAGGCAAATAGGCGTGAAAAACCTCAGCTTGAGACCCTGGAGAGCCACTGCCAATCTGAGTAGGCAATACTGACTTTGATGGACCGAGAGTCTGATTCGGTAGAAGGCAGCTTCATATGTTCATATGTCTCTTATTTCGTCACTCTGGCTTACAAGGGACCGCTGAAGTTCCAATCAGCTCTGGTGGAAAGTGCCATCAAGTCACATCCAACTTATGGGGACCCTGTAGGTTTTTCAAGGCAAGGGATGTTCAGAGGTGGTTTGACATTGCCTGATTCTGCGTAGTGACCCTGGCCTTCCCTGGTGGTCTCCAGGGCTTTTTTTGTAGCAAGAACTCCTTTGCAGATTAGGCCACACCCTCTTGATGTAGCCAATCCTCCTGGAGCTTACAGTAGGCCCTGTACTAACAGCCCTGTAAGCTCTTGGAGGATTGGCTACATCAGGGGGTGTGGCCTAATCAGGGGTGGAATTCTAGCAGGAGCTCCTTTGCATATTAGGCCGCACACCCCTGATGTAGCCAATCCTCCAAGAGATTACAGGGCTCTCGGTACAGGGCCTACTGTAAGCTCCTGGAGGATTGGCTACATCAGAGGGTGTGTGGCCTAATATGCAAAGGAGTTCCTCCTACAAAAAAAAAGCCCTGGTGGTCTCCAACCCAAATACTAACCACAGCCAACCCGCTTAGCTTCCAAGGTACGATGAAGCTGGGCTAAACCTGAACTACCACTGGGGTTCATCGCTTACACGAAAGATCTCTGCACCTTTGTCCACGGAGCCTAAAATGGGAGGTCTGTTTTGCACCCTTCGCAAACGAGCCTAATGGTCCATCCCGTCTATGCCGCAATGTCTGAAGGCTGCTCTTTTCTGCAGACTCTGATTCTCTGTTATGCCCTCAGGCATTTCTAATGCTGCTCTTTGGCTCCGCATCCAGCCTGAAAAAGAGTCTTGGCGAACTCAGAAGCTTGCTCGCCTTTTCAGGGATGCTTGGAGGCGGAAAGCGCTGTCGAGACTGCAGCAGTGACCCTGAAGGGTTTTCATCACGGCAAGAACTGAGCAGAAGTGGTTTCCCATTGCCTGCTTCTGCCCTGGACTTCTTTGGCGGCCTCCCGTCCCAGCATTCACCGGGGCAAGGGCTGCCAAACTCCCAGGCAGGGTGGGGGTTCTCCTGCTTTTCAGGCCCCCAACCCGCTGGCCCGCAGTGGGCCGGTGGGGGGATCCCATCTCGACGTTGCCGGCACAATGATGTCACTTGCGAGCGACATCACGGCGTTCCAGCCGCTGTACATGCGCGGAAAAAGTCCCCTGCCAGAGGCCTCGGAGGACTTGGCAACCTTGACCAGGGCCGACTCTGCTTAGTGGATGAAAACTGATGCTGTCAAATCCCTTATGCTAACCCCTATATGGGGCCGGCCCTGCCACTAGGCAAATTAGGCAATTGTGTAGGGCACTGGCCTTCTGGGGGCGCCAAATTGGGCACCCCCATGTGACTTGGTGACATTATCAGTGCGGTTGGGGGGGAAGCAGAAGCTAGCCTTGCCAAGGTGCTGGGCAGTCTAGGGCAGGCCCTCAGGCGGTTGTCCATTGCCTGCCTCTGCGTAGCTACCTTGGATTTCATTGACAGTCTCCCATTCAAACGCTAATCAGAGTTGACCTTGATTAAATTCCGAGGTCTGATGAGGTCAGCTAGCCTGGGCCACATCCAGCTGGGGACTCGAGTCCTAAGGAAGGCGCAATCCAACGATGTCCTCTGGATTTGTTTAAATAAAGGGCGGCTAAACTTGCTTCAAGTAAGAGCCACGCAGAATCAATGCCGTATGTTCGAGAGCCACGAGACATGAACGTCAGACGTTTGAGAGCTGCAAGGCGGACAGGCAGGCAAGCAGAGAGAGGTGGAAAGAAAGCAACTTTAACTTTAAAAGCATTCTCCAAGCTGGAAGCTGGCTTGGCTTGGAGAAGTGATTTAAAGAGAGAAATGCCCTCTCCCAGCCAGTCAAAGGGGCAAGGCTTTGAGAGTCACACAATATGTGTGAAAGAGCCACACGTGGCTCCCGAGCCACAGCTCGGCCACCCCTGGTTTAAATGATAGCGTCAGTCCTTGATTTCCCTACTGCATCAGCATCCCAAAGCCAGGGGCAACAGTCAGTTAGGCTGAAAAACAGCCCAACTAACCCCTCAATGTGGGGCAGGGCTTCTTGGCTCTCCCTGCCCCTCTCTGCCGTTTCCCTCCAAGTGCTCCATTAGCCTCGGGGGCAGTTTGCTTTCGGAGAGTGGGTGCAGAGATGCAGGACCACCACCTCCACCGCCGGGATGGGTCCGTAGAGTTGCCAAGTCCAATTCAAGAAATATCTGGGGACTTTGGGGGTGGAGCCAGGAGACTTTGAGGGTGGAGACAGGAGCAAGGGTATGACAAGCAGAATTGAACTCCAAATGGAGTTCCGGCCATCACATTTAAAGGGACTGCACACCTTTTAAATGCCTTCCTTCCAAAGGAAATAATGGAGGATAGAGGCACCTTCTTTGGGGGGTGCCTGGGGGGACCAGGAGGTCCAATCGTTTTGAAACTTGGGGGGTACTTTGGGGAGAGGCACTGGATGCTATACTGAAAGTTTGGTGCCTCTGCCTCAAAAAACAGAGCCCCAGATACCCGTGGATCAAGTCTCCATTATTTTCTGTGGTAATCGATCTCCATAGGGAATAATGGAGTGCTCAGCAGACATCCCCCTCCCTCTTTCTAATGACCCTGAAGCGGTGTGTGTGTGTGTGTGTGGAGGGCCTCCAAATCAGGGGATCCCCTGCCCCCACCTAGAGATTGGCAACTCTATGGGTCATCCATGGCGGGTGGGGAAACAAACATCCTCCCCCAGTCGTGAGGAGACGTGCCTCCTCTGCGCCAGCAGCACCAAGATGCAGAGAAAAGAGGAGGAAGCGGTCAGGTGGAAAATGCCGAGGCAGCAGAAGGAAGCATGGCTGGCTTTGGAGGGGGTGGGGGAGGCGGGGAATGGATTAGTTAGCGCCGGAGATAAGGAGTCGGGCGTGCGGGGCTCTGCGGTGTCTCAGGGAAGGGAGGTGAGGAGAGAGAGGGAGACACGCACAGACACGCACCATCCCTCCATTGCAGTCACAGTCTTTGGGATACATACAACCTTCCCCCAAAACCAGGATTTCATAATGCCACCTTGGTTCACATTGCTCCGGTTCAAAGCCAAGGTCTCTCTCGCCTGCCCCTGACAAATTCAGTGCAAAAAGATTACGTGGACCAGATAAATCAGGTCAACCCTCAGAGGGGGTTGTCTGGATCTGTTTCTCTCCCCCTCCGCCCGCCCCCCCCCCCGCCGCTTCCCTGTACAAATATGTCACCGTTTGAATATTTGGCTTCTCCCAAAACCCAGATTTTGAAATCATTACCTCTCTCTGTCTCTCTTTTTGTGTTTTGCAAGCCATGGGGAAGGAGAGGCTGGAGACAGGGAGAGAATGGGGAAGAACCACAGCCACGTGGAGAAGGAAGAGAGGCTACACAGCGCGTGGAAGCTGTAGCCCAGACTACAGACATGTCTGCTTTGCTCATCTTGCTGGAGATCTTGAGGTTTCGGTAGACTAGGAAGCGTCAGGCTTATTTGTTGTGGAGGCTGGATCTGACGTACATGCTACGGCAGGGGTGTCGAACTCATTTGTTATGAGGGCTGGACCTGACATAAATGAGGCTTTGTCGGCCCGGACCATGCTGGGTTGGGCCAAGCCATGACATAGATTCATAGAGTTGGAAGGGACCTCCAGGGTCATCTAGTGCAACCCCCTGCGCAATGCAGGAAACTTACAAATACCTCCCCCCTAAATTCACAGGAGATCAGGGGGTGGAGCCTAGAGAGGGCAGGGTTCCGGGAGGGGAGGAGCCTCAGCAGGGTGTGAGGCCGTAGAGTCCTCCCTCTAAAGCAGCCATTTCCTCCCGGGGAACTGATCTCTGTAGCCTGGAGATCAGCGCGAGACCTCCAGACCAGTGTTCCCTCTAAGCTGAGTGAGCGTGAGCTAGCTCAGTTTTTTAGACTTCAGCTCACACATTTTTGTCTCAGCTCAGGAAGGATGACCCCAGAGCACACTAATTCATGCAGCAGTTCACAACTTTAATGCCAGTAGCTCATGAAGAAGAATGTTTGCTAACAAGACTCCACAGCTTACAGCAGGGGTGTCAATAGGCTTGCCAATCCCCAGGTCCCAGCGGGGGTTCTCCCGCTTTCCCAGGCTCCTTCCTGCTCCCAGTCAGCTGGCCGGCGGGGGAAGCTCCGCCCCCACAGCTCCCATGCGCCTTTCCATCTCCGGAGGCTTTAGACTCCACTGGAAAGGCTTCCTCTTGAGATGGCGTGTCTGTGTCTTTAAGGCTGAAGGGTGGTGGGGGAGCAGGCAGAATAACATGGCTGTGAAAGCAGTCCAGACCCTCTGTTGGTTGCACAATCTTTGCGGAGGTCGTTTGCAGCCCAGACCCTTCGTGGGTCGCATAATCTTTTCAGAGGTCGATAGCTCTGTGTTACTTTGAAGAAGTTGGAAGTTCAGCAACTTGTGAGTAGAGATGCCAATCCGCAGGTGGGAGCAGGCCCTCTCCTGCTTCAGAGTCTTCAGAAATGGGGGTGGGGGGGAGGGAAATGTCTGCTGGGCACTTCATTATTTCCTATGGAGAGCAATTCCCATAGGGAAAAATGGAGAATTGATCTGGGAGTATCTGGGGCTCTGGAGGGGCTGTGTTTTAAAGTAGAGGCACCAAATTTCAGCATAGCATCTAATGACTCTCCTCAAAATGTGCTCCAAGTTTCAAATAGATTGGACCAGGGGGTCCAATTCTATGAGCCCCAAAAGAATGTGCCCCTATCCTTATTTCTAATGTAGGGAAGGCATTTAAAAGGTGTGCGGTTCCTTTAAATGTGATGGCCAGAACTCCCTTGGGAGTTCAGCTGCACTTGTCACAACTTTGCTTATGGCTCCACCCCCAAAGTCCCCAGATATTTCTTGAATTGGACTTGGCAACCCTAGGTGTCGAATTCATTTGTTATGAGTGCCGGATCAGACATAAATGAGACCTTGGAGGGCCAGACCATGTCAGGCTGGGCCATGTATGTTCTTAGTTAAGATTAGGTAGCTGAGATATAAACTTTATAAAGGACACAAACATAATTAAAGATTTTTTTAAAAAACTTAAAATAAAACATGCTTAAAACATTAGCACTTGCTGTTCTTAAAGGTGCTTTCTTTGTCTTTCTCCCATGGGATCCAGGGAACTGGATAAAGGAAGCTCTGGCTCTCTCCTTCCTTCCCCAGGGGACCAGGAGGGGGAGGAGCTTCAGTCAGTAGAAGAAAGAGAGGCTTGCCTCAGTAGCTCTGCTGTGCAATTGAAAGAGCCTGGCAAAGCAAGCTTTTCCTCCCCCCTTCCTCCCCTTAGCCAATGGAGAAAATAGAGGCTTTGATCTTTAACTCCTGCGTGATTGAGCAAGCCTGGCAAAGCAAGCTATGATGCAGAAGGAAACAAGAGAGAGGGAGAAGAAAGCAGATGGCAGCCAGTTGCTCGGGGGGCCTGATAGGAGTCCTCTGGAGGCCTGCTTTGGCCCCCGGGCCGCATGTTTGACACCCCTGGCTTAGAGGGACCATTGCTCCAGACTTTTACCTTACGATTGGCAACTCTTTCTGCCGGAAAGCAGAACTGCATAAACAACAACAACCATATGCTGATCTCGTAGTAGTCTCTGCATGGCACGCCAGATCTGCCTTATGAAACTCTTCCCATGAGAGCTGACCCAACGCTGTGTCTAATCCCAGACGTTCTTTCTGCCCCTGCTGAATGCTCTTCGCGCCCCCCCCCCCCAATGACTGAGATCTGGCTGTGACAGGCGAGGAAGGGAAGGCACTTTGCCAACGCTCAGAGCCCTTCTCCCCTAGGTTCTCAATTTGCTCCGTTCCAAGCAGAGCCCTCTAAAAATAAACATGGGGGCAAACACCAATCATCATTAAAAATACTTAAGCAGTTGAAATGCGTGCTCTGTATAAATAGATTTAAATGCGCCCTATATAAAACCTGGACCTGCGGCTCTCCATCAGAGCAAGCCTATGCGGACTTAACTCCACCCTCAGGCTGTCAAAATTGGTGGGTTTAGACAGGAGTAACTCCTCATAGAATTGTGTTGTAAATACCAAGCTTCGCCGCTGCTGCTTGCAATCCGTATGTTGGGCCCTTATCCGTAGAGCTAAAGCCGAAGGAGAAAAGAGATGTTTTTCAGTACCTGGGGAGGCTGTCAAGGAACCTCCCCAAAGAGGGCCAGAGCTGCTCCTAGGGTTGCCAACCTCCAGTTGGGATCTGGACACCTCTTGGAATTACAGTTGACCTCTAGCTGACAGAGCTCAGGTACCCCGACTGCTATGGAATGGAAAACTCTATGGCAGGGGTGGCCAAACTGCGGTTTGGGAGCCAAATGTGGCTCTTTCACACACATTGTGTGGCTCCTGAAGCCCCCACCGCCCTGTTGACCAGCTTGGATAATGCATTTAACATTGCTTTCTTTCCATCTCCCCCTCCCTCCCCTCCCACCAACTATTCTCCTTCCTTCCTTCCTTCCTTCCTTCCTTCCTTCCTTCCTTCCTTCCTTCCTTCCTTCCTTCCTTCCTTCCTTCCTTCCTTCCTTCCTTCCTTCCTTCCTTCCTTCCTTCCTTCCTTCCTTCCTTCCCTTGTGGCTCTCAAACATCTAACATTTATTCTATGTGGCTCTACAAATTTGGCTACCTCTGCTCTATGGCAGGGGTGGCCAATGGTAGCTGATGGGAGTTGTAGGCAAAAAACATCTAGAGAGCTACCGTTGGCCACCCCTGCTCTATGGTATTAGACCCCTCTGGGCTCTGTCCCCTCCCCAAATCCAGGCCTCCTCAGAATCCACCCCTTGAATCTCCAGAAATTTCCCATCCCAGAGCTGACAGTTCTAGCATCAAAGTATCCTAAAATGCAGGAAAGTACACAGTGAAATGTAAATAGTAAAATTCAAATCTCATCAAGAAAACCAAAGAGACCGTTTGTCAATTATGAATTAGAGTTGAAGAAGAAGAAGAGCTGGACTGATATCCCACTGTTCACATTGACTGATTCCTCACCAGCAGGGCTCGTTTTGAAGAAAAAGTCCAGCAGGACTCATTTGCATATTAGGCCATATCCCCTGATGCCAAGCCAGCCGAAACTGTGTTCCTGTGCGTTCCTGCTCAAAAAAAAGCCCTGCTTACTAGAACTTGCTCCACCCCTGGGCTTTTGATTTCCCCGGCTCAAGCAATCAAGTTCCCACCAGTTGCTATGCGGGAACATTTTGATGCACGGCTCCTTCCAATTTCCCCCAAGGCTTCCTGTTCATTTTTTGGAGAACTGGAAGCTGTGGGAGAAATTGGAGGGAGACACGGATCAAAATAGCCTGCGCAGCAACTGGTGGGGAACTGATCGCTAGAGCCGGGGAAAACATAAGCCCGGGGATGGAGCAACTGCTAGCGAGGAATCAGTTTCAGAGTCTCAGAGTGGCTTACAATCTCCTTCCCTTCATCTCCTCACAACAGACACCCTCAGAGGTAGGTGGGGCTGAGAGTAGGGTTGGCAATTCCCAGATGGGGGCAGGGATCCTCCAGGTATGGAGCCCCCCCCCCTCAGGGTCATCAGAAAATGTCTGCCGGGCACTTCATTATTCCCTATAGAGACTGATTCCCATAGGGTATAATGCAGAATTGGTCTGTGGGAATCTGGGGCTGTGGGGAGGATCTGTTTTTTGAGGTAGAGGCACCAAATTTTGAGCATAGCATCTGATGACTCTTCTCAAAACACCCTCCAAATTTCAAAAGATTTGGACTAGGGGGTCCAATTCTATGAGCCCCCAAAGAAGTTGCCCCTATCCTTCATCGTTTTCAAAGGAGATAAGGCATTTAAAAGGTGTGCAGTCCCTTCAAATGTGAAGGCCAGAACTCCTTTTGGACTTCAATTATGCTTGTCACAACCTTCTGGCTCCACCCCCAATGTCTCCCGGCTCCACCCCCAAAGACCCCAGATATTTCTTGAATTGGACTCGGCAACCCTAGCTAAGAGAGCTCTCCCAGAACTGCTCTTGAGCAGAACAGCTCTGTCACACAGCAGGGGACCCGGAAGGGCCTTCTACTGGCTGCCAGCACTCTGGCAAGGGCCTGTAAGGAAGGGTCCAGAGCACCCAACCACCCTTCAATCTTCCTTTTTAGGAAAACCTTTTTCCCATGACCAAGGAGACGTGAGGACTCAGGCAGTTAAACAACAGCAGCAGTTTATTTACTCAAACAATAAGTGGGCAATAAAAACATTTAGTGCAACAGTGAAATTTATAAACAGTAAAGGATGGTGCAAAACAAAAAGAAAAGCCCTAACACAACTTGCTAAATGTTCCCTTTCCTAATACCAAAACTCGTCCTCGAATGACGGATATCTCTCCAGCTGCCTTCTCTCCAAAGAGAACCTTTCTCCCTGCAGCCTTTCCAGAGAGAGAGAAAGAGAACACACACCCTATCTGTGCCTTGGCCTTTCCACCCAGGCCCACCCCTCTTGGGCTAGTATTTACTCCAAAACTTCTTCACTCAATCAGAGGGACAGAAGGGATGCTCTAGCACAGGGGTGTCAAACTCATTGATTATGAGGGCCAGATCAGACCTAAATGAGACCTTGTCGGGCCAGGCCATCTTGGGCAGGCCATGTGTGTACCTATTTAAGATTAGGTAGCAGAGATATAAACTTTATAAAGGACACGGACAAACACAAAGATTTTTTTAAAAAAAAAACACCTTAAAACAAAACATGCTTAAAACACTAGCACATTGGTCTTAAAGGTGCTTTCTTTGTATTTCTCCCATGGGATCTAGGGAACTGGGCAAAGGAAGCTCTGGCTCTCTCCTTCCTTCCCCAGGGGACCAGAAGGGGGAGGAGCCGCAGCCAATAATAGGAAGAGAGGCTTGGCTCAGTAGCACTGCTGTGCAATTGAGACAGCCTGGCAAAGTAAGCTCTCCCTCCCCCCTCCTCCCCAAGAGAGGAGCCTCAGCCAATGGAGAGAACAGAGGTTTTGCTCTGTAGCTTCTGTACGATTGAGCAAGCCTTGCAAAGCAAGCTGTGATGTAGAAGGAAGCAAGAGAGAGGGAGAAGGAAGCGGATGACAGCCAGTTGCTTGGGGGCCTGATAAGAGCCTTCTGGGGGCCTGATTCAGCCCCCGGGTCACATGTTTGACACCCCTGCTCTAGCAACTCCTAGGCAGGCTTCTCCCTGCACTTTAGGCCGCACTAGACCTCAGATCATGACAAGCTCTAGAGAGTTATGACTGACCCAAGGTCACTCAGCTGGCTGCATGTGGAAGAGTGGGGGATCAAACCCAGTTCTCCAGATTAGAGTCCGCTGCTCTTAACCGCTACACCAAACTGGCTGTGCCAGCCCCCCCCCCCAACCACCGGCAGAAGATAAGGTTGCCAGCTCCAGGTTGAAAAGCACCTGGAGATTTGGTGGTGGAGCCTGGGGAGGGAAGGGACCACAGAGGGATATAATGCCACAGAGTCCACTCTCCAAAGCATCCATTTTTTCCAGAGAAACTGACCTCTGTTATTTGGAGATGAGCTGTAATTCCAGGAGATTTGCAAGGGGCCCAATCTGGAGACTGGCATCCCTAGTTTATGATAAACTAGTTAATGTAGGGCTGCCAAGCTTCCGCCAGGGGTAGGGGATCCCCCACCCTGGAGGACCCCAACCCACCAGCAAGGAGCAGGTTGCCGGGCGGATTCCCGCCCCCAAAGAGCCCCATCAGTGCATGCCATCCCCGACATGATGACATCACCTGGAAGTGATGTCATCGCGCCGGGGACGTCATGCCAGGGATGCTCTATAGAGTTCTACCACGAATCCTAGAGTGTTTCCGGTGCGATGCTCTAGGAATTGCGGTAAAACTCTATGGCACCATAAGAGTTTTATCGCGAGTCCTAGAGTGTCCCTGCTGTGACATCCCTAGTGTGATGATGTCACTTCCGGGTGATGTCATCGCACCACAGCGGCAGAGAGACTTTGCAATTCTAAGTTAATGCCTGTAATGTTTCCCCCCCCCCCCATTGCTGAAATGGTTAACATTTTCTAAGGAGAGAAAAATCCCATTTCAGCCAGCCAGGCAGAGGAATGAGAGAGAGCGTGGAACCTCTCAATTAAAATCCTAATTCAGCGATTTCACACTGGAGTCTCCCTCGGAAGATCTAACGAAATTTTACCCCGACACACCATTTGGGAGATTTAGAGCCCCTTTCCTCAGATGAGAACTTCAGACTTCAGTCGGAAAAGCCAGCTCCACATGGAAACAGAAAAAGATGCTGAAACAGGAGGTGGAAGACAACTCTTGGTTATGAGGAGCCACTGGAATACTTCTGCTAAGTAAATTTTGTTTGCTTGCAACGATTTATATTGTGTTTAATGTTCTTAATTTTGCAGACCAAAAAACCTAATAAGAAAGGTTTAAAAAAAAAAGACCAGAAGTTGTAGCCACATTGCTTCAACAACGTAACTCAAGGTTTAGGGTTGCCAATCCCCAGGTTGGGGCAGGGGATCCCCTAGCTTGGAGGCCCTTCCTCTGCTTCAGGGTCATCAGAAAGTGGGGGCGAGGAGGTAAATGTCTGCTGGGCACTCCATTATTCCCTATGGAGACCAATTCCCATAGGGTATATCATGGAGGATAAATCCATGGGTATCTGGGGCTCTGGGGGAGGGGCTGTTTTTTGAAGTAGAGGCACCAAATTTTCAGCATATCTCCTGCCTCTCCTCAAAACACAACACACCCCAAGTTTCAAAAAGGTTGGACAAGGAGGTCCAATTCTATGAGCCCCATAAGAAGGTGCCCCCATCCTCCATTATTTCCAGTGAAGGGAAGGCATTTAAAAGGACTGCAGTCCCTTTAAATCTGATGGCCAGAACGCCCTTTGGAGTTCAATTGTGCTTGTCACACCTTTTCTCCTGGCTCCACCCTCAAAGTCCCCAGATATTTCTTGAATTGAACTTGACAACCCTAGCCTGAAAGCTTCAACTAGCTTCAATTCGTCATAATGCCTGTAGATAGGCCCCTTACCAAATTGAGGTTTGAACATATGAACATATGAAGCTGCCTTATCCTGAATCAGACCTTTGGTCCATCAAAGTCAGTATTGTCTTCTCAGACTGGCAGTTGCTCTCCAGGGTCTCAAACTGAGGTTTTTTCACACCTATTTGCCTGGACCCTTTTTTGGAGATGCCAGGGATTGAACCTGGGACCTTCTGCTTCCCAAGCAGATGCTCTACCACTGAGCCATAACTTGGGTCCCTCAAGCAGAACTGAGCTTCAGTTAAGAGTCAAAAGCTGCATGTACACATGGCTGGATATTTAGCTGGACATATTCACAACTGGATTTTCCTGGAGAGACAAGACAGTCCCATTGCAAATGATAACTACAACGCAACAACAGCCAAGATCCAAGCCTAGATACTTCCAGATAGGGGGTTTTGCCCATAGAGAAAACTCAAAGCCCACGTATTAATGAGGAACAGGGCTTTTTTTGTCGCAGGAACTCCTTTGGATATTAGGTGACACACCCCTGATGTAGCCAGTCCTCCTTAGGGTTGCCAAGTCCAATTTAAGAAATATCTGGGGACTTTGGGGGTGGAGCCAGGAGACTTTGGGGGTGGAGCCAGGAGACATTGGGGGAGGAGCCAAGAGCAAGGGTGTGACAAGCATAATTGAACTCCAAGAGAGTTCTGGCCATCACATTTAAAGGGACTGCACAAATTTTTAAATGCCTTCCTTCCATAGGAAATAATGAAGGATAGGGGCACCTTCTTTTGGGGCTCATAGAATTGGACCCCCTGGCCCAATCTTTTTGAAACTTGGTAGGTATTTTGGGGAGAGGAACTAGATGCTATACTGAAAATTTGGTGCCTCTATCTCAAAAAACAGCCCCCCCAGAGCCCCCGATACCCGCGGTTCAATTCCCCATCATTCCCTATGGGAATCGTTCATGGAGGTGCATGATGGCTCTGGGGGCGGGGCTTCCCCCGCCGGCCAGCTGGCTGGGGGAGGGGGGAAGCCTGTAAAACCGGGGGATCCCCCTCTGGGACCTGGGGATTGGGAAGCCTAGTCCTCCTGGAGCTTACAGTAGGCCCTGTACTAAGAGCCCTGTAAGCTCTTGGAGGACTGGCTACATCATGAGTGTGTCACCTAATATCCAAAGGAGTTCCTGCTACAAAAAAACAACAACAACACCTTGATGAGGAAAATCATGCTCCACTTGTTTTTCTTCACTTCCAGAATGGCTGTAGGGGAGTGTTCACATAAGTGCGGTTCCCAATAGGGTGGCCCACTCCAAGCAAGGAAATCTGAGGAAACTGGGGGATGGAGCCTGGAAAAGGCAGAATTTGGGGAGGAGAGGGGCCTCAGCAAGAGAGCCAGTTTGGTGTAGTGGTTAAGTGCACAGACTCTTAACTGGGAGAACCAGGTTTGAATCCCCACTCCTCCACCTGCAGCTGCTGGAATGGCCTTGGGTTAGCCATAGCTCTGACAGAGGTTGTCCTTGAAAGGGCAGCTGCTGTGAGAGCTCTCTCAGATCCACCCACCTCACAGGGTGTCTGTTGTGGGGGAGGAAGAGAAAGGAGATTGTGAACCGTTCGGAAACTCTGACATTCAGAGTGAGGGGTGGGGTATAAATCCAATATCATCTTCTTCATATGATGCCATAGAGTCCACCCATGGAAATCACCATTTGCTTCAGGGGAACTGATCTGGCTGTCTGGAGATCAGTTGTGCATCCAGGAAACCGCCAGGCAACTCTAGTTCCCACCCAATCCTGTGCTACTTGCTAGAGATGCTGTTGCAGAGACATGTTTTCCCATCCCCCTGTGGAAGCACACCGAGTGCACAGATGTGCCAGAAGTTACTAGGAGAGAAGCAGACCTCGGCTGGTGAAGACACCCCCATTCGGACAACAGGACCCGTGGAAGTGAGTCAAAAACTCTGTTTGGAACTGGAACCTTGGTGTGTTGTGCCAGGAGGAAGAAAACAGCAGAGCTAATAAACCAGATTTACTGTGTCTGAACCTTGGTTGCAAATGGGGTTGCCAATCCCCAGGTGGAGGCAGGGGATCCCCCAGATTGGAGGCCCTCCCTCCACTTCAGGGTCATCAGAAAGCGGGGGCAGCGGAGAGAAATGTCTGCTGGGCACTCATTATTCCCTATGGAGACCGATTCCCATAGGGAATAATGGTGAATTGATCTGCAAATATCTAGGGCTCTGGTGGGGCTGTTTTGTGAGGTAAAGGCACCACATTTGCAGCATAGCATCCAACACCTCTCTTCAAAAGACCCTCCAACGTTCAAAAAGATTGGACCAGGGGGTCCAATTCTATGAGCCCCAAAAGTAGGTGCCCCTATCCATTATTTCCAAAGAGGGAAGGCATTTATAAGGTGTGCGGTCCCTTTAAATGTGATGGCCAGAACTCCCTTTGGAGTTCAGTTATGCTTGTCACAAGCTTTCTCCTGGCTCCACCCCCAAAGTCCCCAGATAGTTCTTGAATTGGACCTGGCAACCCTAGTTGCCAATAGGGTTGCCAGGTCTGTGTTAGAAAATACCTGGAGACTTTAGGGGTGGAGCTGGAAGAGGGTGGGGTTTGGGGAGGGGAGGGGCCTCAGCAGGGTCCAATGCCAGAGAGTCCACCCTTCCAAGCAACCATTTTCTCCAGGGGAGTTGATCTCTGCCAGCTGGAGATCAGTTGTAAAGGAGATCTTCAGGCCCCTCCTGGAGATTGGCTACTCTAGTCACCAACCTCCAGGTGGGGCCTGGGGATTTCCCAGAATTACAGCTAATCTCCAGGCAACAGAGATCAGTCCCCCTGGAGAAAGCGGCTGCTTTGGAGGAGGGTCAATGGCATTCTGACCTGCTGAGCTCCCTCCCCTCCCCACTAGACTTCACCTACAAAATCTCCAGAGTTGGCATCCCTAGCTAGACTTGAGCCTGAGAGTGAGTGTGTGGCTGAGGTGAGAACAGAACCAGGAAACAGCTTGGCTCACAGCCTTTCCCACAATTTTTCAGCGTATCTCAAGGGCGGATTCACATTCAAACCAGCCAGGTGGATGCAATGGAGGGACCGTTGACAACTAGGGTTGCCAAGTCCAATTCAAGAAATATCGGGGACTTTGGGGGTGGAGCCAGGAGACATTGGGGGCGGAGCCAGGAGCAAGGGTGTGACAAGCAGAATTGAACTTCAAGGGAGTTCTGGCCATCACATTTAAAGGGACAGCACACCTTTTAAAATGCCTTCCTTCCATAGAAAATAATGAAAGATAGGGGCACCTTCTTTTGGGGCTTGTAGAATTGGACCCCCTGGTCCAATCCTTTTGAAACTTGGGGGGTATTTTGGGGAGAGGTACTAGATGCTATACTGAAAATTTGGTGCCTCTACCTCAATAAACAGCCCCCCCCAGAGCCCCCGATACCCGCAGATCAATTCCCCATGATTCCCTATGGGAATTGTTTATGGAGGTGCATAATGGATGTGGGGGTGGGGCTTCCCCCGCCGGCCAGCTGGCTGGGGGAGGGGGGAAGCCTGTAAAACTGGGGGATCCCCTGCTGGGACCTGGGGATTGGGAAGCCTATTGACAACAGACAGGAAATATGGGGGATGGAAGGGGAAGAGAGAGAGACAGAGACACAAACAGCCTGGTTCAAAAACCTATTCCAGATTCCTCAGAGCCCCAATAACTAGGCACTTGATATTCTTCCAGCTCTGCAGCTAATCTTGGGACACATGTTGGAAGGGAGGGACCTGTTATCCCAAACACCGTTATGGAAGGGAAGCCGCACTTAACATGGAACTGGAAGCTTCGCAGGCTGACAGACACGACAGGGGAAAGGGGAGTTGCTGCGGGGAGTGATAGATGGCGAGAACGAGAGACTGATGGAGCTCAGGGATTCTACAAATGCCATCCAGTGTAAATAATGCCTCTCAACAACAAATCAATGCTCCCCAGAGAACCTGTGGTAGAAAAGCGGGGCAAGAAACACGAGACTCCCTCGTCCTACAAAATAACCATTCCCCAGACCTCAACGGTGACACAGCTCCGCCGTTGCCACGAGGTGAAACAATAACCAGTCGGCCTCCTCTAAACCCAGGGCAAAAAAAAAATAGGGACGGGAGACTGCAATAACAAATCAAAGATCCTGAAGGACCCTGCGGTACTGCGCCAGCCTGCGTAGCCCTGGCACACCGAGAACCCGTACAATTATAAATTGGGACTGCGCTCCATGGTCCGCTGAAGATGCGTCAGTTTGACCCCTGTTCCTTTGGCGCAAGGCTCTTTGGACCGCCCACATCTATCCACATTACAAAAGCCACTGCAGGAGTCTCACGTCCTTCCATCTGGCCTGCCTCAGGAAGCAGAAAAGCAGGAAGGGCCCAGGATCCCTAGGGAGGCTTGCCAACTTCCAGGTGGGGCCTGGAGATCCCCCAGAATTACAAATGATGTGTAAAAACGGCTGATTTTGAGGTGCACTGTCATACATCATGACAGACAGACACAACGGGGGAAGGGGGTGCTATGAGGAGGAGGAGGAGAAGAAGATGAAGACGATGTTGGATTTATACCCGGCCCTTCACTCTGAATCTCAGAGTGGCTTATAATATCCTTTACCTTCCTCCCCCACAACAGACACCCTGTGAAGTAGATGGGGCCTGAGAGAGCGCTCACAGAAGCTGCTCTTTCAAGGACAGCTATGCGAGACTCTCTTTCTGCTAGAGCTATGGCTGACCCCGGGCCATTCCAGCAGCTGTGAGTAGAGGAGTGGGGAATAAAACGCAGTTCTCCCAGATAAGAGTCCATGCACTTAACCGCTACACCAAATGAGAATGAGAGACAGATGGAGCCCAGGATTCCCATGGAGGTCCCTCCCCCAAAAACCCCTGCCCTCACCAGGCTCCCGCCCCCCCCAAAGAATATCCAGGCATTTCCCAACCCAGAATTGGCATCCCTCAGAATAAACACAAAATTAGACATTCAAGACACAACGAGCAGGGGCTGCCCCTGCTGACTCTTGGTTGGGAAATTCCTAGAGATTTAGGGCTGGAAACTGGGGAGGGACCTCAGCAAGGGTACACTGCCATAGAGACCATCATTCAAAACCTGTCATTTTCTCCAGGGGAACTGACTAGCCCAGAGATGTTATAATTCTGGAAGTTGGGAAGCCTAGTGGGGGAATAGCAGGTAGGCTGACCTAGGGGTCCAAAAGCCCTTGGGCCAACTGTTCCCTTTTGCTGTAACTGAGCAACATGGCCGCCTCGCTCTGGAACTCTGGGCCGTCTCTTGCATCAGGAGTGACTCAGCGAGAAAACCCTTCTAGCTCTGACTGTCTTCAAAATATAGTCCCTGTTAAAAAAAAGTAGAGGCTGAGCAGGGATCTGTACTTTTATTTCTCCCTTTGTTATCCTGTCTCTATCTTTATCCATCCATCCTCATCTGATATATCATCGGATCATCGATCGGTGCGTTGCTTTCATTTTGTGTCTCTGCGCCTACGTTGATATCTGCCATCATTCAGACAATATCTAGAGGTCTGGAAAGAGTCCCTTAAGATCGGAGCAAACGGTGCTTCGGAGACCGGGAGGGGGGAAATACACACACACACACATTTCTATACACACTGCAACATTTTGGTCAAACTTAGCAAATCAGTACCCTCTCCCCGAATGCCTGGAATATGATAGACAAAAACTGAACACGTCAAATCACCTACAGTCTCATTCGCCCATCATCCATCTCTGTATCATCAACCTTCTGCAATGAGATCAGAGCGGCGGCGCAACCTTGTGTCAGGCCCGAGGGGTGGATTAGGCTGAGAGAGTGTGACTCGTCCAAGATAAAGTAGATTAGGTAGAGAATGAGTCCCTCGATCAGACCCAGAGTCTTTATATGCACCTGGAGCTACTTTATCCTGAGTCAAAACCCCTAGTCTAGCAAGGGTTGATATCAGGGCCTTTTCTGTAGGAAAAGCCCAGCAGGAACTCATTTGGATATTAGGCCACACCCCCTGCCACCATTCCTGCTCAAAAAAAGCCCTGGCCAATATTGTTCCTGACTGATCGCGGCTCTCTAGCGTCTCGGGCAGAGGTTTTTCACATTGTCTACCACCTGGCTCTTTTAACCTGAGAAACTGGAAAGCGAGCCTGAGATCGTGTTAGGGTTGCCAGATCCCGGAAGAGTTGCTAACCTGTCGGTGGTGGCTGGAGATCTCTCTGGATTACAACTGGTCTCCAGGTGACAGAGATTATTCGCCCAGGAGAAAACAGGTGCTTTGGAAGTTGGTCTCTGTGGCATTGTGCCCTGCTGAAGTCCCTTCCTTCTCCAAACTCGACTCTTCCTGAGCTCAGGCTTTGGGGTTTTTTTAGCAGGAACGCAGTTCCAGCTGGTTTGGCATCAGGGGGCGTGGCTTAATATGCAAATGAGTTCCTAGGGGATGGTTTCTACAAAAAGCCCTGCGTGAAACAATGTTGATGTCAGAGGGTGTGGCCTAATATGCAAATATGTTCCTGCTGGACTTTTTCTACACAAAAAATGCCATTCCTGGGCTCCACACCAAATATCTCCAGCTATTTCCCAACCAAAAGCTGGTAGCCCTAGCTCCAAGATGGGGAGTTCCTGGGGGTGGGGCTTGGAGGATAGGGATTAGGGGAAAGTAGTTTATAATGCTGTGCAGCCTCCAAAGAGGCTATTTTCTCCAGGGGAACTGATCTCTATAGTCTGGGGATGAGTTATAATTCCAGAAGACCTCCAGGTACCACATGAGAAGAAGAAGAAGATATTGGATTTATATCCCGCCTTCCACTCCGAAGAGTCTCAGAGCGGCTCACAATCTCCTTTACCTTCCTCCCCCACAACAGACACCCTGTGAGGTGGGTGGGGCTGGAGAGGGCTCTCACAGCAGCTGCCCCTTTCAAGGGCAACCTCTGCCAGAGCTATGGCTGACCCAAGGCCATTCCAGCAGGTGCAAGTGGAGGAGTGGGGAATCAAACCCGGTTCTCCCAGATAAGAGTCCGCACACTTCACCACTACACCAAACTGGCTGCAACCCTTGTGCATGCAACACAGGTGCTTTCCCCCTGAATCTTAGCCATTCCCTGGCACTACTTTGGCCAGTGAAAGCCAGAAAAATGCTTCTGGAATATCTATAGGTCAGGCACGAACATGTTAGTGTTGCTTATCCTGTCCTTCCCCTAAGCATCTTGTAAGGAGAGCTACACTGCCCTTGAACACAGAAGCTCCATTTAGCGAACAGCCATTCGTACAACACTCCCTTCCATCGATTTGCCTAATGCTTTAGTACAGGCGGTCCTTTTCCAAAGGGCCTTCAGCTGAAGCCGATGGACTTTTTTTTTTTGCTGCTGCTGATTGCATTAGTCTCCGGTCTGTGTCCTCGTTTGATTGAATTATTGTAGTTCGGAAGTAATGTTTCGTTTGCATGTTTCTTTGAGGCTTTTAATATTGCATTATGTTAAGTCTGTTGTGCTTGTGGTTCTGGTGGTAAAAGCAAGATGCCTGGAGCCTTTGGGGGTGGGGGACATAAATATGAAGTAAATAAATCGGGAAAGCAAGCTAAGAAAGAAGTCAGGACTACATCTTGTGGCAGTGAGTTCTGTAAGTTAATTATATGTTGTACATGAAATATGGTTTGCTTTCTTTTCTTTTCTTTTTTGTCTGCCATAAACCCGGGATTGTCAATATTCAGTTAGGGGCTGGAAATCTTCCAAAATCCCATCTGTTCTCTAGATGGCAACGATCAGTTCTCAGTTAGGGTTGCCAGCCTCCAGGTGGGGCCTGGAGATCTCCTGCTTTTACAACTGGTCTCCAGCTGGCAGAGATTAGCTCCCCTAGAGAAATGGCCGCTTTGAAGGGAGGACTCTTATGGCATTGTACCTTGCTGAGGCCTCACCCCACACCACACCACCCCTCCCCAAACCCTACCCTATACCAGCTCCACCCTCAAAGTCTCCGGGTATTTTCTAACACAGGCCTGGCAACCCTAGTTCCCCTAGGGCAAATGACTGGTTTAGAAGAAGACAGAAGAAGAAGAAGATATTGGATTTATATCCCGCCCTCCACTCCGAAGAGTCTCGGAGCGGCTCACAATCTCCTTCACCTTCCTCCCCCACAACAGACACCCTGTGAGGTAGATGAAGATATTGGATTTATATCCCGCCCTCCACTCCGAAGAGTCTCGGAGCGGCTCACAATCTCCTTTACCTTCCTCCCCCACAACAGACACCCTGTGAGGTAGATGAAGATATTGGATTTATATCCCACCCTCCACTCCGAAGAGTCTCGGAGCGGCTCACAATCTCCTTTACCTTCCTCCCCCACAACAGACACCCTGTGAGGTAGATGAAGATATTGGATTTATATCCCGCCCTCCACTCCGAAGAGTCTCGGAGCGGCTCACAATCTCCTTCACCTTCCTCCCCCACAACAGACACCCTGTGAGGTAGATGAAGATATTGGATTTATATCCCGCCCTCCACTCCGAAGAGTCTCGGAGCGGCTCACAATCTCCTTTACCTTCCTCCCCCACAACAGACACCCTGTGAGGTAGATGAAGATATTGGATTTATATCCCGCCCTCCACTCCGAAGAGTCTCGGAGCGGCTCACAATCTCCTTTACCTTCCTCCCCCACAACAGACACCCTGTGAGGTAGATGAAGATATTGGATTTATATCCCGCCCTCCACTCCGAAGAGTCTCGGAGCGGCTCACAATCTCCTTTACCTTCCTCCCCCACAACAGACACCCTGTGAGGTGGGTGGGGCTGGAGAGGGCTCTCACAGCAGCTGCCCTTTCAAGGACAACCTCTGCCAGAGCTATGGCTGACCCAAGGCCATTCCAGCAGGTGCAAGTGGAGGAGCGGGGAATCAAACCCGGTTCTTCCAGATAAGAGTCCGCACACTTAACCAATTCACCAAACTGGCTCTCCGAGTAGTTGTTTAGAGTAGTAGTAGTTTAGAGTAGTCGACAACTCCTGGTCAGGAAATTCCTGGAGATTTATGGGGTGGAGTCTGGGGGGATTGGAAGGGACAGATTTTGGAAGCACATAATGCCTTGGAGACCAACTTCCAAAGCAGATATTTTCCTCCAGGGGAACAGATCTCTGTCAGCTGGAGGCCACTTGTAATTTCGATGGATCTCGCCACTCCTTGGTGGTTGGCAACCCTACTTCGGAGGGTGCCCTCTATGGCATCATACCCCATCAAAATCCCTCTTTTCAAACCGTGCCCTCCCCAGGCTCCACCCCCAAATCTCCATTTCCACCCCCCAAGCATGAATTGGTAGCTTTAGGCAAACCCATTGCCCAATCAAGTTACTTTTGTATCTCTCCATATTATCCTGTTTTTCTCTCTGGCATCGATCCTCAGATTCTCTCTCTCTCTCTCTCCACCAAGACGGTGTGAGTTGCTCATTGGAGAAAGCCACATATTTCACAAGCAGGAGTACAGCCATTCAACTGCATATTTTTGTTGCCTGTCATTAACATCTTTTGCATATCCTTCTTGCAAATGGAACAGATGCCAGAAATACAGCTGCTAAAGATGTTCCAGTTGTTCGACAAGATTCTCATTCTGAAATGGTTTGCCCTCAAGGGTGTGGGTGTGTGTGTGGGGGAAACGACGTCAGTCCTTGAAATGCCTTGATATACGAGCATGGAACCCATCACAGCCATGAAACAAAACAGAACGAGAATCGGGACAATTTATTTCACGGAGCATTTATACAAATTCCTCTTTACTACATACTTCACCATCTCTGATCTGTTAGATTCCAGCCCGCCCCCATCAAGCTGTTCAATTTATCTTTGTAACCTCAGATTGCCAAGTCTTACCTTGGCTTCAGCGGGGGATAATACTCACAGATGCAAAGCTGGGGACCATAGAGTTTTTACCCAAAGGCTAGAGTGTCCCTGGCACATGCCCAGTGTGTGGGTAACGTCATCATACCAGGCACGTTGCATGATGACTAAGCTCTTCTGGGGCAGGGATCCCGCCAGTGACATACTCTGTGCTGGCAGGTTGGGGGCCCCCATACTGGGGGATCCCCTCCCCCATGTGGGAGCTTGCCAGCCCTATTGTAACCATAAGTTCTAGAAACCTGGCCTTTTATTTTAGAGAACAAACACTGACATTTTCAATACTCTTGAAAGAGATCCCACAGGGTGGCTTAGTGCTACTCTATCCCGATACTGTCTATAGTAGTGTTCTCCAACGTGGAGTTGGTGGGCACTGTGGCACCCACAAGTACTTCCCTCAGCACCCACCAAGCTTTTCAGAAAGTTGGTGGGGCCACTGTAAAGCGGGCCTCGTTACTGGCTGCCTCATTCAAATGCAAGGCTTTTCCATTGGAGGATCAGAAAGACTGTTAAGTTTTCCTCGTGTCACTGTTTGGTTCCTGATCTCCTTGAGGCTCTCCTTCTCCCCAGGAGATGTGAGAGGGGAGGTATTCCTTTTGGTTCCACCCCCTGCAGAAACCATTTGGGGTTTGGCTCCACCTTCTTTGGAAGCCATTTGGAGTTTGGCTCCACCTTCTGTGCAAGCCATTTTGGATTTGGCTCCACCTTCTGTGGAAGCCATATTTAGGTTGATGCTCATAACTTCTCAAAATTCCAAAAGTGCCCACAGGCTCAAAAAAAGGAGGAGGGAATCACTGGTCTACGGCTTTGAGTGACCCACTGCATTATGGGACAGATTCCAATGCACAGGATTCCTATGCTTGTTTTAGTGCCCTACTAATGCCTGCTCCATGAGCACATTTGAAAACATGCTAACATATCTTGCAGACTCGCCATAAACCTTCCATGTTTCCAGTTTGGTGTAGTGGTTAAGAGCGGTGGACTCTAATCTGGAGAACTAACTTTCTTTCTTTCTTTCTTTCTTTCTTTCTTTCTTTCTTTCTTTCTTTCTTTCTTTCTTTCTTTCTTTCTTTCTTTCTTTCTTTCTTTCTTTCTTTCTTTCCTTCTTCTTCTTCTTCTTCTCCTCCTCCCCCCCCCTTCTTCTTCAACCGTTTGAGAGAAAGCTCCTCCAAACTCTGTATTTATTTAGATCTTTATACCCTGCTTTTCTCCCCAATGGGGACTCAAATCCACCTGTATCATTCTCCCCTCCTCCATTTTATCTTCAGAACAACAATTTGGCTTTCCTCGACTAGAGCCGGGGCATTTGCCATCCACTCTCTGCCAAGTATCATCCATGCCCTGCAGTTATTGCAGTTCCGCAGGGCTTGTAAGGCAGAGGCATCCCACCAGCAGTGTTCCCTCTAAGCTGAGTTAGCGCGAGCCAGCTCCCAGATTTTTAGCCTCCAGCTCACGCATTTTTGTCTTAGCTCTGGAAGGATGGCCCCAGAGCACAAGAATTTATGCAGGAGCTCACAACTGTAATGCCAGGAGCTCGCAAAGTTGAATTTTTGTTCACAAGACTCTGCAGCTTAGAGGGAACATTGCCCACCAGGTTGAGGACAGCGACGGTTCCATCTACTGGCACTCCTTCCTGCTTCCCCTTCCCCGTCAGGCAGTGATGCAATTGGCTATCTTAGCATCATCTCTTTAGGCGCACTGTTGTTTCTCTGTCCTGCTTTACTGCGTTTTTTTAATTGTTCTGACTTATGTGTTCTTGGGCTGCGTCTTACGTTGTACATTGCCCTGAGTCCTGTTTTTACAGGGGAGGCAAACCCAAAATAGAAATAACAACAAGAACAGCAACAACCAGGGGAAGATTAGACAGAGCAGGGTTGCCAACCTCCAGCTGAGACCTGGAGTTCTCCTAGAATCCTGACATCTGCAGATTAGAGACATCAGTTCCTCTGCAGAAAATGAAAGCTTTGGACCATGGACTCTGTGGTTGGGTACAGCCAGGCAGCTTGCGGTGGCAGCCTTCCGGCTCAGGAAAAAGCCGGAAAAGGGACAGGCTGCGTGCGTCCCAGAGGAGCGATCACATCACTCATGCACTGGGGGAGGCTGTTGTGTATGTGACTCTGTGTTTCATGTGGGTTGTGAAGTTCCTGCCTGGCTCACCGGAGCCTCTAGGTCTGAGCTTGGGGACATTGTGACCGATTTCGCACTCACCCTTACACCGCACTCACGTCCGTCTTCTCAGCATGGCGTCCTCCTGATTTCCCACTATTTGCGCCGGGGCTGCAGCAAACATCGCGGTTTTCATGCAGCAAACGGAAACCGCTAAAACCCAGTTTCTGTTTGCTGCGTGAAAACTGCGATGTTTGCTGCAGTCCCGGAGCAAAGAGTGGGAAATCGGGAGGATGCCGCGCTGAGAAGATGGACGTGAGAGCGGCGTAAGGTGAGTGAAAAATTGGTATGAGACAATGGGAAGCAGGATCCAAAACTCTGCTTCCCCGGACCAATTGCAAGCCCCTGCTGGTTCAAATGGTCCAATGATGCGCAAGCGTGGGAACTTTGGGGTGTGTATTTTTGGCCCCATTGGCCTAGATCAGTAGTTTAAGTGTTGCCATGCTGTAATCACAAATAAAGAGCTGTGATCAACTCTACCCGAGTCTCCTCATGTATCAAATCCAGCACTTTTCAGAGACACTTCCCTGGCACTCAGGGGCCGCTCAGACAGATGGGAAAGGCAACAGGAAAGTGCTTCAGAGATTTACCACCAGTTAGTATCTGGTGGCTTTCTGAAGTGGCATACAGGCGTCAGAGGACAAGGTAAGGGCAGGAGCAAGGTGGAAACCAGATGTGCGTGTTTCAGCCCGACGTTTTAATCCAGATGTGGGTGATGCCTGTGTTGGCCCAAATGGGCCATTTGAATTCAGCCTATGACATCAGATCTCTAGCGAGGTAGTTCCCTTCCCCCAGACGCCAGGTTCTACCCCCATATCTCCAGGAATTTCCCAGCCCAGAGCAACCTCAAGTGAGCGTCCATGGTGAAGTTGGGGATTCAGACTAGGATTGCCAGCTCTGGGTTGGGAAATTCCAGGAGATCTGAGGACGGTGTTCCTGGAGAAGGCAAAAGCAGGGGAGAGAACGGACCTCTGCGGGGTATAATTTCATAGAGTCCCCCCTCCAAAGCAGCCATTTTCCCCTGGGGAACTGACCTTGGCCATCTGGAGATTAGCAGTAATAGTGGGAGATCTCCAGGCGGCCACCCAAATTCAAACCCAGGTCTCTTAGAGCCCAGTCTTGCACTCTAATAGGCAAGGGCAGGGGATCCCCTGGTTTGGAGGCCCTCCCCCCGCTTCAGGGTCATCAGAAAGCGGGGGGGGGGGGGAGATGACTGCCGGGCACTCCATTATACCCCATGGAGATCGATTCCCATAGGGTATAATAGAGAATTGATCTGTGGATAACTGGGGCTCTGAGGGGCTGTTTTTCGAGATGGAGGCACCAAATTTTCAACGTAGCATCTGGTGCCTCTCCTCTAAACATCCCCCCCAAGTGTCAAAAAGATTGGACCAGGGGGTCCAATTCTATGAACCCCAGAAGAAGGTACTCCTATCCTTCATTATTTCCAAACGGAGGGAAGGCATTTAAAAGGTGTGCCGTCCCTTGAAATGTGATGGCCAGAACTCCCTTTGGAGTTCAATCATGCTTGTCACACCCTTGCTCCTGGCTCCACCCCCAAAGTCTCCTGGCTCCACCCCCAAAGTCCTCAGATATTTCTTGACTCGGACCTGGCAACCCTACTCTCTAAACTGGTTCTCCTGAAACCACGGAGCATGTCTTTTGTCAAAGATATAAGCAATTAAGAACGCAGCTGGCTGATCCACTGGTTCCCAACACAGACATGCCTGTAGCATGTAAGCTCCGATTTTTGCTCCGTGGTTTTGATCTGGCTATTACAGTTCCCGTCGTGGAATTTATTCTGGGTTTGTTTGAGTATAAAGTACATGAGGAGAACCTAAAGAATTTATATATGATTAAATAAATTATAGCAAATAAAATAATTAAAAGGAAAAAGGTTAGCTCACAGCCCAGAGAGAGACAGACAGACAGAGTGAGACAGAGAGAGACAGAGAGAGAGAGTCTGACACTTTGACCACAGTGGGACACTTCCAGGCATGTATATAATGGGTCATGGTCTAGTGTTCCAAACAGGACCAGCCCTGACACAAGGCAAACTAGGTGAATGCCTAGGGTGCTGGCCTTTTGGGGGTACTGAATCGGGTGCCCCCCATGTGATCCGGTGATGTTATCTGTGCAGGGAGGGGGGGGGGAGAAGTTAGCCTTGCCTAGGGTGCTAGACAGTCTAGGGCCGGCCCTGGTCCCAAAGGAGCCTTACCATGATCTTTCCAACGTTTTGGAAAGAGGCAGGGCTTTTTTTTTTTTTTTTTGGAGCAGGAACGCACAGGAATGCAGTTCCGGCTGGCCTGCTCCACCGCATGTGGTTCTCTCTCCAGCCATGTTTCTTTTTTTAGAGGGGTGAAACAAGGTCTCTCAATGGACTGTGTGAGAACTCACATCCATGAAATGCAGCTGATGGCACTATACTGTTCTGTGCCAATATGCAGAAATAAGCCTGCTGAATGGGTGATGCCGTTTTCAGTGACATCATGGGGTGTGGCCTAATAGGCAAATGATTTCCCGCTGGGCTTTTTCTACAAAAAAAGCCCTGGAAAGAGGTACCATTGGGGGAGAGATACCCAAGTTGAGAACCCACCAAACTTGTGCTACTACTTCTAGGAAGGCTCTCCATTTCACCAAATGTCTCCATCACCTCTCACTTTCTTCCCTTTGCACTAGGGTTACCATATTTTGTTTCTGTTCTTAAAAAGGACACTTTCCCTGAATGACTACTTCAAATAAGGGATCACTATGGCAAAGTTTATTTTAAATACCTACTACTACTTAAGCTGCCATAATAGCTACTAACTAGGAAGATTCCTAACCTTCCAACCCAAGAAGAGAACCTTTTCATCAGGTTTTTTAAAAGAGCCCCAAAGTGAACAGACACCAGAACAAGAAAGCACGTTCCTCTAAAAAATAGGATATTGGTAACCCTATCTCGTACTGATTCTTCTGCATACTATTTAGGAGCCAGGACTCTGTATTAATAGACTGAACCCCAACGCCCCTGTGGCTTGTTGCCAAAACATGCGAATGAATGAAACTTGTTGCCTTAAAACATTCATATTTGTGTGCGTCACTGCAAGAAAACACTTTTAACAGCGTTTTTCCCTGGCTTCTTTCTTTTCATGTGGGATTTCGCATCTTTGTACTGAGGATTAAAAGATCTCCTTTAAGAAATATAAAACTGTTGGTTAGCAACCTCTCTCTCTCTCTCTCTCTCTCTCTCCCTTTCTCTCCCCCCGACTCAACAATAGGGTTGCCAAAACTGAGTTTGGAAATCCTTGGAGATTTGGGGGTGGACTCCTGTAGAGGGTGGACCTTGGGGAAGGGAGAGCATTCACCCTCCAAAACAGCAATTGTCTCCAGAAGAACTGAATTCCATTGTTTGGAGAAAAGTTGGTATTCTGGGAGATCTCCAGACATCACCTGGAGGCTGGCAAACATACTCTCTAGCCTTCTCCTTCTGCTCTTGTAGGGCTGTCGGTGGGGCCTGGAGATCTCCCACTTTTACAACTGAACTCCAGCTGGCAGAGATCAGCTCCCCTGGAGAAAATGGCTACTTTAAAGGTGGATTTTATGGCACCAGCCCCTGCTGAGGCCCCTCCCCTCCTTAAACTCACCCTCTCCCTGATCCACCCCCAAAGTCTCCAGGTATTTTCCAACACAGACCTGGCAACCCTACCCCTCATACAATCATAGAGTTGGAAGGGGCCATAGAGGCCACTTTAGTCGAACTCTATGATTATATGTGGGGAGGCTCCATGTTTGAGTGGTATAGTTATCTGCTTGGCATACAGAAGGTCCCAAGTTCAGTTCCCGGCATCTCCAGTTAAAAGGAACAGGCAGCAGGTGATGTGAACGAGTGAAAAGCTGCCAATCAGGGTAGACAATACCGACTTTGATGGACCCCAATGTAAAGGTAGCTTTGGGTGATTCTACTAGCTGAAGCATATGAACATACGAAGCTGCCTTATACTGAATCAGACCTTTGGTCTATCAAAGTCAGTATTGTCTTCTCAGACTGGCAGCAGCTTTCCAGGGTCTCAAGCTGAGGTTTTTCACACCTATTGGCCTGGACCCTTTTTTGGAGATGCCAGGGATTGAACCTGGGACCTTCTGCTTCCCAAGCAGATGCTCTACCACTGAGCCACGGTCCCTCCCAAAGCAAAGTTAGGGTTGCCAATCCCCAGGATTTCCTGCTCCGTATTCCGCATTTCTCTGTTTGGGTTGCTTAATCCCCAGGTGGAGGCAGGAGATCCCCTGGTTTGGAGGCCTTCCCCTCTGAGGATCATCAGAAAGTGGGGAAGGGAGGGAAATGTATACTGGGCACTCCATTATTCTCTATGGAGACCGATTCCCATAGGGTATAATGGAGAATTGATCCATGGGTATCTGGAGCTCTTTTTTGATGTACAGCAGGGGTGGCCAACGGTAGCTCTCCAGATGTTTTTTGCCTACAACTCCCATCAGCCCCAGCCAGCATGGCCAATGGCTGGGGCTGATGGGAGTTGTAGGCAAAAAACATCGGGAGAGCTACCGTTGGCCACCCCTGATGTATAGGTTATTTTTTGAGATAGGCTATTTTTCGAGGTAGAGGCACCAAATTTGCAGCATAGCATCCAGTGCCTCCTCAAAACACCCTCCAAGTTTCAAAAAGATTGGACCAGGGAGTCCAAATCTATGAGCCCAAAAAGAAGATGCCCCCATCTTTCATTATTTCTAGTGGAGGGAAGGCATTTAAAAGGTGTGCGATCCCTCTAAATGTGATGGCCAAAACTCCCTTTGGAGTTTGATTATGCTTGTCGCAACCTTGCTCCTGGCTCCACCCCAGTGTCTCCTGGCTCCACCCCCAAAGTCCTCAGATAACTGGACTTGGCAGCCCTAGGCAAGGCGTGGCCTGAAACGGAACCTAAAGCTGCTCCTTACTGAGAAGAAGAGGAGGAGGAGGAGGAGGGCGAAGTTCACATTGTGCAAAGGTTAGATCCAGTTCATTCTTCGGTAGCTCAAGTTTTTCAAAAGGGTCTCTTATTGTTGTGATCAATTGTGCACCTGGCAAGGGTTATCTTATTGATTTTGACCTCCCGGACAAACTCAAGGATAGGGCTTCAGAATATCTCAGAATAACTCTCTTTAAATCACTTATCCCAGCCAAGCCAGTATGAGGAGGGGTGGGCAACTCTAGGGTTGCCAGCCTCCAGGTGGGGTCTGGAGATCCCCCGCTTTTACAACTGATCTCCAGCTGGCAGAGATCAGCTCCCCTGGAGAAAGTAGGTAGAAAACAGTGGCGGCACAGTATCAAACAAGTACCCCCCAAAACAACTGCACCAAAAATACCAAACACTTGATCAGAAAATTAACAGTATATTATGAAAGTACACAAGCATCCAAAATTTCATAATGAGTAATAAAAATGAACAGACATATACAAAAGTCCCGTACAAAAGGTAGGTTTCACTGGGTGAGTCCGAAGAAATTCATAAATCTTCACCGGGTAATGTACTCCAAAGTAATCCCCAGAACGGAGTCCGTCCACAGATGTCGGCTTCGAAGGAAAATTCACCTTCACGTGAATCAGCGGCTTGACACCATGTTCCGCTGATTACAGCTTTTTCATAAGCCAACTAAACTTCTGAAGTCACCCTGACCAGTTCTCGGACACGCTCCTTTTCAGTTTCTCAAGTGACTCCCCAAACCCCACCCTCTCCCAGCTCCACCCCCAAAGTCCCCAGGTATTTTCCAACACAGACCTAGCAACCCCAGCCTCACTTGACAGCCTGATTGTCAGGCTGTATGGGGATGAGCAATGAACGGTTCAGGCACCCTTGGCAAGGCTAACTTCTGGCGCCACATGGGGAGCACCCAATTCAGCACCCCCAGAAGGACAGCACCCTAGGCAATCGCCTGGTTTGCCTAGTGGCAGAGCCAGCCCTGGGTTCAGGGCAGCATCTGCTGCAGCTGAATGCACAGCAGTGGAGTAGACCCCGCTAAGTATAGGGTCTCGGGCAGATGCCCCAGATATCCCATGACTAGCACTGCCCCAGTACCAGGCAAACTGCTACCAGCCAGGATAGGCAATGCAGGTCTGGCCCTCCAGCATAAGGCAGCTTCTTCTATCATAAGGAAAAGGAAAGGTCCCCTGTGCAAGCACTAGTCGTTTCCGACTCTGGGGTGACGTCGCTTTCACAATGTTTTCACGGCAGACTTTTTACGGGGTGGTTTGCCATTGCCTTCCCCAGTCATCTACACTTTTCCCCCAGCAAGCTGGGGACTCATTTTACTGACCTCGGAAGGATGGAAGGCTGAGTCAACCTCAAGCCGGCTACCTGAAAACACAGCTTCCGCCAGGGATCGAACTCAGGTCGTGAGCAGAGCTTAGGACTGCATTACTGCAGCTTTAACACTCTGCGCCACGGAGCTCTTCTATCATAAACAGGGCATTTTTTTGTAGAAGAAGCCCAGTGGGGACTCACTTGCATATCAGGCCACACCCCCTGTCACCAAGCCAGCTAGAATTGTGTTCCTGTGCATTTCTGCTAAAAAAAAAAAGGTCCTGATCTTAAACCTCCCGCAAAAACTGGAAGCAAGCTTTCGAAACAACATAGACCTCTTTATTTTCAGGCAAAGGTCCTCAAATGTCAAAATAAAGGGGAAGAGGGGAATCTAACTACAGTGCTGCAATTCAAAAGCCCTCTCAAAGAGCAGAGGAGGGAAAGTCTCACACCGCGCTACCTGGGTTGCAAATCTCCTCTCGGTTGCATTGCAAATCTTCTCCCCTGTAGTTTGGGTGCCTGCACAGGGTTTCCCCCTCCGCCGCCACCCTGCTGCCCTGCATTTTCAACCGCCGGTATCAGATTGCTATAATTAGCTGGATAAACAAACAGATGAACTGCTATAATCAACATATTAATAAACAGCTTTCCCCGACAATATACGATATTACCGCGTTTTGATCTCGTTTTCATATATTCATTCAAATGGTATGGAATAATTGTGCGTGGTACGGCATCGCTGGGGGAGGCGGGGGGCGGGGTGGGGAGAAGGAAAAGAAGTGCGGAGAAAGGGATGTTTGGATGGCAAAGGATCTGGGGATCAGGTCTAGCTTCTCGGCCACGAGGACTAGCAACTTGCGTTTTAAAAAAGCAGTTCTGGGTGTTCTGCAAACAATTCTGCAGCTGCTCCTGGGTTTCCCTCACCCTTCGTCATGCTTGTATGGCACTGTGAAATACCACAGGCTTCCGACTCTCCTGTAGATGGATCTAGGCAGGGCTTTTTTTGGTAGCAGGAACTCCTTTGCATATTAGACCACACACCCCTGATGTAGCCAGGCCTTGAATTCAGCAGCTCACAGAAGCGCAGCTCCTGAACCTTTCTGACGGTTCTCCCTCCTCCTCCCCACCTTGTCCATTGAATAGTTCACTGAATAGTAGGTGCAGCTGCAAAACAATCCCTGGATGAGCTCCTCCACCTATTTTTCTACAAAACCACCCCTGGTTGTAACCAATCCTCCAAGACCTTACAGAGCTCTTCATACAGGGCCTACCGTGAGTTCCAGGACAATTGGCGACATCAGGGGTGTGTGGCCTAATATGCAAAGGAGTTCCTGCTACCAAAAAAAAAGTCCTGGATCTAAATAACAGGGTTGCCAGCTCTGGGTTGGGAAATACCTGGAGATTTGGAGGCGGAGCTTGGGGAGGGCAGGGTTTGGGGACCGCAGCTGGGTAGAGTGCCACAGATTCCACCTTCTAAAGCAGCCATGTTCGCCAGGGAAACCAAGCCTGGCCTTCTTCTATGAAATCTCCAGGTGCCACCTGGAGGTTGGCAACCACCGTGCAGGGAGAGGACCCCACCATGATTCTGCAAGGACCGTGAACAAATATTGGAGGCCTTTTAAAGGGAAGCTGTGGGGGATCCCAGTTCAGATAAAGGACACGTTTGCGTGGCTGGGGGACAGACCGTCCTCCGTGGTTTTGCTAATAAGAAGTGACTCCTCCGTCAGAACGGAGCCCTAGAAGGCAAAGCGAGATGTCTGCTCTTCTTTCTTTTTTTAATTCCCAGTGCATTGTGACCCTGCTGAAAATTCTCTCCCCCAACCCATCTGCAATCCACTTTTAAAAGGAAGGGTATTCAGGGAAGAGCCACGGCTCAGGAACAAAATGTCCCTTTGGCATGCAGTGTTTAATTGATTGAATTGTATTGTTATTATGGTCTATTGTTTTATTATTGTGAGGTGCCCTGAGCCTGCTTTGGCAGGGAGGGCAGGGTAAATACCTAATAAATCAAATCAAAAGGACCCAGGTTCCCATAGGGTATAATGAAGAATTCCCATAGGCTATATTGGAGATTGGATCCTGGGTATCTGGGGAGGCTGTTTTTGGAGGTAGAGGCACCAAATTTTCAACATAGCATCCGGTGCCTCTCCGCAAAACACCCTCCAAGTTTCAAAAAGATTGGACCAGGGGATCTGATTCTATGAGCCCCCAAAAATGATCCTTCATTGTTTCCAAATGGAGGGAAAGCATTTAAAAGGCGTGCAGTCCCTTTAAATGTGATGGCCAGAACTCCCTTTGGAGTTCAGTTGTGCTTGTCCCAACCTTGTCCCCAGCTCCACCCCCAAAGTCTCCTGGCTCCACCCCCCAAAGTTCCCAGATGTTTCTTGAGTTGGACCTGGCAACCCAAAGCTGTGGGTTTCTTCCTTCACTATCAAACCCACTCACCGGACTCAGTTTCCCCCTCCCCCAGGTCTGCCCAGATCCCCATATTTTGTCATTTCAAGAGTTGGCAGCCATCCGTGCCCAGAGGGCTGCCTTCCACTTTGGAATCTGTGAACGGCACACATCACGTCTAGGAGCATCAGGTCTAGCCTGCAGGGCACTTTATCTAGCAGGAGTTCCCCTGCATATTAGGCCACGCCTCCCATGTAGCCAATCCTCCCAGAGCTTCGAGGGGTCAGTACAGGGCCTACTGCAAGCTCCAGAAGGATTGGCTACATCAAGGGGCGTGGCCTAATATGCAGAGGAGCTCCTGCTAGAAAAAGAGCCCTGGTAGGACACCTGGTCCAGGGCTCAGCCACCCCTCCCCTCCACCTTAGAAGTCCAGGAGAAGTCGCCCAAATAAAGATCTCTCTGCCGCAGCTTCGACCGAAGCCGCCTTTTCCAGTTTGAGAAACGGATGGAGCGCATCGAGGCTCTGATTTCATTCTGATGTGTTATTTTAGCCCCATCTTCCAAGAATAAACTGACAAAACGGCCATGACTCATGAGACGTAGGATTTAATGACCATGGTGGGCTTGCATACAGTACGGAGCAGCGCTGCCGTTCTTGGAAAGAAAGAATGAATCACTGGGAAAGTGACGGGTCTGTTTTGGGGATGGGACAGGAGGAGGTGACGGCACAGACACGCTTTGGCTAACAGACCCTGTTCTGCTGACTGGTGCCAATTCCTGGAGCGTGCTATTCCACTTCCTTCCACTAGGTGCCTCTACCACCACTGTCCTGCTGGGGACTTCCTGCCAGGAGGGACAGACTCCTGACCCCCCTCTCAGTTCTTTTCTTTTCTTTTTTGTATATGTGTGTGTGTGTGTCTCTGCAGCTGAAAGTCATGTTGACCTCTGGTGACCAGTGACCAACCTCTACTGGGGACCTTGAGGATATTCAGGGAAGTGGTTGAATAAGCCCGCTCCTGCCTCCCGACTGGGTATTTCAAGGACAGTCTCCAACCCAGTTACTAACCACAGTCAGCCTGCTTAGCTTCCAAGATCTGACGAGATCGTGCTTACCTGGTCTATCCAGGTCAGGAACCCTGCCCCCCTTCTTGGTTCTGAGGCCTGGCCTCAAGGTTTCCTGCTGCCGTCTGCTGGGTCACCACAGGGACTCTTCTACAGCCTTGGCTGCACCTGGGAGAATAGCCAGTTGCCAACTGCTTGTCTTCCCCCCTCCCAAGACTCCCTTCTTAAAGTAGCATAGTCTGAGGTGGTTGGGGAATTATGCGGCACGCAGATTTACTGCCAGCATTCAAAATAGTAACCAGGGGTGGAATTCTAGCAGGAGCTCCTTTGCATATTAGGCCACACCCCCTGATGTAGCCAATCCTCCAAGAGCTTACAAGAAAGAGCCTTGTAAGCTCTTGGCGGATTGGCTACATCAGGGGGTGTGGCCTAATATGCAAAGGAGCTCCTGCTAGAATTCCGCCACTGAGTAAAAAGTTTGTTAAAAGGAGACAAAAGGTTACACAAGCTTACTTTTAACACCCTGCCAGATCAGCAACCAGAAGGACAAAGAAAAGTTGGTCTTAAACGCATCCTACCTCCCTTGGTTCTAGATGTTTGAAACAGAGCAGGCAATGCCAAGCTTTCTAAGTTACGAAATGTTCTAAGGATGTCTCATTACCTCTGGCTTCCTGCATCCAACCAGCCAAGCCTGGACGCAGGTTCAAGATGGCTGCTGGCCTGTGGACCAGAGATAGGGTTGCTAATCCCCAGTTGGGAGGGAAGAGGATCCTCTGGTTTGGAGGCCCTCCCCCCACTTCAGGGTTTTCAGAAAGCAGGGGAAGGGGTTTGAATGACCACTGGGCAATCCATTATACAATGGATACAATGGATAATTTATCCCTGAGTATCTAGGGCTTGGGGGTGTTTTTGAGGCTGAGACACTACATTTTTAGCATAGCATCTTGTGCCTCTCCTCAAAACACCCCCAAAGTTTTAAAAAGATTGGACCAGGGGGTCCAATTCTGTGACCCCCCCCAGAAAAGGTGCCCGCTTCTATTATTTCCAATGGAGGGAAGGCATTTAAAAGGAGCACAGTCCCTGTGATGGCCAGAACTCACTTTGGAGTTCAATCATGCCTGTCACACCCTTGCTCCTGGCTCCACCCCAAAGTCTCCTGGCTTCACCCCCAAAGTCCCCTAATATTTCCTGGCAACTCTAACCAGAGCTCAGCAATCTGTCCCCTTCCAAGGCCCAGCACCAAGAGACCCTTCCCTCCTGGGTGCAAGCAGTTTTATTAAACCTTTGACCCCACCCATTTCACACCACTCTCCACCACTTTTGACCTGGTCCGCCTAGGTCCCAGGTGCATCTTGGGACACCCAGGTGCTTCCTGGGATCACACAGGTGTATCAAGGGAACCCTCCTTGAAGGCATTCTGGGAAGTCTCCACGAGTCACCTGGTGATTCCCAATGTTTCCTCTAAGCTGCACAGTCTTGTGAGCAAAAATTCTACTTCGTGAGCTACAGGTATTAAAGTTATGACCTACTGGCGTTAAAGTTGTGAGCTGCTGTATAAATGATTGTGTTCTGGGTCATCCTTCATGAGCTAAGACAAAAATGTGTGAGCTGAAGGCTAAAAATCTGTGAGCTGGCTCACAGTAACTCAGCTTAGAGGGAATACTGGTGATTCCTAACACCAAATCCCTTAGTCATTTGCATAACTAGGGCTGGTAACTGACCTAGCTTACTGCCCTTCCAGAGAAAAAAAAAGGTAAAGGTAGTCCCCTTTGCAAGCACCAGTGGTTTCCGACTCTGGGGTGATGTTGCTTTCACAACGTTTTCACGGCAGACTTTTTACGGGGTGGTTTGCCATTGCCTTCCCCAGTCATCTACACTTTCCCCCCAACAAGCTGGGTATTCATTTTACCGACCTCGGAAGGATGGAAGGCTGAGTCAATCTGGAGTCGGCAACCTGAAATCGAACTCAGGTCGTGTGAGCAGAGGGCTCCAACTGCAGTACTGCAGCTTTACCACTCTGTGCCACAGGGCTAGGGTAGCGTAAAATGGTTTTGGTAGCACTTCTTTGGAGTCGTTCTGGACGGAGAAATTCAAATGCAGCTTTACCACCCTGCGCCACGGGGCTCTTTTCCAGAGAGAAGAGACAAACGAATGAAATACAGAGTGGAGGAGGGAGAAAGGCATTCATCCCAAAGGGTTTTTGAGCCTATGGTGGGTTGGTTTTCGGTTAGTGAGCCAGCATGATGTAGCGATTAGAGCATCAGACTAGACTAGAACTTGGGAGACCCACGTTTGAATCCCCACTCTGTCATGGAAGTTTGCCTGAGCGACCTTGGGCCAGTCACGCTCTCTCAGCCTCACCTACCTCACAGCGTTGTTGTCAGGATAAAAGACAGGAGAGGAGGACCTCGTAAGCTGCTTTGGGCCCCCATTGGGAAGAAAGGCGCGGTATAAATTAAGTAAATAAATAAACCCTTTCCCCAAGACCAGGGGTTTTTTTTGTAGCAGGAACTCCTTTGCATGTTAGGCCACACACCCCTGATGTAGCCAGTCCTCCAAGAGTTAACAGTAGGCCCTGTACTAAGAGCCTTGTCAATTCTTGGAGGATTGGCTACATCAGGGGTGTGTGGCCTAATATGCTATGAAAAAAGCCCTGCCCAAGACCCTTCGGCTCAATTGGAAAAATAAGTTCCTCTATGTAGATTCAGGTAGGTCGATAGCTGTGTTGGCCTGAAGCAATAGAATAAAATTTGAGTCCAATGGCACCTTTTAGACCAATAAAGTTTAATTCTGGGTAGAAGCTTTTATGAGGAGGAGGATATTGAATTTATACCCCACCCTATACTCCGAATCTCAGAGTGGCTTAGAATCTCCTTTACCACCCTCCCCCCCCCCCCACAGCAGATATCCTGTGAGGTAGGTGGGGCTGAGAGGGCTCTCCCATAAGCTGATCTTTCTAGGACAGCTCTGCGAGAGCTATGGCTGACCCAAGGCCATTCCGACAGCCGCAAGTGGAGGAGTGGGGAATCAAACCCGGTTCTCCCAGATAAGAGTCTGCACACTTAACCACTACGCCAAACTGGCTCTTCTGCATGCACAAAATGTACATTAAACTGGACTCAGACTTTGTTCCAGTACGTACTCAGTTATAGACACCTGCGGATTGGTAGCAATGATATTGCCTGAAGAAACACATCAGATCCCCAACTAGAAACCCTCCAGCAGCTGCTAGTTTGCAGCCTGATTGTCCGGCCTCTCCAGATCTTGCCAGAGCTCAGAAGCTAAGCAGAGTATTGTAAAATTTGCCGGTATTTCTTGTGGTCCTTTGCCCCTTTTTTATTTTAGGCACTGGTTAACTTTTTAAAAAGGTAAAGGAAAGGTCCCCTTTGCAAGCACCAGTCGTTTCCGATTCTGGGGTGACGTTGCTTTCACAATGGGTGTTTTCGCACTTACCTTTTACTGGCGCGACCATCCTCCTCACGCCGGCGGATCTGCAGTGATTTCGCACTAGAAGCGCCGGCGCAGCCCATTGCGCCGGCTACTTCCGTCGCTAAGCCAGCGCAAACGGAAACTGCCAAGAAGCAGGAAAACGTTTGCGCTGGCTTAGCGACGGAAGTAGCCGGCGCAATGGGCTGCGCCGGCGCTTCTAGTGCGAAATCACTGCAGATCCGCCGGCGTGAGGAGGGTCGTCGCGCCAGTAAAACGTAAGTGCGAAAACACCCTATGTTTTCACGGCAGACTTTTTACGGGGTGGTTTGCCATTGCCTTCCCTAGTAATCTACACTTTCCCCCCAGCAAGTGGGTACTCATTTTACCGACCTTGGAAGGATGGAAGGCTGAGTCAACCTTGAGTCAGCTACCAGAACCCAGCTTCTGCCGGGATCGAACTCAGGTCGTGAGCAGAGAGCTCGGACTGCAGTACTGCAGCTTTACCACTCTGTGCCACAGGGCTAGGGTAGCGTAAAATGGTTTTGGTAGCATTTCTTTGGAGTCGTTCTGGACGGAGATATTCAATAGAGGGAAATTCGAAGGTTCTACACAACTTCATTTATAGAGAACAAGGTGAAGGTATATGGTTGTTGCTACTGATACTTTAGTGGAATAAAAATGACAGACTTTGTAAAAGAGAACATTAGGCAGACGTTATCCTGTTATTCACACTCTGCTGTGAGCCTTCCTGGCTTCTCAGGGTTCAGAGTCTCTCCTCCCTCTTTTTTCTCTGTTCTCTCCCCCTCCCAAACCGCCTACTAGCCCATCTTGACAATTTTGAATCCTTTTGCTCCATTCCACACCTCCCCCTTCGCTCTGTCGATCACAGAGGTTAATCACAGACAGATAGCTTGGTGTAGTGGCTAAGAGTGGCAAACTCTAATCTGGGAGGGCCGGGTTTGATTCCCCACTCCTGCACAAGCAGCTGCAGGGCCACTTTGGGTAAGCCACAGCTCTCCTAGAGCTGTTCTCTCAAGAGCAGTTCTCTCAGAGCGCTCTCAGCCCTGCCTACTTTTCAGGGTGTCTGTTTTGGGGAGAGGAAGGGAAGGAGACTCTGAGTGAAAGGCAGGGGATAAATCCAACTCTTCTTCTTCAACCCTTTCCTCAGGCTTTACTTTTTGGAATCATTACATGACCCACCTTTGGAATCATTACATCAGGGAAGTTGCCAAGGCTTCTAGATTTACACATAAATCAGGGCTCTTTTATTTGTAGGGAAAGCCCAGCAGGAACTCATTTGCATATTAGGCCACACCCCCAACACTAAGCAAGCCAGAATGGCATTCCTGTACGATCCTGCTCAAAAAAAGCGCCTTGACATAAACTATTTATACCTTGCAATGATGTTGATGATGATGATACTTAATTTAATTTAATTTGCGATTTATACCCCGCCCTATCCCACAAGGTGGGCTCAGGATGGCTTACAATTATTATTATTATTATTATTATTATTATTATTATTATTATTAGTAGTAGTAGTAGTAGTAGTACAATAAAAATAACAAATGAGAAAAAAAATCCTTCTACTTGGACAGCTCCACCTCCAAGACGAGTAAAAAAAACCCCACTTTGACATCAGCTACTATATAATACCACAAAGAGTCGGACTCAATTGGGCGACTGAACAACAACAACTATATCATATCACGTCCTCAATTTCCTCCTGTCCCACTGCAAAGGCTTTATCTTACTATCTTCTGCAACAAACACAAGTTCCAAGAGAATTTGCAGTGGTGTCAAACTGCCTGGTCTGCTGCCCGCACTAAGCCTCCAAGGACGAAGCTATCTGGCTTTTCCTCTGCCATGCTTAAAACAGGATTAACGTTTAGATACTGAAAAGAGTATATGATTTGATAGTTGCCAGCCTCCAGGTGCATCCGGGGATCCCTCAGAATTACAGCTCATCTCTAGACTACAGAGATCAGTTTCCATGGAGATCATAGGTGCCTAGAAGGGTGTACTCTATGGCATCTGACCCCACCGGGATCCCCGTCCTCTCCTGGTTCCACCCCCAAATCCCCATGAGTTTCCCAACCTGAAGGTGGCAACCCTACTCCCCACCCCACCCCGCTGGTGGCTAGGGGGGACCTGGCAACCTTAGGTTTGAATTTTTTTAGGAACTGGTTTCGTAATGCCCATTTTGTGCCTTGCTCAGCACGAGCCCTGGGCAATGCCCTTAATCCCTGACCCTAGCAATCGGACTGATCATCAGGGCTTTTTTTTTTAGCAGGAACTCCTTTGCATATTAGGCCACACCCGGTGCCGGATTAAACCCCGTGGAGGCCCCTAGGCAGTCAAAATCTCAGGGCCCCCTCACAAATTACCTCAGAGTCGGAGCGCCTGCCCAGCCACCTCCAGCCCCCCCTGCAGCCTGCAGGCACCTTCTCAAACGCCCCTTTGACAAAGCTGCGGGGAAGAAGCAGAGAGAAGCAAGCTTGGTGATGACTCCAGCAGCAGCTGCATCAGGCAAATCGGGCAAAGATCGGCTCAGTTGCTGGCTGTGCATGTGCAGGTCAGAGGGCTGCAATGGGGGGAAGCTGGCCCAGAGTCCCTAAAGGCATGGGGGCCCCTAGGCCAGTGCCTACTTGGCCTAATTGTTAATCCAGCATTCCACACACCCCTGACGTAGCCAATCCTGCAAGAGCTTACAGGGCTGTTAGCACAGGGCCTACTGTAAGCTCTCGGAGTATTGGTTACATCAGGGGTGTGTGGCCTGATATGCAAAGGAGTTCCTGCTACGACAAAAGCCCTGCTGATCCTCACTGTCAGCAGGTGACCGGGGATGGACAGCCCCACCACCACCATGGATGAGGACCCGGAAGGATCTGGCTGAACTCCATTGGATTCAAGGGCTCCAGCAAGGCTGTTTCTGACATATGATGGAAACCCAAGAGTCCCAAAATACCAGCCCTGCTCGGCCGAAGCCACGAGACCTCGTCCTCTCCCTCCCGAGCTGAGAACAGACCCCCGGGCTCCCTCCCCGGTGCCAATCCCGATGAGTCACACGGCTCTGATTGCTCCGGACGTCTCCCCCACTCGGTCAACATCAGCAGTCTCTGGGAGGAACATCCAAGGCTGTGACACGTCCTCATGCTGCCAGGGGAACAAACGAGGCCTGAAATCTTGCGTGCTAATTAAATAAATAGCGTTTTACGCCTCCTCCTCCTAATCAGAGAGTGACTCAGAAGGATGGGGCTCTGCATACGGAAACAGTCGCTCTCTCGAAAGATACACAAGTCTGTAGTCAGGTGAGGGTTGCCAACGCCAAGTTGGAAAATTCCTGGAGATTTTGGGGCGCAGGCTGAGAAACCCAAAAAGTAGGGTTCCCAGGTCCGGCTCAGGAAACATCTGGGGACTTTGGGAGTGGAGCCAGGAAAATTTGGGGGCGGAGCCAGGAGAAAGGTTGGGACAAGCACAATTGACCTCTGAAGGGAGTTCTGGTCATCACATTTAAAGAGACCGCATGTCTTTAAAGGGACCGCATGCCTTTTAAACGTCTTCCCTTCACTGGAAATAATGGAGGAGGGAGGCACCATTTTTGGGGCTCACATAATCAGACCCCCTTGTCCAATCTTTTTGAAAATTGGGGAGTTTTCTGAGGAGAGGCACCAGATGCTATGCTGAAAATGTGGTGCCTCTGCCCCCCAAACCCCAGATTGATTCTCCATTGTATCCTATGGGAATTGGTCTCCATAGGGTATAATGGAGTACCCTGTGGACATTTCCTCCTCTCACCTATTTCTGATAACCCTGAAGTAGGGGGAGGGCCTCCAAACCAGGAGATTCCCTGCCCCAATCGGGGATTGTCAACCCTACTGAAAAGGGTGTGGTTTGGGGAGAGGAGGGTCCTCAGCAGTGTCTAATGTCATAGAGTCTACCCTCCAAAGGAGCCAGTTTCTCCAAGGGGTCTCCAGGTCCTACTCGGAGGTTGGCAACCCTTGTTTCAGCAGAGACTTCATTCCTTCCCTGAGAGATGGCTGGGGGGGGGGGGAAACACTTGCATCTCTTGAGCCAAACACTGCTTACCATGTTGGGTTGCCAATTTCCAGGCAGTAGCTGGAGATCTGGACTTACAACTAGTCTCCAGGAGAAAGAGATCAGTTCCCCTGGCTGCTTTGGAAGGTGGGTTCTATGCAGGGCTTTTTGTTGTTGTTGCTGGAACTCCTTTGCATATTAGACCACGCCCCCTGATGTAGCCAATCCTCCTGGAGCTTACAGCAGGCCCTATAAGCTCTTGGATGATTGGCTACATCGGGGAGGTGTGGCCTAATATGCAAAGGAGTTCCTGCTACAAAACCCCCCTGTGCTCTATGGAATTATACCCCACAGAGGTCCCTCCCCTCCCCTCCCCAGATCATGGCTTCCCCATGTGACACCACCATAATCTCCAGAGCCCAGGCATTTCCCTACCCAGAGTGGGCAACCCGACGTGTTTCATCCTGTCGGGTGCTTTACTATCTCTTTTCCCGTCCCTGAAGTAGGAGTTTTTCAAGCCCCTATTGGGCTGTCAGAAGCAGCAGGTAGGCTGCTGTGACTTCTCTAATTATTAAAATGTTTATTTCCCCACCCTCCATCGTCGGTCTCCCAGAGGACCCTTCTCAGTTTACTGAAACTGTCAATTTGAAGTAGAACCTAATCATAACACAGACAATATGTGACAATTGGGCCATTACAAAAATGCTAAAAGCCAGCCAAAGAAAACCAAGCCATGTGGGCATACTGGCGGATGAACTCGAACAGACTAAACCAATTACAAGCCCTTACATACAACAGGTTTATTTTAATTTTTTGTAGAGGCAGTGACAGATGAGCTTCATGGGGGGGATCCTGGGTGCTGCCACCAAGAAGTCCCTGCCATGCTTTGCCAACTTCCAAACCACTAAAAACTTTTGGATCCAGATTAGAGTCTCTCCAGATAACTTTTATTTTGACTTCATTTTTACCCTCCTTTTCTCTCCCATTGGGGACCCACTGATGTAGTGGATGAGAAACAGTGTGATGTAATAGACAGAAGAAGAAAAAAGATCGGTTTCTTATACCCCACATTTTACTACCCAAAGGAGTTTCAGAGCAGCTTACAATCATCTTCCCTTTCAAGCAGCCTGAGCGCTCACAGGAAGGTTCTTCGGGTGCAGGGAGGCGGGGGGAGGCAGGCGTGGGGAGGCAGGGGGAGACGGAGGGCAGCAGGTGCGAGGAGAGGGGGCACCTCATAGCGCCCCTAGGCCAAGTGCTGCCCGAGGCGGTTGCCTACTTGGTCTACTCCCGTGCGCCGGCCCTGGGTCCATTGCTGACTACAGCATTGACAACCCTTTTCCCAATTCCCCTACAAATCTGCCATATACACCAAGCCCAAGGCCAGTCCCCCGATTAGCAGCACCTTCCGAGCAGATGAAATTATTTCCCCACCCTTACAAGCGGAGATATTTTGAGTGGCAACACAAGAATCGAACCCAGGACCTTTGGTATGCAAGGCTAGCGCTCTGGCACTGATCTACAGCCCATCAGGGACTGCATTCTCAACTGTTTATGGCTCAAAAGGTCAACAGCCGCACTTTGAATTAGGCCCCGAAAGACACGAGAAGCCCATAGAAGCACTTTGGCTTGGCTGGTCAGCAGTTGTGCCAGTCATGAGAAACAGCAATCAAACAGCAGAGCAAAGGTCTTTTCAGGCACATGGATCCCTAAGGCCCCTAAGTCACCGAGGAGGTCTTCAGAGATTAAGCCGTAACTATTCATCTATTTCTTAGCATATTCAGCAGCTGCAAAACTACCTGAAATCTGTGTTTGCTTGAGGTTGGTGGCTGGCGGGAGGAAATTCCTCCCTCTCCAACAGTGACACAGCATACGACGTGCTGACATCACCCCGAAGTGACGTCAGTATGTTGGTGATGTCAAGGAGAGGGGAGACACTCTGCTTTTGAGGCAAAACTCTATGGTTTGAGGCTGATTGTACCATAGTTTTGCCCCAAAAGCAGAGCATCGCCCCCAGGTGATGTCAGCACAACCCCGTCCACTCCCAGAACACCCCCTAAATTCCCCTGCCAGCACAATGCAGGGACCTGGCAACCCTAGCCAACCTCTGGGTGGGGCCCGGAAAGCTCATAGTTTTACAACTGATCTCCAGACTATGCAGTTCAGTTTCCTGGGAGAAAAAGGCTGCTTTGGAAGGCAGACTCCATAGCACTGTACGATGCTGAGGTTCCTCTCCTCCTCAAACCCTCTCCAGAGCCAGTTTGGTGTAGTGGTTAAGTGTGTGGACTCTTATCTGGGATAACTGGGTTTGATTCCCCATTCCTGCACCTGCAACTGCTGATGTGACCTCGAGTCAGCCAGAAGTTCTCACAGACCTGTTCTGCTCAATAGCAGTTTCTGTCAGAGCTCTCTCAGCTCCACCTACCTCACCGGGTGTCTGTTGTGGGGAGGGGAAGGGAAAAGAGATTGTAAGTCGCTCTGAGACTCTTTTGGGTAGTAAAGAGCAGGGTATAAATCCAATTTCTCTCTCCTCCCCCCCCCACCAAAATCTCCAGTTATTTCCCAAATGAGATTGGCTACTCTAGATGGCAACAGTGCCCACGAGAGATATAAACACATTGTGCAAGGGCACAGAGCGGTCGAGGCTGTGTGATACCCAATGATGTTCATTACAGCAATTGTGGTCAGCTGTCGAGGCCTGGAGCATTATGGGAATTTGGCGAGGACAAAAAAGTTGCCCACCATTTCAGCTGAGAACAACCATTTTCGACAGTGGCATTGATTCTCTCCCCCCCGCCCCCTTCAAAGGGAACAGGGAAGATCTGCTAGTACAAAAATGGATTCTTTTAGAAGGAGTTTCATACAGAACACTGAAACTGCAGAGCGGTGCTAATTTTAACTCTTTTTTCCAGGGCTGCAGCTACAGAGGGGAGGTGGGCATGTTGCTGATCTGGCTTCAGAGATTCTTGAACACTCGGGGGCGGTTCCCATGGAAGGCATAGTTTGGAGAAAGAGCTCAGTGGAGATGTGATGCCTCTGAAGCTGTCGTTTCCTTCAGGGGAACTGATCTCTGCTGCCTGGAGATGAAACAGAATTCTGGGTGAGCCCCGGGCCTCACCTTGAGGTTGGCAAGCCCACTGAGGCCCCATCAGCACTGAGCCAAACTGCATGTTAATTGGGGATCCACAATTACTTTGGAAATAAAAAACCCTCGCAGGGGGGATAAGTTTGCCAACCTCCAGGTGGTGGCTGGAGAGCTCCTTGAATTACAATTGATCTCCAGCCATCAGAGATTAGTTCCCCTGGACAAAATGGCTGCTTTGGAAGGTTGTGGCATTGTACCCTGATGAGGTTCCTCCCCTCTAGGGCTTTTTTTGTAGCAGGTACTCCTTTGCATATTAGGTCACACCCCCTGGATGTAGCCAATCCTCTTGGCTTACAGGGCTCTTATTACAGGGGCTCCTGTAAGCTCTAGGAGGATTGGCTACATCAGGGGTGTGTGGTCTCATATACAAAGCAATTCCGGCTACAAAATAAGCCCTGCCCAAACTCCTCAGACTTTACCCTCAAACTCTCCAGTTATTTCCTAATGCAGAGCTGGTAAACTTAAGGGAAGATGATTAAAGCAGGGATGCAGAAATGGGGCAGGGCAGGGCTAAGTTTGCACGAGGGATGAGCATGAAGTGGGAAAATTGAGGTTTGTGGTGGTTTGTAATAAACCACGAACCCCCCCCCCCAATAAACTTTTCAGTGTCCTGAACCAGTTGATGGTTTTGAGTTTGGGGGGGGGGCCTTCTGTGAGGGGTGTGTGTGTGGCATTCTTAAATGCCTTCCTTTAACACACTGAGGCGTGCCATGGCGCAACTCGGGGAGCGAAGGGAAGCAATTTAGAGAGACCTACAAACCGCCACCAAAAAAATGGTGATCCGTGGGTGCTTGGTGAAAAACACACTTGCCTGAATCGCAGTTCACGAACCAACAAACTGGCCCAATTCATCACAAACTTTGGTTCGTAAATCAGTTTGTGCCCATCCGTGGTTTTCACCCATACTAATCCCTGATAGAAACTGTCCCAATGCGATACAGGTGCCTGCCCCCCACACCTAAGACTAGTAGAGCTTGAGATGGGTGAATTTGTATGGGGAAACAGGATTGGGGAAGGAAGAGTTAACTAGGGTTGCCAACCCCAAGGTGGGGCCTGAGGTTCTCCTGGAAATGAGACCTGATCTTCAGACTACAGAGACTGGCTCTCCCAGAGAAATGGGTGATTCTGAAAGGCAGATTCTCTGGCCTCACCCTGCAAATGTACAGGAATTTCCCAACCTGGAGTTGACAACACTCATTTACCTTCCCCTGCACCACTACCACAATCTCAGCAGGGTTGCCAATCTGAGGCTGGAAAATTCCTGGAGATATGAGGTGGAGCCTGAAGAAGGCAGTGTGGGAAAGGGAGGGGGCCTCTTTGGAATATAATACCATAAAGTCTGACCTTTAAAGCAAACATTTGCTCCACAGGAAACTTATCTCTATTAGGGCTTTTTCTAAAAAAGAAAAAGCCCAGCAGGAACGCATTTGCATATTAGGCCACACTCTCTGGTGTCACCATTGTTTCACACCGGGCTTTTTTAAAGAAAAAGCTGAGCAGGAACTCATTTGTATATTAAGCCACACCCCCTGACACCCAAGTCAGCTGGAACTGCGTTCATTTGCTTTCCTGCTCAAAAACAGCCCTGATCTCTATCATCTGGAGATCACTTATACTTGCAGGAGATCTCCAGGCCCCACCTGGAGCTTGGCAACCCTATGTCACAAGCCAGGTCAGGGATCCCCATGGTTGCTTTTTACCATTGAACTGTGTTTTGGGGAAATCCAATCACGGATTTCCCAAAAGAACATGCCACTCGGATTCTTCTCACTTTACACTGAGCGGCCAAAATCAGCAGAGGCAGTAAGGGGAAGTCCTTTGGTTGCTACCAGCAGAGTCTAGTTGCCAGGTCCGGGTCCGGGTTGGAAAACTCCTGGAGATTTGGGAGTGGAGCCTGGGGAGGACAGGCACCTCAGTGGGGTACAATGCTGTACAGCTCGCCCTCCAAAGCATCCCTTTTCTCCAAGAGAACTGACCTCTATAGTCTGGAGATCAATTGCAGGGCTTTTTTTTATGGCAGGAACTCCTTTGCATATTAGGCCACACCCTGCTGATGTAGCCAATCCTCCTGGAGCTTACAGTAGGCCCTGTACTAAGAGCCCTGTAAGCTCTCGGAGGATTGGCTACATCAGAGGGGTGTGACCTAATTTGCAAAGGAGTTCCTGCTACAAAAAAAAAAGCCCTGATTGACTGTAATTCCAGGAGATCCCCAGGTTCCACCTGGAGGCTGGCATCCTTATGAAATCTGGTTGTCATCATTCCCTGCCTCGATTAGGGGGTCATATCCACGGGGTGCGCCCGGCCCCGATGACCCTCAGACCTTGAGGCTCCCTTGTCTGCTTCTAAGCCGTCCCTCTTCTTTTTATTGCTCTTTGCAAAGAACAAAGAGATGTGCCCTGCCGTTGATGTTTACCCTGATTATGTCTTCTTCCCTCCGACGCATAAAATATTCCTGAGCCGCAAGATTCCGGCGCGATATAAATAGGCAGGCTTTTGCCAGCAAATATACCTCCATGCATACTCTCTCTCTCTTACTCTCTCACCGGCGCCCTGATGCTCGCTTGCGCAAAGTTTGACGGCCGGATTCTGGCAGGCGCTTCTTGTTATCTTGGGGATGATGGGCCGTCCCTTTTATCACAGTGGCTCTCTGTGCGGGAGGTGAGCCTCTCTAAGGAGGCTTTTAAAAACTGGCAGCCAGGGGCCGAGCCCTCCCTCGGTGCATCCTAACACAGACGCAACGAGGTGGCTTCCAGCTTTCACCTGCAGATAAGGAGTACATGTTTTGTGACTCTACCAATAGCGCAGGATAGAGTAGCGGGTGCAGATTCCGTCTCCTGAGAATCTCAGGCTCGTGAGGTTTTCTTCCCCATGGAGCATGTTACTCCAGTAAATGTCTCTTGCCTAAGGATGCCAGCCTCCAGGTGGGACCTGGGAATCCCCCGGAATTACAGGTCCTCTCTGGACTGCAGAGATCTCCTGGAGAAAATGGATGCTTTGGAGAGTGGTCTCTAGGACACTGCACCCCACTGAGGTCCCTGTCCTCCCCAGATCTCCAGGAGTTTCCCATCCTGCATCTGGCAATCCTATCCCCTCATACACCACCAGTGGGCAGGGGGGACCCGGCAACACAACTCTGCTCATGTAAGAAGAGGGTTTTTCAATGAATCAAAAAGCGGCTAGCTCCAGAAAAAAGTGTCCGACATGAAAGAATTTCCCTCTGCAATGAACGCAAGCGATAGCAAGGCAAGCTCAAACTTCTGGTCCTTATGATGGTAAAAGTGTGCTTCGAAGCCACGCATAGAAGCTTAGAAATGGGTCTGAATCAGATTTCTAGAGGTTTTCGGGGACAAGGCTTTGATGTTCCCAGCGGCAGCGCCAGGCCATAAAGCACCCCAGAAGAGACCCGCCCCCTGCCCCTGGACCTCTCCCCTCACAGGTGCCCGGCCAGCCTCGTTTTGCCTCAGCCGCCTTACCTGGGATGTCTGAGAGGTGGGGCGGAGCTCCCTTCCTTGCTGCACCGGCGGCCATGCCAAGTGCCACGGCACAGTGCAGCTTGACCAGCCTGGCTGCGGGCACTGCGATCCGGAAGCACATCCAGATGCATGCACACTGCCGCCCTCACCTTTGTGGCCCCTTCCTGGCCTAAGCAGGGCCAGAAAGGATGGTGTCAAAACTAGGGCCCCTTTGTGGCAGCAGGGAATAAAACAGCAAGTGAGGAAGGGAGAGCCTGCCCTTCCCACTCACAGATAAAGGCCCCACCTGTCAGCTGATCAGCGGGCCCTTTCACCTGCGCCCTCACACATTTTAAATTGTGCTTCTTCTCAGAAATACTATCCTCAAGCCGAGGAACCTTTCTGCGTTGCAAAGGATGCTGGGACATGTGTTATGGGCTATGTGTAGCTTGTGAAGGGCCCGGTCGAGTCTGGCAGACCTTGCTGTCCCCCGTTTGGAATCCAGAATGCACCTTCTGCATTCCAGCAGGCCCCTCTGCCATGACTGGCTTTCTCATTCAAGAATCTCTGCTATGATTTCTCAGTGCCCCAGGGTTTTGAGAACACAGTTTGGCAGCCGCCAGACAAAGGCTGTTAGGGCACAGCGCCGCTCCTTCTGTCCTGCGCCATTCTGGGCCAGGTAAACACCAACTGCCCTGTCAGCTTCTTTCTCCATCTGGCTTGCTGCTTCATTGATAGTCCACAAGACACCCTTCAAGCAGCCTTTTGGACGACCTTCCCTCCGCTCTCCTCACACCGCCGGTGCTGGCAACCTAACCTGTCACTTCCTTCCCTTCCCTGAGCAGAAATTATGATGACATCGGTTACCTTCCCAAGCCATAAGCTGGATCTCTCGTCCTTCAGAAAGGATGTAACCGGCCCTGTTTCTTCCCTCCAAGACAAATCAGAGACGGGTGGGAAGAAACAGGGCCAGTCACATCCTTTCTGAAGGACGAGAGATCCAGCCTACGGCTCGGGAAGGTAACCAATGTCATCATAATGCTGGTACACTATCAGACAAAATTAATGCTCTGAATGCTGGTGCACTATCAGACAAAAGGCTCTCCATGGCCAAACTTGCTTAACATAAGAGCCACACAGAGTAAATGTCAGGTTTGAGAGCCGCAGGCAGGAAGGAAGGCCCTGTTCCGTCCTTCCTTCCATCTTGCGGAGTTGGAAGGGACCTCCAGGGTCATCTAATCCAACCCCATGCACAATGCAGGAAACTCATAAATACCTCCCCATAAATTCATAGGATCTTCATCGCTGTCAGATGGCCATCTAGCCTCTGTTTAAAAACCTCCAAAGAAGGAGAGCCCACCACCTCCTAAGCCTGTTTCACTGAAGAACTGCTCGAACGATCAGGATGTTCATCTCTTGTGGCTCTTAAACATCTGACATTTATTCTATGTGTAACATTAAGCAAGTTTGCCCACCCCTGGTTTATGACATGGAATTTAAGGCTTGGCCTCTAGAGTTTCAATCACCTATGAAAAAAGCTGGGCCAGGTGAGCTACCTGGCCTAAGCAGGGCCAGAAAGGATGGTGTCAAAACTAGGGCTGTGCTGGAAAAAAACCTAGAGACTTTGATCCAGGAGAGGGTGGGGTTTGGGAAGGGGAGGGGCCTCACCATAGTACAATGCCATAGAGTCTACCCTCTAAAGCAGGGGTGTCAAACATGCAGTTCAGGGGCCGAATCAGGCCTCTGGAGGGCTCCTATCAGGTCCCTGAGCAACTGGCTGTCATCTGCTTCCTTCTCCCTCTCTCTTCCTTCCTTCTGCATCACAGCTTGCTTTGAAAGGCTTGCTCAATTGCATTGGAGCTACACAGCAAAACCTCTATTTCTCCATTGGCTGAGGCTCCTCCCCACCAGTTCCCTGGGGAAGGAAGGAAAGGGCCAGGGCTTCCTTTGCCCAATTCCCTGGATCCTATGGGAGAAATACAAAGAAAGCATCCTTAAGACCAATGAGTGCTAACATTTTAAGCATGTTTTAACTTTAAAAAAATATATATTTGTGTTTGTCTGTGTTCTTTATAAAATTTATATCTCCTCTACGCTACCTAATCTTAAATAGGTACACACATGGCTCGATCTGACATGGCTTGGCCCAACCTGACATGGCCCAGCCCCTCAGGGTCTCATTTATGTAAAATCTGGCCCTCATAACAAATGAGTTCGACACCCCTGTTCTAAAGCAACCATTTTCTCCAGGGAAGCTGATCTCTGCCAGCTGGAGATCAGCTGTCAAAATCAGGAGATCTCCAGGCCCCAGCTGGAGGCTGGCAATCCTATCTAAAACACTGGCCCTTTAAAAAAAAAATTGCAAATCGGTATGTGGCAGAGTTGCCAACCTCCAGGTGGTGGCTGGAGAGCTCATGGAATTACAACCAATCTCCAGGTAATGAGTGATTAGGTTCTCTTTCTCTTGCGGAACATGGGCTCTACAGCATAGCACCCCATTAAAGTCCTTCCTCTCCCCAAACCCCACCCTCCTCAGGCTCCGCCTCCAAAAACCTCCAAAGTCTTACCCAAACCGGAGTTGGCAACTTTATGGCCTACAGCAGATATAGCTAGATATTGGATTTATATCCCGCCCTATACTCTGAATCTCAGAGTCTCAGAGCAGTAACAATCTCCTTTACCTTCCCCCCCCCCCCGCCCCACAACAGACACCCTGTGAGGTAGGTGGGGCTGAGAGAGCTCTTGCAGCAGCTGCCCTTTCAAGGACAACTCCTATGAGAGCTATGGCTGACCCAAGGCCATTCCAGTTGGTGCAAATAGAGGAGTGGGGAAACAAACCCGGTTCTCCCAGATAAGAGACCACACACTTAACCACTACACCAAACTGGCTCTCAGTGGCACTACACCAAACTGGCAGTGGCTTGCTGAAACAGCTATGTGCTCCCAGCTTTCCCTTGTATATTAAAGACCCTATTTTCTGGTCCTGGTAAATCACCGGCCCTCTTTCGGCCCTGCCTTGTTAACATTGCCTCGTCATCTGGGGCTAGAGTGGACGTTCTCCTGGGTTCGGCTTCCTTTCCGGGGGTCTCCACAAGTTAACAGAGCAACTGTCCGCAGCGTTAACTCCCCTCGGGCTTAGACAGGCGTAACTCTGCCTAAGATTGCACCGTAAATCTTCCGGGCAGCTGGTTGGATGGATGCGTCTGGTCTCTCCCTCTCTCTCCGGTGTGCTCATGTAAATGCAAAGTGCAAACGCATCAACATAAAGATAGTTCTGTGGTACACAACTACCACTCCCCGTCCTGGCAGGGAGGCTTGTTTTGATAACAGCGCCAGTGGAGGAACAGGAGGGCTTTCCTAGCATATCCTTCACATAAAGAACAACTGTCTTCCTGGCTTGTAAAAGAACACAGCCTATGGACAGAAAAAAGGCCTACAGAAAGGAAAGGGGATAATGTGGGGCAGCCGACCTAGGCCGTAGGGTTGCTAACCTCCAGGTGGTAACAGATAAAAGTCAAAAGACTTCCATGATACCAGTCTCAATAAATTCAAACTATTAGACAGGGGTGGAATTCTAGCAGGAGCTTCTTTGCATATTAGGCCACACACCCCTGATGTAGCCAATCCTCCAAGAGCTTACAAAAAAGAGCTTTGTAAGCTCTTGGAGGATTGGCTACATCAGGGGTGTATGGCCTAATATGTAAAGGAGCTCCTGCCAGAATTCCACCCCTGCTATTAGTCATAAATAAACAAAATCCTTAGTGAAAATATATTTAAAGTTCTTAATAAGCACAATTCAGTAAACAGAACATCCAAAACTCCCATGTTCTGTAGTTTATTGAATTGCACTTATTAAGAACTGTAAATATATTTTCACTAAGGATTTTGGTTATTTATGTCTAATACTTTGAATTTATTGAGGTTGGTATCACGGAAGTCTTTTGACTTTTATCTCTGTTGCCATGGCTTTTTTTTTTAGAAAAAGCCCAACAGGAACTCCTTTGCATATTAGGCTACACACCCCTGATGTAGCCAATCCTCCAAGAGCTTACAGGGCTTTTATTCCAGAGCCTACTGTAAGCTCTTGGAAGACTGGCTACATCAGGGGTGTGTGGCCTAATATGCAAAGGAGTTCCTGCTATAAAAAAGCTGTGGGCCACACTCCCTGACATCACACAGGGCTTTTTTGTAGAAAAGGCCCAGCAAGAACTCATTTGCATATTAGGCCACACACCTCTGACACCAAGCCAGACAGAAATGCGTTTCTAGGTGTACCTACTAAAAAAAAAGCCCTGTCCATTGCTATTAGCCCAAACCACCCTTCAAAGCAGCCGTTTTCTCCCAGGGAGCTGATCTCTGCCAGATGAAGTTTAGTTGGAAAAGTGGGGGATCTCCAGGCCTCACCTGGAGGCTGGCAACCCTCTATCTTACAAAGCTGTAACAGCAGGAGATCTTTAGGCTTCACCTGAAGGCTGGCAACCCTCCATCCTACAAAGATGTAAGAGCTGGAGATCTCCAGGCCTCTCCTGGAGGCTGGCAACCCTCCATCCTGCAAAGCAGTAAAAGCAGGAGACCTCCAGGCCTCACCTGAAGGCTGGCAACCCTCCATCCTGCAAAGCTCCCAGGGAACTCATCTCTGTAGTCTGGGGATCAGTGATAATTCTGGGAGAAATTCAGGCCTGACCTGGAGAATGGCAAGCGACTGTACACAGATCTGCTATAGAAGAGGGCAAAATGGCACCCTGAGGAAGAACTCTGCATCATTCGAACCAAGAGGCAAATGTCTAGACAGCACGGTTCTTAACCCTTCAGGGCCCTTTCCGTACCACTCTGCCATGCACACGTCTGACTCATCAGAAGGAGCGATGCAGAAATAAACATCCCAGTTGTGTAAATTATTCCAATCTCCAAAAGAAGGTTCCCTGGTTATAAAACTGAGAGTTTTGTCTTTGGCTTGGAATAAACACGGCCTCCCGCAATGACCTTTGCTGGCTCCTCGCAATTCATATGCAAAAGCAGGTTGTTTCCTGTCATGCTGTGTCCGAAGGGCCATTCCGGGAAACTGAAGGATGCTTTTCTAATCCAGGGCAGTCTGGAGGAAGGACAAGGTTTTCGAATCAGGTTTCTCCAATTTGGTCTCTGTAGTCGGGTTTCTTGGAGTTTGCCTGAGAGCCTTTGGTTGTGAGACCTTTTGGTCACCCCTTTGCCACCATAGGCCCGGTTCGACACATTCAGTGAAATGAAGCAGGCGGGAATGCCCAGTCTGGGTTGGGAAGCTCCTGGAGATTTTGTGGTGGTGTCTTGGAAGGGCTGAGCTCCCTTCTTTCCCCCCAAACTCTGCCCTTCCAGATTCTACCCCCAAATTTCCAAGAATCTGCAAGCCAGTCTTGGCAACCTGACCACAGTGTCTAGGGTTGGAATAGGGTTGCCAATCCCCAGGTGGGGGCAGGGGATCCCCCAATTTGGAGGCCCTCCCCCTGCTTCAGGGTCATCGGAAAGCGGAGGGGGGAGGGGGGAGAGAAATGTCTGCTGGGCACTCCATTATTCCCTATGGAGACCGATTCCCATAGGGTATAATGGAGAATTGATCCGTGGGTATCTGGGGCTCGGGTGGTGGCTATTTTTGAGATAGAGGCACCAAATTTTCAGCATAGCATCCGATGCCTCTCCTCAAAAGACTCTCCAAGTATCAAAAGGATTGGACCTGATGGTCCAATTCTATGAGCCCCAAAAAGAAGATGCCCCTATCCTTCATTATTTCCAATGGAGGGAAGGCATTTAAAACGTGTGTAGTCCCTTTAAATGTGATGGCCAGAACTCCCTTTGGAGTGCAATTATGCTTGTCACAACCTTGCTCCTGGCTCCACCCCCAAAGTCCCCAGATATTTCTTGAATTGGACCTGGCAACCGTAAGTTGGAATTTTTTTTCCAGAGTGGCCACAGCATACCATCCATCTCAAGCACATGAAGGTGCCTTGTACTAAATCAGACCACTGGTCCGCCAAGGTCCATCAAGGTCAATACTGTGTACTCAGATCCCCAGTGGCTCTCCGGGATCTTGGCTTGATCAACCAATCATCCACTTCTGGGGCTCCCCTTTCCATTGCAATCTCTCCCAAGTCTGTTTTAGTATGATCCTTCTGGAAGCGCGATCCTTCTGGAAGCTCATAGCCAAAGCAAGATTGCCAGAAAGATGTGAGATTTGGGGCCTCCACCCTCGCACTGGCAACAGAGCCAGGGCTGGCCCTAGACTGTCAGGCACCCTAGGCAAGGCTAACAGCTGGCGCCCCTCCCTCCACTCATAACGTCACCCAGTCACATGGGGGATGCCCCATTCGGTGCCCCCAGAAGACCGGCACTCTAGGCAATCGCCTAGTTCGCCTAGTGGTAGGGTCGCCCCTGACCACAGCAGGGAGGGGGCGCAGCTCAGTGGTAGAGCATCTGCTCCACAGGCAGAAGGTCCCAGATTCGATCCCCCCAGTTGCAGCATTTCAGGAAGCGGGCATTGTAGATAACCCTTCTTTGCCTGAGACCAAGTCTGGTCAGTCCATATGTCCAGATATATTGTTTACTGAAAAGACGTCGCTGAACATATGGAGCTGTCTTCTACTGGCTTAAGCCATTGATCCCTCTTGCTCAGGACTTTGAATGGCACTGGTTCTCCAGCGACTTGGGTATTTTTGAAACACCTGTCTCCTGAAATCCTGTAACCAGACCTGCTGGGGATTGAACCAAAGACCTTCTGCATAAAAAGCACTGAGCCATAGCCCCTCCTCTTAACGAGAATGCACGAAGTTGCCTGATCTTGACTTGAGTCAGACCCCTGGTCTCTCTATCTCAATCAGACCTTTGGGTCCTCTGACAAGCAGGTGCTCTCCAGGGTCTCAGGCAAAGGCCTTTTGCATCGCCTTCAATATCATCCTTTAACTCAGGGGTGTCAAACATGTGGCCCGAGGGCCAGATCAGGCCCCCAGAGGCCTCCTATCAGGCCCATGAGCATCTCACTGTCATCTGCTTCCTTCTCTCTCTCTTGCTTCCTTCTGCATCACGGCTTGCTTTGCCAGACTTGCTCAATCGTACAGTAAAGTAAAGTAAATTTTTTTTATATATCCCGCCCTCCCCCGTACAGGAGCAACAGAGCAAAGCCTCTATTTTCTCCATTGGCTGATCAGCACATGAAGCAATTTATGTCCAAAAGCTCACAATGCCCAGCCATTTCATGTTTTCCCCTGGGTCTTAGGCTCAAGGCATCGACCATGAGATTTCTGTAATCAAAAGTAGGTTTACAGCTTACACACACACCTGAACAACACCTGAATAGCATATTCAGGATTGCTACAGCACATGCATTGTCTCCAGATTTTGATGCAATAATTCAGAGCAAGAGGTGTCAGTTATCAGAAACTGTTAAATAAACAAAATAGTGCAAGAGTGCTAATCTTTTAGGCATATATTACTTTAAGGTTTTTTTAAAGCTTTGTGTCTGTGTCCTTTATAAAGTTTATATCTCCGCTACCTGGCATTACATTTTACGACACACATGGCCCAACCCCACAAGGTCTCATTTATGTCAGATCTGGCCCTCATAACAAACACCCCTGTTTTAACTGGAGAGGTTGGGGTTTGAACCTGCCGCCTTCCCCATGCAAAGCAGATTCTCTTCCAATCAGTCACAGGCCCTCATTGAAGCCATGTTGCTATGGTGACCACATGGCTTGGACACCAGTCTCCAAAGATTCAAATTCCAGGGCATTTTTTTATATATATGGGAATTTTCGGACTCAGTACACATCCCAGTTGCCAGTTCTGGGCTGGAGATTGTGTGGGTCGAGCCTGTGGAGGGTTTGGGGAGGGGGAGACCTCAGCTATACAGAGCTGCAATAAAAGCCTTGGATTTATAGAGGGTATAAAACTATACAACCCACCCTCCAAAGCAGCCATTTTCTCCAAAGGGAGCTGATCCTGGAGAACAGTTGTAACCGGGGGAGATTTCCAGGTGTTACCTGGAGGCTGGCAACCCTAGAAGACCACAAATTGACCTTGGGTCAGTCACATGCTCTCATAGTTGTAAAGGCGGGAGATCTCCAGGCCTCACCTGGAGGCTGGCAATCCTAGGTTGTTATGAGGAGATAAATTCACCAAGAAGAAAATATTCAAGGACTATCAGACATGACAGCTAAATGGGACCATACAGAGGCTGTCCAGCTCTGAATAGCAAACATTAGCAATAAACAACAAGGCAAAGCAATCCTTTTCCTGCTTTATCTGGATTTATACATGGGGAGGGGGCGGGTTGTAGCAGGAACTCCTTTGCATATTAGGCCACACACCCCTGATGTAACCAATCCTTCAGGAGCTTACAGTACTGTAAGCTCCAGAAGGATTGGCTACCTCAGGGGATGTGGCCTAATATGCAAAGGAGTTCCTGCTACAAAAAAAGCCCTGGATTTATAAAATTCAGAAAGTAACATGGGAAGAACAATATATACAATAATGTACACAATGAAGTATCCACAGATTATGCAAGGGTGTCAAACGTGCAGCCTGGGGGCCGAATCAGGCCCTCGGAGGGCTCCTATCAGGCCTCCAAGCAACTGACTGTCATCTGCTTCCTTCTCTCTCTCTTGCTTCCTTCTATATCACAGCTTGCTTTGCAAGGGTTGCTCAGTCACACAGGAGCTACAGAGCAAAGTCTCTATTTTCTCCATTGGCTGAGGCTCCTCCCTTGGGAAGGAAGAGGGGAGGAATAGCTTGCTTTGCCAGGCTCTCAATTGTACAGCAGAGCTACTGAGCCAAGCCTCTCTTCCTTCTACTGGCTGAGGCTCCTTCCCCTCCTGGTCCCCTGGGGAAGGAAGGAAAGAGCCAGAGCTTCCTTTGCCCAATTCCCATGGGAGAGATACAAAGATAGCACCTTTAAGACCAGCAAGTGCTAATGTTTTAAGCATGTTTTGTTTTATTTTTTAAAAAATCCTTTAATTGTGTTTGTCTGTGTCCTTTGTAAAGTTTATATCTCTGATACCTAATCTTAAATAGGTACACATACGGCCCAGTCCGACATGGCTTGGCCCAACAAAGGTCGTTTTCGCACTCACCTCCAGCCGGCGCGACCCCCCTCTTCACCGCGCAGGATCTGCGCGGATTTCGCACTAAATGCCGCGGAGCAGCCTTTTGCGCCGGAAACTCCCGTCGCAAAAGCCGCGCAAACGGAAACTGCTTTTTGGCGGTTTACGTTTGAGCGGCTTTTGCGCCGGGAGTTTCCGGCACAAAAGGCTGCTCCGCGGCATTTAGTGCGAAATCCGCACAGATCCTGCGCGGTGAAGAGGGGGGTCGCGCCAGCTGGAGGTGAGTGCGAAAACGACCAACAAAGTATGTCAGATATGGCCCTCATAAAAATGAGCTCGACACCCCCGGATTACAGCCTTCATCCTTGTATAAAAGCATCCTCCTGAACAATTCCATTTTTCCTGCTTTGTCTGTGGCGTTCCCAGAAACACCCAGTTGACCACTTTTAAACATGAATTGCTGAACTAGACAGATTCAGGGTTTAAGCTACCAAGGAAGTCCTTTCATGGAGGGGGGGGGGGGAGAGAGGAAGAGAGAGAGAGAGAGAGATCTTACAGTTCCCTGTAAAACACATACACAGAATCAACAGCTTACGTCACCAGCCTGTCTGGGGATAAATAGTTCAGGGAAATAAGAAACGTTCCTTGGGAGTTTAGAAAATCCAATTTTGTAACACTCTGGCTGCCAAATCAAAACCCTTCCGACATTGCCTAATCGTTGGCGCTGTAATTCACAGGACACGTCCTTAAACGTATGCTTGGGGGGGGGGCAGTCCAGTTATTCAACCTTTTGGGGGGAAACCAGGGCTTTTTTTTTAATATGCTCCTTTGCATATTAGGCCACACCCCCTGATGTCACCATTGTTTCACATAGGGCTTTTTTGTGGAAAAAGCCTTGAAGGAGCTCCTTTGCATATTAGGCCACATCTCCTGACACCATGCCAGCTGGAACTGCGTTCCTGCGCGTTCCTGCTCAAAAGAAAGCCCTGGGGGAGATAGCGAATATTCCTTAGCAGGGGTGGAATTCTAGCAAGAGATCCTTTGCATATTAGGCCACACACCCCTGATGTAGCCAATCCTTCAAGAGTTTACAAAAAAGAGCCTTGTAAGCTCTTGGAGGACTGGCCACATCAGGGGTGTGTGGCCTAATATGCAAAGGATCTCCTGCTAGAATTCCACCCCGGCTCCTTATCAGTTTTGTAGTAGCATGTGCATCGATCTTTGAGGAAGATGATGAACTTTTAAACTATCTGCCTGTCTTCTGGAGACTAAGTAAGGATCAACGAACATGGACCCTCGGTGTCCTCACTGTTGCCGAAAGACTTCCGTGATAACCCTGGAGAGATAAATGCCCGCCTTCAGTAATCCAGTGGATTGAGGGCTTTATGACCTTCTCAAAATTTAAATGTGCCGCATGTAGATAGGGTTGCCAATCCCCAGGTGGGGGCAGGGGATCCCCCGGTTTGGAGACCCTCCCCCGCTTTAGGGTCGTCAGAAAGTGGGGGGAGGGGAGGGAAATGTCTGCTGGGAACTCTATTATTCCCTTTGGAGATTTATTCCCATAGAAAATTATGGAGAATTGATCCACAGGTATCTTGTGCTCTGGGGGGTGGGCTGTTTTTTTGGGGTAGATGCACCAAATTTTCAGTATAGCATCTATTGCCTCTCTCCAAAATACCCTCCAAGTTTCAAAAATATTGGACCAGGGGGTCCAATTCCTTTGAGCCCCAAAAGAAGGTGCCCCTATCCTTCATGATTTCCTACGGAAGGAAGGAACCGAAAAGGTGTGCTGTCCCTTTAAATGTGATGGCAAGAACTCCCTTGGAGTTCAATTATGCTTGTCACAGTCTTGATCTTGGCTCCACCCCAATGTCTCCTGGCTCCACCCCCAAAGTCCCCAGATATTTCTTGAATTGAACTTGGCAACCCTACATGTAGATGACCAGTTGATCTTGGGCAGTCAGCTGTAACTCACCACACAGGGTTGCCAGGTCCGTGTTGGAAAATACCTGGAAACTTTGAGGGTGGAGCCAGGAGAGGGCGGGGTTTGGGGAGGGGAGGGGAGGGGCCTCAGCATGGCACAGTGCCATAGAGTCAGGGATGGCCCTAGACCATCTGGCACCCAGGCAAGGCTAACTTCTGGCGCCCCCTCCCCGCACTGATAATGTTACTGAGTCCCGTGAGGGTGCCCAATTTGGCGCTCCAGAAGCCTGGCGCCCTAGGCAGTCACCTAGTTTGCCTAGCGGCAGGGCCAGCCCTGCAAAGAGTCCGCCATTTAAAGCAGCCATTTTCTCCAGGGGAACAATCAAATCAACACCATAAATATAATTATCACACCAAAGTGTCCGTTTTACAAATCCTGTCATCTAATAGGAGATAAAAATATAAATTCAACAGATCCCAATAGGTTATCTACTATTATATTATATTTTCTCCAGCGGAGCTGATCTGTTGTAAAAGGATGAGATCTCCAGGCCCCACCTGGAGGCTGGCAACCCTAGCATTCTCATGAAGATTAGATAATCTTTCAGATCTTTGGAAGCCTTTTTATAGCTGCTTGTCTGTAGACTTGTCACCACTGTGGTAATGTTGTTGTTCTTTAAATTTCTTTCTGGTTGAGTATCGCAATTAAAAAAATAAATTTCGACATTGGCAACGATGCCCATATGGCCACCCACGGCCTGAAGGCATTCGAGGCTCTCCCAAGAGCTGCTTTATATCCCATGGAACTTCCCCCCCCCCATTGTGAAGCAGTAGGGTCAGTCCATCACTCAAATCATCAGGGGACCAGGTTGCCAACCTCCAGGCAGGACCTGGAAATCCCCTAAAATTGCAGCTGATCTACTGGCAACAGAGATCAGATCCCCTGGAGAAAACAGCAGCTTCAGAGGGCAGACCCTATAACTTCATACCCCCCCCCCGAGGTCCCATCCCTTCCCAAGCCCCACTTTTTCTAGGCTCCACCACCAAATTTCCAGGAATTCCCAGCCCCCAAGTTGGCAACTTTAGCATGGAGTGTCATGAGAGATTGGAGGAGGTGGGCGTGTCTTGTAGCCAGGGATTTTTTTTTTTTTTTTGTAGCAGGAGTTCCTTTGCCTCTTAGGTCACACACTCAGGTGTGGAATTCTAGCAGGAGCTCATTTGCATATTAGGCCACACTCATTGGTGTAGCAAATCCTCCAAGAGCTTACAAAAAAGAGCCTTGTAAGCTCTTGGAGGATTGGCTACATCTGGGATGTGTGGCCTAATATGCAAAGAAGCTCCTGTAGAATTTCGCCCCTGTACAAATCCCTGATGTAGCCAATCCTCCAAGAGCTTATAGGGCTGTTTGTACAGGGCCTACTGTAAGTTCCAGGAGGATTGGCTACATCAGGGGGGCATGGCCTAATATGCAAATGAGTTCCTGCTACAAACAAGCCCTATACCTGTTACCCCCAGATTCAATCAAGCCGCTGTTTGAGAAACTAAGGTTGCCAACTCCTGGCTTGGAAATGCCTGGAGATTTAAGGGTGGAGCTCAGGATCAGGATGCCATCTTCCAGGTGAGACCTGGGGATCCCCCAGAATGATAGCTCAGCTCCAGGGTACTGGTTAGAAAACGGATGCTTGGGAGGGAGGGCTCTGTGGCCACTGAGGTCCTTGTCCTCCCCAGGCTCCACCCCCAAATCTTCAAGAGTTCCCCAACCTGAATCTGGCCACCCTACCCCACCATCCCCTGCTGGTGGCCAGGAAGGCCCTGGGATCCCTAGCTTGGAGGGTGGACTTTAGGGAGGGAAGGGACAGGGGCGTATAGAGCCATAAAGTCCACCTCCCAAAGCAGAGTGGAAAGGGCCATACAGGCCATCTAGTCCAAACCGCTGCTAAATGCAGGATCATCCTTTTAAAAAGGATATAGGCAAGCTGGAAGGAGTCCAGAGCAGGGCGACAAAGATGGTGAGGGGCAGGGGTGGAATTCTAGCAGGAGCTCCTTTTTATATTAGGCCACATGACCCTGATGTAGCCAATCCTCCAAGAGCTTACAAAAAACAGCCTTGTAAGCTCTTGGAGGATTGGCTACATCAGGGGTGTGTGGCCTAATATGCAAAGGAGCTCCTGCTAGAACTTCACCCCTGGTGAGGGGTCTGGAGACCAAGACCTATGAAGAAAGGTTGAAGGAGCTGGGCATGTTTAGCCTGGAGAGGAGGCGGCTGAGAGGTGATATGATCACCATCTTCAAGTAATTGAAGAGCTGTCAACTAGAGGATGGTGTGGAATTGCTTTCAGTGGCCTCTGAAGGTAGAACCAGAATGAACGGGTTGAAATTAAATAAAAAGACTTTCCGGCTCAACATTAGGAAGAACGTCCTGACCGTTAGAGCGGTTCCTCAGTGGAACAGGCTCCCTTGGGAGGTGGTGGGCTCTCATTGCTTGGAGGTTTTTAAACAGAGGCTGGATGGCCATCTGACAGCAATGCGGATCCTGTGAATTTAGGGGGAGGTATCTGTGAGTTTCCTAAATTGTGCAGGGGGTTGGACTAGATGACCCTGGAGGTCCCGTCCAACTCTATGAATCGATGATCAGCCTAGAGCAGGGGTGGCCAAACTTGCTTAACATAAGAGCCACACAGAATAAATGTCAGATGTTTGAGAGCCATAAGACATGGATGTCAGATGTTTGAGAGTCGCAAGGAGGCAAGGAAAGAAAGGAGGAAGGCAAATAGATGGGGGAAGGCAGAGGTAGAAAGAAAGCAACTTTAACTTTGAATGCATTCTCCAAGCCGCCAGCTGGCTTGTCTTCAAGAAGTGACTTAAAGAGAGAAATACCTCCTCCAAGCTGGCCAACAAGGTGGTGGGGGATTGGAGAGCCACACAATGTGTGTGAAAGATCCACATGTGGCCCCCGAGCCACAGTTTGGCCACTCCTGGCCTAGAGCCTCCCTGACAAGTGTTTGTCCAGACGCTGCTTAAAGACTGCCAGTGAGGGGGAGCTCACCACCACCTCTCTGGGTAGCTGATCCCACTGCTGAACAAGTCTTACTGTAAAAACATTTGTTTGTTATCCAGCCAGTCCCTTCCCACCCTTAATTTAAACCCATTATTGTGAGTCCCCTCCTCTGCTGCCAACAGGAGCAGTTCCCTGCCCCTCCTCTAAGTGAATAAATAATATTCGATGTCGTCTGGCTTAATTCCAGAGGGCTCTCCGGCCTCCGCTCAGAGGTTGCCAACTCTATGAGAAGCGCCCCTCCGAAAACTCCTTCAAAGGGCCAACTTAGCTACCTGGCTCCCTCTGCGGCCTAACCTACCCCGCAGGGTTGTTGTGAGGACACAGCGGTTGAGAGGAGCACGACGGAGGCCCCTTTCGCATCCCTACCAGGCAGAAAGGCAGGATAGAAACAAAGTCCATAAATAAGTGAAATAAATTCTCTGCCACGGTCCTTATCGTCAAAGCTGGCATTGCTAGTCATGTCCACAACAGACAGCATCTTACACTCTTAAAGCGTACAACCACTGATAAGTTTACTCGGCCCTTGGATTTCAAACTATTACCTAATCACCTTATGTAAGGCAGACTGGCTGTGCGGTTATCTCACAGGAGTGGGCAGGGAGGGAGGGACACAGAAAGTGCTAATGGGCATGGGATTTGCGCTAAGAATCCCAGCTCACTCTTTTGAGACAGAAAGAGAGAGACAGACAGAGAGAGAAAGACAGAGAGAGAGACAGAGACACAGACAGAGAGACAGAGATTTTAGTCCATAAGACTGCAAAAATATGTTTGGAAGAGTCCGGGCCAGAGGTGGCCAAACTTGCTTAACATAAGAGCTACACAGAATAAAAATCAGTTGTTCGAGAGCTGCAAATAGATGGGAGAGGGAGAGGTGGCGAGAAAGCAACTTTAACTTTAAATGCATCCCCTAAGCTGCTAGCTGGCTTGACTTGGAGAAGTGATTTAAAGAGACAAATACCTCTTTGGTAGTGGAGGCCTCGAGAGCCACACTATTTGTCTACCCCTGGTCTGGGAGATGCTTCCTGAAATCTCATTAGACAGAAAGGTAATCGAAAGAGATTCCAGAGATTCAGCACAGGGCTTGGGGACAGCTCCCAGAGTCTCCCCAGGATGAGAGAAAAAATCAGAATGAACAATAAGCCCTGCGGAGGGCAGAGGCGGTGTTTTGAAATCATACAATTTAAGAGGGCTTTAGGGTTGTCAGATTCGACTCAGGAAATATGTGGGGACTTTGCGGGCGGAGCCAGAAGCAAGGTTGTGACAAGCACGACTGAACTCCAAAGGGAGCTAGCAATCACATTTAAAGGGACTATGCTTCTTTTAAATGCCTTCCCTTACTTGGAAATAATGGAGGATGGAGACACCAACTTCGGGGCTCATAGAATTAAGACCTCCCTGATTCAATCTTTCTGAAACTTGGGGAGTGTTTTGAGGAGAGGCACCAGATGCTGTGCTGAAAATTTGGTGGCTCTAGCTCAAAAAGGAGCCCGTGGCGCAGTGTTAAAGCTGCAGTACTGCAGTCCTAAGCTCTGCTCACGACTTGAGTTCGATCCCCGGCATAAACTGGGTTTTCAGGAAGCCGGCTCTAGGTTGACTCAGCCTTCCATCCTTCCGAGGTCAGTAAAATGAGTACCCAGCTTGCTGTGGGGAAAGTGTAGATGACTGGGGAAGGCAATGGCAAACCACCCCATAAAAAGTCTGCCATGAAAACATTGTGAAAGCAACGTCACCCCAAAGTCGGAAACGACTGATGCTTGCACAGGGGACCTTTCCTTTTCCTACCTCAAAAAACAGCCCCCCGGGGCCCCAGACACCCACAGATCGATTCTCCATTATACCCTAAGACAGGGGTGGCCAACGGTAGCTCTCCAGATTTTTTTTGGCCTACAACTCCCATCAGCCCCAGCCATTGGCCATGCTGGCTGGGGCTGATGGGAATTGTAGGCAAAAAAACATCTGGAGCACTACCGTTGGCCACAACTGCCCTAAGAGGACTGGTCTCCATAGGGTACAATGGAGTGCCAAGCGAACATTTCCTCCCCAAACCCACTTTTGGATAACCCTGAAGCAGGGGGAGGGCCTCCAAAACCCGGGACTCCCCTGTCCCCAAGTGGGAATTCTACTGTTTGTACAAAAATGCATATTACCACGTTTGAATTCTAAGCATCCTGAGCGTGTTTGAAGCGTTAAGACTGAGTTTCAGGACAATTTGCACAGGGGCAGAGCCTTCCTTGTCTCTCCAACAGGGGACTGGCAGCCCTAGCCAATCAGCTTTGTTTGCATCATCCACACGAGAGCCAGAATGCGGCTGATCTTGGAGGGTAGCCTGGCTTGCTCGGCTATAGCGTTTTATTTCGTATTTTTAGGAAGGCATACAGAACAGCCTTGGTCATTCTGGAAAGGATTTTTTACTTTGGGGGGGGGGAGGAAGGGACTTCTGTGCATTCTTTCTCCCCCCCCCACACACAGAAGTTCCTGCGCTTGCAAATCGTCGCCCCTGCCGAGATTTGGTCCCCGGGCATCTCCCGAGAACGGATCTTGGGTCACAGGTGCTGGGAAAAGCTTTTCTCAGCTTCAGACCCCTGGAGAGGCCATGCCATTCAGAGAGGGACAATCGGGACACGCACTCGGTAGAAGGCCGTCCCTGCCTTTCATGCGAGGCTGGATTCTGCCCCCGTCCACCCACGAGGACTGCCAGGCGAACAGGGGGAAAAAGCATTCCTGCCAGCAGCGCCGGCTCTGGGCTACCTGCCAGATTTTGGGAAGGCGGGGGATTGGTTTGAATAAAGCTAGAGTTGGCGTCCAACTCGAAATGCTCATTTCGTGCGCAATGTTTGAACTGCGTATCCCACACATCGGTTCTCAAGCCAGATTCGCGGACTGCTCTATCTAGCTTTTTTTTTTTATCTAATTATACCTCACGAGACAGTCCGTGGCTTGGTGGCAGAAGTAGAGCTTGGCATGTAGAAGGTTCCGGGTTCAATCCCTGGCACCTTCTCTGCCTGTGACCTTGGAGAGTAGACGACACTGTGAAAGATCTGGGGTCTGACTCAATACAAATACAAGGCAGCTTCGTGCGTTCATTCATGAGGCAGGGGGCGTGGCTCAGAGTGGTAGATCAGAGGTGGCCAAACAGAAGACGGGAGAAGAAGAAGGGAGAACAGGGTCGGATTAACCATTAGGCCAAGCAGGCACTGGCCTATGGGCCCCCACCCCTTTAGGGACCTCAGGGCAGCTCTCCCATTTCCCCCCTGCTTGCAGCCTTCCCAGCCTGCACGCACAGACAGCAAATGAGCCGCTCTTTGCCCGACTTGCCTGGTGCAGCTCCTGCTGGCATCATCGCCACGTTGGCCTCTCTCTGCCTCTCCCCTGCAGCTTAGTAAAAGGGGCTTTTAGGAAGGTGCTTTGCAGGCTGCAGCAGGGGCAGGGAGCAGCGGGGTGGGCACTCAGACTCTGAGATCATTTGCAAGGGGATCTCGAGATCCTGACCGCCTGGGGGCCTCCACAGGGCTTCATCCAGGGGTGACCAAACCTGCTTAAGGTAAGAGCCACATAGAATAAAACGCCAGATGTTTGAGAGCCACAAGGCATGAATGGCAGATGTTTTGAGAGTTGAAAGGGAGGGAGGCAGGCAAATAAATGAGGGAGGGGTGGAAAGAAAGCAACTTTAATTTTAAATGCATTCTACAAGCCACCAGCTGGCTTGACTTGGAGAAGTGATTTAAAGAGAGAAATGCCTTCTTCAAGCTGGCCAACAAGGCAGTGGGGGCTTTAAGAGTCACACGATGTGTGTGAAAGAGCCACATGTGCCTCCCAAGCCACAGTTTGGCCACCTCTGGTTTAATCCAACACTGAGGGAGAAGGAGAAGAAGGGAAAAGGAGAAGAAATCAGATTTATGCCCCGCCCCTCTCTCTGAAACAGAGACTCAGAGCGGCTTACAATCTCTTTTATCTTCTTCCCCCACAACAGGCACCCTGTGAGGCAGGTGGGGCTGAGAGAGCTCTCACAGCACCTGCCCTTTCAAGGACAGCTCTGCCAGAGCTATGGCTAACCCAAGGCCATTCCAGCAGCTGCAAGTGGAGAAGTTGGGAATCAAACCCTGTTCTCCCAGATAAGAGTCCGAACACTTAACTACTACACCAAACTGCAGATCAGGAGCCACACACGGCTCTTTCACACATATTGTGTGGCTCTCAAAGCCCTTGGCACCCTGTCGGTCAGCTTGGAGAAGGCATTTGTCTCTTTCAATCACCTCTCCAAGCCAAGCTAGCTGGCATTTTGGAGAATGCATTTACAGTTGCTTTCTTTCCAGGTTGTTCTCGGCCCAGGGACCTCAAGACACTATCCAAGATTCTTCTCCTGCTCATTTGACCCTGGCAGCAATCCTGCAAACCTTTTTGTTCTAATAATGTGTTTTTAATTGTAAGCCACCTCAAGTGGGATTCTGAAGAGGCAGCATAGAAATATTCTTAGTCAGTAAAGAGAAGAGTAGTTGGTTTTTATACCGTGCTTTTTACTACCCAAAGGAGTCTCAGAGGCTTACAATCTCCTTCCCTTCCTCTCCTCACAACAAACACCCTGTGAGGTAGGTGGGGCTGAGAGAATTCTGAGAGCACAGCTCTTGAGCAGAACAGCTCTGAGAGAACTGTGACTGACTCAAAGTCACCCAGCCGTAGGGTTGCCAAGTCCCCCGTGGCCTCCAGTGGAGGATTGTCATTGCGCCGGCGATGTCACACTTCGGCCACTCTCGGTGTTTCCAGGAAAACTCTATGGTTTTCCTGGACGCTCTAGCATTTTGGGAGGTAAAAACTCTATGGTACTGTACCTATCGTACCATAGAGTTTTCCCTCCCAAAATGCTAGAGCATTCAGAAAAACCAGAGTTTCCCCAGAAACACCTAGAACATATTGTGTAGCTCTCAAAGCCCCCACCACTCTATTGATTGGCTTGGAGAAGGCATTTCCCTCTTTAAATCACTTCTCCAAGCCAAGTCAACTGGCGAGTTGGAGAATGCATTTAAAATTAAAGTTGCTTTCTTTCCCCCTCCCTTTCCCATCTACTTCCTTCCTTTCCTCCCTCCCTTCCTCCCTCCCATTTGTCTTGTGGCTCTCAAACACCTGACATTCATGTCTTGCAGCTCTATGCAGCTCTTACATTAAGCAAGTTTGGCCACCTCTGTCCTAGATCTTTCAGAGGAGTTGCTCATAGGCTGCTCATTCACAGAAGGCTGTTGGGGAAACTTCAATCCTCTGGCTCCAACCGAGTACGAGAACGTTTGAAACCAAAACTTGGCAGGCTGAGCAGACTCCCAGCGGTGCCACAGACACCAAAAATGAGCACCGCCAGTCTCATTGGTATGCATGCGCCAATTGTTTGAGAAGCCAACCCTGGACAGGATGACAAAAATTTTAAAAAACCCAAATCACAGAGGAACGGAGCCTGCCAATGAGAAAGGTAAAAATACCAACAGTAGCTCTCCCAACACAGACAACTGCCCGGGTATCATTGTCATTTACACACAAACACCCGGCCCTCCAACCTAATCTGTTGTATGGGACTAGTGGATATGGTAGCAGAAATCTCCTGCCAGTGTTGGAGAAGCCATGCAGTAGAGCTGGAAGCCTGTGCCCACGAAACTGACAGCAGAAAATCAGACACAAACAATTTTAGGTTGGGAAACCAGAAGGAAGTTTCTTACAATCTGTGGCATAAAGCCAGTTAGGTGTAGTGGTTAAGTGTGCGGGCTCTTATCTGGGAGAATGGGGTTCGAGTCTCCACTCCTCCGCTAGCAGCTGCTGGAATGGCCTTGGGTCACCCAGAGCTCTTGCAGAGCTATCCTTGAAAGGGCAGTTTTTTGAGAGCTCTCTCAGTCCCAACTACCTCACAGGGTGTCTGTTGTGGGGGGAGGAAGATCAAGGAGATTGTAAACCGCTCTGAGACACTAAGATTCAGAGCGTAAGGCGGGCCATAAATCCAATATCTTCTTCTTCTAAAAGGCCAGGAGAGTCCTCTTTTTTTGGGGGGGGGGAATGGCAGTCAGGTTGCCAACCTCCAGGATGGGCCTGGGGATCTCCTGGAACTTCATCTAGTCTCCAGACTACCAAGATCAGTTCCCCTGGAGAAAATGGTTGCTTTGGAGAGTGGACTCTGCTGGCAAAGAGCCCTCGAAGGATGAATCCTAAACTACGTTTGTCTGTCCAGGAAGGATTACAGCCCCTTGACTCAGGGACTGTCAGATGAACTCCTTGCTGAGAGGCATCCTGGGGTTACCAGCCCCCAAGGTGTTGGCTGGAGATCTCCCAGGATTACCACTGAGCTCCAGATGACAGAGATCAGCTCCCCTGGAGAAAACAGCTGCTTTGGAAGGTAGGCTCCATGGCGTTAGACCCTGTTGAGGTTCCTCCCCTCCCCAAAACAGTGCCCTCCCCGGGGCTCCACTCTCCAAATCTCCAGGAAATCCCCAATCCAGAGCTGGCAACCCTCTCTCTGCCTTCTCAACTTGCAGTGTAGGACACACCTGGCACAGCAGCATCATATATTACAGAGTGCATAGTTCTGGTCTTGCTCCCCGCCCTGTATCAGACATAACCAGGGCTTTCTTTTGTAGCAGGAACTCCTTTGCATATTAGACCTCACCCCCTGATGTAGCCAATTCTCCAAAAGTTTACAGGGCTCTTAGTACAGGGCCTACTGTAAACTCTAGGAGGATTGGCTACATCGGGGGGGTGTAGCCTAATATGCAATGGAGTTCCTGCTACAAAGAAAGCCCTGGGCATAACAAACGCAATCCCACATGAGTTGTGGCTTCTCCTCACTTCCTTTATAAGTTTTTCCCAATTAGGATCAGGATAATAGGCAGGGGTGGAATTCTAGCAGGAGCTCCTTTGCATATTAGGCCACACACCCCTGACATAGCCAATCCTTCAAGAGCTTACAAGGCTCTTTTTTGCAAGCTCTTGGAGGATTGGCTACAACAGGGGTGTGTGACCTAATATGCAAAGGAGCTCCTGCTAGAATTCAACCCCTCATAATGGGCACACGGAGATAGAGCTCCAGCCTTCCGTTCCATTGTCCCAGCCTGAAACAGTCCCATATGGAACTATTTTGGGAAACCCATTTGCTCCCTGGGGTACATACGGTTCCCCCAACAGGCCCAAAGCTTCTTATAGAGTGAAGAGGCGCGACTCAAGGCTCCATCACACACTTTACTGTCAGGTTCAACCCCTGACATCTCTAGTTCTGTGAGATCCGAGAACATGTGCTGAGAAAGACATTTCTGTACCCCGGGGGACCCACACTCTGTAAGATTAGCCAATACTGAGCCTCTTGGAGGACTGGATACTCCAAGAGCAAGGATTCCTGCTACAAAAAAAGTTCTGCTCCTGCCTCAGAGGTAAGGTTACCAGCCTCCAGGTGGTACCTGGAGATGTCCCGATATTACCACTGATCCCCAGAGTACAGAGATTAGTCCCCCCAGATGAAATGGCAACTTTGGAAGGGTGGATTCTATGACATCACCACTAGTGTTGACAATCCCCAGGTGGGGGTAGGGGAATCCCCAGTTTGGAGGCCCTCCCTCCACATCAGGGTCATCAGAAAGCGTGGGTGGGGGGGGGGAATGTCTGCTGGGCACTCCATTATTCCCTATGGAGACCAATGCCCATAGGGTATAATGGAGAACTGATCCACAGGTATCTGGGGCTCTAGGGGGCTATTTGTTTGAGGTAGAGACACCACATTTGCAGCATAGCATCTGATGCCTCTCCTCAAAAACATCCTCCAAGTTTCAAAAATATTGGACCAGGGGATCCAATTCTATGAGCCCCCAAAGAAGGTGCCCCTATCCTTCATTATTTTCAATGGAGGGAAGGCATTCAAAAGGTGTGCCGTCCCTTGAAATGTGATGGCCAGAATTCCCTTTGGAGTTCAATTATGCTTGTCACACCCTTGCTCCTAGCTCCACCACCAATGTCTCCTGGCTCCACCCCCGAAGCCTTCTGCCTCCACCCCCAAAGTCCCCAGATATTTCGTGAATTTTACTTGGCAACCCTAATCACCACCCACTCCCCTTTCCAGATTCTACTCTCCCCAGACACCGCCTGCAAACCTCCTGGAAGTTTCCAAAGTGGAAATGGCAGCCATACTCAGCAGACCACACATGGCAGAGGTTCACAAAACTATACATGGGCTAGAGAAGGTAGAGAAAGAAATACTTGTCTCGTTTTGTCACAATACAAGAACTCGTGGGCACTCAATGAAATGAATGAACAGTAGGCTTCGAACAGATGAAAGGAAGTCCTTCACTCAAGGAGTTATTGACACATAGACTACACTGCCGTGGGAAGTGGTGGCGGCTACAAGCCCTCCCCAGTTCAAATCCAAAAATTCCCAACCTGGAGCTGGCAACCCTAGATCCAGAGGAGCCACATGAGACAGAGAAGAAAAGGAATAGTTACTAGCCAATCTGACCTGACTCTGAGGGAAAATATTCCCTCCTCGTGGTGAATGGATGAACCCAGAACACAAAGCCAACCTCTCCTATCCTGTTAGCACCTGCAGAGCTTCTTTCATGGCCTCAGGCTGGGATCTACTGCATACCGTCATGGACACCATGGGCTCGGTTCTCATTCCACCATGCAATATCAGCCCCTGTGATTGGCAGGCAATATGAAAGTTTTGTTCCCGCTACAAAAAAAAGCCCTGGTATTCGTTATCCGGAGTTATGATACTGTCAGTATAGTTCCAGTGCCCAGCTGGAGGCTAGGAACCCTGCATGCCCCAGCCCAGCTGTCTGCTTCGAGATGACCCTCTTTATTATTTATTTGTTTAATTAATTCATTAATTTCTATCCCGCCCTCCTCACCGAAGGCAGGCTCAGGGCAGCTCGCAAATTAAGGGTCACACAATCACAATAGTGTGACCAAATAAGATAAAACAACAATAAAAAACATAAAAACAATTACTAAAACATCTACTTGTGCTAATATCATGGTTTCAGACAGCGATTAAATTCTAATGGCGGTGAGCTATTCTAAGAGGTCCCAGGATCACCATAGTGTGATGAGGTAGACAGCTGGTAGTATTTTTATGGGCCAGTCCCATTGCTCAGGTGTTGCCATCATGAAACTGCATGGCGGAAAAGTGCCATTTTGCAGGCCTTGCGGAACTGTGGCCCTGACCTCCTGCAGCAACTCATTCCACCAGCTAGGGGCAGCAACGGAAAAGGCCCTTGCTCTCGCTGATTTGAGTCTCACTTCTCTGATGCCGGGAACTGTCAGCAGGTTTTGAGACCCGGACCGAAGTGCTCGCTGGGGCATGTGCAGGGAAAGGCGGTCCGTAAAGCGAGCGACTTCATTTATCTATTTATTTCATGTATCCCCCTGCTTTTCTCCTCAATCGGGACCTGCCGTAGCTCGCCTCATTCTGCATCCCTCCATTTTATACTCACAACAACCCTGTGAGGTAGGCTTAAGCTGAGAGAATGTGGCTGGCCCAAAGGCATCTGTGGTTAGAGGGGGTTGGGATTCAAACCAGCTTCTCCCAGATCCTTGCCCCACACTCTAACGGTGGCCCCAAACCAGCTCTTTCTTAGCCCTTCAGTCCAAGATCCTTTATAACTGGTGATGTTATAGGGAAAGGGGAGCATTTCAAGGATGGGTTTTACTATAGCACATTTGAACATACGAAGCTGCCTTCTACTGAATCAGACCCTCAGTCTATCAAAGCCAGTATTGTCTACTCAGACGGGCAGCGGCTCTCCAAGGTCTCAAGCTGAGGTTTTTTATTTTATTTTATTTTTATTTATTTATTTAGAATTTATATCCCGCCCTTCCCACAAGTGGCTCAGGGCGGCTTCCAACAGTAAATCCAGCATAAAAATTAAACAATATTTAAATATGAAAGAATTAAACATTTAAAACAGATAAAACCTTAAAAATTAATAAATATTCTAAATATAAAAGAGGAAAACTGGCAAGTTGCATTAAATTCTCAAGCTAGGTATAAGCTAGCCGGAAGAGGGTCGTCTTACAGGCCCTGCGGAACTGAACAAGGTCCCGCAGGGCCCTCACCTCCTCCGGCAGCTGATTCCACCATGTAGGGGCCATAACAGAGAAGGCCCTTTCTCTGGTGGCTTTCAAGCGGGCTTCTTTTGGCCCAGGGATAGTAAGGAGATTTTGTGTTCCCGACCTCAGTACTCTCTGGGGAACGTGTGGGGAGAGACGGTCCTTCAGGTAGACAGGTCCCAAGCCATATAGGGCTTTAAAGGTAATAACCAGCACCTTGTACCGGACTCGGTATATCACTGGAAGCCGGTGCAGGGTCCGAAGACCCGGCTGAATGTGTCCCCACTTTGGGAGACCCAGTAACAGCCGGGCCGCGGCATTCTGCACCAGCTGCAACTTCCGGGTTCGGGACAAGGGCAGCCCCATGTAGAGGGCATTACAGTAGTCCATAGTGTCCCAGGCCGCGGCGACCCAGGCAAAGGACCTCTGTCTTCGCAGGATTAAGCTTCAGCCCGCTTTTCACATGTACTTCCATGGATCCTTTTAGTTGGAGATGCCGGGGATAGAAACCTGAGACCTTCTGCTTACCAAGCAGTTGCTCTACCATTGAGTCATTTAGGCTGCTGTCACACACATCAGGTAATGCATTTTAGCGATCGTTTGTAACCAGATTTCCTAGAAAACCCAGTTGCAAATGATTGTTAAAGTGCATTAAAAGTGCACTTTCAATGCACTTCACCAGCTGCCTGTAGCAGGAAAATCCAGTCGCAGGCTATCTCTAAAGTACAGCGAAAGTGCACTATGCAATTTCATAGACATTCGTAAGAGGACAATCAAGTTGCAAATGAATGCTGAAGTGTCCTGAAAGTGCATTATCCAACCTGTGCGAAAGCAGCCTGGAGCCTGATTCCAACCCTCGATCCATCCAGCTTAAGTTTTTCTCCGCTGCCTGGCAGCAGCTCTCCAGGGTCCCGGGAAGAGAAAAGGTCTTACCTCGCACCTGCTGCTTGAGAGCTTTCACTGCAGATGTAAGGCTTTGAACCTGGGGACCATCTGGATACAAAGCAGGTGTTCAGTCACCGTTACAATCAGTGTTCCAGTGATGATACCTGGGTTATTATTTGCACAGAGATGATGATCTATAAATCCTGAAGAGGAAAAGCTGGTTGAGATCTGGGTGCGGCAGGCAAGCTGATGCTTGCGTGTTACGCCAAGGAAGCTGCCTTATATTGCATCAGACCATTGGTCCGTTGAGGTCACTAAGGTCGACTCCACTAAGGTGGGCAAACTTGCTTAATGTAAGAGCCACAGAGAATAAATCTCAGGTGTTTGAAAGCTGAAAGACATGAAGATCAGATGCTTGAGGGAAGAGAGGGAGGGAGGAAGGAAAGGAGGAAAGAAGGAAGAAAGGAAAATGGAAGGAGGGAGATGTGGAAGGAAAGCAACTTTAACTTTAAATATATTCTCCAAGCCTCTGGCCGGCTTGGCTTGGCGAAGCGATTGAAAGCTGGGCTTTTTTTGTAGCAGGAACTCCTTTGCATATTAGGCCACACACCCCTAATGTAGCCAATCCTCCAAGAGCTTACAGGGCTCTTAGTACAGTGCCTACTGTAAGCTCCAAGAGGACTAGCTACATCAGGGGAGTGTGGCCTAATATGCAAAGGAGTTCTTGCTACAAAAAAAAAGCCCTGACAAATACAATAATATAAAAAGTTACTGCTCTGAAGAAGGGTGCACGAAACAAGTCCTTAGTCGACTCCTTAGTTGACTCTTGGGACCAGTGTTGCCTCTAAGCTGAATTAGTATGAGCTAGCTCACAGGACGGCGGGGAGGGGGAGGTTCAGCCTCTGGCTCACACATTTTTTGTCTTAGTTCAGGAGAAATGGGCCCAGAGCAAACTAACTGATGCAGCAGCCAAATGGCTTGCTCACAACTTTAATGCCAGTCGCTCACAAATTAGAATTTTTGCTCACAAGACTCCACAGCTTAGGGGCAGCATTGCTTGGGATTTTATTTGTACAGTCTTCAGAGGAGTTTTTGGTACTCTATACGAGAAGAAAACTTTTAAAATTTCTAATTGAACTGTGGGATTTATTCCCTTTAGACAGCATTTGTAGTAAAACCTGAGTAGGACTTTTATAGTACCTATTTTTCAGAGTGTGCGTATATATGTACACACATACCCAAGATTTTGATATATTCTGCTAAACTTATATACATTGGAAATAATTCCATGGTGAATAGACTGAGATCATCATTGGAAGCATTTTCACCGTGAATGGACTGAGATTATAAACTATACCAGTTTTGGTAACTTTCTGCATTATTATATTCATTATCTGGGATTATGATACTGTCAGTATAGCCTCCAGGTGGGGCCTGGAGATCTCCCGCTATTATGATCTCCAGCTAGGGTTGCCAATCCCCAGGTGGGGGCAGGGGATCCCCCGGTTTGGAGACCCTCACCCCACTTCAGGGTCAGCAAAAAGCGGGGGGGGGGGGGGGAGGGAAATGTCTGCTGGGAACTCATGATTCCCTAAGGAGGCTTATTCCCATAAAAAAATAATGGAGACTTGATCTGCGGGTATCTGGGGGCCGTTTTTGGAGGTAGAGGCACCAGATTTTCAGTATAGCATCCAGTGGCTCTCTCCAATATACTCCCTAAATTTCAAAAAGATTGGACCAGGGGGTCCAATTCTATGAGCCCCAAAGAAGATGCCCCTCTCCTTCATTATTTCCTATGGAAGGAAGGCATTTCAAAGGTGTGCGGTCCCTTGAAATGTGATGGCCAGAACTCCCTTTGGAGTTCAATTATGCTTGTCACGCCCTTGCTGCTGGCTCCACCCCAATGTCTCCTGGCTCCGCCCCCAAAGTCCCCAGATATTTCATGAATTGGACTTGGCAACCCTATCTCCAGCTGGCAGAGATCAGTTCCCCTGAAGAACTGCTTTGGAAGGTATACTTTATGGCACTGTACCATACTGAGGCCCCTCCCCTCCCAAAGCTCTGCCCTCTCCTGGATCCAACCCCAAAATCTCCAGGTATTTTCCAACCCAGACCTGGCAACCCTCGCTGGGTAGATCTTCAGCTTGACTTTCAGAAGCATTCCCACCCTTTAAATTTTATTTGGTCTCTTACAGTCCCATCCCAAATGGGGTTACACCCTTCTAAATCCACTTATACCCGTGGGTTTGGAAGGATATGACTCTCTTGAGGATTGCCTTGCCTTTTGCTTAATTCAACTTTCTGCTTTGTTTCCATAACCCAAAGTAACGTTGTAAAGAAGAAAGAAAGGTTTTTTTAAAACACACACACACACGCAAAAATCCAAGTAAGTTAAAATTTAAACAACACAGCAACAACAACAGCCGGGGGTGGGGTGGGGAAAAAAAACCCAAAACAAACAAAAAAACATAAGAACATAAGAGAAGCCATGTTGGATCAGGCCAATGTCCCATCCAGTCCAACACTCTCTGTATCACACAGTGGCCAAAACCCAGGGGCCATCAGGAGGTCCACCTGTGGGGCCAGAACACTAGAAGCCCTCCCACTGTTGCCCCCCACAAGCACCAAACAAAACAAAACACAACAAGAATTAACCATTAGAAGCTTGGGAGATCTTTCTTCAAACACGAAACGTGGTGTCTGAAAGAATGCAACGTTGGGGTATGCTTCATGTATCTGTCCCCTGTATTCCATAAACAGGGTGCAAGCCCTGGGAAATAACTGGGCACATTCGCATGGAACCCGGCACTGCTCTGTTGATGCCAACCTCCCTGTGCCATGTCAGCAAAGAACTATGTACCAGCGCCAATCTTGCTGCCATTCAAAGGGAGATCAGAGCAGGGTCTTCTGCAAGTGCCAACCTGCAAACGGGCAAAATCAATAACTGCCCATTCACATGCCTTCTCTGTTGTGGCCCCCACCTTATGGAGCAGCCTGCCTGAAGCAGTCAAAACAGCATCTATTCATCTGGCTTTCTGCAAGCTACACAAAACTGGGGGCTTTTCTACACAGGCAATAGAGCAGGGATAGCCAAACTGCAGCTTGGAAGCCACACATGGCTCTTTCACACATATTGAGTGGCTATTGAAACCCCCACCACCCTGCAGGCCAGCTTGGAGAAGGCATTTCTCTCTTTAAATCACTTCTCCAAGCCAAGCCAGCCAGCAACTTGGAGGAAGTTAAAGTTAAAGTTGTTTTCTTTCCATCTCTTCCTCCCTTCTTTCTTTCTTTCTCTTTCTTTCTTTCTTTCTTTCTTTCTTTCTTTCTTTCTTTCTTTCTTTCTTTCTTTCTTTCTTTCTTTCTTTCTTTCCTTCTTTCTTTCTCTTTCTTTCGTTCTTTCTCTTTCTTTCTTTCTTTCTTTCTTTCTTTCTTTCTTTCTTTCTTTCTTTCTTTCTTTCTTTCTCTTTCTCTCTTCCTTCCTTCCTTCCTTCCTTCCTTCCTTCCTTCCTTCCTTCCTTCCTTCCTTCCTTCCTTCCTTCCTTCCCTCCCTCCCTCCCTCCCTCAAACAACTGATGTTCATGTCTTGCAGCTCTCAAACATTTGGCATTTATGAGGCTCTTACATTAAACAAGTTTGGTCACCCCTGCAATAGAGTTTCAGTGTAATAAATGATTCAGAAAGTTACCTGGGCAAACAATAAGGGACTGTGGTCTATATGACGGTGTATTGCTGGCTGAAACTGCGTTCCAACTACAGAAAATTGTCATCATTTTTTGCATCAAGTTAATACTTATGCTTTGCTTCAGTTCTGTTTTTTAGACTTCTGGCTGGTTCTACAACCCGAATCTCTATCGCATTGTTGACTGAATGTCCCATTCTCTCGATTGTATTGACTCGCTCTGTGCAACCTGCCGTGTAACCAAGTGAGAAAGGGGGACTGCAAATAACACAAGTGAATAAATCATATTTTAAAAATGTCATCCTTGCCTACGCTAGCCCTTCCCAGTGATAATGGGCTGGATCCAACCGTTCTCTAAGTAGCCTTCCTCCACTGTAATTGGTGCTTCCTCCAAAAAAAAGAAGAAAAGATTGGATTTATACCCTGCCCTTCACTACCTGAAGGAGTCCCAGACAGGGTTCCAATCTCCAGATGGGGGCAGGGAATCCCCCACTAAGGAGGCCCTCCCCCCACTTTAAGGTCATCAGAAAGTGGGGGGGGAGGGAAATGTCTGTTGGGCACTCCATTATGCTCTGTGGAGACTGATTCCCATAAAGTATAATTGATCTGTGGGTACCTGGGGCTCTGGGGGGGGTTGTTTTTGAGGTAGAGGCACCAAACTTTCAGCATAGCATACGATGCCTCTTCTCAAAACACCTTCCAAGATTCAAAAAGATTGGACCAGGGAGTCCAATTCTATGGGCCCTAAAAGAAGGTGCCCCTATCCTTCATTATTTCCAATTGAGGAAAGGCATTTAAAAGGTGTGTGATCCCTTTAAATGTGATGGCCAGAACTCCCTTTGGAGTTCAACCATGGTTGTCACACCCTTGCTCCTGGCTCCAGTCCCAAAAGTCTCGAGATATTTCTTGATTCAGACTTGGCAACCCTAGTCTCAGAGCAGCTCACAATCTCCTTTCCCCTCCCTTCCCCACAACAGACACCCTGTGAGGTAGGTAGAGCTGAGAGCTCACATATGAACATATGAAGCTGCCTTATACTGAATCAGACCCTGGGTCCATCAAAGTCAGTATTGTCTACTCAGACTGGCAGCAGCTCTCCAGGGCCTCAAGCTGAGGTTTTTCACCCCTACTTGCCTGGACCCTTTTTAGTTGGAAATGCCGGGGATTGAACCTGGGACCTTCTGCTTACCAAGCAGATCCTCTATCACTGAGCCACGGTCCCTCCCACAAACTGCTCTCCCAGAACTGCTCTTGAGCAGAACAGCTCTGAGAGAATTTGTGGCTGACCCAAGGCCATTCCAGCAGGTGCAAGTGGAGGAGTGGGGAATCAAACCCGGTGCTCCCAGATAAGAGTCTGCACACTTCACCACTATGCCAAACTGGCTCTAAAGAACCATTTAATTTGGAGGAGGACTCCGTTTTAAGGGACTTGAGCCAAAAAGGAAAGGCGGCACATTGCTGTTTGCCGTTCAGTCACAGCTACCTTATGGGGGCCCCACAGGGTTTTCAAGTCAAGAGTTTAACAAAAGGTGATTTGCCATTGTCAGGGTGTTTTTTTGTAGAAAAAGCCCAGCAAGAACTCATTTGCATACTAGGCCACACCCCCTGGCATCACCATTTTTCACACAGGGCTTTTTTGTGGAGAACGCCCAGCAGGAGCTCATTTGCATATTAGGCCACACACCTTGATGCCAAGCCAGCCAGAACTATGCGTTCCTGCTCAAAAAAAAGCCCTGGCCATTGCCTATCTCTGTTTAGCAACAACCTTAGTATTTCTTGGAGGTCTCCTGTCAAAATATTAGCTAGAATTGACCCTGTTTAACGTCTAACGAGATCAGGCTAGGTTGGGCTATCCAGGTCTGGGCAAAAACAGTACAGAGTTGGTTTTATAAGCAAACAACCTTTGCTCAGCAGAGCGGTAGGGTAGTGGCAGGATCCGCCCCAACACCTCTGCCGATGAAGACATCAGTCGATGGTGGTTGGTTGGCAAAACTAGACTCCTCTGCTTGGAGTTCCACTCTTCAAACTCCAGATGTGGATTTCAGCTGTAGGGAGTTATGGGGGGGCAGGTGTGGAATTTTAGCTGGCGCTCCTTTGCATATTAGGCCACACCCGTTGGTGTAGCCAATCCTCCAAGAGCTTACAAAAAAGAGCCTTGTAAGCTCCTGGAGGATTGGCTGCATCTGGGGTATATGGCCTAATATGCAAAGGAGCTCCTGCTAGAATTCCACCCCTGGGAGGGCCTTAACGAAAGCTGTCAAATCCAGGTTGTCAAATCCCGGGGACTGGGAGCCTGGGGAGGACAGGGACCTCAGTGGGGTATAGTGCCATAAAGTCCACCCTTCAAAACATCCATTTCTCCAGAGGAACTACTCTCCATAGTTTGGAGAGGAGTTGTAATTCCGGGGAATCCCCAGGTCCCATCTGGAGGCTGGCAACCCTAGCCCTTGATCCTCCCAGTGCAGGAGTGGCCAAACATGCTAAAGGTAAGAGCCACAAGACATGAACTTCTGCTGTTTGAGAGCCGCAAGACATGAATGTCAGATGTTGGGGGGAGGGAGAGAGGAAGGAGGGGAGAGAGGGACAGGTGGAAAGAAAGTAACTTTAAATGCATTCTCCAAGCCGCCAGCTGGCTCAGAGATGTGATTTAAAGAGAGAAATGCCTTCTTCAAGCTGGCCAGTGGGGCAGCTTGAGAGTCACACAATATGTGTGAAAGAGCCACACGTGGGTCCTGGCCACGGTTTCTCCACCCTTGTCCCGGTGTAAGTTTCGTCACTTAGAAATCGCTGCTTTAAGTCCTGGAAAGAAATAGACAGAGAGAAGGGCCACTGTCTTTCGGAAGGGTTGCTTTTTCAATTGGAAATAACAGCGTGGGGAAAGGGAAGAGTTAACCCCTCCTTCCCCAGAGCCCTAGCTCTTCACAGAGCCCTCTCCTGAGTGCTTTTCAGGTCAAATTACACTTCGGGAGTTCCGTTTGCAGAAGCTGAACAGTGCACGTAGTCTGAGTTTTTATCTTTGGTAGCAAAAACGAGCTCAGATCCTGCCGCATCTTCAAGGGTGACATTTTTGTAGCTGTCAAAGCTTTTGGGCACACAGTTCTAATCCGTGACCGTTTTTGGTGCAATAAATGTGCAGATCTCAAAGGTACCGCAGGACTCTCGGTTGGCTGCACGAAGAGTGGCATTCCTGTTTTTGCAGATATTATCCGTGGAGCAGGAAGAACCACGAAATAACGATACACAGACACTGGATGCAATTGCAGCGATTTCCCATAGTTGTGAGATTGTCACCAACAATATCCCATATTTCCTGTCCTGGCAACTTCTGTGTATCTTGAGAGAACAGGAGAGAAATTCGTCTCCCCCTCCTGATAGGCCTAGAACTAGGGTCACTCAAGTAATTTGTTTGGTGGTGGCTTGTGGAGAAGCCAAAGAAAATACTCCTTTGCAGGACACATAATTAACACCAGGAGCTGAATACTACCTCCATGGAACTTCCATGTTCAGGGGCAGTTTACCACTCAAGTGCCAAAACCAGGGACAAACTGGAGAAGGTGGTTGTCTCTAGGCCCCGCTTGTGAGATTTCAGGTGTACCTCGCTTAGCCACTGTTGGAAAACAGAATGCCAGAATCGATGGCCCAGTCCTGCGGAGCTTTTATTCCGTTCTCAAATCAACAGCCAACATGGGCACCCCGAAACCCCCAACTGATCCCGAGCCCAACCCGCAACACCGCAAGCAAACACAGGCACCGGCACTGTCCCCTCCGCCCCGGCTGCCAATTCATTCACACAGCCATCACACTCCCTTCCCTGTCAATGCCAAAGGCCCCGCAAAAAAAGGCCAGGAACCACATCTGCTCCGCAACCGGCCCAGTCATCAGTCACGTCATGTCAATACCCACAATGCCGCTGCGGATGGGACCAGCTCCATCTGTCCCAGAAGCCCATGAGCTCCTGCGACTTACGACATCACCCACACAGACACAGACCAAAGCCAGTACTGGTGACATTAGGTGGTCCTCAGAGACCAAAACGATGGAGTCGATGGGGTCAGTGGGGAAGCGGGGCCACCGGAGGAAAGGACTTCACCTCCAACCTTACAGCACACGTTTCCTTGGCAATAAGTCCCGCCGAGTTCCTCAGGACTCATTTCCAGGTAAGCACGGGGAGAACCGCAAGATTTCCCCTTTCCAAAGGGAGCTCTCCGGCTTGGTCCTTTTGCATCTCTGTGTGCCTCTCACCTTCGGCGGTTTCCGCTTGGAGTCCATCTCTAAATATTCTGGTCATCGTCTCTGCCACAATTACCCATCGTCACCTCTGTCACCTTCTCCCAGCTCCCCCTCCCCTTGTCTTCCTCCAATATTACACAATCCCACCCCTTCATTTCTCTCCCACCGCCCCCCCCCAAGATCAGGGTCTCCGCCCAGCAATTAACATGCATACAAACCTTTCATTCATCGGACCTTCCTTGCTCGACACACGTCCGTCCACACACACACATACACAACACACACACACAGAACCCCCCTTGCTTGCTCCTCTCCAGCGGCCAGACAGTGCGCTCAGTGTTCCTCCCCCACCGCGCCTCCATCCCCTTTGCGGATCTTGCTCTTTAGTCTTTTCTCCCCCCCCCCCCCACATCACCACCCCGTGGCAGGCACCCGATGCCAACGCAAGAGGCAAGTGGTACCCAGATGCCCGGGTAAGGGCTTAGCGGAAAGCGGCAGCGGGGAAATAACGGCACCCCCCAAGGAGAGGGCGAGAGAGCCAGCCAGTAGCAGGATATTCATTCGTTCGTCCAGAGGTGCCCAAATGATTTTTTTTTGTTGTTGTTGCATTCACGCCGCACGCCTGCAGTTGTTGTGACACTTCGTCGGGGGAGGGGGGGGGGAACCTGGGTTCCCGTGGCAGGCATCCGTGGCACGGCGCGTTCCTGTAGGATGCGGGGGCAATCTAGGCTTTGGGACACCCCCCCCCCCCCTCCCGGGTGCAATCCAGCCAAACAAGGTGTCTCCCTCCTCGCCAAGACCACAAACCACCGTGCCACCAGGGCGCCGGGGGAGGGGGGGAGGCTAAGCCCCATCCAAAAAATCCGTGGCCCGCAGCAGGAGTCCAAAAAGGGAGGGGGGGTGCCCTGGCCACGGCGTGCCACCCGTCCGCGGCGTGCGCACACGCAAGCACACCCCCCCCCCCCCCCGCGCAAAGAGAGATGCCCACATGCCCCGGTACGCATTGGGTATTCCGAACGCGTGCCTCGCCTGGCTCTCTCCCACCCCACCCCCCCGCCCCCATCCCCATCCCAGCCTCTCTCTCCAAGTCCCAGCAGCAGCCAGCAGCAGCAGCAGCAGCGCCAACGCCGGATTGCAGCAGGTTTTTTTTTTTTACCTTGCGAGAGGCACATCACGGCCAGCCGGTAGAACACTTCGAGGAGCGCGGTGCAGTGCATGGCTCTCTTCGCCTGGGAGGAGGAGGAGGAGGAGGAGGACCGGGGCTGGGAGGCAGCTGCGGCGGGGCGAGAGAGCGCGAGAGCCGGGGAGCGATTGCGGGGGAAAACGCTGCTGCTGCCGCCGCCGCCGCCTGCCTCTCGCCTCCAACCCGCCTGCCCTGCTGCATCTCATAAGGGGGAGGGGGGAGGAGCGGGGAGCGGGGAGGGAGGGGAGGGGGAAAGCTCCTGCGAGGAGGGGGGGCGTGTGAAAAGCGTGACTAGAGGGCCAATCGGGGGACGGGTCGGCCCGGGGAGGGGCCTGCTATGCAAATTGAGCAGAAGCGGGCCGGCCAATGCGGAGGAGGGAAGAGGAGGCCGGTGGGCGGGGCCGAGGGAAGAAGGGGAGGGGGGGAGACTGATTTATGAGGGGTTCTTTGTTACTGCAGCGAGGCTGGGGGAAGAGAAGGAGAGCAGACCCCCTCCCCTCCTGCAATTGCACATGATCAGGGAAGCCCGGAGAGATCCCGGGGGGGGGGGAGCTGGCTGCTTCCTTGCACCCCCCCCCAAGCCCTTCCCCCCCACTCCTTAACTCACTCCCCCCAAAAGATCATCTATTATGGGCCCATGGAGAGGGAGGGGTTTAAGCCTATGCAATCCCCCCCCCATCCATGTCCCCAATTCCAAAGTGTCTCCTCCAAAAAAGATCATCAGTTATGGGCCCATGGAGAGGGAGGGGTTTAAGCCTATGCAATTTCTCTCCCCGGTCCCCAACTCCAAAGTCTCTCCTCTTCTCCCACCCCGGGCTCATTTTCAAAGCTACCCCCTCAAGCATATTTTGTTTCCTTCCCGGGAGCAAGCCTTTCTCCAGTCGAAAAGATTGCTCCCCCCCCAAAAAAAGAAAAAAGAGAGAGAGAAAGAAATCAACTCTTGTTCCTTCGTTCCCTTCCCTTGCCCCGGAGCCGCGCTCCTTGGATCGCAGGCTGCGGCTGCTCAGTGAGAAAAGGATACTCTGTACATGCTCAGGTTAGAAACGGCTGCTTGGCGCGGAAGCCAGGACGAGAGCCGCGGGATAGTTCTCCGGGCCACTGGGGAAGAGGGTAAAACGAGGCACGCACGCACCCACTCCTTCATCCTATCCGGTATGTGTGATTCCGAGGGAGGGGGGAGACGCTATGTCAGGAAAATTATTAAAAAATCTACGCCGCCACAGGCCAGCCACGCCCCCGCATTTATTTTCTCCTCTCCCGCCCGTCAAACTTTGAGGCTGATTCAAGGAATTCGCCTTTAGCCGTAAATAAAGGCTGCGATCACAACCACTAAATAATGCACTTTCAATCCACTTTCAAAGCACTGGATTTTGCCAGTTCACACAGTAAAACTCCAGCTGGAAAGCGCCTTGTAAGTGGATTGAAAGCCCGCCTTATTTAGTGTGTGTGATTGTAGCACGAAAGAGGCCAAGATCCAAGCTCTGTATGACGCCCTGCCTCTAAATCTCTTCTCTTAAGGACTTCCAAAAACAACATATGGAGCAGAGGTCCATCAGTGGCTATTAGCCACAGTGTATTGTTGGAACTCTCTGTCTGGGGCAGTGATGCTCTGTATTCTTGGTGCTGGAGGGGGGTGCAGTGGGAGGGCTTCTAGTGTCCTGGCCCCACTAATGGACCTCCTGATGGCACCTGGGTTTTTTTGGCCACTGTGTAACACAGAGTGTTGGACTGGATGGGCCATTGGCATGATCCAACATGGCTTCTCTTATGTTCTTATGTTCAACTCCCGGGGCGGGGGGCGGGACAGTGTGGTTTACTGGTTGGAGTGTCCCTGGTTCAAATCCCCATTCAGCCATGGAAGCTAGCTGGGTGACCTTGGACCAGTTGCACACTCTCAGCCTAGCCTATCTCACAGGGGTGTTGGAGGAGAGGAGACTGTGAGCCATTTTGGGTATCCATTGGGGAGAAAGGGAGGGAAAAAATGAAGCAAATTAATTTGTGGGTGGAGCCTAGGGAGCGCAAGATTTTGGGGAGGTGATGGACCTCAGAGGTAATGTGATGGCATAGAATTCACCCTCCGAAGGGAACTGATCTCTGTAGTCTGGAGATCAGCTGTAATGAATAGAGATGCATAGAGGGACAGTGGCTCAGTGGTAGAGCATCTGCTTGGTAAGCAGACGGTCCCAGGTTCAATCCCTGGCATCTCCAACTAAAAAGGGTCCAGACAAATAGGCATGAAAAACCTCAGCTTGAGACCATGGAGAGCCACTGCCAGTCTGAGGAGACAGTACTGACTCTGATAGACCGAGGATCTGATTCAGTATAAGGCAGCTTCATATATTCATATGATATATCCAGGCCCCACCTGGAGGTTGGCAACTTCACCTCTGGAAGAATGTTTCTTTCCAATTCATCTTTATCCTGACCTTTCTCCAAGGAACCCAGATTGCTTACCTCATTCTCTCCTCCCCTCCAACTTTTAATTTTCTCACAAGAACTCTGTGAGGTAGTTTGTGCTGAGAACGCGGTGGGACTGACTCAACATCACTCAGCAGACTGACATGGCCGAATGAGGATCTGAATCCACATCTCTGATACTGGAATCACAATCACAACTCTATCACTTAATTCCCAGTCCCCCTGTCGCCTTTCAGACCTCATCGGTGAACAGGGCTCTGTTTGCGATCCATTTATTTATTTAAGAAAAGGGGCAGGGAGCTATAGTTGTCTGAGTGCTCTCCTGGAACTGGGGGGCCCAGATTCAAATCCTCCCCTGCTCCTGAAACTTGCTAGGTGACCACAGGTTGGTCACCCTTGGTCCACCTGACCCACCTCATAGGGCTGTTGTAGGGATGGAATGGAACGGAACTAAGCCCTCGGAGGATGGGCAGGATAAAAAACATATAGTCTTGGTAGTGCCTGGACTTATCCATGGAGCAATTGAGGTGGTATTAAAAAGATGGTGCCTCTGAGCATGTGCAGTGCTCCCAAGCAAGCCACATCTGAGGCTGAAGAGACAGGCCTGCAAGGCAGGGGAAATTACATCCTGGGGAAATGGACACCTCATTTTAACCATGGCCACTAGCAGTGGATCTAGTAATCCATGGGATCCCCTCTACAAGGAAAAGGAAAGGTCCCCTGTGCAAGCACCAGTCATTTCTGACTCTGGGGTGACGTCGCTTTCACTATGTTTTCACAGCAGACTTTTTACGGGATGGTTTGCCATTGCCTAGAGCGACCCATGGGTCAGAGTGGTAAAGCAACAGTACTGCAGTACTGTGGTCTGAACTCTCTGCTCACGACCTGAGTTCAATTCCAGTGGAAGCTGGATTCAGGTAGCCGGCCCTAGGTTAACTCAGCCTTCCATCTTTCCAAGGTCGGTAAAATGAGTCCCCAGCTTGCTGGGGGGAAAGTGTAAAAAGACTGGGGAAGGCAATGGCAAACCACCCTGTAAAAAGTCTGCCGTGAAAACGTGAAAGCAAAGTCACCCCAGGGTCGGAAACGGCTGGTGCTTGCACAGGGGACCTTTCATTTCCTTGCTATTGCCTTCCCCAGTCATCTACGCTTTCCCCCAGCAAGCTGGGTACTCATTTTACCGACCTCAGAAAGATGGAAGGCTGAGTCGACCTTGAGCCAGCTACCTGAAAACCCAGCTTCCACTGGGGATCGAACTCAGGTCGTGAGCAGAGAGCTTGGACTGCAGTACTGCAGCTTTAACACTCTGCGCCCCCCTTACAAACCTCTCCCTTTATTTTGGCTCCCATATTCTCCACCCCCCCCCCCCAAAGTTAAAAAAAAAATCTTCATGAGAAACATGCCACACTCCTTTCCAACCATGTGCTTAGCCATGGGGAAAGCATGCCTGCCATGCCCAAATGCAAGGAGCAGGACAAGGAGCAAGGAGATGCCAACCCCCAAATGCCAAGGAGATGCCAACCACCAAGTGGAGCCTAGAGCTCCTGCAGAATTGAACCTGATTTTCCAGACTACACAGATCATTTCCACCGGAGGAAACGGATGCTCCAGAGCAGGGGTGGCCAAACTGTGGGTCAGGTGCCACATACGGCTCTGTCACACATATTGTGTGGCTCTTGAAGCCCCCATGCCCCATCAGCTGGCTTGGAGAAGGCATTGGTCTCTTTAAATCACTGCCCCAAACTAAGCCAGCTGGCAGCTTGGAGAATGGATTTAACGTTAAAGTTGATTTCTTTCCATCTCTCTCTCCCCATCTATTTTCCATCCTTCCGTATTGTGGCTATCAAACACCTGATGTTCATGTCTTACAGCTCTCAAACATCTGACATTTATTCCATTTGGCTCTTATGTTAAGTAAAGTGTGGCCATTCCTACTCCAGAGGGCGGACTCCATGGCATCACATCTCTGCTGATATCCCTCCCCTCCTCTCCCTAAAACCCACCCCACACAGCCTCCATCCCTAGATCACTGGGAATTTTGAGATGCAGAGTTGGAGACTTGGAGGCCACCCCTTTCCCAGCTGGAAAACACACAAGAAAACTTATACCGGGGTGGACAAACTTGCTTATCTTATCGTAAGAGCCACATAGAATGTCAGATGTTGGAGAGAGGGAGGGAGGAAAATAGATGGGAGCAGGGAGGTGGAGGTGGAAGGAAAGCAACTTTAACTTTAAATGCTTTATCCAAGCTGCTAGGTAGCTTGGTGAAGTGATTTATAGAGACAAATGCCTTCTCCAAGCCAGCTGATGGGGTGATGGGGGCTTTTCACAGTATATGTGAAAGAGCCACACTTGACTTATACCAAGAATTAAATTTTGTTGGTGTTAAAGGTGCCACTGGACCCAAAAAAGGTATATTTTAGGTACCGGACAGTTGGTGGGGGGGGAATTAAATAATGCAGGGGTGGCCAACAGTAGCTCTCCAGATGTCTTTTGCCTACAACTCCCATCAGCTCCAGCTATTGGCCATGCTGGCTGGGGCTGATGGGAGTTGTAGGCAAAAAACCTCTGGAGAGCTACTGTTGGTCACCCCTGAAAATGAGCTTGAGACTGAACAGTTAACCCCTATGCTTCCACCTGGGCTTTTTTGGTAGAAAAAGCCCAGCAGGAACTCATTTGCATATTAGACCACTCCCCCTGACACCAAGCCAGCCAGAACTGTGTTCCTGCTCAGAAAAAGCCCTAGTTTCCACCCTCCAGGTTGGTCCTGGAGATTTGAAATGACAACTGATCTCCAAATGACAGAGAGCGGTTCCCCTGGAGAAAATGGCTGCTTCGGAGGGGCGCTTTACGGCACTATACCCAGCTGAGGTCCCTCTCCTTCCTAGGTCTGTCCTCCCCCCGCCCCCAAATCTCCAGGCTGTTCCCAACCTAGAGATGGCAACCCTATTTATCCCTCCCCATCCCTGCTTCCCTTCTTGCCTGATTCAATTACTCCCCCTCCCTCTCCCCCACACAAACACACGGAGCCTCGATTAACAATTTTCAAAACCCCACAGGAGGTCTGTTCACAGAACTCCCGCTGGGATGTCTAATTTGACCCAATGCCAACTAGAAAAGATGCCGAGGGATCCAGGCATGAATCCGGCATGATTTTTTAAAATTGGTAAATAGTGGCTTACGGAAGGGGCTGATCTGACTCACGTAGGGGCCGTCCAGACCTCAGATGTTCTCCCGAGCTGAATGAAGTTCGCTCTCTGGCACACACACACACACACAAACCAGGAATCTGCTTTTCCCCAGTGAGAAGCAACGGGGAGTAACTGAGATAGGGAAAACAGTGGGGGTGGCTGATACCCCCTCTCCTGTGTTTCACCTAGGGTTGCCAGCTCTGGGTTGGGAAACACCTGGAGATTTAGAGTAGGGGTGGACAAACTGCGACTCGGGAGCCACATGTGGTTCTTTCACATATATTGTGTGGCCCTCAAAGCCCGCACCACCCTTTGGCCAGCTTGGAGAAGCCATTTATCTCTTTAAATTGCTTTTCCAAGCCAAGCCAGCCAGCAGCTTGGAGAGTGCATTTAAAGTTAAAGTTGCTTTCTTTCCTCCTTCCCAATCTATCTGTTTTCCTTCCTTCCTTCCTCCCTTCCTCCCTTGCAGTTCTCAAACATCTGACATTCATGTCTTGCAGCTCACAAACGTTGGACATTTATTCTATGCAGCTCTTACATTAAGCAAGGTTGGCCACCCCTGATTTAGAGAGTGGAGCTGAGGAGAGCAGAGGGTTGGGGAGGAGGGGACCTCAGCAGGGTACAAAGCCACCGAGTAAATGCTCAGCCGTTCTCTCTGGGGGAAACAGATTGTGGTATCTGCAGACTGATTATCATAGTGGGAGATCTCCAGGTGCCACCTGGAGGGTGGCATCCCTAGCTTCAACCATATCTGAATCAGTGTGTGGGGGGGAGCAGCTTTTTTTTTAGTCAATAGAAGAACATTTCAAGGGCCTCGCCTTTATCCCCAAGCTATGACGCGAGAAAGCCCCGGGTGCGTATTTCATCTCTGCTGTGAGCTCACCAGGTGAGCCTCCTTGCCCCTGCCTGCAACGGGAGCACCATCTACCTCACAGGTTTGTTACAAATTCGACACTGGGCTGTGGATCTGACCCTTCGAAGAGCCGAAAACACTTTATGAACGCTAAGCAGCGTTAAAACGAAAAGTGTTTCTCCGAGCAGCTGTATTTCACATGGGGCTTTTCATCGCAAAGTCCAATTCACATAAAAATGTGCAGTTCCAGGGATATAAAACAAACAGTTCTAAGAGAGCAATTCTGCCCTTCAGAAATTCAGATTGTTTGTATAAGGACTGTCCAATTCACTCACCTGGGGCTCTCCTTGGCCGCCCCCCACCCAGTCAAAAGGGCAGCAAGCCATCCGCCAGCCAAAATCACATAAGAAGTAGCAAAAGGGTGGCATGGGTTCTCCAGGGGTCAATGAGGGCTGCTGGGGGTGTGGCAAAGCTCCTGGTGGCTGGCTGGCTGCCTGCTCTCCTCATCCAGGGATTGTTATGCAGCTGCACCTACTAGTCAATGGACAAGGTAGGTGGGGAGGAGAAGGGGGAACCATCAGAAAGGTTCAGAAGCTGCACTCCTGTGAGCTCCTGCTGAATTCAAGGCCTAAGTACTACTACTACTACTCCTTTTTGGATGGGAGACCCCCAAGGAAGGCCAGGGTCACTCTGCAAAGGCAGGCAATGGCAAATCACCTCTGTTTTTCTCTGCTCTGCTCCAGATGGCCCAGGTTAGCCTGATCTCATCAGCTTTAGGAAGCTAAGCAACATCAGCCCTAGTTAGTACTTGGATGGGAGACCAGCCAGGAATGGAATTCTAGCAGGAGCTCCTTTGCATATTAGGCCACACACCCCTGATGTAGTCAATCCTCTGAGAGCTTACAAGGCTCTTTTTTGTAAGCTCTTGGAGGATTGGCTACATCAGGGGTGTGTGGCCTAATATGCAAAGGAGCTCTTGCTAGAATTCCACCCCTGGAGACCACCAAGGAAGTACAGGGGTGCCTCACAGAAGCCGGCAATAGCAAGCCAACTCTGAACGGCTCTTGCCTTGAAAACCATACAGGGTTGCCTTAAGTCATCTGCAACTCGATGGCGAAAAAACGAAACAGAAGTGATGGCATCCTTTAATAAATAAAATACGCTCGACGGCGCTAATGCACTAGCATTGAATTTCCCAGTCCGGAGATTTTCCCTTTTTAAATGTCACTGGAAGCAGCTGCTAGCAACAAGGCATGTTTGCACACCGACAGGGGTGGGGGAATGCACAGGTGTGTTGCGACATCATGCCGCAGTGTTTGCAAATGATAATCGTGTTCCGCTGTGCAGTTCCAGAATGTTCTTTTTAAAACAGTCCTCACATGCGCGCACACACAGGCTCCGAGGCAAGTGGAAGATCGTGTCTTGAGACTGACACAGGTTGAAAGCTGTATCCCAGCATCACTGGCATGGGATTCTGGGATGTGCTTCCCAGAATGCACTTCAGTTCGCTGGCTAATGCCTCTAAAATTGTCGCTGCACTGAACAGCCCTTAAGAGTTGCAGTCTGATAGGTGAGGTCCCTGAAGACCCAGCCCTTTAACCCTGCATCCATGGGTCATTTTGTAGAAAAAGAAGTGCTGGAGCTCATTAGCACAGCTCTTTTGCATATACCACACACCCCTAATATCGCCAGAAGGAGGACTAAAAGCAGCTCAGCATCTACCTGAAAATGCTTCTTGAATTATAATTGTCGAAATAAAAACCTTGCTCCCATCATACTTTTTAAATGACTTCCTCCTATGCGGCCAACAAGTGGCATGAGGAAGATTTCCATCTGTTTGCTTAATATGTTTTTGGTTGTTTTCCGTTTTTTTGTGAGGGAAAATATTAGAACGTTTGTGAAATCTTAAGAGTTCAGCAAAATTCTCACGGGGGGGGGGAGTGTTGAACAATGGAGTCCAGAAGCAAGTGGGGGGGGGAGGTGGAGAGAGAGAGAAAGAAAGAGCACAATAAAATCGAGAGGTTCCGGAGCTCTGCCCCTGTGAACCCCTGCCCAAAAAGAGGCCTGCCTGCGTTATAAACCTTCTCCCCCCTCTCTCTATTTCCAATTAAAGTTTCCCACTTTTAAAATCTGGTCTCACTCTTGGACTTTTCTGTTTATTGAGACTCAGAAATATAGCATGTAAATACGTATTTAGGTCACAGGTTGCAAGTGTTTCTAAATCCTGCTTGGGAAATACCTTGAGATTTCGGGGGTGAAGTTTGGTGTGGGCAGAGTTTGGAGAGGGGAGGGGCCTCTCCAAACTCCACCGCAGACTCCACCCCCCCAAAATTGCCATGGCGTCCACCCTTTGAAACAACCAGTTTCTCCAGGAGAACTGATCTCTGTCATTTAGAGTTCAATTGTGATTCCCAGAAGATCTCAAGGCCCTCTTCTGGAGGTAGGGTTGCCAAGTCCAATTCAAGAAATATCTGGGACTTTGAGGGTGGAGCCAGGAGACTTTGGGGGTGGAGCAAGGAGACATTGGGGCAGAGCCAGGAACAAGGCTGTGACAAGCATAATTGAACTCCAAGAGAGTTCTGGCCATCACATTTAAAGGGACAGCATACCTTTTTAAATGTCTTCCTTCCATAGGAAATAATGAAGGATAGAGGCACCTTCTTTGGGGCTCATAGAATTGGACCCCCTGGTCCAATTGTTTTGAAACTTGGGGGGGTACTTTGGGGAGAGGCACTAGATGCTACACTGAAAATATGGTGCCTCTACCTCTAAAAACAGCTCCCCCAGAGCCCCAGAAACCTCCAGATCAATTCCCTATTATACCCTATGAGAACTGATCTCCACTTAGGGAGTAATGAAGTGGTCAGCAGACGTTTCCCTCCCCCCCCCCCCGCCCCCACCCCCCTGTTTCTGGCAACTCTAAAGCAGGGGACTGGCCTCTCTACTCACGAGTTGCTGCCAGCTTCTTCACAGCAACACAGACACACCATCCCAAGAGGAAGCCTTTCAATTGGAGACTGAAGCCTCCGGAGGTGCAAAGGCACATGGTCCTTTGGGGGTGGGGCTTCCCCCCGCCGGCCAGCTGACTAGGGGCAGGAAGGAGTCTGGGAAAGCAGAAGATCCCCCGCTGGGACCTGGGGATTGCAAGCCTATCTGGAGGTTGGCAACCATACTGCATACCCCTTCCCCCAATAAGGACCCAAAGTGGCTTTCAATAGCGGTCCCCAACTTTCTTGGTCTGATGACCCACAAGTCCAAATTGAATTGGTCTGGTGACCTACTTAAAAAAACAGAGCAAATCAATAAAGCTGCAGAAGCCTAAAGGCTCACTTCCACAGGCTTCATGACCGACTTTCTGGTCAGGACCCCCAGGTCGATAGACACTGGCTTATCACATTGTTCTCTATATCTCCTCCTAAGAACCCAGGGAGTAGGTTACCTGCTGGAGTTTCCGCCGGGGCAGATTCCCCCAATTTTGGGGACCCCAACCCACCGCCAGTGTTCCCTCTAAGCTGTGGAGTCTTGTGAGCAAAAATTCTACTTTGTGGGCTACTGGCATTAAAGTTTGCATAAATTAATTTGTTCTGACATTATTTTTCCTGAGCTAAGACAAAAATGCGTGAGCCGGAGGCTGAAAAACTGTGAGCTACCTCACATTAACTCAGCTTAGAGGGAACACTGCTCACCGCCCCCTAACTGTCAGATGGCCATCTAGCCTCTGCTTAAAAAACCTCCAAAGAAAGAGAGCCCACCACGTCCCAAGAAAGCCTATTCCACTGAGGAACCGCTCTGTCAGGAAGTTCTTCCTAATGTTTAGCTGAAAACTCTTTTGATTTGATTCCAACCCATTGGTTCTGGTCCTACCTTCTGGGGCCACAGAGAACAACTCCATATCATCCTCTATAGGACAGCCCTTCAAGGACTTGAAGATGGTGATCATATCACCTCTGAGTTGTCTCCTCTGCAGGCAAAACATAACCAGCTCCTTCAACCTTTCATCATAGGACTTGGTCTCCAGATCCTTCACCATCTCGGTTATCCTCCTGTGGACATGTTCCAGCTTGTTTGTATTCTTCTTAAACTGTGGTGCCCAAAACTGAACACAATACTCTAGGTGAGCTCTAGCCAGAGCAGATAGATCCAAGCAAGCAGCCGTGTTGGTCTGAAGCAGTAGAACAAAGTAGGAGTCAAGTGGTACCTCTAACGAACAAAGTTTTATTTAGAACGTAAGCTTTCATGTACTCAAAGCACACTTCATCAGACGAGGAATCAGGTACAGTGAGCAGAGTTACATACAGCTGGTAGGCAGTGGTTTAGAATGCAAAACGGTACAAATTTAAGATCCAATGACAGAATAGTAAAATTAACAAATTGAGCAAACCTTTGATCTGGGTAACATGAGCGAGAAAAACCAATAAAACAGTAACATGTCAAATCACTCTGTTGTTATAAGCCTGAGCCAAAAGGAGGGCATTTATTTCTCAGAAGTTTTCCCCATCCAACTAATTTAACTTTTAACATGTAACATACATATAGTTTGCCATTAGAAGAAAAATACATTAAAATATAGTGGAAGATGGGTTTAGTATCTGTAATGAGATAAAGAGCCAATATCCCTATTTGAGTAGATAGACAGAAATAGCAACCCTCTTTTCCTGGGACATTTTAAGGCCAGGTGAAAGCCACTGAACCAATTTCTCCCATTGTCTCAGGAGCCAGTTTCAAGAGGGGGTTAGACAAAAATATGGAGCAGAGGTCCATCAGTGGCTATTAGCCACAGTGTGTATATATATGTATATGTATATGTATATGTATATGAATATATATATATATATATATATATAATATATATATAATATATATATATATATATATATATATATATATATATATATATATATATATATTATATATATATATATATATATATATATATATATATATATATATATATATAATTTTTTTGGCCACTGTGTGACACAGGGTGTTGGACTGGATGGGCCATTGGCCTGATCCAACATGGCTTCTCTTATGTTCTTATGTTCCCCCCTTCAGTGGCACAGCACCCCCTAATGGGGACACAGCAGGCTGACGTGGGTCAGCACCCTAACTCTAAGGACAGCGCCCCCTACTCCAGTCAGCTAATATTCATTCTGACACAATTTCAGTTCCAGAAGTGCTGATGTTGGTGAGCCGGTGATGGATGCTAATTACCAGGGGTTTAATTGGTCCTCTTTACACCATTAGCGATGAAGCACTCAGCTTCTGGGATAGGGAGAGATCATTAATATGAGCAATTCCCGAGGAGCAGGTTGGGAGGGGGGGAGGGTAGAGAGATGGGCTCTCTTTCTATTCTCTCCGCTTCATTTGCTCAGCCTACCTGCTCCATCCCTTATTCCCAGGACATCCTTTTTTAAAGGATGATTGCCAGCATTTTTTTGGTAGTCTCTTGCACTTGCAACTGCTGTGTGCCCAAAAGGAAACTCAACAGGTGAAGCTCACCTGTGTTTTTTTAAAAAATTTCATCTGTTGAATTTCTGCTGGCCCATAGCTGTAGGACACACAGGAGCCTTGCGAAGAGAAGAAGAATTGGATTTATACTCTGCCCTTCCCTCAGAGCAGCTTACAATCTCCTTTTCCCTTCCTCTCCCCACAACAGCCACCCTGAGGTAGGTGGGGCTGAGAGAGCACTGAAAGAACTGTGACTGACCCAAGGTCACCCAGTTGGCAACATGTGAAGGAGGAGCAGGGAATTAAAACCAGTTCTCCAGATTAGAGTCCACCGCTCTTAACCACTACACCAGAGAGAGAAAAGTTAAAGAATCTTATTGCGGTTCCAAATAGTGGAATATCTCACCAAACAATATTCTCCAAAAAACCCCGTTTTTATAATGATATGCTCTATTTCTAATATGTTCTGGGCTCGCTTTCTCTCCTCTGGTCTGAATACAAAAAACTGTGAGCTCTAACTAGTTGAGTTTGATTAACTGGATTTCTTAATAGAATACTGGGACAGTTGTTTGTACATTCCTACAGTAGAATCAGTCAATAGAATGTTTTTTTACTGGATGCTCCTCAGTATTATTGTATGACTGCTCCTTGGTTCTCTATTTCTTTTTCTTGTTTTTTTTTAATTTGTTTATTATATCCTCACTAAGGCTGTATTATTTGAGGTGATAGTGTTCTTTATTGTAAACTGAAAATCTGTTAATAAAAATCTGATTTAAAAAAAGAATCTTATTGCGGCACCTTAAGGACTAGAAGATTTATCGTGGCTGTACTCTTCATGGTCTTTGTCAGAGGTATAGTACCTATATTATGGCACAAGAACAGTGCTACGTTTCCTGACAGTTCCCAGTTCAGGGGGACTATAAACTAGACTGGTTTAGGGTTGCCAACTGACCAGACACTGGCCTATTCTCATGTCATGCCACCCATTGACACCTTTTCTGGTGCCTGTCATGTGTTTTATAAGAGGTGGGCAGAGCCAGGTAGGACTTTCACCCAGCAAGACTTCTGATTGGCCACTGGAGATTTGATTGGCTGTGCAGATTTTTAAAAGAATGTCACTTTGGCCGCTGCTGCCACCACAGCACCAGGGTCTTCACTGTGTGCGGTTAAGCTGTGGCAGCCATTTTGTGGCTGGCTCCAACTCCTGCAGCAGCCATTTTGTGACTGCACCCATCATGCCGTGTCAGAATTCCAAACGGGCCCACAGGCTCAAAAAAGATGTGGGACCCTGCTCTAAGTACAGCTCGACTGGCGGAAATGAGCCTACGGTGCTTTTCATGGCCTGGAGACAACATTATCGCCTGTCCCTATTTGTCCAGACAACGTCCTGTTAGAGACCCAGAGACAGATTGGAAAAAGTTTCCTCAACCTCATTTGCCGGGTGTCCCACCAAGTGATGACTTGCGTGTGCGAATGAGCTGTCACAGCACCAACACCGCTGCGAGAACTTGCATGGCACTCCGCATCATGTTCGAAGGCATTTCTTTTTCTGGCAAGTCAGCGCATGCATTCACCTGTCAGTCATTCAGCAGGGGGAAGTCAGGTGATAACAATGGCAGGGATGAAAACCTATTAATTAATTTTCGCTCGCTGGAGCCACTTATCCCAACAGCATACAACCGTTTCTCTCTCAGGCCCCTGACTGAAGTCTTCCCTTGAGAGAAACTTGAGGGTTTTTTTTCACCCTCCGCTTCCCTTCGATGTAGCTGCACTTTTTGCCAGTGCTGTTTAACTGCCCCCTTCCTTTCAACAGGTGGAATGTTGGTGAGCGTTCCAGGATAGCACATCAGTTTAAGCGGAGATTGAGAGGACAGGAATTGTCATGAGAACTACCCAGATTTTAACTTCTGAAGTCAGCGGTGTCAAACTAATTTGTTATGAGGGCCAGATCTGACATAAATGAGACCTTGTTGGGCCAGGCAATGTGTGTGATAAAATGTAATGCAATCCCCTATATGTAAACTTTATAAAGGACTCAGACAAACACAATGAAAGATTTTTATATATAAAAAAACATAAAACGTGCTTAAAAGGTTAGCAGTCTTGCAATATTTTATTTAATAGTTTCTGAGAACTGACACTCTGAATTATTGCACTGAAAGCTGGAGATGGTGTCTGTGCTGTAGCAATCTTGAGTAGGCTGTTCAGGTGTTGTTCAGGTATGCATCTGTTAAGTTGCAAACCTGCTTTTGATTTATTGACATTCATTACAGAAATCTCATGGTCAATGCTCTGAGCCTAAGACCCAGAGGAAAACATGAAATGGCTTTGCATGGTGAGCTTTTGTACATAAGTTGCTTCATGTCCTGGTCAGCCAATGGAGAAAATAAAGGCTTTGTTCTGTATCTCCCATGAGATTGAGCAAGCCTGGCAAAGCAAGCTGTGATGCAGAAGGAAGCAGGAGAGAGTGAAGGAAGCCGATGGTAGTGAGTTGCTCGCGGGCCTGATAGGCGCCCTCCGTGGGCCTGATCCAGCCCTTGACTGCATGTTTGACACCCCTGTCATGTATTAGACGTTTTCTTTAAGATCTCATTGGATGAGGAGTGAGCCCAACCATGCTATCTCCAGAAATCTACTTTTGCAGAAATTAAACGGGCGATGCTTCTTCTGACATGGGAAGACTTGATGGAAAAATTCTTCCCCAGTTAAATTTCTATGAAGCCAGCGGCTGCTAAAGCACAGGAGAGGGGCTAATTTAAAACATGACAACCCCAGAGCAAGACAGGTGGTGACATACTGTCGGGGTTTCCAATCTGCAATTAGAGGCAGGGGATCCCCTGGTTTGGAGGCCCACCCCCTGCTTCAGGGTTATCAGAAAGCGGGTGGGGGGGTGTTGAATGTCTGCTGGGCACTCCATTATATCCTATGGAGACCAGTCCCTGAAGGGTATAATGGAGAATTGAGCTGTGGGCATCTAGGAATCTGAGGGGACTGTTTTTTTAAGTAGAGTCACCAAATTTTCAGCATATCATCTGATGCCTCTCCTCAAATCCCTCCTCGAGTTTCAAAAAGATTGGACAACGGGGTCCAATTCTATGAACCCCCAAAGAAGGTCCCCCCATGCTCTGTTATTTCCAACGGAAGGAAGGCTTTTAAAAGTAGCGCAATCCCTTTAAATGTGATGGCCAGCACTCCCTTCGGAGTTCAATTGTGCTTGTCACAACCTTGCTCCTGGTTCCACCCCCAAAGCCTCCTGGCTCCACCCCCAAAGACCCCAGCTATTTCCTGAGTCAGACCTGGCAATGCTAATTGTCCCTTAGCATAGTTTGCAATGAGATTTTTGATCCACTGTTACGTAAGTTATTTGGATGAGTACATTTTATGGATCACGGGCACCTTTTAAATTGTGAAAAGGTGAGGGCACCCCAAGAAACCTGTGCTTTGTAAGGCTGACTCCCAAGAGGGATGCTTCTCTCTCTTGAAAAGCTCCAGGCATAGGGTTCCCAAGTCCAATTCAAGAAATATCTGGGGACTTTGGGGGTGGAGCCAGGAGACTTTGGGGGTGGGGCCAGGAGACATCAGAGGTTGGGCCAGGAGCAAGGGTGTGACAAGCATAATTGAACTCCAAAGGGAGTTCTGGCCATCACATTTAAAGGGACTGCACACCTTTTATATGCCTTACCTCCATTGGAAATAATGAAGGATAGGGGCACCTTCTTTTGGGGCTCATAGAGTTGAAACCCCTGGTCCAATCTCTTTGAAACTTGGAGGGTATTTTGGGGAGACCCACTGGATGCTACACCGAAAATATGGTGCTTCTACCTCAAAAAACAGCCCCCCTCCCAGATACCAGTGGATCAATTCTCCATTATTTTCTATGGAAATTAGTCTCCATAGGGAATAATAGAGTTCCCAGCAGACATTTCCCTCCCTTTCACCCGCTTTCTGATGACCCTGAAGTAGGGGAAGGGCCTCCAAACCGGGGGATCCCCTGTCCCCACCTGGGGATTAGCAAACACTAGAAATAAACCACTGCGTGGTTTATTTCTAGTGTTGGCTAATCAGTACACTGCAGTTTCCGGTTTGCCCCACCAGGGGATTGGCAGCCGTATCCAGGCATGTATTCTAAGTTTGATGAAAGTGGTTTGCACAGATATTCACAAGACTTCACATCTTAGAGGGAATATAGGTCACTGGAGATGTATGTGTGTGTGTGTGTGCGGGGTATATTTGTGAATTTCCTGTATCGTGCAGGAGGTTGGACTAGATGACCCTGGAGGCCCCATCCAACTCTCAGGGCTTTTATTGTAGCAGGAACTCCTTTGCATATTAGGCCACACACCCCTGATGTAGCCAATCCTCCAAGAGCTTACAGGGATCTTCTTACAGGGCCTACTGTAAGCACCAGGAGAATTGGTTCCATAAGGGGGCATGGCCTAATATGCAAAGGAGTTCCTGCTACAAAAAAAGCCCTGTCTATGATTCTGAGAGGACGCTTCCAGTCCCCCATACGCTGATCACCAAATAGCTGTGACAGATGCTGGGGGTCAAGGAGTCAAATTCCACAGTTAGATTTAATAAAGGGGTTGGGGAATTTTATGACTGCTAATAACATCTGTTGCTATAGCAATGAGGCTAATGATAGGGATGTTGTAATCGAATTTCACGCTTCAGCGCAGGATGGGGGGCAAGGGTCTACTCTGTTGGGGCCAAAGTGAGACTACCAGGTTCGGTGGACCTTTTGGTCCGGTACACAACATCAGAGAGGATGAAAGTAGGTGGTGAAGGAGAAGTCCGGAGCAACAAGAGAAGAATGTACGTGGCAAGTTGGAACTGCTGGCTCATTGCTTTGATTCCGCAGCAGGAGAAAAAATTGCATGCAGGTCTCTGTCGCTCCTGAGTTCAGTATTCTCCCACACCTTGCAAATTCTGGAGTAGGTGTCATTTGCAAGACCTGAGCGGTCAGCAGTCTAGCCACTCAGGTTAAGCAAAGCTGATGGGGGGCAGACATCAAAAATGATTATTCCATCCTTCAACTAGGCTTTTATGCTTTCCTCACAATATGGATGATAGGCAGGAAGCTGGAGGAGGGAGGTGAGTCAAGCTGCTATTTGCGTGGGTGAAAAAGTGTCGTCAAGTCACATTCGACTGTTGGCAACTCCAGTAAGGAGCTTTCAAGGTGATTGAGAAGCAGAGGTGTTTTGGCCATTGCCTTCCTTAGCAGAGTCTTCCTTTGTGGGCTCCCATCCAAGTATCAACCCTGCTTAGCTTCCCCTAGCAAGGAGCTTTCAAGCCCAGTGAGAAGCAGAGGTGGTTGGCCATTGCCTTCCTCTGCAGAGTCTTCCTTGGTTGTCTCCCCTCCGAGTACTAACGTTGCTTAGCTTCTGAGATCTTGTTAAATACAATTGCAGATTTATGCCCTGCCCTTCTCTCTGAATCAGAGACTCAGAGCAGCTCGCAATCGCCTATATCTTCTCCCCCCACAACAGACACTCTGTGAGGTGGGTGGGGCCGAGAGGGCTCTCACAGCAGCTACCCTTTCAAGGACAACTCCTGCGATAGCTATGGCTAGCCCAAGACCATTCCAGCAGGTGCAAGTGGAGGAGTGGGGAATCAAACCCGGATCTTCCAGATAAGAGTCCACACGCTTAACCACTACACCAAACTGGCTCTCAGTGGGTTCCAATAGTGAGTTCAATGCATGAGACCAGAGGTGTGAATCAAAGCTCTTTTTATTGAGATAACAGCATAGTAATGGCTGACTAGAGACTACCAACGGGCCAACAGGACCCAATATATACACAGCAACGTTCCCGCGCTGAGACCCTATTGGGTCGTTTGAACCTGCAGGGGGTTGGTGATTGGTCCGGGGAAGAGGAGATTTGGATCCTTCCTCCTGTTGTTCCCAGTCCCCAAGCTCAGTCCTAGAAGCTCCAATGAGCCAGGCAGGAGTTACCTTTAAACATGAAGTCACATACACAACAGATCTGACGAGATCAGGTTACATTGTGCTGCTTTCCTTCCCTAAGTTGCTGTTTACTGCTTCGTGAACAGCTCAGGATTTATGGCACTTGGTGAATGAGCTCTCCAGTGTGGATTGACACTTACCCAATTGAAGGTCCTGAGTTTGAATTACGTTACAGGAATGGGTCTCACCTAGAGTTGCCAGGTCCTCCCTGGCCACTGGGCAAATGGGGGATTGACAGATCCTAGTTTGTGTGTGACATGTTTAAATTAAACCTCTTGAGAAACTAAAGCCTTCATTTTAAACCCAGAGCTAACATTACAACAGACTCTGATTTATGGCACTTCACACCTAATGACATAGACATCAATCTGCTGTTCTGACTTATATTGCCCCCTTGTTGATGCAGCCCAGTTAACATAAACTAACAATCACCAGACCCCAAATTGTGCTTCTTTTAATCCGCTAACAAACATCTCCATGATTTTGCATAAGAATTCACTGCCCATTTTCTTTATATTTAGGACTGTTTGCCATTTCATCCCATTGTCTGATGAAGTGTGCTTTTAGCACACGAAAGTTTGCATTCTGAATAAAACTTTGTTGGTCTTAAAGATGTAAACTTGACTCCTACTTTGTTCTGGATCCTAGTTGGGAAACTCCTGGAGATTTGGAAATGGAGCCTGGGGAGACAAGAGACCTCATTGGGGTACCATACCAAAGAGTCCACCACCCTAGAGCATTTTTCTCCAGGGGAACTGATCTCTGTAGTCTGGAGATGAGGTATAATCCCGGGGGATCCCCAGGTCCCACCTGGAGGCTGGCATCTCTAGACTCTCACCTGTCCTGAAAAGCAGGCATGGAATTCTAGCAGGAGCTCCTTTGCATATTAGGCCACACGCCCCCATGTAGCCAATCCTCCAAGAGTTTACAAGGCTCTTTTTTGTAAGCTCTCAGAGGATTGGCTACATCAAGGATGTGTGGCCTAATATGCAAAGGAGCTTCTGCTAGAATTCCACCCTTGCTGAAGAGTGTGGCACAGTGTGGGAAAACGCAGCATCCAACTGCACACGGTCCAGTTTGGTGTAGTGGTTAGACCCCTGTCTTAGAATCTCGGAGACCCACGTTTGAATCTCCACTTTACCTTGTTGGGTGACCTTGGCCCAGTCACTTTCTCTCTCAGCCTAGCCTTAAATCAAATAAACGCCAGATTGGATTAGATCATGCATCCCTTAAATGCAGGTGTATTTATTACAGCCCTTTTTGAATGCTGAAAGCCCTTCACGTTATCAGAGGGATCTTTACAAGCGCCTAGTAAAACAGGCTGGAATTAATATCCCCATTTGGTGGAGAGGGGGGGCTGCTGCCGAGAACCGGTGGGGTTGCCCAAGGCTATAAAGAAGTAGACAGCGGAGGCTTGAGTCCAGCCAAGAATTTCCCCAGGTTGTGTGCTCTGTCTCTTCATCATTATGCTTCATGAACTGTCATATGAAGCAGAAATCTTGTTAGACTCCAAGTTCAGGACCGGCAGCTCGGATCTTCTCGGGATGAAGCGGTTCGGGGCCAAACTACTGTTTGTGTGTAATTCTGTACTCATTTCAATTCCCCCCCCCCCGAATGCTGAATATTTCCGGGTCCCTGTTCTAATGCACACCTGTATTTGACGTCTCCTTAGACATGATTGCCGTATTTCGCTATTGGTCATTCGCAGGCAATAGATACTGTTGGGCAACACAGAACGGTTTCACTGGCCCCAAATGTTGAGGAATAGTTTTCGGATTCTGAATTGCTAAATTCCAAACATTAGTAAGTCTTCAAATAGGGATGCCAGTCTCCAGGTGGGACGTGGGGAATTTCAGATCATCTCCAGATGAGATCATTTCCCTGAAAAAAAAAAGGGTGCTTTGCAGGGTGGACTCTCTGGCTGCAGTGAGGTCCCTGTCCCGAGAGCCAGTTTGGTGTAGTGGTTAAGTGTGCGGACTCTTATCTGGGAGAAGCGGGTTTGATTCCCCACTCCTCCATTTGCACCTGCTGGAATGGCCTTGGGTCAGCCACAGTTATCACAGAGCTTGTCCTTGAAAGGGCAGCTTCCGGGAGAGCTCTATCAACCCCACCCACCTCACAGCGTGTTTGTTGTGGGGGAGAAGAAGAAGAAGATATTGGATTTATATCCTGCCCTCCACTCCGAAGAGTCTCAGAGCGGCTCACAATCTCCTTTACCTTCCTCCCCCACAACAGACACCCTGTGAGGTGGGTGGGGCTGGAGAGGGCTCTCACAGCAGCTGCCCTTTCAAGGACAACCTCTGCCAGGGCTATGGCTGATCCAAGGCCATTCCAGCAGGTGCAAGTGGAGGAGTGGGGAATCAAACCCGCTTCTCCCAGATAAGAGTCCGCACACTTAACCACTACACCAAACTGGCTCTCTAAAATAAAGGAGGTTGTGAGCTGCTCTGAGAATCTTGAGTGGAGGGCGGAATATAAATCCAATGTCATCATCGTCTTCTTCCCAGGCTGCACCCCCAAATCTCCAGGTGTTTTCCAACCTGGATCCGGCAATCCTTCCTCCCATCCTCCACTGGTGGCCAGGGGATACCTGGCAACCCTAAACCATATTTCTCCAGAAGGCTTACCTGAAGTGTACTTAGGCCAAAGCTGCACTTGACCCCAGCATCAGGATTATTGCTCCTACACATGGAGGTTCCATTTAGCCATCATTGCTGATAGCCGTTGATGGACCTCTCCTCCATGTATTTGCCTAACCCCTTTTGAAGGCCAATTTTGAAGCCCAGGGCTTTTGGGGTAGAAAAAAAACCCAGCAGGAACTCATCTGCATATTAGGCCACACCCCTAGCATCACCATTGTTTTACACAGATTTTTTTTTGTAGGCCAGCAGGAACTCATTTGTATATCAGGTTCCACCCCCTGGCACCAAGCCAGCTAGAACTGCATTCCTGCTAAAAAAAAGCCCCAGTTATACCCTGTTTTTCTTCCCAATGGGGGACGCAAAATGGCTTACAGCATCTCCCCTGCTCCATTTTCTCCTCACAACAGCCCTGTGCAGTTGCCTAGGTTGAGATTGAATGGCTGAAGGTCACCCGGTGAGCTGCCGTAGAAGTGTGGGGATTTGAACTTGGGTCACCCAGAGCCTCACCTGACCCTTGAATCACTCCTCCATTCTGGTTCTGCCATTAAACAAATGGCTGTCACAGAACCCTGCGGCAATGAGTTCCTGTGGCTGGTTAGAAGACATAAATTTGGAAGTTACCTGTTGGGAGACGCCACCTTTATCCTAGGCCCAAATCCTCTACCTTTCATAACAGCCCAGTTTGAAGGAAATCAGCACCAGTGAAGCTTTTCCTAGCAGGGAGTGCAAGTGATGAGGAAAGATTTCTGTCATTTCTTTTTCCGTCCAGCTAGCCTTGAAAGCACAGGAGCCACAAACAAACCACTGGAGCCTCTCCTGGAGACCATTTGCTTTTGAAACCCAGCAGTGGGGCCGGCATCAATGTACCTCGAGGCGGGGCATCTGTCAGGGCTCAGGGCTTCTTTTGGGGCTCTCTGCCAATGAGCCCTCCTGTGGGTGGCTCTCAGGGTTGCCAGCCTCCAGGTGGAGACTGGAGAGCTCCCAGAATCACAACCAATATGCAGACGGCAGAGCTCAGTTCCCCTGGGGAAAATGGCGGCTTTGGAGGGAGGACTCTATTTATTTATTTATTCGATTTGTATCCCGCCCTCCCCGCCAAAGCAGGCTCAGGGCGGCTCACATTAAGAGGTCATAAAACCAATATTTAGGGGACATTTTGTAGAAAAATAGGTGGTGAAGCTCATCCAGGGATGGTTATGCAGCTGCACCTACTATCCAATGGACAAGGAGGTGGAACTCTCAGAAAGGTTCAGGAGCTGCACTCCTGTGAGCTCCCACTGAATCCGTGGCCTGCCAATATTAAGAGACAAAAGTTAAAAATACAAGTACGTAATAAATAAAACATATAAAAACATTTAGATACAACAATGGTAGGTGCTATTTAATCAAATATATTGACGTATTAATGATGGCGGATACTACCAGCTCCATTGATCTTTAGATTTTATTATTCAAGTATTTCTGCTGGATGTCCTATATGAAAAAGATCCCCAGTCAGTCTATGACATTGTACTACGCTGTGGTCCCTCCCCCTTCCCCATCCAGCCCTCCCGAAGGCTCTACCCCCAAATCTCCAAGAATTTCCCAAACCAGAGCTGGCAACCCCCTCCTGGCGGCAACGGCAACAGCATTCCCAGCGGCATACGGGGGAAAGGGTGTGCAGGTGGGGAAGACTACTGGGCACAGCCAGCGAGAGGGCTTGCAAGTGGATGCCCAGGCAGGCGGGGGGCAGACAGATGTAGGGGTGGAAAGGAAGGCATAAGAACATAAGAGAAGCCATGTTGGATCAGGCCAATGGTCCATCCAGTCCAACACTCTGTGTTACACAGTGGCCAAAAAAAAAAAGTGCCATCAGGAGGTCCATCAGTGGGGCCAGGGCACTAGAAGCCCTCCCACTGTTGCCCCCTCCCCAAGCACCAAGAATACAGAGCATCACTGCCCCAGATAGAGAGCTCTAGCTATACCTCATGGCTAATAGGCACTGATGGACCTCTGCTCCATATGCTTATCCAATCCCCTCTTGAAGCTGTCTATGCTTGTAGCTGCCACCACCTCCTGTGGTAGTGAATACCATGTGTTAATCATCCTTTGGGTGATGAAGTACTTCCTTTGATCCGTTCTAACCTGACTGCTCAGCAATTTCATTGAGTGCCCACGAGTTCTCGTATCGTGAGAAAGGGAGAAAAGTACTCCTTTCTCTACCTTCTCTATCCCATGCATAATCTTGTCAACCTCTATCATGTCACCTCTCAGTCGACGTTTCTCCAAGCCAAAGAGCCCCAATTGTTTCTCCAAGCCAAGTGTTTCAACCTTTCTTCATAGGGGAAAAAAATGAGGCATTGGGGGGAAGGGATGCCAGCCTCCAGGTGGGACCTGGGGATTCCCCCAGAATTGCAGCTCATCTCCAGACAACAGAGATCAATTCCCCTGGAGAAAATGGCTGCTTTGGAGGGTGGACTCCAAGGCGTTGCACCCCATTGAAGTTCCTGAGAGCCAGTTTGGTGTACTGGTTAAGTGTGCAGACTCTTATCTGGGAGAACCGGGATTGATTCCCCTCTCCTCCACCTACAGCTGCTGGAATGGCCTTCAATTAGCCATAGCTATCGCAGAGTTGTCCTTGAAAGGGCAGCTTCTGGGAGAGCTCTCTCAGCCACACCCACCTCACAGGGTGTCTGTTGTGTGTGTGTGTGTGTGTGGGGGGGAGATACAGGAGATTGCAAGCCACTCTGAGTCCCTGATTCAGAGAGAAGGATGGGGTATAAATCTGCAGTCTTCTTCTTCTTCCTCCCCTCTCCAGCTTCGATCTCCAAATCTCCAGGAGTTTCCCAACCTGGATCTGGCAACCGCCCAGGTGGGGCACTTGTGGATGGAGTCCCCCGGGCACTGTATGCCCAGTGTCCCCTGAGCCTGCAACAAGCCCTGCCCAACAAAAGACAGTGACTGATGCTGCCCACCAATTAAACGGGGTGCCCTCGGAGTAGAAGCTGAGTCGCTCCCTCTTGCCAGCACGGAGTATCACTCATTTGCTAAATAAATGGTAAACAGTGGCTGTTGCGGCAGACATTTAATTAGTTAGGAAGTCATTAAGTCGATTGCATTGGGCAAGAAAATGCATAGCAACTAACGAGGAGCAGAGGCCTGGAAGGGCTGTTCCTCTCTCCATTCCCCCCTCCCCACAAGGCAGCCTCACCCTCCTTCTTCCCCCAAAGGACCCAGGGATCCTGGCCCCACCCAGCTGGAATGTGACCTTCCCTTGGCCTCCCGCAGGGACCACCAAAGCTAATTACATTTATTGCTCGCAAACACCAAATACAAACAAACAGAGATAATTATGGCTCTGCCTACCTGCGTCTGACTGAGCCACCAAACTAAGGGGTCTCGGAATTCACTGCCACAGGAGGTGGTGGCGGCTACAGGCATAGCCAGCTTCAAGTGGGGATTGGATCAACATATGGAGCAGAGGTCCATCAGTGGCTATTAGCCACAGTGTATTGTTGGAACTCTCTGTCTAGGGCAAGTGATGATATGTATTCTTGGTGCTTGGGGGGGGGGGGACACAGTGGGAGGACTTCTAGTGTCCTGACCCCACTGGCGGACCTCCTGATGGCACCTGGGTTTTTTGGCCACTGTGTGACACAGTGTTGGACTGGATGGGCCATTGGCCTGATCCAACATGGCTTCTCTTATGTTTTTATGTGGGGCGGGGGGGACGGTAGGGCACAGTCACACAGCCTGCTCAAACAATCCTGTACTTCTGCTTCTTATTATATTCCCTCCCTGTTTGTGTCTTCCCTAAATATCATCTCTGGATTTAGGGTTGCCAGCTCCTGGGTTTGCAATGCCTGCAGATTTGGGGGGGGGGGGGGGGGTGAAGCCTGAAGAAGGCAGGGTTTGGGGAGGGGAGGGCCCTCGGTAGGGTAGAACGGCCACAGAGCCCGCCCTCTAAAGCTGCCATTTTTCTCCAGAGGAACTGATCTTGGTCATCTGGAGATTAACTGTAAGACAGCAGATCTCCTGGTGCCACCTGGAGGTTTGGCAACCCTGAGCCAAGTTCCATGTTTGGGTGGTTCAACACCCACTTATTAGGATAATTTACTGTATTTTATTGTTGTTAACTGTCCCATGGCATAGAGTGGGTAAGCTGCAGTATTGCAGTTCAAACTCTCTGCTCATGACCTGAGTTAGATCCCGGTGGAAGCTGGGTTCAGGGAGCCGGCTCAAGGTTGACTCAGCCTTCCATCCTTCCGAGGTCGGTCAAAGGAGTACCCAGCTTGTGTAGATGACTGGGGAAGGCCATGGCAAACTGCACCGTAATGAAGTCTGCCATGAAAACGTGCTGCAACGTCACCCCAGAGTCGGAAATGACTGGCGTTTGTACCTATACTTTTACCTTTTTTAATTGTGTATTTTTTTGCTTATAACTGTGGAACAAAATTTATAGGAATGTTTTTTGTCATTGATGAAAGAAGAAGAAGAGGAGGAGGGGGGAGAGGAAGAGGAAGAAGAGGAGGAGGGAGAAGAGGAGGAGGGGGAAGAGGAGGAGGAGGCGTTATGGCAGTCCTATAGGGTTTTCAAGCAGCAGACACTCAGATGAACTTTGCCATGTCGTGCTTCTGTGTAGCACCCTGGATTTTCTCAGTGGTCTCCCATCCAAGTCCTAACCAGGTTTGACCCTCCTTAGCTTTCAAGATCTGACGAGATTAGGCTAGCTTGGATCATCCAGATGAGGTCAATATTGTCCCTAGGGGCTCTTACAGATGGAGTGAAGAGGAACTCTTTTTGAGAGAAGCAGTGTGGGGTAGTGGCTGGAGTGTCGGACTGGAAACTGGAGGCCCCAGGTTTGATGATCTGCCATGGAAATATGTCGGGAGACCTCGGGCCAGGCGTTCCTGTCTCTCAGCCTAACGGACCCAACAGGGTTGTTGTTTTGAGGATAACATGGAAGCGGGAAGAATGGCGTTGGAACCTGCTTTGGGTCTCCCTTGGGAAGAAAAACAGGGTATTAAAAGTGTTAGTCTGCGGAAGTCTGATTCCACGCTCCTCCTCCACGTGCAGCCTGCTGGGTGACCTTGGGCCAGTCACAGTTCTCTCAGAGCTCTCTCAGCTCCACCTGCCTCATAGGGTGTTTGTTGAATGTGAGGAGGGGAAGGCAAGGTAATTGTCAGCTGTTTTGAGCCTCCTTAGTGTCGAAAAAAGCAGGGTAAAAAAAAACACCTTTTCTTCTTTGCTGTTAGATATCTGACAAAGAGTTTTAACTCTCGAAAGCTTATATCCAAAAATCTTGTTGGTCTCTGAGCAGGGCCGGCATGTGGGAGTAGGCCAAGAAGGTGGCCGCCTTGGGCGCCACTTGGCCTAGGGGCGCCATGAGCCACCTCCTCTCCCTGCGCCCGCTGCCTCCTCCTGCCCACCGCCTCCCTGAGCACCGCCACCACCTTCCCCCGCTTGCTGCTGCCAGCCGCCTCCCCGAGCACCACCACCGCCTCCTAGGCTTGCCAATCCCCAGGTCCCAGCAGGGGTTCTTCCGTTTTCCCAGGCTCCTTCCCGCCCCCAGTCAGCTGGCCGGCGGGGGGAAGCCCCACCCCCAAAGCCACCATGTGACTTTCCCCCTCTGGAGGATCCAGTCTCCGATTGGAAAGGCTTCCTCTTGAGATGGGGTGTCTGTGTTACTTGGAAGAAATTGGCTGCAACTCATGAGTAGAGAGGCCAATCCCTCACTTCAGAGTCGCCAGAAACGGGCGGCGGGGGGGGTTGAAACGTCTGCTGAGCACTTCATTATTCCCTATGTGGAGATTGATTCTCATAAGGTATAATGGGGAATTGATCTGAAGGTTTCAGGGGCTCTGGGGGAGCTGTTTTTTGAGGCAGAGGCACCACATTTTCAGTATAGTATCTAGTACCTCTCCCCAAAGTACCCCCCAAGTTTTAAAACGATTTGACCAGGGGGTCCAATTCTATGAGCCCCAAAAGAAGGTGCCCCATCCTTCATTATTTCCTATGGAAGGAAGACGTTTAAAAGGGTGTGCTGTCCCTTTCAATGTGATGGCCAGAACTCCCTTGGAGTTCAATTATGCTTGTCACACCCTTGTTCCTGGCTCCGCCCCCAATGTCTCCTGTCTCCACATCCAAAGTCTCCTGGCTCCACCCCCAAAGTCCCCAGATATTTCTTGAATTGGACTTGGCAACCTTACCGCCTCCCCACGCTCGCCCACCGCCTCCCACCGTACGCCCACCTCCCAAGGCTCTGGAGGCTTCGGAAGAGTCTGGGGTGGGCGTGGCAGCGAGCACCCTCCCTCCCCCCAACTCTTCTGAAGTCTCCTGAGCCTCGGGAGGCTTTGGAAGAGTCCAGGGGAATGGCTGTGACATCATTGTGATGTCGTCTGGATGCAAATACAAAAACTGGGAGGGGCAGAAGTTAGAGGCTCAGCCTAGGAGCGCAGGCACCCCTAGCACCGGGCCTGTCTCTGAGCTCCTACGGGGCTCTGATGTCTCAGAGTATCAATATATCAATCGATAAGGAATTCCCTGTCACACTGCTGTGAAATCTTTGCCACACAAGGATGCAGAATCCCTGCCACAATGAACGGGCAATCCGGGAAGCAGCAACATGGGACCTGGTTTTGACTTTTTGATCCTCTCTGCCCATTTTGTCTCCTTTCCCTGGGTCGCCCTGAGGTGAAAAGAGAGAACCCTTTTCAGAGTTCTGCAGATCCAGGGACCTGGGCAGATGCAGATTTTCTCAGCCTGATTCAGACATAACGTGAAACTCTGGTGCACGTCTGAAGGCTGACCACTCCATGAACTAGTTTTTGGTTATAAGCGTTGTATTGCCCATTGCAATTGACTTAACAGCATGATCCTTTACAGAAGGGGTGGCCAAACTGTGGCTTGGGAGCCACATGTGGCTCTTTCACACATATTCTGTGAATCTCAAAGTTCCCATCACCCTGTTGGGCCATCTTGGGGAAGACATCTGTCTCTTTAAATCGCTTCTCCAAGCCAAGCCAGCTGGCAGCTTGGAGAATGCATTTAAAGTTAAAGATGCTTTCTTTCCACCTCTCCTTCCTTCCTTCCTTCCTTCCTTCCTTCCTTCCTTCCTTCCTTCCTTCCTTCCTTCCTTCCTTCCTTCCTTCCTTCCTTCCTTCCTTCCTTCCTTCCTTCCTTCCCTCCCTCCCTCCTTCCTTCCTTCCTTGTCTTGTGGCTCTCAAACATCTGGTGTTTATGTCTTGCAGCTCCCAAACATCTGGCGTTTATTCTATGTGGCTCTTACGTTAAACAAGTTTGGCCACCCCTGCTGTACAGTCACCACCTTCTAAATCCATTGACTTCTGGTTTCATTTTGCCTCGGAAGTTGTTAATTGTTCGGAGAGACAGTACGGTGCAGTGGTTAGTGTGCAACTGGGGGAGGGATTGGGGTTCAGATTCCCCACTCTGCCATGAAACACACCCAGGGCAGTCACAATCTCTCAGCCTAACCTACCTACCTTTTAGGGTTGTTGTGAGGGAAAATGCAGCAGAGAAGATTTGAGTTCCTCGGCACGAGAGTAGGATTCAGATGTGCCAGACGGACAGATAGTTCAACAGGCAGGCAGAGTGGAAAGTCTTCAAAATAACGTTGGTTGATGCTGTTGGTGTAAAGACAGTGTATGAGAAGATAATTAAAAGACATACAAACGCCCGGGGCATTTCTAAATTTGGACACTTGAACTTAGCTGCATTACGACTAATGGGAACACCCGTTTGATAAAAATTAAACAAAGAGGGAAGTTAAAGAGTCACATAAAACATATCTATTGTTAGTTTTTACGTGTGGATTTAATTGTTCTCTCCTTTCCAGCACTAGATCTAACCTCCCCATGTCCAAAAAGGTCCAACTGGGGCAATGTCTTTCAACACGTTCATAATCGGGGTTATGGTTTCAAAAGAGGCTGGGTTCTTTTCTCCCCCATTATTATTTAAAAAAAAAATTGTTCCGTTTCTGATGATTGTTCTTTGAATTCTGGAGTGTAGAAACAGAATCTGCACAAAAGGAGAAGCAAATATAATGAGCTGCGCGAAGCCCTCCTCATTATGCGGTACAAGAGCTCAGCCACTTCATTAAACTCGTGCTGCACATAATAATGAAGGTCTTAAGTGGCGTCATGGATGGTGGGCCCAAGATGGTTAACAGGTACAAAGGAGCCATCTCCGACTCATTCACTCCAGAAGTGAAGAACAGACATAGTGACAGAGAGAAGGAGGAAGGGAAGGCGGTGGCGGCGAAAGGGGAGAGGGAAAAAATGATTCAAGGTTAGACTCAGGACGCCGAACCAAACGACAAGAAGGCATGCTTACTAGCAAAAGCCCCGCTAGCATTACCAACCTCCAGGTGGGGCCCGGAGATCCCCCGCTTTGACAACTGATCTCCAGCTGGAAGAGGTCAGCTCCCCTGGAGAAAAATGGCTGCTTGGAAGGCCCCTCCCCTCCACAAACCCCACCCTCTTCTGACTCCACTATTAAAGTGTTCAGGTATTTTCCAAAACAGACCTGATAACCCTAGAGAGCCAGTTTGGTGTAATGGTTAAGTGTGTGGACTCTTACCTGGGAGAACTGGTTTTGATTCCCCACTCCTCCACTTGCACCTGCTGGAATGGCCTTGGGCCAGCCATAGCTCTGGCAGAGGTTGTCCTTAAATGGGTAGCTGCTGTGAGAGCCCTCTCAGCCCCACCCACCTCACAGGGTGTCTGTTGTGAGGAAAGAAGATATAGGAGATTGTGAGCCGCTCTGAGTCTCTGATTCAGAGAGAAGGGCGCGGTATAAACCTGCAATTTTTATTCTTCTAAGCCCCGCCCACCAGATCTAGCAAACTCTTCCTCTTGATTCCAAAGACCCTGCCCCAAACAGACAATTTTTTTTTATTATACTCCATGTTCCCTCTAAGCTGCAGAGTCTTGTGAGCAAAAATTCTACTTTGTGAGCTACTGGCATTAAAGTTGTGAACTATTGTATAAATTAGTGTGCTCTGAGGCCATTTTTCCTGAGCGAAGACAAAAATGTGTGAGCTGGAAGCTAAAAATACATGAGCTATCTCACGCTAACTCAGCTTAGACGGAACACTGATTATAGGGTAACAACATTTTTTTTAAAATGAGAAATAGACATTAAATTGAAAGTGAAATTTAAAAAAAATGTATTGGGGGGCAATTGACAGGTATGTATGTATGTGCGTGATTGATTGATTGACTGATTGATTGATTCAGAATTCAATCGTGCTTGTCACACCCTTGCTCTTGGCTTCCACCTTCAAAGTCTCCTGGCTCCACCTCGAAAGTCCCCAGATATTTTTTGAGTCGGACCTGGCAACTCTAAATGAGTCACAGCAAAATAATAGTAATGTCACTCTACATGGATAGATGAAATAGGGCAGCTTTCAGAAGGGAGGCCAAATGCCTGGGCATCTGCTGCCTCAACCAAAGGCCTGGTGGAACAGCTCTGTTTTACAGGCCCTGTGAAAATGTAATAAGTCCCACAGAGCCCTGATCTCAGATGGGGAACATATTCCACCAGGTGGGGGCCAGGACGGAAAGGCCCTAGCTCTAGCTGAGACTAAGTGGATGTCCTTCAAGCCAGGGATAAACAGTCGGTCAGCAGAGTGCAAGACTTTCTGAGTGGTATATGGGGAGTCCTGTCAACAAATAGCCCTGGGGAAAACAATGTACAGACACTCTACAGACAGTAGAGTCCCTCTACTGCTGCGGCAGGGGACTCCTCTCTTCTCGGAAGTGATGTCATCGCACCAGGCGCATTGTGCCAGGGACACTCTAAGACTCACAGTAAAACTCTATGGTACCGTAGAGTTTTATCGCGAATCCTAGAGCAACATGCTGGGTATGCACTAGGATTCGTGATAAAACTCTATGGTACCATAGAGTTTTATCATGTATCCTAGAGCATCCCTGCGTGATGTGCTTGGCACGGTGACATCACTTCCAGGTGACGTCATCATGCAAGGCACATTGTGCGGTGATGGGGCTCTTTGGGGGAAGACAGCTGCTCCATGCCAGTAGGTTGGAGCCCTCCAGCAGGAGCTTGGCAGTCTAACAAACATCCACACTTGTGGTCTTTCAGGTTTTCAAAATATAAAACCTGCTGAACCTATTTAACATAGATGAAAACAGGGCACGTAGACATGAGCAGCAAAATATTTTCTGCAGAGATCTGCTGCGGCTTTGAAAATGGGATCGCTGCTCATGCCTATGTGCCTCAGAGGCCATTTGCACTGTTATTAAAACTCTTGCGGGTTTCCAGGCTTAACTGATGGGATTTCAGATGCCACAGAGTTATTACGACAGAATATTCTATAAATTTTTATTAAGAGTTTTTATTGAGCATCAAAGGGCAGTAATTGGCAGTGTAACACAAACCAGGATAACTAGGACAAAAAAGACAGCTTCAGAATTAACGGTATGACTCATAGTAATGTCACAGGTAGCAAAGCCACATCAGATTTCAGTTACCCCTTTGCCCCTGTTCCCTCCTCATATCCAAATCTCATTTTAAAATAAATTCTGTAGGAGTCTTTTTTCCTTTAAGTCTTACTGTCCCTAGCAGTTCAGCGTGCTGTGGCCATGAAGATATACTGAAGAAGAAGAGATTGGATTTATACCTGGGGTGGAATTCTAGGAGGAGCTCCTTTGCATATTAGGCCACACCCCCTGATGTAGCCAATCCTTCAAGAGCTTACACGGCTCTTTTTTTGTAAGCTCTTGGAGGATTGGCTACATCAGGGGGTGGAGCCTAATATGCAAATGAGTTCCTGCTGGGCTTTTTTCCCCTAAAAAAAAAAGTCCTGCTAACATGTAGTGAACAGTCATATTGGCCAAGACAGCAGATTGGGGGACACAGTAGGGTTGCCTTGGAAATTCCTGGATATTTGGGGTGGGGAAAGGTGAAACTTCAGATGGATATAATGCATCAGAGTCCACCCTCCAAAGCAGCCGTTTTCCCCAGGGGAACTGATCTCTGTTGTCCGGAGAGCAGCTGTCATTCTAGGAGAGTTCCAGGCCCCACCTGGAGGCTGGCATCCCTAGAACATGGTAAGGACCTTTCTGATTATGCAACCGATGGTCCGTTGTCACGACTTCAGCTTTGCTTCTTGATTCGCATGCACCATTTTCAAAAGGACGGAGTTTAAAAGGTTGAGCATTCTTACAAAAGCTAAAAATAAAGCTTTTTTAAAAAAAATTAAATGCAAACAGATGAGTTTTGGCTCAGCGCAAATGGTTCAGAGTAGAAGGGAAGGGCTCATGACCTAGAAGCAGGGAGTGCCCGTTGCAGCTGGAAGGTCCCAGGTTCAATTCTGGGCAACAAATGATCACAGGCCCCAAACTACATATTTCCCCAACTAAGGGTTTTGCTACGGTAACTCTCCTGATAACCTTCCGCTAAATGTGACATGTGATGCTGTTCTGTGATCCAATCGTATCCAGAATTATCCACCCCATGAGGTGTGTCCTGATGGGAGAGAGAAGAAACCTGGAGCACAATATCAACTTCAACTAAGCATTCCCAGAAGGAGACATGAATCAGCAGTAGCCACATAGTTTGGTTAATAAATCATTTGGCCCCCGGTTAACACAGCTGTTTGAGGCTTTGGGGTGACTGCCCTGAGGAAACCTTGCTGAGCTTGACAGACTAAAGTTCTAATGGAACATGAGGGAACTTTGTATCTTCCTCTGGGGTGTAACTGGTTTGGTCGTCCAGAGCAGAAGTAGTTTTATTTACTCACTTTTTATACCCCACCCCCCTTTCTCTTCACCGTGGATCCATTGCTCTCCTTTCCTCCATTTTGTCCTCACAGCAATCCTGTGAGGTAAAGGTAAAGGTAGTCCCCTGTGCAAGCACCAAGTCATTACCGACCCAGGGGTGACATCACATCATGATGTTTTCTTGGAAGACTTTTTACGGGGTGATTTGCCTTTGCCTTCCCCAGTCATCTACACTTTCCCCCCCCCCCCCAGCAAGCTGGGTACTCATTTTACCGACCTCGGAAGGGTGGAAGGCTGAGTCAACCTTGAGCCGGCTACCTGAACCCAGCTTCAGCTGGGATCGACCTCAAGTCATGATCAGAGTTCGGACTGCAGTACTGCAGCTGCAGGGCCGGCCCGCCCACTAAGCAAACCAGGCATTTGCCTAGGGCACTGGCAGGGCAGGGGCACCAAATTCGGCCTCCCCCCACCCCCTAGGCAAATCCCTATTTGCCTCCTCCTCCCTCACTCGTCCTTTTACCAAAATTTTAATGCCCGGGAACAGGCGGTGAAGTGCCGCACTCTGCGCTCTTTAAAGGCTGACCTCCCCCACGTCAATCAGCTGATCGATGGGTAAAACTGCGCTGGGGGCTAGCGGCTCCTATGCCACCCCTCCAGTGCACTTACGATCAGTGCCGGGGCAGCAGTGCCAAGCAAACCGCTGAAAGAGTGGCCACGCCACTGCCTCCTCCCCACACAATCCAGGAAGGAAATGGGGAGGAGAAAGTGGCGCGGCCACTCTTTCAGTGGCTCACTTGCTGCTGCCGTCTCAGCACTGACCGTGAGCGCACTGGAGGGGCATAGGAGCTGCCAGCCCCCAGAGAGGGAGGGGTTGGCCTTTAAAAAGCCCAGGAGTGTGGCACTTCACCATCCATTCCCAGGCATTACAATTGTGACGAAGGGAGGAAGGAGGCACTGCAGCGGAGCAGCAAGGCTGCCTGGAGTGCTATGTGCCCTAGAGCCGGCCCCGGGCAGCTAACTACTCTGTGTCACAGGGCTCCTGGAATCCTATGAGGGAGGTTGGGCTAAAAAGGTATGGCAAGCCTAAGGAAACACAGTGAGCTTCCATGGCAGAGTCAGGATTCAAACCTGAGTCACCCAGATCCTAGCCTCACACTCTAATAGGCAGGGCTTTTTTTGGTAGCAGGAAACTTCTTTGCATATTAAGCTCCCCCCTCCCCCCTGATATAGCCAATCCCTCAAGAGCTTACAAAGCTCTTAATACAGGCCCTACTATAAGCTCTTGGAGGATTGGCTACATCGGGGTGTGGGGCCTAATATGCAAAGGAGTTCCTGTTACAAAAAAAGCCCTGTTAATTGGGTTGCCAACCTCCAGGTAGCTAGAAAAGTAAGGCAAAGTCTCCATGCATAAACGTCCAAACTATATCTTGGAATAATTAAATAGCATTTACAGCACTTCCAGTATGATATTCACAAATTAAGTTCCTCATTGGACTTCGGTCATTGGTGGATTTTGGTCTGCAGCGGCTCGAACAGAAGATGTTCTAAGAAAAAGAAATAAGTGATTGTATCGCTATTTTGAACTTTACCAGCAGGACTACCAGATCGGACTGCCTGTTCTGCACTGTATTTGCTCCGTGCTTGTTTGTTATTTGCTGAGTTCATGCTTGATGTGTGAATATTGTACTGTAAGTGCTGTGGATGCTATTTAAACTTTACAAGATATGATTCGGACGTTTCTACACAGAAGTTATGCCTTATTTTTCTACTTACTTTTCCATTATTCTTATCTTTGTTGCAAAACCTCCAGGTAGCCACTAGAGATCTCCCGCAAATACAATTCGCCCCTAGCCAACTAGGTTCATTTCCCCTGGAGAGAATGACTGCTTTGGAGGATGGATTCTGTGACATTATATCCTACTGGGGCCCCACCCCTCTCCAAACTCCGCCTTTTCCTGGCTCCACCCCACCCACACAAATATTCAGGTATTTTCCATCCCAGAGCTGGAAACCCTGCACTCTAACCACCACTCACACTGGCTCACGGTAAATGAGCTGGTGACATTAAAAGTACCCTGGGATAGAGACAAGATTAAGCTTGGGTGACAGTTGTTTTAGTATTCGGATTCAGACCTGAGTATTCGGGTAGGCAGCTATGTTAAGAAACTGAACAGATCATAATCCCTTACCCCAGGGGTGGCCAAACTTGCTTAACCTAAGAGCCACATAAAATAAATATCAGATGTTTGAGAGCTGCAAATCACGAATGTCAGAAATTTGAGAGCTGGAAGGAAGGAAAATAGATGTGAGGGAGAGGTGGAAAGAAAGCAACTTTAACTTTAAACACATTCTCCAAGCCACCAGCTGGTTTGGATTGGAGAAGTGATTTAAAGAGACAAATGCCTTCTCCAAGCCAGCCGATGGGGTGGTGGGGGCTTCAAGAGCCACACAATAAGTGTAAAAGAGCCACATGTGGCTCCTGAACCTCAGCTTGGCCACCCTTGCTCCAGAGATTATAGGATGCTGGCTATAGCAGCTGTTTGGGATAGCTGGGGTACCGACCAATCACTCCTTAAATTTGGTACCAAGATTTGGTTTGTCAGCCTCCTGGTGAAGGGTGGAGAGCACCTGGAATGACAACTGCTCTCTAGACTAGGTTTGCCAGTGGGGAATGGAGGGAGGGGAGAAGAATTGTCAGGTCCAGGCCTGAAGCTCCTGGAGATTTGGGAAAGGACCCTGGTGAGGAAAGGAACGTATGTTGGGTACAATATCCTAGCAGGGGTGGCCAGACTTGCTTAATATAAGAGCCACGTCAAATAAACGTCAAGATGTTTGAGAGCCGCAAGGCAGGCAGGAAAGCAAAGTAAATAGAAGGGGGAGGTGGAAAGAAAGCAACTTTAAATGCATCCTCCAAGCCCAGAGCTGAATTTGCTTGGAGAAATGATTTAAAGAGACAAATGCTTTCTCCAAGCCAGCCGACGGGGTGTGGGTGCGGCTTCAAGAGCCACACAATACACGTTAAAGAGCCACATGTGGCTTCCGAGCCACCGTTTGGCCATCCCTGTCATGGAGTCTAACCTCCAAAACATCCCTTTTCTCCAGGGGATCTGATCTCTGTAGCCTGGAGAGGAGCTGTAATTTCAGAGGGTCCTCCAGACTGCACCTGCAGAGATCAGTTCACTTGGAGAAAAAGGCTGCTTTGGACTCTGGCATTATACCCTGTGGTACAATACCCTAGACCAGGGGTGTCGAACTCATTTGTTATGAGGGCTGAATCTGACGTAAATTAGACCTTGTCAGGCCGAGCCGTGTTGGGTTGGGCCGGGCCACGTGTGTACCTATTTATGATTAGGTAGCAGAGATATAAACTTTATAACTTTATAACACACACAACACAAAGTTTTTTTTTTTTAAACTTAAAACATCCTTAAAACATTAGCACTTGTTGGTCTTACAGGTACTTTCTATGTATTTCTCCCATGGGATCCAGGGAACTGGGTAAAGGAATTTCTGGCTCTTGCAAGCCGTAATGCAGAAGGAAGCAAGAAGAAGAAGAAGATATTGGATTTATATCCCGCCCTCCACTCCGAAGAGTCTCAGAGCGGCTCACAATCTCCTTTACCTTCCTCCCCCACAACAGACACCCTGTGAGGTGGGTGGGGCTGAGAGGGCTCTCACAGCAGCTGCCCCTTCAAGGACAACCTCTGCCAGAGCTACGGCTGACCCAAGGCCATTCCAGCAGGTGCAAGTGGAGGAGTGGGGAATCAAACCCGGTTCTCCCAGATAAGAGTCCACACACTTAACCACTACACCAAACTGGCTCTCCAGAGGGAGAAGGAAGCAGATGACAGACAATTGCTGGGGGGCCTGATAGAAACCCTCTGGGGCCTGATTTAGCCCCCAGGCCACATGTTTGATACCCCCGCCCTAGACTCCATCCCCAAATACCCAGGAATTCCTCAATCCAGAGCTGGCAACCCTCTTCTCATGTACCCTCCACATCTGGAAATAAAACATAGACATCTTCATCCCAACTCCTGCTCTGAGCAATCCCAGAGTACGCGCAAGTGCTCCTGCAAACAGGCCGGGAAAGGAAGAGAAGGAGAGGGGGAGGAAGAGAGAGGAGGAAGAATCTTCCAGTACACAGATTAAGGATTACAATTTAGTGGCTTAACCAGAGGAAACCGATGAAGAGATTAACAGGGTCAGATTAGAGGGATCGTTCTAAACACATTAGCATCCAAGATTAAATACGGTCAATTACCTTGATCCTGCTCTCCGCTAAGTGGGTGGGAGGAGGAAGTGGAAGGGGCTGAAAAAACGAAGGATGAAATTATAACTGTCCTGCAAGCAAAAGGAACGGTTCCCAAGCGTTGGCTTCTTCACTTATCGGGCGACACCACCACCCACTTTGAACAGCCAGAAGCGATGCCCTCCACTGTGGTTTTGACCATGGAGTCCTGAGTAGATTGAAGTTCTTGGAGCCCCATTCACTTCAGTGGAATCACTACTACTACTGCTACTCGGTTCATTTTGTAGAAAAAGAGGTGCCGGAGCTCATTAGCACAGCTCATTTGCACATGCCACACACCCCTGACATCACTGGAAGGTGTACTAAATTATATCAGCTCAGCATCTACCTTAACATGCTTCCTGAATTATAATTGCTTGCCATCAGGGCTTCTTGGGTAGAAAAAGCCCAGCTGGAACTCATTTGCATATTAGGCCAAACTCCCTGACATCACCATTGATTCATGCAGGAGGGGGTTGTAGAAAAGCCCATCAGGGACTCATTTGCATATTAAGCCAAACCTCCTGACACCAAGCCAGCCGGAACTGCATTCCTGTGCATTCCTGCTCAAAAAGAGCCCTGATTGCCATCATAAAACCTTACTCCCATCATACTTTTCCAATTACTTTCTTCTATGTGGCCACAGTGGCATGATAAAGATTTCCATCTGTCTGCTTTACATGCTTTTGGTTGTTTTCCCATTTTTTGTGGGGGGGGGGATATTAAAAAGTTTGTCAGATCTTAAGAGTTCAGCAAAATTCTCACAGGAGGTTTGAGCAATGGAGCCCAGTAAGTATTTGTGGGGGGTGGGGAGGAAGGAAGAAAGTAAAATGTAGAGGTTCTGGAACTCCACTCCTGTGAGCTCCTGCCCAAAATGAGGCTGCTGCTTCCACTACTACAACTTACAGCCTACCTTTCTTGCCCAAGCTCAAATCATACTACATGGCACAAATCAAGTACAATTAACAGGATGGGAGAATATAATAGAGTTTGGACCTCAGAAGTCTGAAAACAAACGGAGCTCTCAAACAAAGCATGAGCTATTCAGCATGAAACATTTAGCAGGGTGCCACTCTTAAGATTGCACTGTTGATTTCTGTTTAAGCGTGCCAAACTCTCTTTCTGATTTAAAAGTCCTGCTTCCTAATCTCATGTCCACAGGAGCATACTGAAGTGACCACGTGCTCACTCTGCGCAGGCTCAGAGGAACGATTTGCTTTGTATGCGAGAGAGCAGTGGTTTGCATGTCAGGTTAGACCGAGGGGGGGGGGGGAATTTGGTTAACATAAGAGCCACATAGAATAAATGTCAGATATTCCAGGGCCAGTCCTGCCACTAGGCAAACTAGGTGATTGCCTAGAGCACCGGCCTTCAGGGGGCACTGAATTGGGCGCCCCCCATGTAACTTCATGACATCAGTGCAACAGGGGTGCCCCACCACCCTGCTGGCCAACTTGGAAAAGGCATTTCTCTCTTTAAATCAATTCTCCAAGCCAAGTCAGACAGCAGCTTGGATAATGCATTTAGAATTAAAGTTGCTTACTTACTACCTCTCTCTCCCTCTTTCCTCCCCATCTATTTTCCTTCCTTCTTTCTTTGTCTTGCGGCTCTCAAACATCTGATGTTTATTCTATGTGGCTCTTACATTAAACAAGTTTGGCCACCCCTGATCTAGGGCCTTCCTTCCTTCCTTCCTTCCTTCCTTCCTTCCTTCCTTCCTTCCTTCCTTCCTTCCTTCCTTCCTTCCTTCCTTCCTTCCTTGTCTTGTAAACATCTGACGTTTATTCTGTATGGTTCTTACATTAAGCAAGTTTGGCCACCCCTGATCTAGGGCCTTCCTTCCTTCCTTCCTTCCTTCCTTCCTTCCTTCCTTCCTTCCTTCCTTCCTTCCTTCCTTCCTTCCTTCCTTCCTTCCTTCCTTCCTTCCTTCCTTGTCTTGTAAACATCTGACGTTTATTCTGTGTGGTTCTTACATTAAGCAAGTTTGGCCACACCTGGTATAGGGCCTTCCTTCCTTTCACCCTCCCTCCCTCCCTATCTTGCAGCTTTCAAACATCTGACATTTACGTCTTGCGACTCTCAAACATCTGCCGTTTATTCTATGTGGCTCTTACATTAAGCAAGTTTGGCCACCCCAGCTGTATAGTAAAACTCGAGAACTCTTCCCGGCATGCCCTTAGCAAGCCAGTCTCGAGATCAGTTGTAGCTCAGAATGCCCAGCCGCACCCGGAGGTTGTCAACTTTCCTTCAATCTAAGCCCATTGACTTCCGTGGCCTTAGCGGGGTGCAGCTTTGTTCAGGGCTGCGCCGTGAAACTCGGAAAGGACGGGGGCGAGGCTGATTTCGGTGCCAGCTACGAGAAGTTGGCAGCCCTTGTAAATGCCCACTTTGTCGAGCTGAAGCCGTGCGGAACCATTTCCCAGCAGCTTCCACGTGGCTGTTGTGAACTCACGTAGGCTTGCCCTCAGAAAGCACTCATCCCCGGGTCAGGAAACCACAGGCCCCTCGCCAGAATTTTTGTGGTAAATAGGATGCAGGGACAGAAGGAACAAAAGATGCTCTTGCATCGAGGTGGGAAGGGGGGGGGGGGATTGATGCAGAGCAGCCGGAAGCCGAATACAAAGTGCCTAATGTGCATTCCGCTGCTTCGTATTAATAGAGTCAAATTTAATTTTGCAATAATGTGAAAATAAGTTCCCGGTGCTTTGTCAGTTGATCGCGGTGCCTCTGCTGGAATACTGGAAGACAGAAGCGATGGGATAGATACGCACATGAAGTCTTCACAGGCTAAGGATGTGGAAACTGCTGGTTGGCAGAACATAGGGCAGAGGTCCCCAAGATGGTGCCCATGGGTAGCATGGTGCCCAGTGATGACAGTTGACAGGTCCCCTCGTCACTCCAGCAGGGGGATTTGGGGGGAGGGTGTTCCGGGGATGGGCAGGGATGTTGTGTGACATCCTCCATGCAAGGACATCACTCAGAAGTGATATCATTGTGTCAGGGATGTCGTGCAGGGGATGCTCTGGTTTTGGGGCAAACTCTATGGCAGGAGTGGCCAAACCTGCTTAACATAAGAGCTACACAGAATGTAGCTCAGATGTTTGAGAGTTGCAAGGGAGGGTGGGAGGGAGGAAGGAAGGAAGAGGCCGAGGGAGAGGTAGAAAGAAGGCAACTTTAAATGCATTTGCCAAGCCACCAGCTGGCTTGGCTTGGAGAAGTGATTTAAAGAAACAAATGCCTTCTCCAAGCCAGCCAACAAGGCACTGGGGGCTTTGAGAGCCACAGTTTGGCCACCCCTGCTCCATGGTAAACTTGGACTAAAACCATAAAGTTTTGCCCCAAAACCAGAGCGTCCCTGCATGATGTCCCTGATGCAATGACATACTTCCAGGTTTAGGGGCAGGTGTGCTGATTCATGGAAGGGAGAAGCCCTTGAAAGCAGGGGATCCCCCGCTGGTATTTGGGGCTGGCAACTCTACCAGCAATACCTTTCCTGGAATCTGCCAAGTTGGCAGGGCCGGATGGGGTTTTTATCCATCAAGGCTTCTGACTGGCAATTTGATTGGACAAACGCCGCCACCACTGCACAAGGATTTTTACCACATAACTGAAGATGAAGCTGTGGCAGCCATTTTGTGGCTGGCTCTGCCTCCTGCGGCTGCCATTTTATAGCTGCGCCCACTAGTGTTGCTAGACCTCCCAGTGGAAGCAGGGGGCCCAGGCTGCCAGGCCCCACCTCCCTGCTGTCAATCAGCTACCAGTGGAAGGGAAACTTACCCCCCAAAAGAGGGAGATCCATCTGATGAACAGCAGTGTGTCTACATCACTGCCCACATGACCTGGAAGTGATGTCATAACAACTGGGATGTTGGAGCAATGATCTGGTATTTGGGCAACAACTCAATGGTAGAAGTCAAATTTACCATAGAGTTTTTGCCCAAATAAAAAGTGAAAGCCCAAGGGAAAGGGCAACGCTTCCTGTAAGGTGGCTAGAATAGGCCAGGTAGGGAGACCAACAGGAGTTTGAGAAGCTTTCTGTTTTGGCAGCCTATCAACTGCAACCGAATGTTAGGGCTGCTAAATCTGAGTTGAGAAATTCCTGAAGATCCAAGGGCAAATCCTGGGGATGGAAGGAAGGGCACTCGGTAGGATATAATGCCAGAGAGTCCACCTTCCAAAGCAGCATTTTTCTCCTGGGGAACTGATCACTGTTGTTTGGAGATCCACTGTAATTCCCAGAGATCTTCAGGGTTGCAGTGCATTGAGCCAAAAGCACAGCTGGTGGGCCTTTTCACCTGACATCCCAACCATGATGCAGGTTGGGTTGCCAACCTCTAGATGGGACTCAACAGAAAGAAAAAAGGCACACGGCTGGAATTACTAGAAAATTAGTGTACTAAAATGCCTTATAATAAAGTGTACAAAAGGCATAAAAATGAAACATTCACAAAGTGTGTAAATACACGTGTACAATAATCTTTGTATGACAACCAAGGCTCGTGCAAAAGCCGCAATACAGCGGACTGTATGTCTTTCTCTCTCTCTCTCTCTCTCTCTCTCTCTCTCTCTCTCTCTCTCTCTCTCTCGGCTTGACTTCACAAATGAAGATTTAAGAAGGGTGCAGTAGTCCACGTCTGCTGCAGGCTCGCTGGTGGCTCGCTGGTGGCTGACAAGACCAATGCGGGACAGGCAGATCCGGCCACAGTGGCTGCAGGAAAAAGTCTGATTTGGGGTTGGTGCTGTAGCAGTGCGATTCTTCCTCAATCTCCTTTTGTCCTCAAGACCAACTATGCGTGCGTTCTCAAAGGAAGAGACAGCCTGGTGGATGGTGTGCCTCCATGCCTTGTGATCTGAGGCTAGGTCAGACCACTGGTGATGGTTGATGCGACAGGTGCCAAGGGATTTCTTCAAGGAGTCCTTGTACCTCTTCTTTGGTGCCCCTCTATTTCGATGGCCGGTGGAAAGTTCGCCATACAGAGCAATCTTGGGAAGGCGGTGGTTTTCCATCCTAGAAATATGCCCTGCCCAGCACAGCTGCGTCTTCAACAGCAGTGCTTCGATGCTTGTAACCTCTGCCCTCTTGAGGACTTCAGTGTTGGTCACAAAGTCACTCCAATGGATGTTGAGGATGGTGTGAAGGCAGCGCTGAGGAAAGCGCTCAAGGAGTCGCAGGTGATGACGGTATAAAACCCACGATTCGGAGCCGTAGATGAGGGTTGTCATCACAACCGCTTTGTAAACATTGATCTTTGTGCCTTTTTTCAGATGCTTGTTGCTGCACACTCTTTTGTGCAGTCGGCCAAATGCACGATTTGCCTTTGCCAGCCTGTTGTCAATCTCCTTTGCCAGCCTGTTGTCAACAGGATTGACAACAGATTGATGTCTTTCTATATCCCACTGCAAACTATACAAAGTCCGTATCTGGAACCAGTCCACATTTTAAAGATAGCGAGTGGGTAAGTTACAGCAAACAAACCCCAGCGCGTTCCAATGATGGGGCCGCATGCTGGAGCCGGCCATTTCACTGGTCCGCTTCATCGGATATTTAGAAAGGGGTGACTCTGCTTCAATAGATTCAAAGATAATTCTCGCCACGAGTCTCACATTGCTGACTCCTACCGGATGTCCAGATGCCTCCTATCCTGTCTTCAACCCCACTCTCCCAGGCTCAACCCCCAAATCTCCAGGTATTTCCTAAAGTGGAGTTGGCAACCCTATTTAAATGCAGGCTTGTTGTTTAAGGTCTCATGAAGGACCTCTACCCTTCTGAGTTGGAAATGGTGCCCTGAGAAGGGCAGGCCAGAACCCCCTTGCTCCGCATACGGTCCAGGAGGATCGCGTTCCCTCACCTCTCCTTGGCGCAACCCCAAGGAATCTGTGCAATTGTAATGTACATTCCCCAGTTAGACCTTGTACTGCGCGTTCATTCCAACCCCACCTCCTATGTGTCTGGCTGCCATAGGAAATCAATCAGCCAGTTTACTGTCTGGTCGATTCCCAAGTGGTTTCTAGGTTACTTGGGCCTGCTTGACGCAGCCCGTACAGTGCTCGGATCAATGGGAAACCAGCAGACTCTTACATTACCTTCGTGCCCTTGAGAGGACTGACTAGTCAAAGCTTAGAGAAGTTTTGCGCCTCCCGCCAGTGGAGATGGAAAAGCAGCGGTGCTAGAACCTCGTCTGGAGCAGGGTCATCTTCATTAGCACAGTCCTGTGTTTGCATGGAAGAAGTCAGTGTTCATGGGCTCCAGGGTACTTATTATTTGCATATTAGGCTACACCCCCTGACATCACCAGCCGGAACTGTGTTCCTGTGCGTTCCTGCTAAAAAAAAAGGCCCTGGTGGACTCCTTAGTAGACATACCTTGAAACTGATGCAGTGCGCAGGTGCTCGTCTTGTGTACAATTCAAAGTATCTTAAACAATAACTGGGTGGAAACATAAAATGGGATATGGTTCTCTCAGACTCTGAAGTCAGGATTGCCTTTGTTGGGCAGCGGGCTAGAACAGGGGTAGCCAAACTTGCTTAGTGCAAGAGTTACATGGAATAAATGTCAGATGAAAGGAAGGGGGAAAAGGAAGGCAAATAGATGGGGAAGCAAGAGGTGAAAAGAAAGCAACTTTAAATGCATTCTTCAAGTTGCTGGCTGGCCGAACTTGGAGAAGCGGCTTGAAGAGAAAAATGCCTTCTCCAAGCCAGCCAACTGGGTGATTGGGGTTTTGAGAGCTACACAATACGTGTGAAAGAGCCACATGTGGCTCCCGAGCTGCAGTTTGGCCACCTTTGGGCTAGAAGAACATAAGGGAAGCCATGTTGGATCTGGCCAGTGGCCCATCCAGTCCAACTTTCGATGTCACACAGTGGCCAAAAAACCCAAGTGCCATCAGGAGGTCCACCAGTGGGGCCATGACCATGCACAAATGATACCAGTTATGGGAACCAATCCCCAGGGTTCTCCCAGAATTATAACTTCTTTCCAGGTTATAGGGATCAGTTCCCCTAAGAAAATAGCAGATTTGGAGAGTAGACTGCATGGTATACCACTGATTCTAGGTGAAATCCTTCCCAAACCTTCTACTGACATTGCTCCCAAATCTCCAGGAATTTCCTTCAAACCTTCTACTGACATTGCTCCCAAATCTCCAGGAATCTCCAGGTCATAGTTGGCAACCCTAGTTCAACTTGACTTGTTTAATAGACATAGTCCCTGTTCTTTCACATATATCAACACATGTGAAGCTGCCCTTTACCGAATCAGACCTTTGGTCCATCAGGTTCAGTATTGCCTACCTAGGCTAGCAGTGACTCTCCAGTAGAGGTCTTTCCTATTGTAAAGTGAGTTCAGCCAGCTCAGAATCAACCAAGAACACTTTATTGCAAGAAGAAACAGTCACAAACAGCACTGGCACTTCACTCATTATATACACTCTGGCCATGGTTAACCACGCCCCCCTAGCAGGTAACAGTTATTCTTATTGGCTCATTCTAGAATCCTTCAATTGCATCACTTTGTTACAAGTTGTTGCATGCCTCGCATCCTGATTGGCCAGTTCTTCCAGGCTTCAGGATCCTGATTTGCAAGGAGTACCTGCCTCAAGCTCAGGCAATAATAACCCAGTGAGATGCAATATGTAACACAGCAAATACGTAACATTTCCCATCATCTCCTACCTGACCCTTTTAAACTGGAGATGCCGGGGTTTGTACCTGGGACCTTTTGTGTGCCAAACAGATGCTCTGCCACTGAGCCATGACCCCTCCCCCATCACATGTCCTTTGCTGAGAATGTAAGAAGAGTCAAGCTGGACCAGACCAAAGGCACATCAAGTCTAGCATTCTGTTCACACAATACACATTCCATTCAAAGTCTAACATTAAACTAACTGGCGAAAAACTGGCTGATTGGTTCAGATCAGTGTATGAAATCCACCCCTTTCCCGCCATCTCTTTCATAGCATCTTGAACTCCGTGGCCTGCAACATTCTGGCATTCAATGCTCTTTTTATGTGTCTGTAGCACACTAGTTGCACCCTCATTCCTCAGCCCTGAGTGCATTGCTCCCTGGAGATGTTTTTACTTCCCATATAAAGCCTGCACTGTTTATCAGCATTGACTTGTGGACTGTTTTTTCCCCTTTCGGGAGTTAGAACATTCATACATATTCCATGACATCAGTGCAGTTCAGCCAATAGCTCAGGACAGAGGGGCAACTGCTGAGAGAAGGCCAAAGGTTTTTGGCCCGTTCTATAAAAATATGGGATTAAGTCATCAAGCCAAGCCTAGCTGGTTAAAATGCCAATTATTTTTGTGCTGCGTGTAGCCACTTTGCAGCTATACCGAGTTGTGCAAATTATGGTATTTAGGAGCTCAGTTTGAATGACACAGTGATCAACATACAGATTAGCAGTACCAAAAAGCAGAATCAGATATTAGGAGATGAACGCAGCATCCCGTGTTTCCCTCATGACAATAATGCGGAGCTAGGGGTAGGGGAACTTTCAAGGGAGAAATGACACTGACAAGGTGATACACCACCTTACACCCGCCAGTTCTCCCCCTGCAAATGCCCTCCCTTCTTCTGTGGCCATTTTTAATTATTTCCTATAGCTCCATTCTTTTAGCAACAGCAGAAATTAGAAGAAAGGGGGAAATTGCAGCTGAGAATCAGCAGACTGGGAGAATTTAGTAGGGAGACCAACTCAAGGATGAGACATTCCTGTGGATTTGGAAGTGGTGCCTGAGGAGGGGATTCCATGATAGTCCACCTCTGAAACTGGCATTTCCTCCCGGGGAACTGATCTCTATAATCTGAAGATAGAGTTCCCAGCCAGTAGCTGGCAACTGGGGGGACTCCAAGGAGTGGGGTCATGGTGTGCACTAGCGGGTGACAGTGTTATGTTGCCTTTGTAGGAACTGCTGGAAACTATGATAAAACTGGAGGATTCTTCCCAGTGGGAACTTTGTAAGACTATCTGGAGACCAGTCAGGGCTACCAAGTTCTTGCCAGGGGCAGGGAATCCGCCAACTTTGGCGGGCCCCAACCCACCAGTGGGGAGGAGGCTGCTGGGGGGGATCCCCGCCCCCAAAAGAGTCCCAGCGCCACGCAACATGTGTAGCACCCAGAAGTGATGTATTGAGTCAGACACATTGTGTGGGGACTCTCTATGAATTTGCGAGAAACTTTATGTTTTTCGTGCAGGGATGCTCTAGCAATTTGGGAGAAAACTATGGTACCATAGAGTTCCCCCCAAAATTGCTAGAGCGTCCCTGCATGGAAACATAGTTTCCTGCAAATTCCTAGAGCGCCTGCACAAAGTGTCTGGCACAATGACATCACTTCCAGGTATTTTCCATTCCCCAGGTAGGAGCAGAGGATCTCCCACTTTTGGAGGCTTCTGCCAGCTGCCAGCCAGCTGGCTGGTGGGTGAAATCCTACCCCCAAGCAGTTATGTTGCCATGTGACATTGCTGACACAATGATGTCATGCAGAACGTATGTCATCACGCTGGGGACATCACACAGCGACACTCTTGTCTAAGGGCAAAAATCTATTGTTTGAGGGCAATTTTACCATCCAGTCTTGCCCTCAAACCAGAATGTTGCTGCGCGATGTCCAGAATTTGATGACATCACTTCCATGTCTGCAAGTACATCAATCAATCAAACAATCAGTTTGCTGCCCACCAAAACAAGAGAGTAAAGAGAGTACTAACCGTTCTCTTTCTGAGGTAAAAATTCACATTCACTGAGCAGATGTGAACTTTGGATCTGAAATTTCACGTAGCCTGATCTTTATGAGTATTCTTGGTCTTTCTTCAGCAGTGTATGTGCCGAATAAAAGCCTCAGATGAAGCTGAATTCTAAAGTTTTTCTGGCATCCTCTCACACAGCACCTGTGGGGTGATGAGGCAAACCTCCAGATGTAGCTCTCCGGATGTTTTTTGCCTACAACTCCCATCAGCCCCAGCCAGCATGGCCAATGGCTGGGGCTGATGGGAGTTGTAGGCAAAAAGCATCTGGAGAGCTACCATCATAAGAACATAAGAACATAAGAGAAGCCATGTTAGATCAGGCCAATGGCCCATCCAGTCCAACATTCTGTGTCACACAGCGGCCAAATATATATATATATATATATATATATATATATATATATATATATATATACATACACACACACACTGTGGCTAATAGCCACTGATGGACCTCTGCTCCATATTTTTATCTAACCCCTTCTTGAAGGTGGCTATGCTTGTGGACGCCACCACCTGGAATCGGCCACCCCTGGAATAGAGGACCCTCAATACGAGGACCTTCAATATGACATCATTTCAGGTCCACTGCAGTAGGCTGAAGCCACGCTGGAGTTACAGCAGAACCTTTTCGACTCCCTTTCTGTTGCTGGAGGAGGGGAAAACCCATCTCTGTCAAAAATGATGCATCTCTGCTGCGGTCTATTTCTCTGTCTCTCAAACCACAGGCACTGATATCTCATTGATTTTCATGCTTCCCTCCCACTTGCCATCCCACAGGCAGCAGGAGGAATCCTTCATGCCGCCTCGTCAGCAAGGGAACTTCTCCCACTCAGAAAAGGAGACTTCTGTGGTGAAATATGGTGTGTCATTATCATGGACATTATAGCCCTGTGCATACCTCATCACCTCCATCTCCTCCACCATCACTAATATGAGCTCCAGAGTTCCATGCGCTGTACAGAGGGAGCAAAACAGAATCTGTGGCCCAGAAAGATCATGGGCTGAACAAGGAAAGGAGGAGACTCACAGCAATGCCAGGCTAAAGAGCGCTCATCTTAGGCCTAGAGACGGATGGTGTATTCTTCAGTTCAGAGGCCAAAATACGAGAGTTGCCAGGTCTGACTCTGGGGACTTTGGGGGTGGAGCCAGGAGGCTTTGGGGGTGGAGCCAGGAGCAAGGATGTGACAAGCACAATTTAACTCTGAATGGAGCTCTGGCAATCACATTTAAAGGAACCCCAACTGAAAATAATGAAGGATAGGGGCACCTTCTTTTGGGGCTCATAGGCCCCCTGGTCCAATCTTGTTGAAACTTAGGGGGGCAGTGTTTTGAGAGGCACCAGATGCCATGCTGAAAATTTGGTGCCTCTATCTAAAAAAAAAACAGCCTCCCAAAAACCCCAGATACCCGCAGATCAATATTCCATTATACCCTCTGAGAATTGGTTGCCATAGGGTATAATGGAGTGCCTAGCAGACATTTCCCTCCCCCCCCACTTTCTGATAAACCTGAAGTGTGGGGAGGGCCTCCAAACCAGGGGATTCCCTTTCTCCACCTGGGATTGGCAACCCTACAAAATACACGTGACACATGTTGGGTCATGGGGGCCTGCCATAAACAGTGTTTCCTCTAAGCTGAGTTTGTGTGAGCTAGCTCACAGATTTTTGGCCTCCGACTCACACATTTTTGTCTTAGGTCAGGAAAAATAGCCCCAGAACAAACTAATTTATGCAGTATCTTACAATTTTAATGCCAGTAGCTCACAAAGTAGAATTTTTGCTCACAAGACTCCATGGCTTAGAGGGAACATTGGACATAAGTATTAGTCACCTGTGGAGAGGAATTGTTTGTTCCTTTCTTGCACTCCACATGCCCCTCCCAGGGCAAAAATGGTACAGGAGGAAATAGGATTCCCAGACCTCTGCTTAAGGTTCCCAGCCTCCCACTGGCGGGGGAGTGTTCCCCCACTTTTGGGGCCTCCAACCCATCAGCATGGAACTGGCCAGTGGGGGATCCCCGCCCCTGAAGAGCTCCATTGGCATCCAACTTGTCCAGTGCAATGATGTCACCCAGAAGTGACATCATCGCACTGGGCAGGTCGCGCAGGGATGCTCTAGCATTTGGGTAAAAAACTCTATGGTGTCCACGGACATCCTTTCTAATCTTATTTTTTTAAATCAAAGTTTCTAGTCCTCATGCATCCAAAGAAAGGATTTAAGGGGTGTGAGCAAGACCCACAAGTTCCTGGAGGTCTGGGGGTGCATTCTGGTTATGGGGTTTAGGGAGGAGGGGGATCTTAGTGGGTTATAATTCCAGATGAATCCGCCTTCCAAAGCAGGCATTTTCCTGCAAGGGAAGTGATCTCTGTAGTACTCGGATCGGCTGTAATTCTGGAGCTCTCCAGACCCCACTCTCAGTTCAGAACTAGCTTCCAAAGAGAGAAAAGATAATTCTGTGAGGAAAATCCACAATATCCCTTATCTACTAACCCAGGGGTGTAAAACATCTGGTCTAGGGGCCGAATCAGGCCCCCGGAGGGATTCTATCAGGCCTTTGAGCAACTGGCTGTGATCTGCTTCCTTCTCCCTCTCTCTTGCTTCCTTCTGCGTTTGCTTTGCAAGGCTTGCTCAATCACAGAGGAGCTTCAGAGCAAAACTTCAATTTTCTCCATTGGCTGAGGGTCCTCCCTTGGGGGGAGGAAAGAAGAGCTTGCTTTGCCAGGCTATCACAATCACACAGCAGAGTTACTGAGCCAAGCCTCTCTTCCTTCTATTGGCTGAGGCTTCTCCCCCCTCCTGGTCCTCTGGAGAAGGCAGGAAAGAGCCAGAGCTTCCTTTGCCCAGTTCCCTGGATCCCATGGGAGAAATACAAAGAAAGCACCTTTAAGACCAATGAGTGCTAATGTTTTAAGCATGATTTATTTTTTTAAAAAAAAAAACTTTAATTGTGTTTGTGTGTGTCCTTTATAAAGTTTATATCTCTGCTATTTAATCTTAAATATGGCCCAGCTCGTATATGGCCCGGCCCGCCAAGGTCTCATATATGTCAGATCTGACCCTTATAACACCCTTGTACTAACGCCTCCGCGCCACCCCCCAGCATAACTTTGGTAAGTAGACCACAGTTTTCAAGACAGTCGCTTGCACTGCTCACTAGGGTTCCCAAATCCCCCGCTAGGCCTGGAGACTCCAGATTTGGAGCCTCCTCCCCCCGCTGGCCATAAAAGGGAAAGCGGGGGGAGGGGAGGGAGGAGAACGGCAGCCAGAGCTCTTCCGTTTTCTCAGGCTGCTTCCCGCCCCCAGTCAGCTGGCCAGTGAAGGGAGGGGAGCCCAGCCACGCCCCCAAAGGACCATGTGCCTTTGCACCTCCGGAGGTGAGTGAGTTCTGTCCCCTGCATCAGATTTCCCAGAAAGGGGGGGGGGAGGGGGAGGGGGTGGAGAGGGAAACGTCTTCTCATAGGGTATAATGGGGAATTGATCTGGAGGTTTCGGGGGCTCTGGGGGAGCTGTTTTTTGAGGTAGAGGCACCAAATTTTCAATATAGTATCTAGTGCCTCTCCCCAAAGTATCCCCCAAATTTCAAAACGATTGGACCAGGGGGTCCAATTCTATGAGCCCCAAAAGAAGGTGCCCTTATCCTTCATTATTTCCTATGGAAGGAAGACATTTAAAAAGGTGTGCTGTCCCTTTAAATGTGATGGCCAGAACTCTCTTGGAGTTCAGTTATGCTTGTCACACTCTTGTTCCTGGCTCCGCCCCAATGTCTCCTGGCTCCACCCCCAAAGTCTCCTGGCTCCACCCCCAAAGTCCCCAGATATTTCTTGAATTGGACTTGGCAACCCTACTGCTCACCCAATTCTGGTCACTGCACCTCAAAAAAGATATAGCATTGGAAAAAGTGCAGAAAAGGGCAACTAGAATGATTAAAGGGTTGGAACGCTTCCCCTATGAAGAAAGGTTAAAATGCTTGTGGCTCTTTAGCTTGGAGAAATGTCGACTGAGGGGTGATATGATAGAGGTTTACAAGATTATCCATGGGATAGAGAAGGTAGAAAAAGAAGTACTTTTCTCCCTTTCTCACAATACGAGAACTTGTGGACATTCAATGAGTGAGCAGTCGAGTTAGAACTGATAAAAGAAGTACTTTTTCACCCAAAGGGTGATTAACACATGGAATTCACTGCCCCAGGAGGTGGTGGTGGGTGCCAGCATAGCCAGCTTCAAGAGGGGATTGGATAAGCATATGGAGCAGAGGTCCAACAGTTATTAGCCACAGTGTATTGTTGGAACTCTTTGTCTGGGGCAGTGATGCTCTGTATTCTTGGTGCTTGTGGGGGGGGGGGGCACAGTGGGAGGGCTTTTAGTGTCCTGGCCCCACTAATGGACCTCCTGATGGCACTTGGATTTTTTTGGCCACTGTGTCACACAGAGTGTTGGACTGGATGGGCCATTGGCCTGATCCAACATGGCTTCTCTTATGTTCTTAAGGGTTTACCAGCATATTCCAAATGTCTTTCATCCAACAAACCATTCCCGGCACTGTGCTGGAACTGCCTACGCTCCGCACCACAACTAATTCCACGTCCATTCGTCTCTCCCTCTCCCCACGGTCACAGCACGCGGACTCTCGGCCCATCAATATCAATGCATAGATCTGATTGCAACATTACTTAAACCTTGGAGAAAAATAATTTCAAGGATAAATTATTAATTTGTATCGAACGTGTGTAATTGTCCTATTAAGTCTAACATAGCCATATGTTTGGCCAGGGTATTTATTCAAGACCGTAATTCTCATCGACGTCCTCAATTCTAATTAACGGGACGTTTAGAAAACAGGTTCCGCAATTGATATACCCCCACCCAAATCGATCACCTTTGTAGAAATCCTCTCCCTTCTTCTCCCCCACCTCCATCTGTGTCTCTTATGGTTGCTTTGAAGGCTACCGATTTCTTTTCTTAAAAAAAAAAAAAAAAAAGCGCCCATCTGCTTTGATTTTTCATCTGGTGTCATGTTTGATAGTGTAGGACAATCAGAAGCGAAGGAGAACGGGAGTCCTGCACGGTTAATAGTTGTGCTGAAGAGGGAATTTTTCATTTCTTTTCTCTTTTTTTTGCCAGGACAGCTTTTATAAATGTTTGCGTGAGTGGGGTGGTCCCGACGACCTTTGTAGCCCAGCAGCCCAATGCCAAAGGTCACCACCTACATTGACCCTTTTTATGCACGGTCAAAAGGTCCGATTTCATGCTCTTAATTATACCACCCTTACATCTTCTAATGCAAGACAGGCCACGACCATTCCCTAGCCCTGGAGGAAAATTTACAAGTGACATTATTCTACCGTGGTCATTCCCCAAACTGTGTGCGAGGGCCCTCTCGCTAGCATGTGACAAGAAATCGATTAAATAATTAGAAGAGCCCAACGTACGCCTCTGAAATGGGTGACTTTGTCTAAGCGTATCCTGTTCTGGGACTGGTCAGTGATTCAGCTGCAGAAATGTTTCAGATAGTAAGAGTTGGCCCATTGTGTCTCTGCATGAGTTAGTGCTTGGAGTCCAGCTGTTTCTTATCAGGAGAAGAAGATATTAAATTTATATCCCGCCCTCCACTCAGAGTCTCAGAGTGGCTCACAATCTCCTTTATATTCCTCCCCAACAACAGACACCCTGCAAGGTGGGTGGGGCTGAGAGGGCTCTCACAGCAGCTGCCCTTTCAAGGACAACCTCTGCCAGAGCTATGGCTGACCCAAGGCCATTCCAGCAGGTGCAAGTGGAGGAGTGGGGAATCAAACCCAGTTCTCCTAGATAAGAGTCTGCACACTTAACCACTACACCAAACTGGCTCTCCGCACACTTAACCACTACACCAAACAGGAGGCAATGGGGTGACTGGTGCAGGCAACAGGTTTCTCTGTTTCTAAAAGATAACTCTTTCTAGTTGCTGTAAGAATGAACTGCTCCTCAGTTTTCAAGTTGTAAACTTAGGTTGACCCAGCTGTCTAAGATCTCAGGCAGAGTTCTCACTTGCATCCTGATCCTTTGAACTGGAGCTGCTGGGGGTTGAACCTGCGACCTTAAGCTGGATCAGACCATCTAGTCCAGCATCTTGGCTCACACGGTGGAAAACCAGTTCCTCAGGATGGCCAACAAAAGAGAATAGAGGTTAAGGCCTTCCCCTGGTGTTGCTTCCTGGCTCTGGGACTCAGAGGTTGAGTGTCTCTGAACGCAGAGGTTCTCCTCAGTCACCACAGCTGGTAGCCATTGATAGACTTACATCACGACATCCTCTGGCAGCAAATTCCACATTTTAATCAATCTCTGTGTCAGGGCTTCTTTTGTAGCAGGCCACACACCCCTGATGCAGCCAATCCTCCAAGAGCTCACAGGCAGCCCTCAGATTCAGTGAGAGTTCACAGGAGCACAACTCCTGCACCTTTCTGAGAGTTCCACCTCCTCCTTCTGAGAGTTCCACCTCCTTGTCCATTAAATAGTAAGTGCAGCTGATAGCAATCCCTGGATGAACTCCACCACCTATTTTTCTACAAAACGATCCCTACTTACAGGGGTCTTAGTACAGGGCCTATTGTAAGCTCCAGGAGGATTGGCTACATCAGGGGGTGTGTGGCCTAATATGCAAAGGAGTTCTTGCTACAAAAAAAGCCCTCCTCTGTGTAAAGTAGTATTTCCTTTTGCCCATTCTGATCCTACTGCCCATCAGCACCTATATGCCAAGCAGATATTTGTCCCTTGAGCCCCAGTGCTTCCTCGAAGTATTTCTTTGCCTTTCTCGCCATCCATGGTGACTCATGAAGTTGCCTTTTACAGGGTCAGATCATTGGTCTGTCAAGGTCAGTACCATCTGCTCTGTTTGGCTCTAGCTCTTCAGGATCTTGGGTCAAGGTCATTCACATCACCTGCTCTCTGATCTTTTTCTATGGAGATGCTGTGGACTGAACCCAGTGAGTAGGGCTACCAAATCCAGGTTGGGAATTTTCTGAAGACTTTGGGGATGAAGGCTGTGGGAGGACAGGGTTTGGGGGAAGGGAAGGACCTCAACAGGTACAATACCGTATGACCCATCTGTTAAAGGCCGTTTTCTCTGGGGGAACTGATCTGCACTGTCCAAAGAAGAACAGGTTTTTTGAACCTTGAAGGCCATTTCCTCTTCCTGAAGGAGTCTCAAAATGGCTTCTGATCACCAGGGTTTTGTTGTTGTTTTTTGTAGCAGGAACTCCTTTGCATATTAGGCCATCCCCTCCCCCTGATATAGCCAATCCTCTGGGAGCTTACAACAGGCCCCATACGAAGAGCCCTGTAAGCTCTTGGAAGATTGGCTACATCAGGTGGGTGTGGCCTAATATGTAAATAAGTTCCTGCTAAAAAAAAAAGCCCTGCTGATTGCCTTCCCTTCCTCTCCCCATGACAGGCATCTTTTGAGGCAGCTGGGTCTGAGAGAGTTTTGAGAAGACTGTGACTGGGCCCAAGGTCACCCAGCAGGCTTCATGGGGAGGAGTGGGGAATCAAACAACCAGATTAAAGTCTGACACTCTTACCACTACACAGGGCTTTTTTTGTAGCAGGAACTCCTTGGCATATTAGGCCACACACCCCTGATGTAGCCAATCCTCCTGGAGCTTCCAGTAGGCCCTGTACAAAGAGCCCTGTAAGCTCTTGGGGGATTGGCTACATCAGGAAGGTGTGGCCTAATATGCAAAGGAGTTCCTGCTACAAAAAAAAGCCCTGCCACTGCACCATGCTGGCTGTCTCAGGACATCAGTTCTTCTAATACCAGGAAATCTCAAAGTCCCATGTAGAGGTTGGTAGACCTGACATTGAGTCACAGCCTTTTCCTACAAAATACCTCCCAAAATGTTTCCGGGCTCTGAGATAAACCAATCCCTGCTGGGAAAGGCAGGCTCTGAGGAGGGGCCGCCGTGTTTCATCTTTAGCCAAGGAACACACCTTAATGGAAACTTTTCATATGTAATCTACCTGCATATCAACAGGGAAGACCTGTTAGGATGATTGATGCTAATGTCCCCCCCTCTGGAGGAGAAATGGCTACAGCAAGCCATTTGGATTCCTTTTGTCAACCACCCGACTGTATTAAGCATTTGAATACTTTCAAGGTCTCTCTTGTGGGATTTTATTTTATTTTCCCCCCACCTCTCTCAGTATTGATGGTCTCCAACAGCCGTTCAGAGGATATTCTTCACTGCTCGTTACCCGATGACGGATTGACGCGAAATGGGGGCTCGCTTGGAAACCCTAATCCCCCTCCCCCCGTAGTGTATCTCTATTTGTGAATGCGCGTATGTACGTCGTCGGTGCTTTTAATATGATGTCTCTGACACAGCATCAAACACAAAGCCGTTTTTGATGATAATAGATGGCGTCGGTTGTGCTGGTGAAATATGTGCCGGCAGTCAGGGAGAAGAAAGTTTGTTTCCATTCCTTGCTTCGGTTTGGGCTGCTTTCCTTTTCGGTGGTAGTTGAGCCGGGGGGGGGGGGGGAGGCTTCAAAGGAAGAGAAGAACTTGATGGCATTGGAGTTAGGTAAGCATTAGCCCTCAAGCAGGGCTTTTTAGGTAGAAAAAGCCAAACAGGAAATCATTTGCATATTAGGCCACACCCCAATGTTACTATTGTTTCGCATAGGGCTTTGTTGTAGAAAAAGCCCCGCAGGAACTTGTTTGCATATTAGGCCACACCCCCTGATGCCAAGCCAGCTGAAATTCCGTTCCTGTGCATTCCTGCTCAAAAAAGTCCTGCCCTTTAAGTCTGACTGGCACAGGGTCCAGTAGGTATGGCAGCCTTCAGGTGGAAAAATAAACCCAAAAGTTCCACAGAATAAAGTCAAAATACCAACAATCCAAACTGCAGAAAACAACAACAAAATATACAAACAATTTTAAACAGTTGAAAAATAACTATTATTATAAACACTGAGTTTTAGTCACATCAGCAAACATAATTAATAAATACAGTTTACAATGTTGTTAGGATACAATCAAGGCTTTTTTAAAATAGCAGGAATCCACAGGAACGCAGTTCCGGCTGGCTTGGTGTCAGGTGGTGTAGCCTAATATGCAAATGAGTTCCTGCTGGGCTTTTTCTACACAAAAAAAGCCCTATGCACAACACTGGTGATGTCAGGGGTATGGCTTAATATGCAAATGAGTTCCTGCTGGGCTTTTTCTGCAAAGAAAGTTCTGGATACAATATACATCTTTAAATGCTAAAGTGCATAAGCCAAATAGAATTCACAATTCATTCAAGAGTTTCAAAGTCGGTCATCGAAAGACTTTGTGAAGTTTCTAAACATCAGTAACGTCTCACCACTCCAGCGGGCTGGTTAAAGTGCTGGTGCTGGTTTTGTTGTAAGAAAGAACATCACAGTTCTTGTAAAGTTTATACTTCGTTGTTTCCAAAGGCTGATCTCAGCTTCATTACTTTCCAAAGCATAGTTTCTTTTACTCTCTGTATGGATCTCAGATAGCCTCTGACAGAAACACCAGCCTATGTTACCGTTTCTCTATAAGCTCTTTATCAAAAAGGCATCTCACCCATACCTACAAGGGTAAAATTACAAGAGCCATCATAATGCATAACCAACCAATACAAATCAACTCACACAGCACTCCCAACTCACCGCACTGCAACGGACCACTCTCGCCAGCACAATTCATGGAAAAGTTTCTCAAACATGCAGTTCAGCACAACAACTATATACACCTTAAAGGTATAATACCATGCACGGGTCATTTTGTAGAAAAATAGGTGGTGGAGCTCATTAGCATAACTCATCAGCATATGCCACCACCACCACCCCACCAGCCAAAAGCAACCTGACACAAGAAAGGAGAGCCCTGGGCAACCGAAGCCTGCTTGGGATGGCTAGAGATCCAGCCAGCCCAAGCAGGCCTTACTCATCTGGAGCTCTCCTTGGTCTCCCCTTCCCCAGTCAAAAGGCTAGCAAGTCACCCACCACCCAAAATCACATAAGAAGTGAAGAAAGAGTGGAGTGGGCTTCTCCAGGGGTCAATGAGGGCTTCTGGGAGTGTGGCAAAGCCCCTGGTGGCTGGTTGGCTGGCTGCTCTCCTAATCCAGGGATTGTTATCCAGTTGCACCTACTATTCAATGGATAAGGTAGGTGGGGAGGAGGAGGGGGAACCCTCCGAAAGGTTCAGGAGCTGTGCACCTGTGAGCTCCTGCTGAATTCAAGGCCTGATGCCACATAATACAGCAGATCATTGCTTATATGCAGTATAATAAATTCTTTTCTATAAATAGCTTGACAAATCCATCACAGAATCCAGACCCAATAATGCCAGAACTACATATGATTCTTTCCAGGGGTTATTTTGTAGAAAAATAGGTGGTGAAGTTCATCCAGGGATTGTTATGCAGCTGCACCTTCTATTCAATGGGCAAGGAGGTGGAACTCTCAGGAGGAGGAGGTGCAACTCTCAGAAAGGTTCAGGAGCTGTGCTCCTGTGAGCTCCCGTTGAATCTGAGGCCTGGTTCTTTCACATATATTGTGGGGCTCTCAAAGCCACCACCACCTTGTCGGCCAGCTTGGAGAAGGCATTTGTCTCTTTAAATGCATTCCCCAAGCCACGTCTTCCTTCCTTCCTTGCAACTCTCAGACATCTGATATTCATGTCTTGCAGCTCTCAAACATCTGGCGTTTATTCTATGTGGCTCTTACATTAAGCAAGTTTGGCCGCCCCTGTGCTAGGGCATTTAACTTAAAGACCCAGAAAGCCTCTTCCCGAAGAAGCCTCCAGGTGGGACCTAAGGATCCCCTGGAACTACAGGTCATCTCCAAACTGCAGAGATCAGTTCCCCTGGAGAAAAGGGGTGCCTGAAGGGTGGCTCTATGGCATTGTACCTCACTGAGGTCCTTGTCCTCCACAAGCTCTACTCCACAAGCAATGCTCCCAACTAGCCTTCCGGTGGGAGCTGGAGATCCCCCAATTTCACGGGCTTCTGCCCACCACTGGCCAGCTGGCTGGTGAAGGAAGACCTACTCCAACAATCACGAATCCGTACAATGTAGTCTGGAGAGGAGTTGTAATTCCTGGGGATCCCCAAGTCCCACCGAGAGGCTGGCATCTCTAGCTGTGTAGACTCTGTCCTTCATAGGGTTGCCAATCCCCAGGTGGGGGCAGGGGATCCCCCGATTTGGAGGCCCTCCTCCCGCTTCAGGGTCATCAGAAAGCAGGGGGAGAGGAGAAGAAGAAGAAGAAGAAGAAGATATTGGATTTATATCCCGCCCTCCACTCCGAAGAGTCTCAGAGCGGCTCACAATCTCCTTTACCTTCCTCCCCCACAACAGACACCCTGTGAGGTGGGTGGGGCTGGAGAGGGCTTTCACAGCAGCTGCCCTTTCAAGGACAACCTCTGCCAGAGCTATGGCTGACCCAAGGCCATGCTAGCAGGTGCAACTGGAGGAGTGGGGAATCAAACCTGGTTCTCCCAGAAAAGAGTCTGCACACTTAACCACTACACCAAACTGGCTCTCCAGGGAAATGTCTGCTGGGAACTCTTATTATTCCCTAGGACAGGGGTGGCCAATGGTAGCTCTCTAGATGTTTTTTGCCTACAACTCTCATCAGCCCCAGCCAGCATGGCCGATGGCTGGGGCTGATGGGAGTTGTAGGTAAAAAACATCTGGAGAGCTACCGTTGGCCACCCCTGCCCTAGGAAATAATAGAGAATTGATCCACGGGTATCTGGGGCTCTGGGGGGGGGGGCCCTGATATTTGGGTTAGAGGCACCAAATTTTCAGTATAGCATCCAGTGTCTATCCCCAAAATATCCTCCAAGTTTCAAAAAGATTGGACTGAGGGGACCAATTCTATGAGCCCCAAAAGAAGGTACCCCTATCCTTTATTATTTCTTAGGGAAGAAAGGCATTTAAAAAGGTGTGCTGTGCCTTTAAATGTGATGGCCAGATCTCCCTTTGGAGTTCAATGATGCTTGTCCCACCCTTTCTCCTGTCTCCACCCCCAATGTCTCTTGGCAATCCTAGTCCTTCAAGTAAGTAACATGACAGGGAGTCATTTCCATCCGCAGGCAGAACAGAAGCAGGGCCTGCCACTAGGCAAACTAGGTGATTGCCTAGGGCGCCAGACGTCTGGGCTGCCAAACTGGGTGCCCCCACCTGACTCGGTGACATTATCGGTGCAGAGGGGGGGCACCAGAAGTTAGCCTTGCCTAGGGTGCCAGACAGTCTAGGGCCGGCCCTGAAGAGAAGCAAAGAAGTTGCTGCAGGAGTCTTGCTAGAATGAGAACTGGTTGTAACGACCCTGGAAAAAATACGGTCACTTTGCCCCTTCTTGGCTCGCGACTTTGTAATAGCTGTGGTCAGTCCTGTGCTATGTATTTATGGGTGTGTGTGTGTGTTTTTATGGCTCAGAAGTGGCTGGAGGAGAAGGTCAAAGGTTTACAATGTGATGATGAAGAAGTTATTATGGGGCTTACAAGCTCATATTAGCAGAAAATTATCTGGAAGTTAATAAACAGGGCTTTTAGATATACAAACTCTTGTCACGCACAGAAAGAGATTCAGACACAGCAGTGTGCAGCGTGCAAGGGGTAGGACAGGAAGAGGGGGGGAACAAATCAAACTGTTGTATACATGTCTTCTCCCTTGGCAAAAAAAAAAAAAAATCCTGTGCCCTGCAGGGGTGACCGTAGGGTGTCTGGCGCCCTAGGCGAGGTCCTACCCCTCACCATAGCTCCGACTTCTGGAAGCAGACTGATAGCAGCTGGGCAGTGGGCAGTCTCTCTGTGCTGCAAAGAGCCTTGCTGTGCTGCTGTGTGCACCCTCCCTGCCCTCCAGCTTTGCCCAAGGGAGCGGCGGAAAGGTGTAGGCAGCAGGGTGGGGCAGGTTCCATGGAGAAACCGGGTGATGTGCAACCTCTGGCCAGCTTCCAGAGGTCCTCTCCTCCTGGGTGATATCAACCACCGGGGAGGCGGGGTGGGGGGGAGGGCCTCATTCAGCACCTCCCACCCCACACTCTAGGCAGCTGCCTATGTCTGCCTAGTTAGGGTTGCCAATCCCCAGGTGGGGGCAGGGGATCCCCCAGTTTGGAGACCCTCCCCCCGCTTCAGGGTCATCAGAAAGCGGGGGGAGGGGAGGGAAATGTCTGCTGGGAACTGTGTTATTCCCTATGGAGATTTATTCCTATAGAAAATGATGGAGAATTGATCTGCAGGTATCTGGGGCTCTGGGGGGGGGCTGTTTTTTGGGGTAGAGGCACCAAATTTGCAGTATAGCATCTAGTGCCTCTCCCCAAAATACCCCTCACATTTCAAAAAATTGGACCAGGGGGTCCAATTCTATGAGCCCCAAAAGAAGGTGCCCCTATTCTTCATTATTTCCTATGGAAGGGAGGAATTGAAAAGGTGTGCTGTCCCTTTAAATGTGATGGCCAGAACTCCTTTTGGAGTTCAATTATGCTTGTCACAGCCTTGATCTTGGCTCCACCCCTAATGTCTCCTGGCTCCACCCCCAAAGTTCCCAGATATTTCTTGAATTGGACTTGGCAACCCTATGCCTAGTGGATGGGCTGCCTCTGGTGCTCTGCAGAGTCTTTTTATTAATTAAAGGCTAGCGACGACTGCCTCTTTACTAGATCCAGGTGGGCAGCTGTGTTGGTCTGACACAGTAGACCAAAGTAGGAGTCCAGTAGCACCTTAAAGACCAACAAAGTTTTATTCAGAATGTACGCTTTCATATGCATGCATACTTCTTCAGACGAGGGGATGGGGTACAGTGAGCTGAGCTACATATAGCTGGTAGGAAATGGTTAAGAATACAAAGTGGTATAAAGTTAGAATCTTCTTAAAGGTGCTACTGGACCCCTACTTTGTTCTACTGCCTCTTTACGATTTATTAAATTATTTGAAACATGTATTAGCCACCAAGTGAAGGGCAAGGTATAAATTCAATCTCCTCTCCTCCCCTCCCCTTTCCTTTCCTCTCCTCCCCTCCCCCTCCTTCCCTCTCCTCCCCTCTTCTTTCATCTCCTCCCTTCCCTTCCCCTCCCCTCTCCTTTCATCTGCTCCCTTCCCCTCCCTTCTCCTCTCCTCCCCTTTCATCTGCTCCCTTCCCCTTCCCTCCCCTCTCCTCTCCTTTCATCTGCTCCCTTCCCCTTCCTTCTCCTCCTTTCCCCTCCTCTCTCCTCCACCTCCCCTCTACTCCCTTCTCTTGTCCTCCCCACCTCCTCCTCCTTATACTATTAGTTCTGAATCTGACTACTGGTTCTGCGTAACTTTGTAAGTCTGCTAGCGCACTCTCGGTACCAAAGCTCAGCTGCATGGAAATGCCTTGTACACTTTGCTAGTGTATTAAAGCCAGAGAGTCCAACACAAACTGGGGGAACCATGGAAGGACACAGGAGAGCAAGTGGAGGACAAGGTAGTGTGAGAATATATATATAAAACCTGTCCCAGTTTGAGATGCAGAGTGAAGCTAAATTTCTCAGCCTCCATTTCCATGGGCCCCCTGAGGGCACCATGCAAAAGAGCCCCTCTCGCCCAAGTCATGTGTGTGGCACTGTGGAAGCAGAGCTGTGGCTACTGCTTTGGGCTAAAGTCCAACCTCAAATCACAGTCATAGGCAGATGCCTCAGCACAGGCATTTAGGTTCAGTCTTGCGTCCCTCAGTTCGGAGAATGAGGATGATATATGGAGTTCCAGCCACTTGGTGCTTCAGGTCTTTTACACGAAAATAATACCGTAAAGAAAGAGAAAAAAAAAAAGCAATTCAATCACGTTGAGAAATCCATTTGAAAATCATTTTAACTGCCTCTCCCGTCCATTTCCCTCCAAACCCTTTTGCTCATATAAGCACAGCCATTTGCTGTAGGAAGGAGGGCTCTGAATGCGAGAGGAGGTCAACAATGAGCAGGCGGGAGGGGTGGGGTGGGGGAGTAGAAATCAGCAAAAGAAAACCAGGCCTCAGAAGGTTTGAGGACCTTGTCTCTCTGTTTATCAGTGAGTTTAAAAGCAAAAAGCAAACTGCCAGATTGCAACCTCGAAGCCCATATGTTTCCACATGCCTTCTGTTTACAAAAGTGTGTGTTCCTCAAGCTCCTACTCTCTTTGAATGACTACATTGCATTAGCCCAGGGGTGTCTCTTTCACACATATTGTGTGGTTCTGGAAGCCCCCACCACCCCGTTGGCAGGCTTGGAGAAGACATCTGCCAGCAAGCAGCTTGGAGAATGCATTTTAAGTTGCTTTTTTTCCACCTCTCCCTCCCTCCCGCATCTATCTGCCTGCCTGCCCACTTGCCTCCCTCCCTCCCTTCCTTCCTTCTTGTCTTGTGGTAGTGTGACAAGAATAATTGAACTCCAAAGGGAGTTCTGGCCATCACATTTAATGGGACCGCATACCTTTTAAATGCCTTCCCTTCATTGGAAATAATGAAAGATAGGGCATCTTCTTTTGGGACTCATAGAATAGGACACCCTGGTCCAATATTTTTGAAACTTGGCAAGTCTTTTGGGAAGAGACACCGGATGCTATGCTGAAAATCTGGTGCCTCTACCTAAAAAACGGTAAGATTGATTTTGCTATTTGTTTTTTTCAGAATGTTGTAAAAGACATATTTGATATTAATTTTATGGTAATGTTAGTTCCTAGTAATTGTTGCGGCCAGTGAAAGTGGCAAATGAAACATGAGAATAGCCGGAATCATGTCGCTGCACCGGTTGAGTAGCTGACTGCTGCCTTAAAGAAACATTACATGTCTTCACGGAACCACCTGCATCTGAAAGTTGAAGATACAGCAGGAAACGGTACCTTTCTTCAAGCATCCAGGATTGGATTTCCATTTTATTTGATTTATGAATTTGGACTATGAGTTGGACTGAAAAGTTATATGAATTATGAATAAGAGTAATTATGAGTAAATGATGTATTGAGTGATTATAATATAATTATTGGAAATATAGTATACACAGCCTTTTTTGTGTGTGTTTCTATCCACCTGGGGATTGGCAACCCTAGGATGTGAGCCTTACATCCCCATTTGTAAAGTGGTCTGTCTCGACAGGCTTCCCTCCGGTGTAAAACGCTGTAAGGATTGCGACAGCCTCTCGAGCACGGAAAGGGCTTTGTAAAAAAAAAAATGATGATAATAAAAAGGAGAACAAGCTTCAGGGATGCAGGGCTTCTCACAAAGGCCAGGCCAAGCTGAGATGATAGAGAGGAGACAGCCGGAACGTATAGTCACAGCTGTATTAACCTCAAAGCCTGCGATTGTGGGTGACCCGAGCCCTCACACCTCAGCGGCCGAGTTCCCCCCCCCCTCCCTTCTTCTCCGTGTCAAGGAGCAGTTGAATCTTTGTCTCTGCAAGGTTCCACCAAACCCCAAATATTTCTATTATATCCATATTGAGAGGGGCGCAATATAGATAAAACCTCTGACCAAAATTATGTTGTTATGGCAACACCTCGGGCCTAAACCTCCTTGCGCAGCCTGGGAAATATTGTCCAATACATCATGCACCAGGAGACCTGACAGGAAGAAAATTGTCCTTAACCAGCGCCTGTCGGGGTGATTTATAAGGTGTTAATTTCCCCGTGACAATAGGGTATTTAACTTCATTTGCTACCAGGTTCCCCCCACATTGTTCCCCCTGGCTAAGAGGGGAGATTGCCCAATTTCACCTCTTTGGGGTGAATTCCTTTCTTCTCTTCCCTCCGAGGTTTGATTGAAATGTGATGCTTCAAAAACACTGACCCGTGGGATTTTGAAGTCGCTCTGTAGCCCTGTTCAGATGTTACAGTGACTGTCTGTAGGTATGAACATACACCTGTTTGAGCCAGTGTACGCTTGGTTTTTCTTTATATGTCCAGTGACTAATACTTATGTTACATCCCTCACATGTGCAGCTGAACATGTGATCAAAACCCCACATTTATCCAGGGACTGGTCTTTGGTTTCATTCCAAAAGCGAACACACATTGTTTTGTCTCTTATAAACAGATATGTGGTCATACAGGCAGGTTGCACGGGCGTTCAATGAGACATATTTTTTTTTGCCACTCTGTTGGACTGAATGGGCCATTGTCCTACGCCAACATGGCTTCTCTTATGTTCTTATGTGAACGGTGCTGATGTCACTTCTAAACTGGACCCTACTGGCGTTGCCAGCTCCAAGTTGGGAAATATCTGGGGGTTTTGGAGGGGGAGCCTGAGAAGGGCAGGGTTTGGGGAGGCCTCAGCAGGATATAATACCATAGAGTCCACCTTCCCAGCCAGCCATTTTCTCAGGTGAGCTGATCTGTGTTGACTGGAGATCAGTTGTAACCCTAGGAGATCTCCAGGTCAGCTGTAATCCTAGGAGATCTGGGGTTTGGCAACCCTAGTTGCTACCACACAAAGCTGCATGCCTACTTTCCACAAGTAGCAACCTGGATTCAAAGACCCACAGGTTGATCCAAGCTAGGGTTGGCAACCTCCAGGCAACACAGATCAGTTCACCAGGACAGCATGGCCACTTTGGAAGCTGGACTGAAGTCCCTCCCTTATCCAAACCACACCCTCCTCAGTCTCCACCCCAAAATCTCCAGGTATTTCCCAACCTGGAGCTGACAGTCCTAATACAAACCCATGCAGGGCATTCTATTACTTCTGTGTAGTGTACTGGGAGCTTCAAATGAAGATCCTTTTTTGGAGAGGCTCCTTGCTGTGCAGCTGCATTCAGTTTAGCTGCCCTTGCTGAGCCAGCCAATCAGGTAATATCCATTTGAATGAAGTCCGTGCAAATGGGGGTTCCGAGCGTCTGTTTTTCTATTGGGTTGTTTATGGCTGGAGGTGTGTTTTGGGTGGAGCTTCTGTGTGTATAGTTGTGGCTAGCCACGTGTGTTTTCAGTTGGGTTTTCGCTTATAAAAGAGCTATGCTGGAACCACTATAGCTTCTGACCCACTATTTTCCATTCAGCTAGTGCTACATTAACCAAGTTGCAGAGCTTCCTAAAAGATCATTTGATGGAGCTAATGATTAGAGTGTCCCAGGTTCTTCCCCCGCCCCAGCGGTTCACTTTTTCTGTTGTGACTTCCACCTCTGGAACGGTTTGCACGTGGAAGTCAGGAAAGCTCCTGTTCTCCTGGCTTTCCACAAATGATGCAAAACGGAATGAATCAAGAGGGCTTTTCTGCGCTGTTCAAAATGGTTCTCAGTCTTACTTGGAGAAATGATTAGGGGTTGCGGTCTATACTGCTGTGTACAGCTTGTTGTAAATAGGATCGCGGTATGTAATTTCTGTAATGCTTAATGTGTCATGCGGATACTTATGCGGTGCTCCAGTTCTTTCTGGTTGGTTCCAGTCTTCTAATTGCCTATTGAATGTCCCATGTTGTCAATGGTATTGAGTCACTATGTGTAATCTACCTTTAGTCCCTGTACGAAAGGCAGATAATACTGTAAATTTTAAAAATTAAGTAGTATCATATCAGCCTCACCCAGCATCTCCAGCTGTTTTTTCACCCAGGGGTTTCGGTTCTCTGCTTTTTGCAGCTGGTTTTGTGGATCCATCCATTCATTTGTGCTTGTGGTGCAATCAGGACTTTTTTTGAGCAGGAATGCACAGAAATGCAGTTCCAGCCGGCTTGGTGTCAGGAGGTGTGGCCTGTTATGCAAATTAGTTCCTGCTCAGCTTTTTCTACAAAAAAACCCTGTGTGGAACAGTGGTGACATCAGGGGGTGGGGCCTAATATTGCAAATGAGTTTCTGCTGGCCTTTTCTACAAAAAAAAGCCCTGGGTGCAATATTTTTTTTATGCCAATGGTAGGGCAGGCCCATAGCTATGGGGGGGGGGCGCCTGGCCACTCCACCCAACCCCTCCTTCCAGCAGTATGGCCCCTCCTTTCCTTGTTTCTCTGGTGGCCCCCAATCTCCCTGCCGCTCTGGCAGCCCCCAATCTCCCCACTGTTCTGGTGGCCCCCGCTCTCTCTGCCACTCTCACGGCCCCCACTCTCCCCGCCACCGCTGCTCTGACAGCCCCCGATCTCCCCACTGCTCTGGTGGCCCCCAGTCTCCCCACCACACTCACACCCCCACTCTCCCTCCTGCCCCGCTTTTTAAAGTGTGAGATGTCATTTCTAAGTGTGTGACTCATTTTGGGCTCCCGGGCCCCTCCACCTGAAATTTTATTCCAGATGGCTTGGTGTTCCAGATGGCTTGGCGTCAGAGGGTGTGGCCTAATATGCAAATGAGTTCCTGCTGGGCTTTTTCTACCAAAAAACCCCTGTGTGAAACATTGGTGATGTCATGAAATGTGGCCTGATATTCAAATGAGTTCCTGCTGGGCTTTTTCTACAAATCCTCTGAGTGTCACCTTTAAGACCAACAAAGGTTTATTTAAGGCATAAGCTGCCATGTGCATGCCCACTTCTTCAGAACTATATTCTACTAATCAGGGCCAGCCCTAGACTGCCTGTCACCCTAGGCAAGACTAACTTCCTGGCACCCAACCCTGCACTGATAATGTCACCAAGTCACATGGGAGGTACCCAATTTGTCACCTCCAGAAAGCCAGCGCCCTAGGCAGTCACCTAGTTTGCCTCGTGGCAGGGCCAGCCCTGCTACTAATGGTCCCAGAGCTGTTAGGTTTTAGGGTTGCCAGCTCCCAGGGGGGGGGTTCCCCACTTTGGGGGGCTTTGATCTACCACAGACCAGCTTTGCTGGTGAGGAAAACCCCATCTCCAAACCCAGATGTCGCTATGTGATATCCCTGTCACGATGACAGCACTTCTGGGTGACATTATCACACCTGGGACATTGCATGAGGAATGCTCTGGCATTTGGACAAACTCTGGTTTTGAGGGCGAAAAAACCCACAGTTTCATCCGAATACCAGAGCGTCCTCACAGGACATCCCTGATGCGATGTTGTCACTTCCAGGTGATGTCATCACATCTGGGGTGTCACATGACATCCCTGCCCACCCCCGGGAATGCCCCCTAAATCCCTCTGCCAGATGTAGGCTTGCCAATTTCCAGGTCCCAGCGGGGGTTCTTCCGCTTTCCTAGACTCCTTCCCACCCCCAGAGGACCATGTGCCTTTGGAGGCTTCAGTCTCTGATTGAAAGGCTTCCTCTTGGGATGGTGTGTCTGTGTTACTTTGAAGAAGTTGGCAGCAACTCATGAGTAGAGATGCCAATCCGTCGCTTCAGAGTCACCAGAAACAGGGTGGGGAGGGAGGGAAATGTCTGCTGAGCACTTCATTCCCTATGTGGAGATCGATTCTCATAGGGTATAATGAGGAATTGATCTGGAGGTTTCAGGGACTCTGGGGGAGCTGTTTTTTGAGGTAGAGGCACCAAATTTTCACTATAGTATCTAGTGCCTCTCCCCAAAGTACCCCCCAAGTTTCAAAACGATTGGACCAGAGGGTCCAATTCTATGAGCCCCCCCAAAAAGGTGCCCCTATCCTTCATTATTTCCTATGGAAGGAAGACATTTAAAAAGGTGTGCTGTCCCTTTAAATGTGATGGCCAGAACTCCCTTGGAGTTCAACTATGCTTGTCACACCCTTGTCCCTGGCTCCGCCCCCAATGTCTCCTGGCTCCACCCCCAAAGTCCCCAGATATTTCATGAATTGGACTTGGCAACCCTAGCCAGATGGAAGTAGGGCTTAGCAGCTCTATTAAGATTGCCAGCCTCCCAGTGAGACCTGGAGTCTCCCCAGCATTCCCACTCATCTCCAGATGACAGAGATCAATTCCTTTGGAGAAAATGGCTTCTTTGGAGGGTGGACTCTATGGCAATATAACCCACTGAGGGCCTTCACCTCCCCAAACCCCACCACCCCATGCTCCATCCCTAAATCACCAGGCATTTCCCAACCTCTAATTGGTGACCCCATTCCCGTTAAAGTGTGTCTTTCTCTAAAGCCCTACAAAGAATGCATCGATCTAATCTGGCTTTCCAAGGCTTTTTTTGTAGAAAAAGCCCAGCAGGGACTTATTTGCATATTAGGCCACACCCCATGATATCACCATTGTTTCATACAGGGCTGTGTTGTAGAGAGGCCCAGCAAGAACTCATTTGCATATTAGGCCACATACCCTGGCACTAAGCCAGCTGGAAATGCATTCCTGCTCAAAAAGAGCCGTGCAGCTTTCTCTACTGCATGGAAGCAGCTGGTCAAAGACAGAAGTCCTTTCCAACCTCACTTTCTGAGCTCTGTTTTAAAAATATATGTGCGTATAATGTGAGAAGTTAGGGACTGAACATACAATTTCCCACCAGTGTGCTCTTCCCCTGGGGTGTAGCTCTTTCCCCACCCCTATTTCATCCCATTCACCATTGCCAGAGCACAACCCTGAGCCTTGCGTCTTTCCCTTTGACAGCTCCGCAGTACTTAAAGATGATACAGCTGCACCAACCACAGACCTCTGACCTTTCTCTGTGCGTCCCTGCTGAGGTGTTGGTGGTGTGAGCAGCGAGAGTTGCCAGTTAAGCGAGGACGTTATGGCGAGGCCACATTTTCACCTGGCCGGCTGCCTGAAAAAGAGGGCAAGAAGCCAAAATATTCGGGGTTTGCTTGTTTCCCCACCCCCACCTCCAGTAGTATGGTTTTATAGTGAAGGCTTTTGGAAAGTCAGCAGCCTTTATGATCTTGAAAGTTCCTGCTAAGGCAGAGAAATGGGCTGTACTCTAAACATATAGCATACGCATAGTATTCTTAATGAGCAATATGTTAAATGCATTTACCACACTCGTTAATAAACACATAAAATATCTTTAGCTATTTATAATGTCTTACAAAGGAACTCTTTAAGTAACTGACCAGCTTCAGCTTGGATATTTAACGTTTATCAATGGGCAGTATAAATTTGTTTTATTGATTCATTGTTTTATTGATTGAAGATAGGTTTCTTCAGCCAGAAGGACAGAGAAATTGCAGCAGTTCTGTCCGGTGTAGTTACTAAGGTTGGGAAATTCCCGCAGATTCACGGGAAGCCTGGATGAGGTGGGCTTTGTAGAGGGATGGGGCTTCAGCGGGGGTATAATGCCATAGAGTTCAGTCTCTGAGGCAGCCATTTTCTCCAGGGGAATAGGTTTGCCAGCTCCTTGTTGGGAAATACCTGGAGATGTTGGGGGTGGAGCTTAAGGAGGGCGGAGTTTAGGGAGAGGAGGGAGTGGAGTATAATGCCATAGATTCCACCATCCAAAGTGGCCATTTTCTCCAGGTGAACTGATTTCTGTCACCTCAAGATCATAATCCCAGGACTTTCCCACTACCATCAACTGTAATTCTGGGAGTACTCCAGGCTCTAGCTGAAGGTTGGCAACTGTAGTGTCTGGCCAAGGTTTCCCTAACAGAGTGGGGTAGGGTTGTCTACCCTCATTTGCCCTGGGGTAGGGTTGCCAAGTCCCACCTCTGCTGCGGTGGGGGACTCCTCTCTTATGCGCAAAGTGCGTGTGGAGCAATGACATCACCCGGAAGTGATGTCATCATGCTGCACACTTTGAACTGCGGGTGCGCGAAGATTCACGGTAAAAGTTTTATCGTGAATCCTAGAGTGTCCCGAGTGTGATGTTCTAGGACAGGGGTGGCCAACGGTAGCTCTCCAAACGTTTTTTTTTTGCCTACAACTCCCATCAGCCCCAGCCATTGGCCATGCTGGCTGAGGCTGATGGGAGTTGTAGGCAAAAAACATCTGGAGAGCTACCATTGGCAACCCCTCTTCTAGGATCTATGCTAAAAACTGTATGGTACCACAGAGTTTTACCATGAATCCTAGAGCAACTCTGGTGCAACGTGTCCAGTGTGATGATGTCACTTCCAGGTGATGTCATTATGCAGGACATGTCACGCAACAATGAGGCCCTTTGGGGGCAGGAATCCCCCTGGCAGCCTGCTCCATGCTGGCAGGTTGGGACCCCCCAAACTGGGGGATCCTCCGCCCCCAGTGGGAGTTTGGCAGCCCTGGAGTGGGGGTTTCAGCTTGGGTCTTCCAGTGCTCAGTCCAACATTTCAACCACTTCATATTCTACTGGTGGATCATTCCCAAAGTGGGCCGTACCTGGAAGTACACTTAGTAACAACACATTTGTCTTTCTTTAGTTTGCAAAAAACAGGACAAGAAAGATTAAAGGAGGAGGGATAAGGGAGGGAAGAGAGATGGACATATATCCAGTTAAAAAAAAATAGAACATTGTGTTCATTCTACAAACTGAGATTAAAAACGAGTCTTGAATCTGATAAGGTTGGAATCAAAACAAGAGGGTAGTTCTTGACGGAGAGATTCTCTCGGTTTCCCCCTGGAAGTGTCCCTTGTCAGACTTTCACCTTGATCTTCTCTGCTCTGCTTGGGGCTTTGGGGACTTGGACCTCTTCAGCCTTTGCTTTTGAGCTTGGGAAGACTCCAAACAAACAAACAGAAAAGTGGGGGCTGGAGAGGACATATGTGAAGGGGAAGGGGAGAGGGGGAAGCAGCTTGGCACCGGTGCCAGCGCCTATTGTGGGTTAGGATTAGCAGCCGCCAGAAGCAGCCTTGTCTGCCAGTGACCCTCTGTGCCCTTCGGGAGGGATGAGACCGGGGACAAAGAGCGGGGATGGCAGCCAGCATTCAAGGCCTGTGGCTGCTGTCGATAAGGAGACAGGAGGGTGGCTGTGTTTTTCAGCGGCCACCAGAACCGAGACCCAGAAGCGAAGCCAGGCACGGCTTGCCAGTTTGTTGCCAGGCCAGTCGAACAAAAAGAGATGTAGGAGAAAGCTACAGCGTCCTGTTTTGCAGGGGAAAGAGTGAAAAAGAAGCAGTGTGGGAAATGTGTCTGGGAGAATTCCAGTCCCCACCTGGAGGTTGGCAATCACACCTGCTTCCCCAACTTGGAGAGATTCCAATGGGGAGATGTTGTGACATCCTAGAGAGGCACATGTTCTTGTTTTCATAGGCAAGGCTTTTCTTCTAACTTGTTTTTGTTGGGTATTTGCCAAGTTCCTATGTAGAATGAAGGAATAACCCCATCTTTCTCCCTTCCAGCAGTTTTTTAGGATGCAGTCTAGAGCTGCCAGCCTCCAAATGGGGGATTGAACATCTGGAAGTACAACCAATCTGCAAACTACAGAGAACAGTTCCCCTGGAGAAAATGGCTGCTTCAGAAGATGGACACTGCGGCATTCCCTTACCAAGCTCCACCCTTTCTAGGCTCCACCCCCCATAGGGATAACATTCCCCAGGTGAGGGCAGGGGATACCCTGTTTTTGTGGACTTCTGCCTGCCACCTGGCTGGTAAGAGGAAATAAGGGTTCCCAGCCTCCCACTGGAGGTGGGGGTTACCCCGGTTTTGGGGCATGGTGCTGGTCGGCAGGGAATTCCTGCCCCGTGCAAAACAATGGTGGCATCACGGGGTGTGGCTTAATATGCAAATGAGTTCCCACTGGTTTTTTTCTACCAAAAAAGCCCTGGCAAGAACCACCCCCCACTGGCAGCCAGGTAAAACTTGACAACCCTAGAGGAACCCCCCACAGACAGCAACACCATGACATGCTGATGTTACCCAGAAGTGACATCAGTATGTTGGTTGTGTCAGGGAGCAACACTCTGCTTTTCGGGCAAAACTCTGGTTTGAGGCCAATTTTGTCATAGAGTTTTGCCCAAAAAGCAGAGCATCTCCCCTGACGTCACCAACATGCTGACTTCACATGTGACATCAGTGCACCATGTGATTCTCCAGCCAGTCCAGGACGCCCCCAGCTCTCCTCACTGGCATGACAAAAGGGTCCTGGCAACCCTGCCCCCCAGGGTTTTTTTGTAGCAGGAATCCCTTTGCATATTAGGCCACACCCCCTGATGTAGCCAATCCTCCAAGAGCTTACAGTAGACTGTACTAAGAGCCCTGTAAGCTCTTGGGGGATTGGCTATATCAAGGGGTGTGGCCTATTATGAAAAGGAGTTTCTGGTACAAAAAAAGCCCTGCTGCCCCCAAATCTGTAGGAATTTCCCAACCTGGAGTTTGCAACTATTGGAGCCAGTAGGGGTTGGCTGGCCTGCAAAATAGGTGGCCAGCCAGCTCGCCAACAAGCAACAATGCGGGAACAGGGTGCTTTCACACATGCTAAATAATGCAGTTTTAATCCACTTCAGCACCCATTTGCGAGTGTCCTCTAGAGTTGAATTTCACACACGCTGAATAATCCATGTTCAAAGCACCGTAGTGATTGTTTGCCAATGATTTTACTGTTGCTTATGTTAAAATCCAGTTGCAAAGTGCATTGAAAGGGGACTGAAAATGCATTATTCGGATGTGTGGGGTGTGCGTGAAACCACTAAAAAAATCCCTCTGCCTGCTTCTTGGATGCTGTTTCCAATTAGTCAAAACTGCTGAACTTCAGCAGACCCTTGAGGAATGGAGTCTTCAGGTTGTCTGACATTATGACACGCAGGCACCCTGAGGGCTACGTTCCCCAGGGTGCACTGTGAGTTCCATTCCCCAGAGTGCACCATGCTGCAGAATGCATTGGAAATGGAGTATAAAGTACCAGGGGAGGCAGGGGAAAGAGAAGGAGGTTTCCTTCCCACCAGTTTGGATCCATTTCCTGGGGCTTGGGTCACCCAGTAAATGCTTTGGATGGGGAGTGGGGTGCAGAGGGAGAGGGGAGAAGAAAGAAAAGCAAGTAAAGGGACATCCCAATTGTCAAATGGCTCCATGCTTATTGTGTAGGCAGTCCCCTGCACAAGCACTGTGACGTTACCAACCCATGGGTTGATGTCAAATCATGACATTTTCTTGGCAGACTTTGTTACGGGGTAGTTTGTCCTTGCCTTTCTCAGTCATCTACACTTTACCCCCAGCAAACTGGGTACTCATTTTACCGACCTCGGAAGGATAGAAGGCTGAGTCAACCTTGAGCTGGCTACCTGAACCCTGTTTCTGCCGGGATCGAAGTCAGATCGTGAGCAGAGCTTAGACTGCAGTACTGCAGCTGACCACTCTGTGCCACCGGACTCCTGCTTCTGTGTAAAGCAGGTTTGGTGTAGTGGTTAAGTGTGTGGACTCTTATCTGGGAGAACCAGGTTTGATTCCCCACTCCTCCACTTGCACCTGCTAGCATGGCCTTGGGTCAGCCATAGCTCTGGCAGAAAGGGCAACTGCTGTGAGAGTTGTCTCAGCCTTGAAAGGGCAACTGCTGTGAGAGTTGTCTCAGCCTCACCTACCTCACAGGGTGTCTGTTGTGGGGGAGGAAGGTAAATGAGATTGTGAGCCGCTATGAGACTCTTCGGAGTGGAGGGCGGGATATAAATCTAATATCTTCTTCTTCTTTTAAAAAACAGTGGTAATCGTAGCTGGTGACCAAACCTCAAAGTTCATAATGTTTTTTTTTAAAAAAAATTAATTAAAAACAACTGCATAACAACATAGCATCGACAAGGAGAAAGTTAAAACTATCACAGAATTAAACTTACCATTATTATCTTATACATATCTTAATTATTACATTAGTGAAATAAATTTGAAATAGCGAATTACTAAAATAATATGGAGAATCTTCATTATTGAAAAGCTTTTTTCCAGAACAGGTACCACTTACTCATGAAATTTGACTCAGACATTGGATATTCATTTAACATCCGCTATCTTATCAACAATTATATAATCCCACAGAGACATGCACCACTCCTTTACTCCAGGCAGCTGGGAGGCCTTCCGGTGAAAAGTTCATAAAATTAACTTCTTAAAAGCCTTGTCACCCCCTACAAGCCATCTGGAAAATGTTCTGAGTCGCTATTACCAGCTAGTTGTGCCCATGGCACAGAATGGTAAGCTGCAGTACTGCAGACCAAGCTGGGTTCAGGTAGCCGGCTCAAGGTTGACTCAGCCTTCCATCCTTCTGAGGCTGGTAAACAGCTTGCTGGGTACAGGGGGAAGTAGATGACCGGGGAAGGCAATGGCAAACCACCCCATAAAAAGTCAGTCACAGAACCCTTATTGGCATAAAACAACAGTACCGAATCAAGAAAGCAGGAAAAAAGGTGGTTAATTAAACATTCTAAACAGACTTTTCCTCTTATAAGCTCAGTAAAGGAAGTTTGCCACCACTTCGATGGTTTCAGTCTTATTTGAGGCTAGTAAGCTTACTATCTTGCTTTCATCAGATTTATCCTCCAGAGATTGCAGTAGAGGATCCAGATAAGATGCACGTAAATCGCAGTAGAATCCACAGGATGAAAGTACATGGTCTGCTCACGACCTGAGTTCGACCCCGGCAGAAGCTGGGTTCAGGTCGCCAGCTCCAGATTGACTCAGCCTTCCATCCTTCCGAGGTCGGTAAAATGAGTACCCAGCTTGCTGGGGGTAAAGTGTAGATGACTGGGGAAGGCAATGGCAAACCACCCTGTAAAAAAAATGTCTCCCATGAAAATGTCATGATGCGATGTCACCTCAAAGTTGGAAATGACTGGTGATTGCACAGAGGGGTGCCTTTACTAGGGTTGTCAGGTAGCCCTGACCACTAAGCAGGGATGGGAGCATAGGGTTTCCAGCAGGCCTGTAGCCACGGGGGTGCGGTTTCTGTGGGAACACTGCCCCCTAACTTCCAGGAAGCCCTCCAAAGGGCAGCCTTCTCTCTCTCTCTCTCTCTCTCTCTCTCTCTCTCTCTCTCTCTCTCCATAGCTGAGCTGCTGAAGCGTCAGCAGCAGCAGCAGCCAGATCCAGGAAAGCTGAGCAGGGCCGAGGGCACTGCAGCATCAAAAGCAGAAGATGGAAAGGAGGGAGGCAGAGTAGTGGGAAGTGGAGGAAGCCGTGTGGTATAGGCCAGGGAAGAAGAAGAAGAATCGCAGATTTATACCCCGCCCTTCTCTCTGAATCAGAGACTCATTGTGGCTTACAATCTCCTATACCTTCTCCCCCCCCCCCCACAACAGACACCCTGTGAGGTGGGTGGGGCTGAGAGAGCTCTCACAGCAGCTGCCCTTTCAAGGACAACCTCTGCCAGAGCTATGGCTGACCCAAGGCCCTTCCAGCAGGTGCAAGTGGAGGAGTGGGGAATCAATCCCGGTTCTCCTAGATAAGAGTCCACGCACTTAACCACTACACCAAACTGGCTTTCTGGAAGTGGGGGGGGGGGCAGATCTAGCTGCTGGCTGCAAAGTTTGGGGTGGGGGAGAGGAAGGTGGAAGGAAACCCCCCTGCTTGCATGCAAGGTGCAGTCTCTTCTCGACTGCAAGGTTTTCGGCTAGTTGCTTCGACTTGGCTGCTTCCAGAGCCTCCAGCTTTTGCCCCTACCCTAGAAAGTTTCTGACAAGCGGCAAGCCCTGCGGTGGGTGGCAAAGGGTGCCCCCTGACTTTTTTTAAAAGCCTCTCAACGTTTAAAATCCTGGCTACATCCCTGGTTTCCAGTTTAGGAAATGGGTGACACCTTTCCAGAGGACCCCGAAAAACGCTTTTAACTTCTTCCTTGGTTTTAAAATAGCACCCCTGCAGCCCTTCAGCTAAGCATATGCAAGTTCATCTCCCTTTAACACTCCCCATTCATCACCTGGGGATAATTATCGCCCTCTGCTCGCAGCCACCAATCCAGAGATAAGAACTGCCTTTGGATGTATAAATGAATACGGTAAGAGGAGGAGGGGAAAAAAATATCCACCCTATTACCCATCCCGACCGTGTGGGTGACAAGCAGCTTAAAGGGTGTTAAGGGGTAACTAATCGGCGCCTCCTGATCCTTCCAAGCGGGCCCCGTTCCCAAACTCCCCGCCGCAGCGCTCGACTGGTTAACCCTGATGGAAATTAATTCCCTGCTAGTTTGTCAGTGGATTCACTCACACTTCATTTTGTTGGGGCTAAATTGGATGATCCATCACGAGCTCCAAAGAGACACGCTCCCTTTCCCCCACTGTTAAGCAAAGCACGAGATGGAAGAAGCGTCATTAAGCTATAACTTATTCTGGAGAGGTGGGGAGGGGGTTTGGGAAGATGGCCGTGGGCACGGAAGAAGGGGAAACCGTGGGAAGGCTGTGTTGTCTGAGGGTCACAGCCAGGCCTCATTTTGGGCAGGAGCTCACAGGAGCGGAGGATCAGGGAGCCCATGTTAGGGGAGTCCTAGCCAATCAGGGTTCCCATGTACCTGAACCTGTGTATCTGGGAAACAAGTGCCTTTTAAGTGTTTGCAGCATGGCACCGTGGTGTGGTTACAGTGTTTGTATTACATGTGAGCAGGCCTCATTTTGGGCAGGAGCTCACAGGAGCAGAGCTCTGGAACCTCTAAATTTTATTGTGCTCTTTGTTTCTTACCCCCCTCCCCCCACACACACACACCAAATACTTGCTTCTGAGCTCTGTTGTTCAAACCCTCTGTGAGAATTTTGCTGAACTCTGAGATTTGACAAACTTTCTAATATTTTTCTTTACAAAAAAATGAGGAAATAACCAAAACATATCAAGCGGACAGGTGTAAATCTTCATCCTGCCACTGCGGCCACATAGGAGAAAGTCATTTAAAAAGTATGACGGGAGTCAGGTTTTATTAGGACAATTCTAATTCAAGAAGCATTTTAAGGCAGATGCTGAGCTGATATAATTTGTCCAGGGTGTGTGGCATATGCCAATAAGTTATGCAAATGAGTGGTGCTAATGAACTCTGGCACTTCTTTTTCTACAAAATGACCCCTGGTCACAGCCAGTGTTCCTTCTACGCTGAATTAGTGTGAGCTAGCTCACAGATTTTTAGCCTCCAGCTCACAGATTTTTAGCCTCCAGCTCACACATTTTTGTCTTAGCTCAGGAAGGATGACCCTGGAGCACAATAATTTATGCAGCAGCTCACAGCTTTAATGCCAGTAACTCACAAAGTAGAATTTTTGCTCACAAGACTCTGCAGCTTAGAGGGAACATTGGTCACAGCACTGGGCTTTGTGCGTCAGGTCGGAGGACTTTCAGTGGATTTGGAAGGTGGGTTTCATTTTTCATTGGCATGTAAATGATGTTTTTAGAGGCCTACCGTCAGGCCAGTAGGGACCTTGGCTTTGAGGACAGGGTCTGTGCTTTACCTTTGCAGGACTTTTTTTGTAGCAGGAACTCCTTTGCATATTAGGCTGCACCCCCCCTGATGTAGCCAATCCTCCTGGAGCTTATAGCAGGCCCTGTACTAAAAGCCCTGTAAGCTCTTGGAGGATTGGCTACAGCAGGGGTGTGTGGCCTAATATGCAAAGGAGCTCTTGCTAGAATTCCACCTCTGATTAGGCCACACCCCCTGATGTAGCCAAGCCAATCCTCCTGGAGCTTATAGCAGGCCCCGTACTACTAAGAACCCTGTAAACTGTTGGAGGATTGGCTACGTCAAGGATGTGTGGCCTGCTCCGAAAAAAGCTTTGCTAAAAGATTCCAGGTGAGATTCTTGGCTCCTCCAGGTAAAGGGAAACTCTACAAGGGGAACTGACTTCACAGAAGGCCTAATTATCGGGCAGAATTCATTGCCACCAGATAGCGGCGATCGCTTAGCTGACTTTTATTAAAAAGTATCAGACGGATGTGTGGAGGAGGGAGAATAGAACTATATTCAGGATATTTAAAAAAAAGAAGAAGAAGAAGAAAAACCTTCTATATTATATCACACTAAAGCAAAACCAATGAAACAGAAAACGCTTACAGGGCTTAAAGCCTGCGCTGAATTTTCAACAAGCTCTGTCTTGTCAAACAGGCGTCAAGAGTGGTGCTTGCCCTTTCCTCCCTGAAAACTGAATTGTATCTCATGGCACAACACACTTCGGGCTCCCATCAGGATCTAGGGTTGCCAAGTCCGACTCAAGAAACAGCTGGGGACTTTGGGGGTGGAGCAGGAGCAAGGGTATGACAAGCATCATTGAACTCCAAAGAGAGTTCTGGCCATCACATTGAAAGGGACTGCACACCCAGAAGAAGGTCCCTCTATCCATTATTTCCAATGGAGGGAAGGCATTTAATGTTTAAATGCCTTCCCTCCATTGGAAATAGTGGATAGGGGTACCTTCTTCTGGGGCTCATAGAATCGGACCCCCTAATCCAATCCTTTTGAAACTTGGAGGGAGTTTTGAGGAGAGGCACCAAATTGCTATGTTGCAAATTTGGTGACTCAAAAAACATGCCCCTCCCCAGATACCCACAGATCAATTCTTTATTATACCCTACGGGAATCAGTCTCCTTAGGGAATAAGGGAGTGCCCAGCAGACATTCCCCCCCACACTTTCTGATAACACTAAAGCGTGGGGAGGGCCTCCAGATCGGGGGGGGGGGGCAGCTGCCTCCACCTGGGGACTGGTAGCCCTATCAGGCCTGGACCAAAGATTGTCATAGGGTTGGAGCTGGAGATCTCCCACTATCACAACTGATCTCCTGGCCACAGAGATCAGTTCATCTGGAGAAAACAGACACTTTGGAAGTTGTAACTCTATGGTGTTATGCCCCTATACCATGGTGGGTTCAAAGCAAGGAGGAGTTGGGGTTCCAGTGATCCTAGCTCTTTACTGAGTTACATGGTAACAGCTGAACTATAAGTGCTGAATAGGCCAATGGGGCCAACTACATACACTTCAAGGTTGCTGCGCTATGACACCATTGGATCATTCAAACCAGCAGGGGCCCATGATTGGAGCATGGCAGTGGGGATTTGGATCCTACTGCCCATTGTTCCTGAGTCCCCAAGCTCAGTCCTAAAGGCTCCAATGAGCCAGGCAGGAACACTATTAATAATACACAACATTAATCCACATACACAACATCCCCAAACTCTGCGTCATCCTCAGGCTCCCCCCTCCCCCCCAATCTCCAGGTTTGGGGGGTTTGAGGAAGAGTTTGAGATCTCAGTGGAGAGTATGCCATGGAGTCCATCTTCCAAAGCAACCATTTTCTCCAGGGGAACTGCTCTCCATAGTCTAGAGATCAGTTGTGATCTCGGAAGATCTTAGAGTTGTCAGGTCCAACTCAAGAAATATCTTGGGACTTTGGGGATGGAGCCAGGAGGCTTTGGGGGTGGAGCTAGGAGGAAGGGTGTGACAAGCATGATTGAACTCTGAAGAGAGCTCTGGCCATCATGTTTAAATCACCACACACCTTTTAAATGCATTCCCTTCATTTGGAAATAATGAAGAATAGGGGGCATCTTCTTTTGGGGCTCATTGTCATGTTCTCAGGGTGCAGGCAGGCATCCAAAGCCAGTCCAAGGTCAAAGTCCAGGAAGTCAAGCAGGAGCCAAGTCACCAATGCAGAATCACAAACCAAAATCAGAAGTCAATGTCCAAAAGCCAAAAGGTCAGGGTGCCAAGGATCAGGAAGGAGCATGGATGCAAGCCAGAGAATAGACTTGTTGCTTCCACAAGGTTACCAGGTCCTCTGTGGGAGCTATAAGGGAGTCTCAATCAGCCTGTTCCCTGGGTGGCAGTGACTCTGCTAGAACTCAGGGCTGAGAGATCTGAAGCATCGGCATGCCTCATGTCTTCGCTCTGAAAGTTCTTTCTGGAGCCTGCTTTGAACTCTTGAGATAGGAGGAGGAGAGCTTGGAGGAGATTGATCCTCAGCAGCTGACACTGGTGCCTGGAGAGTGATTGATGGGTCAGCTGCTGTTTGTTCAGCTGAGGAACTGGCTGGCAACTCTTCCAGGTCTGTTAACCCTTCCAGCTCCTCCTCGTCAGGGCTCATGACACTCATAAAATTGGTCCCCCTGGTCCAATCGTTTTGAAACTTGGGGGGAGTTTTGAGGAGAGACACCAAATGCTATGCCGCAAATTTGGTGCATCTACCTCAAAAAACAGCCCCCCAGAGCCCCAGATACCCACAGATCAATTCTCCATTATTACCTATGGGTATTGGTCTCCATAGGGAATAATGGAGTGCCCAGCAGACATTCCCCCCCCCCCTTTCTGATAAACTTGAAGTGGGAGGAGGGCCTCCAAACTGGGGGATCCCCTGATTCTACCTAGGGATTGGCAACCCTGGGAGATCTCCAGTTATCACTTGGAGGTTGACAACCCTACTGGGTCCACATGTTTTGATGTGCCCCTAAATAAAACACTCCTCACATGCAGAAATCTAGCAAGTCAGGTGAGAACCCACCTCCCTGAAATGCTAACTTTCCACCTGCAGTGATTGTAGATGATTTCACACCTGCAGTCTGAAGTTTGGTGCCATACATCACATATAGGTCTTCGAAGGAGGTGTCGTTGCCAGAATATGCCCTCCATGGAGGGTTATAAATTGTGTTTCTGAATCTGTCATTTAGCTAGGGAGTGTGATCATCCTGGCTGATCTTGAAAGATCACAACAGGACATGATTTATTTGCTTCTTTTCTACCCCCACCTTTCTTCCCAAAGCTGGTCTCCCCTCTTCCATGCTGAGCTGAGAATGTACGACTGGCGCAAAGTCAACCAGCAAAAGTTCAGGGCAGAGGGAGGATTCAAACTTGGGTCTCCCAGGTCCTAGCCTGACACTCTGACCACCACACCACAGTGGATCAGTGTGAGGGAATAAGTGCTCTTTAAAGTACTCCAGACAGGACTCAGAAGGCGCCTGTCTGATGCAGTTTGATTGCTGAGGTTAACCAGGTCTGGGGCTGTAAGGAGCCTGGCTGCATAATTCTGTATACTTCTCTGAGCACAATAATACATTAATAAGGCCTTTAAGATGCCACTTTTAAGGTCCAGTTTCTACACACCTGCAGGGATGTGGTCAGGCCCGGCGCTAGGGGTTCTGGCACCCCTAGGCTGAGGCCCTTTCTCCCGTCCCCTCAGTCTATTACAGGAAGTGATGTCATTGGGCTGCACGCCCTACATGTGAGCGCTCAGCCCGGCTGTCCTCTGATTCAAAGGGAGTCAGCTGGCTCCCTTTTAAGCAGGGTCAGGCCAGCCTGAGCACTGGTGGGAAGCGTCTTCAGGCGTGGGGAGGTGGCGGGCATGGGAAGAGGGGGGGTGCCTCATGGTGTCCTTAGGCGAAGTGGCACCCGAGGCAGCCGCCTACTTGGTCTAATCCCACGTGCCGGCCTTGGGTGTGGTTAACCCCTAAAATCATAAGAGTTGGGAGAGACCTCCAGGGTCATCTAGTCACACCCCCTGCACAGTGCAGGAACTTCACAAATGCCTCCCACCCCCACCCCCAACACACACCCAGTGACCCCTGTTCCATGCCCAGAAGATGGCAGAAAACTTCCAGGATCCCTTTATCCAAATGCCTGGATAAAAATTGCTGACTGACCGCTGGGCATGTAAGAAAGAGCCAAAAGAACTTAGCACTGATGTCATGTAACCCTTCCTTTCCTTGGGTTGCCAGCCTCCAGGTGGGACCTGGAGATCTCCTGCTTTTACAACTGATCTCCAACTGGCAGAGATCAGCTCCCCTAGAGAAAATGGCTGCTTTGGTGGGTGGACTCTATGGCATTGTGCCATGCTGAGGCCCCTCCCCTCCTCAAACCCTGCCTTCTCCCAGATCCACCCCCAGAGTTTCCAGGTATTTTCCCACCCAGACCTGGCAACCCTCTCCTGCCCTCCTTATGATCTGCCTAATTCACAGGATCAGCCTTGCTGTCAGAAGGCCATCTAGCCTCTGTTTAAAAACCTCCAAGGAAGGAGAGCCCACCCTGAAAGCAGTTTGGTCCTCCTTCACTTTTGTTTATTGTTACTTATGGGTATTCCTGAGGTAGACTGCTCCTGAACCTGGATGTTCCATGTTGCTATCATGGCCAATGGCTGATGGCCATCTGTGAGTTCATCTATGCCGGGGTCCCAGCCTTTTTAAGCCTGCAAGCACATTTGGAATTCTGACATAGCACGGTGAGCGTATTGACAAAATGGCTGTTACAAAATGGCTGCTGCAAGAAGCAGAGACAGACACAAAATGATCGCCACAGCTTAACTTCAGTAACACAGTGTCGATCCTTGTGTTGTGCTGGCAGATGTTGCCAAAGTAATATATTTTTTAAAAATCTGTTCAGCTAGGGTTGCCAAGTCCAATTCAAGAAATATCTGGGGACTTTGGGGGTGGAGCCAGGAGACATTAGGGGTGGAGCCAAGATCAAGGCTGTGACAAGCATAATTGAACTCCAAAGGGAGTTCTGGCCATCACATTTAAAGAGACGGCACACCTTTTCAATTCCTTCCTTCCATAGGAAATAATGGATAGCGGCACCTTCTTTTGGGGCTCATAGAATTGGACCCCCTGGTCCAATCTTTTTGAAACTTGGGGGGTCTTTTGGGGAGAGACACTAGATGCTATACGGAAAATTTGGTGCCTCTACCCCAAAAAACAGCCCCCCCCCTAGAGCCCCAGATACCCACGAATCAATTCTCCATGATTTTCTATGGGAATAAATATCCATAGGGAATAATAGAGTTCCCAGCAGACATTTCCCTCCCCTCCCCCCGCTTTCTGACGACCCTGAAGCAGGGGGAGGGCCTCCAAACCGGGGGATCCCCTGCCCCCACATGGGAATTGGCAACCCTACTGCAAAAAAAAGCCCCTGACGTCATCCAGAAGTGATGTCACCATGCCAGGCATGTGGCGCAGGGGATGCTCTAGCAATATGGGTAAAGAACTCTTTGGCACATACCAGGCCCCAGCCACTTCCTAAAAATACTTTGCAGATGTCAGAAAGAGATGTTGGGGACCCCTGGTCGAAGCCCTTTTAAAGCCAGCTAAGCCAGTGTCCAGCAGCACATCTTGTGGCGGAAAGTCCCATCCCCTCATGACACATTTGTTGGGAAGAGAAATATTTCCTTTCATCCGTCTGGAAGTGACTTCCCATCCGTTCCACAGACGTGTATTTTAATGCTCTGAGAAATGACAAAAATGTTCTCTCGGTCTACTCACCCTTCATAATTTTATAATGAATATAGCTCTGGAGGACGCTAACTCTGGTGTGGGAACACTGCAGGCGGACAGGAGGACAAAGGGACGTTGAGAAAAATCCAGACATCCCTGCGAGTGATGCAGAATTTCCAGCTATGCCAAAAAGGTCTTCGCCACCCCAAACACCTCTTTATCTATAGGAAGAAAACCTAAATTGCCCTGGCTCAGGTCGTGATGTGTAGTTACTTAACAACAGGCCCGTAGCTAACCAGGGGCCCACGGGGCCTGGCCCCCTGATGTTGGGGGGGGGGGCTCACCCCCTGGCTGCCCCTCTCTTCTTTCAATTTAAATTGGGTGGGAGGAGCACCCAGGAGCCCCTCCCATGTCATTTAAAGGGTCCATAAATCAGCTGATTGGTGGGGTCCAAATAGCATGGGACCGGTGGCAGGAACAGTCACCAGCCTCCTGAATGATTTAAATGGCCCCCTCCTCCTGCGCCCCCCCCCATAGCTCCCTCTCCTTATGGCTCCTTGCTAGGGGGCTGCTGAACAAGAGGTTATTTGTTTTAATTGAACTGTTTTCCAGAATGTTAGGTATTTAGGATTGACTTAGACAGCCTGTTATAACAGGGGTGTCCAAATCTCCTTAATGAAAGAGCTACATAGAATAAACATCAGATGTTTTGAGAGCTGCAAGACATGAACATCATATGTTTGAGAGCAGGCAGGAAGGGAGGAAGAAGGAACAAATCTGAAGTTCTCCAAAATCCTTATCCTGTGACCCCAAATTCTGTGGCCACCCATGCTCCCCCTCACACATGTTTCTGAAGGAATGCAGCCCGACATAGACACTATGAGAGCTGGCAGCTACAGGTCTCGAAGTTCCTAAGATTTGGAATGTGGAGCCTGGAAAGATGTGGTTTAGGCAAGGGAGTTCGGTGTAGTTGTTAGGAGAATGGACTCAATCTGGAGAACCAGGCTTAATTCCCACCTCCTCTTCCACATGCAGCCAGTGGGTGACCTTCGGTCAGTTGCAGTTCTCTCAGAGCTGTGCTCCCAAGAGCAGTTCTCTCAGAGCTCTCTCAGTTCAACCTACCTCACAGGGTGTATGTTGTGGGAAGAAGATTGTAAGCTGCTCTGAGACTCCAAGTGAAGGGTGGGGTATAAATCCAGTATATCTTCCTCCTCCTCTTATGGTTGCCAACTCTGTGTTGGAAAATTCCTGGAGATCAGGGGGTCAAACCTGGCAAGGACAGGATTTGCCATTAAGCTCATCCGTCAAAGCAGCTGTTCTGCAGGGGAAATGATCTCTGTGTTCTGGTGATCTTTTATGATTCCAGGAAATCTCCAGGCTCCACCTGGAGGCTGTGCAACCAACACAGAGAATCACGGCAATAATAGGCAGGGGAATACAAAGCACTCTCTCGGCTTGACTTCGCGAACGAAGATTTAAGAAGGGTGCAGTAGTCCACGTCTGCTGCAGGCTCGCTGGTGGCTGACAAGACCAATGCGGAACAGGCAGATCCGGCCACAGTGGCTGCAGGGAAAAGTCTGATTTGGGGTTGGTGCTGTAGCAGTGCGATTCTTCCTCAATCTCCTTTTGTCCTCAAGACCAGCTATGCGTGCGTTCTCAAAGGAAGAGACAGCCTGGTGGATGGTGTGCCTCCATGCTTTGCGATCTGAGGCTAGGTCAGACCACTGGTGATGGTTGATGCGACAGGTGCCAAAGGATTTCTTCAAGGAGTCCTTGTACCTCTTCTTTGGTGCCCCTCTATTTCGATGGCCGGAGGAAAGTTCGCCATACAGAGCAATCTTGGGAAGGCGGTGGTTTTCCATCCTAGAAATATGCCCTGCCCAGCGCAGCTGCGTCTTCAACAGCAGTGCCTCGATGCTTGTAACCTCCGCCCTCTTGAGGACTTCAGTGTTGGTCACAAAGTCACTCCAGTGGATGTTGAGGATGGTGCGAAGGCAGCGCTGATGAAAGCGCTCAAGGAGTCGCAGGTGATGACGGTATAAAACCCACGATTCGGAGCCGTAGATGAGGGTTGTCATCACAACCGCTTTGTAAACATTGATCTTTGTGCTTTTTTTCAGATGCTTGTTGCTCCACACTCTTTTGTGCAGTCGGCCAAATGCACGGTTTGCCTTTGCCAGCACTATACAAAGCACTAGACTTCCATGAAAACCAGCCTCCAAATAAACGGAAAAAAGCAAACTGTGTAAACAATTAATAAATATACTGTACATATATTTGTTCAAAGCAGACCATTCTATTAGTCCTCTAGGCAAAGCAAGGACCGTATTCACCGGAAACCAGCCCCAACTTTTTCCCAGCAAATGAATGCCAAATTCATTCAGGAAGATCCAGGTGAAGCAAATTTGATAGCAGAACTGTTCGATATTGCTTGATATGTGCAGCCAGCAGTCCATAAAAGCGACATGGTCGTACTGGTGCCCTTGTTTCACGTTAGCTTCTTAGAGCTTCTCACGTATTCTTCATACGCTGCGTAAGAACACCAAACTGTTTCAACACTGAATAACACTCCAGTAGTGTTACGACCGTGTTGCTTTTATGGACTGCTGGCTGCGCGTATCAAGCAATATTGAACAGTTCTGCTACCAAATTTGCTTCACCTGGATCTTCCTGAATGAATTTGGCATTAATTTGCTGGAAGAAAAGCTGGGGCTGGTTTCCGGTGAATATGTCCTTGCTTTGCATAGAGGACTAACCGAGTGGTCTGCTTTGAAAAATATATATATATTTATTAATTGTTTACACTGTTTGCTATTTTTGTTTATTTGGAGGCTGGTTTTCATGGAAGCCTAGTACTTTGTATTCCCCTGTCCACCTGGAGGTTGGCAACCCTAGCTTTACAACGCCATACTTTCCATTCTCCAACGTGGCCATCTTCCCTAGGAGAAATGATCTCTTTCACGTCTTTCATTATTTCTTTCATCCAGGGATCAATATCTATTCTGGGAGGTCTCCAGGCCCCACCTGGAGATTGGCAACTCCTGGCAGAACCCAATGCCAGAGTCTGGACCGCAGCATGCAAAGCCATGCAGACGAGGGGAGAAGCTGTCCAGCCCAGCTCAAAGTGCACAAAAAGCCTCAAGGAGATGCCAGATTGTAAATTCCTCCCCTCCGCCTCCTCTCTTGCTGATCGATATCTGCTCTTTTTGCCAGAACAACGGAGCCGTTGAGAACCCGAGTTAATGGCAAACGCGCAATGGAAGTTGCTGCAGGATAGCTTGGCTACCGGCCAGCCCTTTGTGCTTAAAGTATAGCAAAAAGTCCTAAGCAGAGAGTAGGCAGTGTGTGGATGGAGAGTTATTGGGCGTTTGTCTGGACTCGCAGGACTTTTTTTGTAGCAGGAACTCCTTTGCATATTAGGCCACACACCCCTGATGTAGCCAATCCTCCTGGAGCTTACAGTAGGTTCTGTGCTAAGAGCCCTGTAAGCTGTTGGAGGACTAGCTACATCAGGGGTGTGTGGCCTAATATGCAAAGAAGTTCCTGCTACAAAAAAAAGCCCATGCCCCCCTGATGTAGCCAATAATTCTGGAGCTCACAGTAGGCCCTGTACTAAGACCCCTGTAAGCTCTTGGGGGATTGGCTACATCAGAGGCATGTGGCCTAATATGCAAAAGAGTTCCTGCTACAAAAAAAGCCCTGGTCTGGAGATCCGAGGATTCCCTTTTTACAGCTCTGTAAAAATCATAGGACAGGCGTATCTGTGCTTAGCTATAGATGTTTTGGCCTTTTTTTGCCATCAGGTCACAGATGACGTATGGTGACCCAGTTGGGTTTTCAAGGTGAGAGATTTTCAGAGGTGGTTTGCCATTGCCTGGCTCTTCAGAGCTCTCCTGGACTTCCTTGGGGGAGGGGGGTGGGGTCTCCCATCCAAATACTAGCCAGGGCCAGCCCTGAGTAGCTTCCCAGATCTGCAGAGATCAAGCTAGCCTGCACTAGCCGGAGCAAATGTAGTGGGGGTTTATCTACCCCTACTAAACTCCTATCCTACCTGCAAGATCCACATCAACCTGGAGAGCTTGTAACAAAACATTTCCTCCATTTCTCCTCAAACTTTCCCCACCTTTGTTCCTCATGAGCACTCAAAGTGGCTAACATTATTCTCCTGGCCTCCATTTTATCCTCACACAGAAGAAGACGACTGCAGATTTATACCCCGCCCTTCCCTCTGAATCAGAGACTCAGAGCGACTTACAATCTCCTATATTTCCTCCCCCCCACCCCAACAGACACCCTGTGAGGTGCGTGGGACTGAGAGGGCTCTCACAGCAGCTGCCCTTTCAAGGACAACTCCTGCGATACCTCTGGCTAACCCAAGGAGGCCATTCCAGCAGCTGCAAGTGGAGAAGTGGGGAATCAAACCCGGTTCTCCCAGATAAGAGTCCGCGCACTTAACCACTACACCAAACAGCAACGATATGAGGTAGGTTAGATTGGCACTGAGCGATCAGCAGGGCCGGCTCTGCGGTTGCCTAGGGTGCCGACCTTTCGAAGGCACCAAATTAGGCTCCCTCCCCATGTGACTTGGTGACATCAGTGCGGGGAGGGGGGGCACCAGAAGTTAGCCTTGTCTAGGATGCCAGACAGTCTAGGGCCGGCCCTGGTGATCAGCCCAAGGATACCCAGCCGGCTTCCATAACTGGTTGGGGATTTGAACCCAGGTCTCCCAGATCCTAGTCCAATAACTAACCTTTTCCTATTTCCATGCTGGTGGTGGGCTTGCTGCTCTTCTACTGGTACCTCTGTGCCTTAAATAGAGACCTGGTGTGCAGACATCTGGTAAGGTCCATTTTTCCAGCTGTTGTCCTAAGTGGTGGTGGTGGTACTTCATTTGCTAATCTCCCCCTCCCACCTCAAGGCACAATTTCTCTGCTTCCTCCTAACAGTTTGCCTGCAATTCGCTGAGCATGTTCTATGCGGGCAACTTGGGGGCAAACTTCCCCAGCTGAAATATCTGCCCAGCTTTCATGTCCCTGCACACGTGTGAAGGGAAACCAACCAAAAACCTATCCCTGTCTCTCAATGCACAGCAGCCAAGAAGGTCAGAGCGCCTGCTCCGGCTGCAACGCCACTGAGGATGTTCTCCGCAGCTGAGAACGAAACGCCTGGAAGGAAAACTTTCTCCAGTAGAACACGGCACTTGAGCCCGAAAGATTCTACAAACCCTAATGATGTTACCAGCCGTGAAAACCTGAAATCTTTGATTAAAAACCTATCTCCATGTGCCACTTCTTTATCAGGTCATGTCATATAGAGGAGGGTGCAGAATTGTTTTCTGTTACCCCAGAAGGTAGGACCAGAACCAGTGGGTTGAAATGAAATCAGAAGAGTTTCCAGTTCAACATTAGGAAGAACTTCCTGACGGTTAGAGCAGTTCCTCAGTGGAACAGGCTTCCTTGGGAGGTGGTGGGCTCTCCGTCCTTGGAGGTTTTTAAACAGAGGCTAGATTGCCATCTGACAGCAATGCTGATCCTCTGTAAATTTAGGGGAGGTATTTGTGCTTTCAAACGGTGATGCTGGAGAAGACTCTTGAGAGTCCCTTGGATGGCAAGGAGATCAAATCATTCAATCCTAAAGGAAATCAACCCTGACTGTTCCCTGGAAGGTCAGGTACTGAAACTGAAGCTCAAATACTTTGGCCACCTAATGAGAATGGAGCACTCACTGGAGAAGCCCCTGATGCTGGGAAAGATTGAAGGTAAAAGAAGGGGACAGCAAAGGATGAGATGGTTAGACAGTGTTATCGATGCAACAAACATGAATTTGAGAGAACTTAGGAGGACAGTAGAAGATAGAAAGGCCTGGCAGGATGTGGTCCAAGAGGTCACAAAGAGCTGGACTGTGTGAATGAACAACAAATTTGTGAATTTCCTGCATTGTGCACTAGGTTGGATTAGATCAGGGGTTCCCAATCCCCGGGCCGTGGAGCAGCTCACAATCTCCTTTACCTTCCTCCTCCACAACAGACACTCTGTGAGGGATGGTGGCTCAGTGGTAGAGCATCTGCTTGGTAAGCAGAAGGTCCCAGGTTGAATCCTCAGCATCTCCATCTAAAATGGGTCCAGGCAAATAGGTGTGAAAAACCTCAGCTTGAGACCCTGGAGAGCCGCTGCCAGTCTGAGTAGACAATACTGACTTTGATGGACTGAGGTTCTGATTCAGTATAAGGCAGTTTCATATGTTCATATATGTTCATATGTGAGGTGGGTGGGACTGAGAGAGCTCTCTCCAAAAGCTGGCCTTTCAAGGACAACTCCTACGAGAGCGATGGCTGAACCAAGGCCATTCCAGTAGGTGCAAGTGGAGGAGTGGGGAATCAAACCCAGTTCTCCCAGATAAGAGTCTGCACACTTAACCACCATGCCAAACTAATAGAAATAAAGTGCACAATTGTATCATCCCAAAAACATCGCCCCCCACCCTCCCCCCACCCCGGAAAAATTGCCACCCACAAAAGGGGTCCCTGGTGCCAAAAAGGTTGGGGACCGCTGGATTAGATGACCTTGGGGCTCCCTTCCAGCTCTATGATTCGATGCGAGCCTTGGAAGGCCAGCCTCCAGATGGGTCGAGAGATTCCCCAGAATTACAGCTCATCTCCAGACTACAGAGATCAGTTTCCCTGGAGAAAAATGGATGCTTTGGATGGTAGACTCTGTGGCATTGTACCGCACTGAAGGTCCCTGTCCCCACCAGGCTTCATCCCCAAATCTCCAGGTTTCTCATCCTGGATCTGACAATCCTATCCACCCATCCCCTGCTGATGGCTGGATTGGGGTGGGGGGATCTGGCAACCCTAAGGTAGCTAACTGCTAATGCCTGCAGATCAGAGGGACTGGTTGGAAAGGTGGCTCATCTTTATAGACCAACAGAGCCTGCATAAACCCCTGAATTGCCTCAGGAAGGGTATCACAGCTCAGGTCATTGTTATCTGTAGCATCTAGCCAAGTGGTAAGAAGGATTTCTGTGTGCATCAGCTGCCCATTTTTTTTTTTTGCGGAGGGGGAGGGTGCTTTCTCTTTATCCACTCCCCTTTCGTACAAATCTACAAGGCACAAGTTTCCCCAAATACTCAGGTCCTGATTGGCTAGGTGGTTCCCAGCATGGGCTTCCTAATTGTTTGAGAACATAATGCCCCCTTTTGTATGTTTTCTGCAGGAGACACAGATGTAATGTTACCCTATTGTGGCAAATGCGATTGCCTCGTGTTTGTGTGAAGCAGCTCTTTTGCTACCTCAAAATTGGGCTGTTAAAACATCTGCTGCATTTGTCCTCTGCTTACAAGGTGGCTGTGTTCTCTGCTTCTGCGAGGAGTCCTTGCGAGATGGGTTTCCATCTCCTCCTTCTTGGAGGCAGCTGCTTCTCAGCGGTGGGTGACCAATTTCTGGTCAACACAGATATATTAACTACCTCAGGATGGGTATCACCAGTGCCATAGTCAGCAAGGGGGGCATGAGGCAGTGCTCCCTATAGAATCTGCAGCAACCCCATTCGGCCTTCCCTAATTTTCCCTTACAGTGAAAGGGAAGATTTGGGGGGAATCAGGCGGGGTGTTTCCCGGATACACAGGTCCAGGTTCTTGGGAACTCTGATTGATTAGGAGTCCCCCAGCATGGGCTCCCTGATTGTTTAAGAACAAAACATTTTCTTATCACCATTTGTGTGTTTTCTGCAGAAGACACATGCATAACATTACCCTACCGTGGCACCACTCCTCTGCCCACCCCCCCCCCTCACCCGCTGCCTGTGGCCTGGATATCAATGCTTTAGTTCAGTTATCTACATCATTCAAAGAACCAACTGGGTGTAGTGTTTAAGAGTGGCAGATTCTAATCTGGAGAACCGGGTTTGATCCCCCACTTATCCACACGCAGCCACCAGGGTGACCTTGGGTTCATTCACAAGTTCTCACAGAGGTGGTTCTCTCAAGAGCAGCTCTCTCAATCCCACCTACTTCACAGGGGTTTCTGTTGTGGGGAGAGGAATGGAGGGAGAAGGAGACTAACCCACTCTGAGACTCCAAGTGAAGGGCAGAAATAAAATTCTTCTTCTCCTCCTCCTCCTCCTTCAGAATGATTTCTCTGTGCATCAGCCACAGATGTGTGGTGCTTCCATCCTTATCCACTCACATGCAGGGGTCATTTCATAGAAAAAGAGGTGCCGGAGCTCAGTAGAACAACACATTTGCATAAATCCTTTGCATATGCCAAACACTGCTGACATCACCAGAAGGTGTATTAATTATATCACCTCAGCATCTACCTTAAAATGCTTCTTGAATTTATAATTGTTCTAATGAAACCTTACTTCTATCATACTTTTCAATTACTTTTTCCTATGTGACCACAGTGGCATGATGAAGATTTCCATCCATCTGCTTGATATGTTTTGGTTATTTTCCCGTTTTTGTGTGGAGAAAAATATTAGAAACTTTGTGAAATCATAAGAGTTCAGCAAAATTCTCACAAGGGGTTTCAACAATGCAGCCCGAGGAGCAAGTGTTTTTTTTTGGGGGGGGGGGGGCGGGGAAGGAGAAAGAAAGAGCACAATAAAATGTAGAGGTTCTGAGCTCCGCTCCTGTGAGCTCCTGCCCAAAATAAGGCTGCTCACATGTAATAAAAACACTGCAACCACACCACTGTGCCATGCTGCAAACACTTAGGCACAGATTTCTCAAATATACAAGTCCAGGTACGTGGGAACCCTGATTGGCTAGGAGTCCCCCAACATGGGCTCCCTGATTGTTTAAGAACAAAACATCCCATTTGAGTGTTTTCTGTGGGAGACACAGGCACAACGTTAACCTACTGTGGCAAATTGCCTCACGACATGCGAAGTGGGTTCTTTCTTTACCTCAGAGTAGTGCTGTTAAAACATCTGCCCGATTCTTTGCTCTCTCCTGTGAGGTAGCTGCATTCTCTGCATCTCAAGGACCCCTGCGAGAGGGGTTTCTGTCTCCTCCTTCTCGGAGGCAGCCTGCTTCTCAGTGGTGGGTGACCAATTTCTGGGTAAAACACTTCTTAAGATGTTTATGATTATTTGGAGGCCAAATTGACCATTTTTTTAAAAAAAATTAACTCCGCCGCTACCTTTCCTGTGTGGGAACCCTTTTTCATTACACCCGGAAAATGGGTCTTAATTGGATTAGGCTCTCGTTTGTCAACTAATTAATTGGCTTTCAGAGATACCTGGAGCCATTTCACTCAAAAAGACGGCCATGAATGCAGACAAGAGCCTTCTGTTACGGCACAATTACCTCCTGTGTGCCTTGCCTGCGCAAGAGGGAGAGAAAGGCAGGAACAGCGGCTCCCCTGCTCCCCTCCTGAGAACATTTATAGGCTACACTGGTAAAGTATTTACTTTTCTGGCGTGACCACTCTGCCTTGTGAAGTGCTACACTCCTGGCTTGTGTCCCCGGGCAGTTTCAGAAAGCAGACGGCAAACAATCCTTCAATCATACATTCCATATCCCTGCATGCTGATTGCTTGCTGGTGGAAAGGGCTATCCGGTCGCTGCTTACTTATGGCAAACCGGTGGAGTTTTCAAGGCAAAAGACAGTCCGAGGTGGTTTGCCATTGCATTGAACTTCCTTGGTGGTCTCCCATGCACATACTAACCAGAGGCGATGCTGCTTAGCATCTGAGAGCTGATGAGATCTGACTAGCTTGGGCTTGTCAATTGTGGTCACCGCACCTCAAAAAGGATATTATAGCATTGGGAAAAGTCCAGAAAAGGGCAACTAGAATGATTAAAGGTTTGGAACACTTTCCCTATGAAGAAAGGTTAAAACGCTTGGGGCTCTTTAGCTTGGAGAAACGTCGACTGCAGGGTGACATGATAGAGGTTTACAAGATAATGCAAGGGATGGAGAAAGTAGAGAAAGAAGTCCTTTTCTCCCTTTCTCACAATACAAGAACTCGTGGGCATTCGATGCAATTGCTGAGCAGTCAGGTTAAAACGGATAAAAGGAAGTCCTTCTTCACCCAAAGGGTGATTAACATGTGGAATTCACTGCCACAGGAGGTGGTGGCGGCTACAAGCATAGACAGCTTCAAGAGGGGGTTAGATAAAAATATGGAGCACAGGTCCATCAGTGGCTATTAGCTACAGTGTGTATATATATGTGTGTATATGTATATATAATTTTTTTGGTCACTATGTGACACAAAGTGTTGGACTGGATGGGCCATTGGCCTGATCCAACATGGCTTCTCTTATGTTCTTATGGCTATTGTAGGGTTGCCAACTTCCAGCTGATGGCTGGAATCTCCTGCTATTACAATTGATCTCCAGGCGACAGGGATCAGTTCACTTGGAGAAAATGGCCGCTGCAGAAAGTGTGGCAGTATCAGGGCTTTTTTTTTTTTTTGCAGGAACTCCTTTGCCTATTAGGCCACTCCCCCCTGATGTAGCCAATCCTCCTGGAGCTTACAGTAAGCCCTGTACTAAGAGCCCTCTAAGCTCTTGGAGGATTGGCTACATTAGGGGGGAGTAGCCTAATAGGCAAAGGGAGTTCCTGCTACAAAAAAAAGCCCCAGCAACTGTAATGGTACAAATGAGGGCTGGTGATTGCTTACTCTTTAATGTATTTCATTAAAGAGTCAGCCACTAGCTCTGGCAGAGGTTGTCCTTGAAAGGGCAGCTGCTGTGAGAGCCCTCTCCAGCCCCACCCACCTCACAGGGTGTCTGTTGTGGGGGAGGAAGATAAAGGAGATTGTGAGCCGCTCTGAGACTCTTCGGAGTGGAGGGCGGGATATAAATCCAATATCTTCTTCTTCTTTCAGGAGATCTCAGCTTTTGGTTTCGGGATAGCAAGATACTCGATGGCTTCTTCACAGGGAGCTGCCTGATCCGGAGTCAGACTGCCAGTCTAGCACTGTCAGTCTTGTCTACTTTGACTGGCAACTGCTCTCCAGTAAAGGTCTTGCCTATCACCTCTGCACAACCTTTTGATACTGGGGACTGAACCTAGCTATGGGTTGCTACCCACCAGGTGGTGGTATGGAGTTATCTTGAATTTACAACTGCTTTCTAGACTACAGAGATCAGTCCCTTGGAGAACTTCAGTTCTCCTAGGGGAAGGGTGTCAAACGTGGCCCAGGGGTCAAATCAGTCCCTCGGAGGGCTGCTATCAGCCCCCTGAGCAAGTGCCTGTCATCTACTTCCTTTTCTCCCTCTCTTGCTTCCTTCTGCATCACAGCTTGCTTTGCCAGGCTTGCTCAATCAAATCACCCAGGAGCTCCACTGGCTGAGGTGCCTCCCTTGAGAAGAAAGTGGGGAGGAATAGCCTGCTTTGCCAGGCTTTCTCAATTGCACAGCAGAGCTACTGAGCCAAGCCTCTCTTCCTTCTATTGGCTAAGGCTCCTCCCCTTCCTGGTCCCCTAGGGAAGGAAGGAAAGAGCCAGAGCTCTCTTTGCCCAGTTCCCTGGGCCCCATGAGAGAAATACAAAGAAAGCACCTTTAAGACCGAGTGCTCATGTTTTAAGCATGTTTTATTTTAAGCTCAAGGTCTCATTTATGTCAGATCTGACCCTCATACAAATGTGTTTCACACCCCTGCTGTATGGTATACCATAGCTTTTGGTCAAAATGCCTCCCCAGGTTCTCCCCTCCACCCAAACCTCCAAAAATTCCCCAGACTGACGTTGGCAACCTTAGGACCATCTGCAAGGCAAGGCAGATGCTCTACTACTCAGCCGCAGCCTGGCGTTCCTTCTATGCATATTTACTGTAAACTAGAAATGACCTTTCGATGGATGGGGGACAAAGAAAACCTGTCCTGTTCAAAGCTGCTCTTATCTGCAGGAAGCAGAATCCAGCTGTGGTCTGAATAACTCAGGCCAGGCTGATCCCATCAGCTCTCAGAAGCTAAACAGGGGCAGCCTTGGTTAGTGGATGGGATCCAATGGAAGGACCGAGGCCAGGGCCTTTTTTCTGTTGCGGGAACTCCTTTACATATTAACACCCCCCCCCCCCGGATGTAGCCAATCCTTCTGGAGCATGTAGTAAACCCTGAACTAAGAGCCCTGTAAGCTCTTGGAGTATTGGCTACATCAGGGGGTGTGGCCTAATCAGGGGTGGAATTCTAGCAGCAGCTCCTTTACATATTAGGCCCCCCCTCCCCCCTCCCCCCCGCCGATGTAGCCAATCCTCCTGGAACATACAGCAAACCCTGAACTAAGAGCCCTGTAAGCTCTTGGAGGATTGGCTACTTCAGGGGTGTGTGGCCTAATATGCAAAGGAGTTCCTGCTACAAAAAAAAAGTCCTACGGTCTGAGACACTTGGTTTGTGGATGGATCAAGGGAGTCCAGGGATGCCATGGAGAGGCAGGCATTGGCAAAGCAATTCTTCTCCACTCTTGCCTTGAAAACCCCAAGGCCTTCACTATAAGACAGCTGCCGTTTGACCACATTTCCCACCACCAAGGAGAATACCAGTTCAGAGAGACAGTTTGGTGTAGTGGTTAAGAGCAGTGGACTCTAATCTGGGAGAACCAGGTCTGATTCCCCACTCCTCCAAATGCACCAGCTGAGTGACCTTGGGTCAGTCGCAAGTTGTCTCAGAGCTGTTCTCTCAAGAGCAGTTCTCGGAAGAGCTCTCTCAGCTGGACCTACCTCGCAGGGTGTCTGTTGTGGGGAGAGGAAGGGAAGGAGATTGCAAGCCACTTTGGGACTCCGATTGAAGGGTGGGGTATAAATCTCTTCTTCTTCTTCTTCGACTCCAGCACCCCCACTACCCATTCTTAGGAACTTAGCCACCTGGGAGAATCAGGTTTGATTCCCCACGCCTCCATATGCAGCCAGCTGGGTGACCTTGGGTCAGTCATAGTTCTCTCAGAGCTGTTCTCAAAGCTCTCTCAGCCCAACCTACCTCACAGAGTCTGTTGTGGGGAGGGGAAGGAAAGGAGATTGTAAGCTGCTCTGAGAATCCAATGGTATAAATTGAACTCCTCCTCTTCCTCCTCCTCCTTCTAAATTCAATCTTCTTCTTCTTCTTCAAATTCTACATTCTCTCCTATGGTTACCAACCTCCAGGAGGTCCTGGAGATCCTCCACTATGACAACTGATCTACAGATAACAGAGACTGTTTCCCCTGAGGAACTGCCTGCTTTGGAGAGGGGACTCTATGGCATTGTAACCTGGTTGAGTCTCTCCCCTCCACAAACCTCACCCTCCAAGAGAGTATTCAGAACCTGGAGTATTGTGTTCAGTTTTGGGCACCGCATTTTAAGAAGGATATAGACAAGCTGGAATGGGTCCAGAGGAAGGCGATGAAGATGGTGAGGGGTCTGGAGACCAAGTCCTATGAAGAAAGGTTGAAGGAGCTGGGCATGTTTAGCCTGGAGAGGAGGCAGCTAAGAGGTGATATGATTACCATCTTCAAGTACTTGAAGGGCTGATGTAGAGGATGGTGTGGAATTGTTTTCTGTAGCCTCAGAAGGTAGGACCAAAACCAATTAAAGAGTTTCCGGCTCAACATTAGGAAGAACTTCCTGTTGGAGTGATTCCACAGTGGAACATGCTTCCTTGGGAGGTGGTTAGGGTTGCCAAGTCCAATTCAAGAAATTCAAGAATTCAAGAAATATCTGGGGACTTTGGGGGTGGAGCCAGGAGAAATTGGGGGCAGAGCCAGGAACAAGGCTGTGACAAGCATAATTGAACTCCAAGAGAGTTCTGGCCACCACATTTAAAGGGACAGCACACCTTTTTAATTGTCTTCCTTCCATAGGAAATAATGAAGGATGGGGGCACCTTCTTTTGGGGCTCATAGAATTGGACCCCCTGGTTCAATCGTTTTGAAACTTGGGGAGTACTTTGGGGAGAGACACTAGATACTATACTAAAAATTTGGTGCCTCTACATAAAAAAAACAGCTCCCCCAGAGCCCCTGAAACCCCCAGATCAATTCCCTATTATACCCTATGAGAATCGATCTCCTCATAGGAAATAATGAAGTGCTCAGCAGACGTTTCCCTCCCCTTTCCCTCTCCCCCCACCCCGTTTCTGGAGACTCTGAAGGGGGATTGGCCTCTCTACTCACAAGTTGCTGCCAACTTCTTCAGAGCAACACAGACACCCCATCCCAAGAGGAAGCCTTTCAATCAGAGACTGAAGCCTCCAGAGGTGCAAAGGCACATGGGAGCGGGGCTTCCCACGCTGGCCAGCTGACTGGGAGTGGGAAGGAGTGTGGGAAAGCGGAAGAACCCCTGCTGGGATCTGGGGATTGGCAAGCCTAGAAATGGTGGGCTCTCCATCCTTGGAGGTTTTTAAACAGAGGCTTGATGGCCATCTGACAGCAATGAAGATCCTGTGAATTTAAGGGGAGGTATTTGTGAGTTGTGCAGGAATTGGATATTGTGCAGGGGGTTGGATATTGTGCAGGGGGTTGGGCTAGATGACCCTGGAGGTCCCTTCCAACTCTATGATTCTATGATTCCTCAGGCTCCACCTCCAAAATCTCCAGATAGTCCCCAACCCAGAGCTGGCTACCTTATATATCTCTCCCATGGCTATTCACACCTCCCAGAGGGAAGACTGTGATTCCTGCTAGGGAAATAGCCTTCATCAGGGTTTTTTTAGTAGCAGGAACTCCATTTCATATTAGGCCACACACCCCTGATATAGCCATTCCTCCAAGAACTTACTGGCAGAGCCGGCCCTAGACTGTCTGGCACCCACACTGATAATGGCATTGAGTCACTCACATGGGATGCCCAATTTGGTACCCCCAGAAGGCCAGCGCCCTAGGCAATCATCTAGTTTGCCTAATGGCAGGGCCAGCCCAGCTTACAGGGCACTTATTACAGGGCATACTGTAAGCTCCAGGAGGATTGGCCACATCTGAGGGACGTGGCCTAATATGCAAGGAGTTCCTGCTACAAAAAGGGTGCTGGCCTTGGTGCTGGAGTTATGCAGATAGGATTGCCGGCTATGTGTTGAGAAAGATCTGGAGATTTTGGGGGGCCATACCTGGAAGAGCAGAGTTTGGGGAGAGGAGGATCTTCAGTGAGGTCCACCACAGAGTCCAGCCTCCAAAGCCGCCATTTTCTCCAGGGGAACTGATCCTGGTCATTTGGAGATCAATTGTAAGTGCAGGTGATTGGCAACCCGACTAATTCAGGTCAAGAAAATTCCACAGCCCACCACGGTGGTCTCCCTCAAAACAACAGCCTTGCTTCTGCTTTCATACAGTTGGAGGTCAGGCAATCTGATCCCAGCTCTGCTGCTTAAGGCAAAGCTTTGGGCCTTAACGAGAACTCCATACTGATGTTTGCTGGATTTCACCCAAAGAAATAAACGGCTCTGGACTCACCAGGGGAATCTGCAGAGCATCTGTGGTGAGGATGAGGCTAATGACTCCTCCTGGTCTCCCTCCCAACTCCCATCACCCTCCCCTCTTTGTTGTTGCTCAGGCCAGAACAGCTGGAAGAATTCTCCTCCTCTGCATCTGTGAGAGACTTCCCAGTACTGCTGGTGAGCAAAAACAACCTTTGTTTGTTCTGCGGTGTTTTTTGGAAGTCCCAGGCAAAGTGACACCCATTCATGGCCAAATTCTCAGCTCAAACTGGCCGGATCTAGAGTCACCAACTCTAGTTTGGGAAATCACTGGAGATTTGGGGGGGGGGGGGACCTGAGGAGGGCAGGACTTGGGGAGGGGTGAGATCTTGTTGTAGGGCTGCCAAGTTCCCACCGGGGTTGGGGGATCCCCCAGTTTGGGGAGCCCCAACCTGCTGATATGAAGCAGACCACCAGGGGATCCCTGCCCCCAAAGAGCCCCGTTGTCGTGCAATGTGCCCTGCGCAATGACATCACCCAGAGTTTTACCTTGAATCCTAGAGTGTCCCCTGCACAAAGTGCAATGATGTCACTTCTGGGTGGTGTCATCGCACTGTGAGTGCTTTGCACGTGCGAGAGGAGTCCCTCGCCACAGCGCTGGAGGGACTCAGCAACCCTATCTTGTTATTATTATATAATGCTATAGATTTCACCCTCCAAAGTAGGGTTGCCAACCTCCACATGGCACCTGGAGACCTCCTGATGTTACAGTTGATCTCCGAGCAATGGAGTTCAGTTCCCGTGGAGAAAATGACTGCTTTGGAGGGTGGACTCCACGGTGTTATACCCTGCTGATTCCCCTCCCCTCCCCAGGCTCCACCCACCAAATCTCCAGGTATTTCCCGACCGAGAAGTGGCAACCATACTCCAAAGTTGCCATTTTCTCCACGGGAACTGATTTCTGTTATTGGAAGACAGGTTGTAATTCCAGGAGATCTCTAGGCCCCACCTGGTAGGACACAAGAGCCTTAAGAACATGAGAAGAGTCCTGCTGGATCAGACCAGTAGTTCATCTAGTAGTCCAACATCCTGTCTCGCTCAGTGGCCAACCAGTTCCTCTCGAGGACCAACAAAAGGGCACAGAGGCCGAGGCCTTCCCCTGATACTGAACACCAGTTTGGTGTAGTGGTTAAGTGTGCGGACTCTTATCTGGGAGAACCGGGTTTGATTCCCCACTCCTCCACTTGCACCTGCTGGGATGGCCTTGGGTCAGCCATAGCTTTGACAGAGGTTGTCCTTGAAAGGGCAGCTGCTGTGAGAGCCCTCTCAGCCCCAAGCACCTCACAGGGTGTCTGTTGTGGGGGAGGAAGGGAAAGGAGATTGTGAGCCGCTCTGAGACTCTTCGGAGTGGAGGGCGGGATATAAATCCAATATCTTCTTCTTCTTCCTGGCTCTGAGATTCAGAGGCTGAGTGCCTCTGAATGTGGAGGTTCCCCTCAGTCACCATGACTGGTGGCCACTGATTGACATTCTCCATGAATCTAGCTAATCCCCTGTTCTTTTCTTTTTAATTCTGTTTGTATTTTGTAGTACTGTGTGTGTGTGTGTTTGAGTGTGTGTCTGCACCTGGGAGTCATGGTGACATCTAGTGACTGACTCCTACCGGTGGCCTGGAGGCAGGGCTTTTTTTGAGCAGGAACACACAGGATCACAGTACCGGCTGACTTGATGTCAGGGGGTGTGGCCTAATATGGAAATGAGTTCCTGCTGGGCTTTTTCTACAATTCAGGATATTCAGGGAGGTAGCTGAATAAAGCCTGCCCTTGCCTTCGGACTGCTGGTATTTCAAGGAGGTCTCCCATCCAAGTACTCGCCAGAGTCAACCCTGCTTAGCTTCCGAGATCTGATGAGATCGGGCTTGCCTGGGTTATCCAGGTCAGGGCTAATCCCCTTTTTCTGTGGCCATCACTACAACTAGGGCTCTTTTTGAGCAGGAATGCACAGGAACACTGTTCCGGCTGGCTTAGTGTCAGGGAATGTGGCCTAATATGCAAATGAGTTCCTGCTGGGCTTTTTCTACAAAAAAAGCCCTGTGCAAAACAATGGTGATGTCAGGAGGGGTGGCCTAATATACAAATGAGTCAGGGAGTGTGGTCTAATATGCAAATGAGTTCCTGTTGGGCTTTTGTTGTAGAAAAAAACAATGGTGATGTCAGGAGGGGTGGCCTAATATACAAATGAGTTCCTGCTGGGCAGGACTGGATCTAGGGAGGGGCAGAGGGGGCACTTGCCCTGGGCGCCACCGGAGTGGAGATTGGGTATGGAGTCCATTCTATGCTATGGGCCCATAAGTTAGAATGGGCACACAAAGAAGAAGAAGAAGAAGAATTGCAGATTTATACCCCGCCCTTCTCTTTGAATCAGAGACTCAGAGTGGCTCACAATCTCCTATATCTTCTCCCCCCACAACAGACACCCTGTGAGGTGGGTGGGGCTGAGAGGGCTCTCACGGCAGCTGCCCTTCCAAGGACAGCCTCTGTGATCGCTATGGCTGACCCAAGGCCATTCCAGCAGGTGCGAGGAATCAAACCTGGTTCTCCCAGATAAGAGTCCACACACTTAACCACGACACCAAACTGGCTCTCCTTTTTCATTTTTTAATTCCCTCTCCCCCCCCCCCCCCAAACATGTAGATCTGGTCCTGCTGCTGAGTTTTTTCTACAAAAAAGCCCTGATTCCTGATCTTGCCTGCTAATAGAGAATTCCATGCAGGTTCAGGGGCATTTCTGTGGCGGCCTTTTTGCGTTGCTCTCATGGGGCTGAACTTTCTGAGCTTGCCATTCTGAAAGAAGGATCCCAGAGCTGAATTCCAGGCTGCCTTAGGCTGAGGCCGCCTTCCTCAGGCAGAAGGTTTTGGTTTACAGGGCCAGGGCTGTTCATCATCCGTTTCTCTCATAGGCATTAAAATTTAAAAGACGCACTCTGTATTTTAAAGCGTGATTTCCATTTTGACCTACCACAATGTTACAAAGCACATTAATCTGTTTTTCTGACTCGTGATCTTCCAAAGCCACGGAAGCTCGTTGGATGACCTTCGGCTATGCTTATCATTTTTGGGGGAAGGGGGAGCACAATGGGCAAGCTTCTGCCCCCAAGCTCTAGGCTGCTCTGGGCCTCTTCACTCCCATGGGGACAAGGGTGGGAGTCAGCAATGACATCACGAAAGGATGACGTCACTTCTGCTTGTACTTGGAAGTGACATCACAACACTCGAAGAAATTGTCTGACTCTGTGGTACCATAGACATCCACAAAAGACAGTTCAAAAACAGCCTTTCCAATCGCAAAGGAGTAACAATATCCCAGTATTTAGTCCATAGAACTAAAGGAAGTCCTTTGTTTTTGAACTGTCTTCTGTGAATGTCTTTTTGCTCTTGTTTATTTGAAGTTCTCTATGCAAGCTTTGTCAGAACACCACTGGCCTCTACATTACACTGTCTTCTTGTTTAAAATTTATGATGTCTCTTAATGGTTTTTTATGTACACCCCTGGAGAAAACGGCTGCTTGGGAGGGTGGACTCTATGGCATTGTTCCAAACCCTTCTCAAACCCCACCCTCTTCCAGAATCATCTCTGAAGTCTCCAGGTATTTTCCAACACAGACCTGGCAGCCTTACTTCTGGGGGAATCTGATCTTTTGGTGGTACTGTCCCCTCCCCCGCATGGTGGATTTGATGCCTACTTTATTAAATCATCCAGTGGTTTTAAAATATTGGAAGTCTGGTTTGGAATGCATTATAGACACCGCGTTTCATGTCTTACAAAGATATTTAAAGGATCCTGTTTTGACTGCAGCCTGGGAAATGTTTTCTCCCCTGTTGATTGCCGCTAGGATGGTAATATAGAGGAGATTATCATTCTGTCTTTACCGCCACAGGGGGAGCTGTTTGAATTTTTCTGCCTCTGCTTAGCTCTTGGCGAGCATTCAAAGAAGTTTAAAATATTGCTTAAAATATTGTTTTCAATATACATTAGTTAAAGCTCTCACGGAGTGTTCTCCTATATACCAATCCCCAGGTGGGGGCAGGGATCCCCTGGCTTGGAGGCCCCCCCCCCTTTAGAAAGCGTGGGGGGAGGGAAATGTCTGCTGGCCACTCTGTTATTCCCTATGGAGATTGATTCCCATAGAGTATAATGGAGAATTGATCTGTGGGTATCTGGGCTCTGAGGGGGCTGTGTTTTGAAGTAGAGGCACTGAATCTGCAGCATAGCATCCAAAGCCTCTCCTCAAAAGCCTCTCCTTAGGGGAGGGACGGTGGCTCAGTGGCAGAGCATCTGCTTGGTAAGCAGAAGGCCCCAGGTTCAATCCCCGGCATCTCCAACTAAAAAGGGTCCAGGCAAATAGGTGTGAAAAACCTCAGCTTGAGACTCCGGAGAGCCGCTGCCAGTCTGAGTCAGTAGACAATAATGACTTTGATGGACCAAGGGTCTGATTCAGTAGAAGGCAGCTTCATATGTTCAAAACACCCTCCACATTACAAAAGGATTGGACTAGGAGGTCAAGTTCTATGAGCCCCCAAAGAAGGTGCCCCTATCCTTCATTATTTCCAATGGAGGGAAGGCATTGAAAAGGTGTGCGGTCCCTTTCAATGCGATGGCCAGAACTCCCTTTGGAGTTCAGTTGTGCTTGTCACACCCTTGTTCCTGGCTCCACCCCCAATGTCTCCTAGCTCCACCCCCAAAGTCCCCAGATATTTCTTGAACTGGACTTGGCAACCCTAGTTCTCTACCAGCCTGTCATATTGGCACATCCATGTTGGGTGTTGTGTGCACATGCTCCTTATTCTATTCCTCCCCCCGCCCCCCCCCCCCCCGGAATTGTATTCCCCACATCGCCCTGAAAAGTGCTTGGGAATTCAGCGCCTTCTTTCCACACACAAACACACTAAGGAGCACGTGGGTAGGGACAACAACCACTTTAAAATATTTGCAAGCATTACAGGGGAGAAATGTCCCAAAGAGAGGGGAAGATACACAGAAACAAAGAACCGCATGTCAGGCAGTTTGTTTGTGCAGTTTCCCACAAAGGGGAGAGTGGGTTGGGTCTGGACTCAATTTCCCAGCTGCAGAAAGTGCAGGTCTTTTTTTTTTTTTAGCAGAAATGCACAGAAACTGGCTGCATTGCCATGGGGTGTGGCCTGATATGCAAATGAATTCCAGTTTGCAAATGAGAGCCAGTTTGGTGTAGTGGTTAAGTGTGCGGACTCTTATCTGGGAGAACCGGGTTTGATTCCCCACTCCTCCACTTGCAGCTGCTGGAATGGCCTTGGGTCAGCCAAAGCTCTCGTAGGAGTTGTCATTGAACTCCAAAGGGAGTTCTGGCCATCACATTTAAAGGGACCGTGCTCCTTTTAAATGCCTTCCCTTCTTTGGAAATAATGGAAGATGGGGGCACCTTCTTATGGGGCTCATAGAATAGGACCCCGATTCCAATTTTTTTGAACCTTTGGGGGGGGGGTGTTGAGGAGAAATGTGGCGCCTCTTCCTCAAAAAAGGCCCCCTTCCCTGAGAACCAGATACCTATTCTCCATTATTCTCCATGGGGACCAGCCTTCATAGGGTATAATGGAGTGTCCAGTGGACATTCAACATCCCCCCCACACACACTTTCTGATACTCGTGAAGATGGCGGAGGGCCTCCAAACCAGGGTATCCCCCGTCCCCAAGTGAGGACTGGCAACCCTACTTCCAAAGCAGCCAGTTTCTTCAGGGGGACTGATCCTTGCCCACCTACTTCCAGGGGAATGCTACTCATTTCAGAATGCAGAGGAGCACTGATGAGCTGGGCCTGGTCCGTATGACCAGGGCTTGGGGCTTTTGCCGCCCCCAGCAAGGCCTCGCCTTCTGCCCTCCAATGGCCCCATTTGCATGGCGGGCTCTTCTTGTGCAAACGCCCAGCCGTGCTCCACCTCCCCACAGTGCAGGGAAGCCAAGCGGCCGGCTGGCTTGCGGGGAGGGGGAGCCCCGTAGGCCATGCAGCGCCCTAGGCAGCTCCCTATGTTGCCTACTCCCATGCACCAGCCCTGCTTCTGACGAAGTGGATAATTTCCGCAGAGCAGTCCAACGAGGGTTGAGAGAGGAGTCCTACAGACCCTAAATCAGGCCTAAAGTCTCTTCCTGCCTGCTTGATCCTCCATGTCAGGAGACTAAAAGCAAATCAACTCTAAGCCGCAAAAAGGGCTGCCGGTACCCCAGTGTGACCCAAAATGACACCATTGCATTCCTTGATTTTTCCTTGCCAAAAGAGGGTAGCAATTGCTGCATTATATCTTTGTCCCCTGAGCCGCAGAGTGCCTTCCACTCAAGAGCGGTTCAGTGCTTTGCTTTTTTTTTTTTAAACAACGCTAAGCGTTCACACTTCTTTTCCAGAAAAGACAGTTTTAAAGCCATTTGAGGATGCTCTGTGGGGCTACCTCGGCAGATGTCTCAGAGCCGACAGCTTCCCCATCAAGTGTTACAATTCAGGGTGTGAATGCTTAAAGCTTCCTTAACGGGCCCCCTAGGGGGCAGAGCAGGGAGGGGCCCGCCAACCTATTCTTCAGGTTGTTTTCAGGGAGTTAATGTTTCCTATTTGTTTTCTTCACGATTACCCTTGCCTTGTGTTCTTTGCTCTCTCCCATTCCAAAAGGGAAATACATTTTCACCTGTAACTTCACACCACCGCCCAGTCAGGAGGAAATTCTCACAGACTGCCCTCCCCCCTCACCAGAGGGATACTCCTGTGCCAAATTTCAGGCAGAAAGAAGAAAGGAGCCCCATCGGAGAGGCAATTATGTGTCTGGCTGGCACAGTGGGACCAGGGAGGTGTGAATTGGTGTGAGTTTCCCTGGCTTTTTCTGGATCCTCTAGTGAGGAGGGTGAAGGGGAAGTCTTCTCAAACCAAAGCAAAACATCCCAGGCACATGGTGCTAAAATTTACACCCACACCCACCCACACACATATACACACATCTTAACTCACTGTGCTGAATTGCTTTTGATATTTTTCTTCCTTCTTAGCTGATTTCTAGTAACAGAGCATGCTGAGAACGTTTCAAAGATTGGAGTAAAGAAAAGGACAGGTTTTAGTGCCCCTCACACATCCTATTTCTGTTTTCAAACAAACACCTTCCTCTACCACGAAAACAGATTATATATCTTTTTCCTTTCAGGGGCTGTGGCATGATTATGGAGGAAGGCAATGAAGCTTTCACACAAAATTGAAAATGAGAGAGTTTAGTTCTGGGAATCAATGGTTCTGTCTCACATGTGTAGATGTGATTCTTCACTAATCTCACAGAAATGCCAGCTTTGATTATTCTGTTTGATGGCAACATGTGCTAACTTTCTTGGTTGGATGCCATCCCTGTCAGACACATACTAGTTTGTGTGTCAGACACATACTAGTTAGTTTATTCATTTGTTCTTTTATTGTATTTGTATTTTATATTTATGCCCCACTTTTCTCTTCAGTCAGGACTGTCACTGTTTCTGCTACTTTGCATGGAAATGAAATCAGAAGGCACCAGAATAATAGTCAAATCATAACCAAATGGCAGAAATTGTTGCAGTCAGGTCAATTACTATGGCTGTTCAAGAATGTATGTATGATTGTAGAATAAAATTTTCCGGCTATGGGCCTGGATAGGGTTATCAACTCAGGGTGATTCCTGGAGGTGAAGCCTAGGGAGAACAAGGTTCTGGAAGGGGAGGGATCTCAAAAGGGTATAATGCCAGAGACTCCGCCCTCCAAAGCAGCCATTTTCTCCAAGGAAACGGATTGATTTCTGTAGTTTGGAGATCAATTCTAAGTGTGCAACCTTACCCTGATCTCCATGAGCACTCTTGGGCCACTCCTGTGACTGTATAAGTGCTTCTCTCACAGAAGAATGTTGATCCATCCCCTTGAGTCAAACCAGCCATCTCCCACTCAGAAAAGTCCCCCCAGGTTTGCCAGGTGAGGCAGTCGTCTCACTTTACCTCATGGAAGGCCACTTCTCTCACTTTAAGCATGAGAGAGCCATCAGTGCGATATATTTGATTTGAAATATTTTTGCCCTTTCTTTCCTCCGCTCAAGGCAACTTGGATAATGAGCGCTTTGAAATATCTTGGAGCGCTCATGAGAGAGGGGAGGAAGATGGAGACCCCCTTCAAGTACCCAGACGAGGCCTGCCGCAGACGCGCCTTTTGTACATGCAGGAGGGAGAAGAATTCCTGTTTCAAGGTCAATTTTATTGCCTGTGATATTTCTCAGAGGTTGGCTGGTTACAGAAAGGAGGCCAAGCAGGTCTGTTGTAACAATTTTCTCCTTGCGCTGGCGGCCTTGCTCTCGGAGTCTCTCTGCTGCGCCCCCAGAAGCCCCAGGCCTTACACCCCACCATCTGCCTCTTCACCCCTCTCCACCCGCCCTTAAACGCCGCCCGCCACCCCCCCATAACCTCCCTATGATTAGTGCCGCATTTGCATACCATTTGCATAATTAGCACCGTGGCGATTACAAAGGAGATTACAGGGCAATTTCCAAAGGAAAATAAAAATTTAGTTCCAATAATGGGCACAGCAGCTGGAGGATTTAATTGGAAGGGAGAAGTAAGGTCTAGTGGTTAAGGAGTGTACGGAGGGAGGGGACAGGGGTGGGGCGGAGTTCAGGAGTCCTGGGTTTCCAGGGGTCGTTTTGTAGAAAAATAGGTGGTGAGGCTCATTAGCATATCTCATTAGCATATGCCACCACCCCACCAGCCAAAAGCAACCTAATGCAGGAAAGGAGAGCCCCAGGCGAGTGAGGCCTGCTTGGGCTGGCTAGAGATCCAGCCAGCCCAAGCAGGCCTTGCTTGCTTGGGGCTCTCCTGAGCTGCCCCTCCCCCAGTCAAAAGGCCAGCAAGCCACCCACCGCCCAAAATCACATAAGAAATGGAGAAGGGGTGTCGTGGGCTTCTCCAGGGGTTAATGAGGGCTGCTGGGGGTGTGGCAGAGCCCCTGGTGGCTGCCTGGCTGCCTGCTCTCCTAATCCAGGGATTGTTATGCTGCTGCACCTACTATTCAATGGACAAGGTAGGTGGGGAGGAAGAGGAGGAACCCTCAGAAAGGTTCAGGAGCTGCGCTCCTGTGAGCTCCCGCTGAATCTGAGGTCTGTGAGTTCCCATCTTGGCTCTTGGGAGGAGAGTGAAACCTATTGGCAAGAGCTGAAGGTGTTCCTCGGTCTATCGATCTACGGAAGAGCCCCCCCTCCCTATTAAGAGCCTTTGTTCCTTCCAATCCGCACTCAAAGTACACTCTATTTGCTCGGCACTGATCATTTTAATGGGGCTTTTGACAGATTGATTTAGGAATCGTAGACTCACAAGGATAAAACAGGACTGTAAACCGCCACGGCAACTTTGTGTCCCAGAGCAAGGTTTGCTATATATATATCAGGCCTTCTCTTCTCTGCAGGGTAGCCCGTGAATCAGCTGGCATTTTACGGATGGACAAGCAAAGCCGTGATTCTGTCAGATAGCCGCTATTGGAGTCTGTGAAGCCAGGCAACGCCAGATTGGTCAATCCTGTGAACCGCTAGATCAGGGTCCTCAAATGTGGTGCCCATGCATGCCATGGTGCCCACCAACAAGTGTCCTGGTGATTGCCCAGTCTTCTTAGAAAGTGGGCAAGCCACGTGAGGCTTTTGCCAAGAGCTGGCACCTACATTTTGGCCACTTACCGTTTTCGCACACAGCTTACCTCGCAGTCACAATTCTGTTCCCTCCGCAGCGTCCGGTCGGATTTCCCACCATCTGCACCGGAGTTACAGGAAGTGCCGCAGTTTCTGCGTAGCAAACGTAAACTGGGTTTTAGCGGTTTACGTTTGCTACGCAAAAGCCGCGGCACTTCCTGTAACTCCGGTGCACATGGTGTGAAATTCGTCCGAATGCTGCGGAGGGAACAGGATTGTGACTGCGAAGTTAGCTGTGTGCGAAAACGGTTCCTGTGTGACACAGAACGTTAGTTGGCCTGATCCAACATGGCTTCTCTTACATTCTTATGTAGTAGGGCTTTTGATGGGCTGTGCAGATTTTTAATGAGAGCCAGTTTGGTATAGTGATTAGGAGAGTGATTGGGAGAACCGGATTTGATTCCTCACTCCTCCACGTGCAGCTGCTGGGTGACCTTGGGTCAATCACAGTTCTCTCAGAGCTGTTTCTTCCAAGAGCAGTTTTCAAAAGAGCTCTCTCAGCCCCACCTACCTCACAGGGTGTTTGGTGTGGAGAGAGGAAGGGAAGGAGACTGTAAGCCGCTCTGAGACTCCAAGAGAAGGCGGAGATATAAATCCATCATTTCTTCTTCTTCTCCTTCTCCTCCTTCTCCTTCCTCTCCTTCTTCCCGACTCATGCATTTCCTTCAATGCCTGCCCTTACACCTTTCGAGGATCCAACTCCCACAAAGAATTTCTGAGAAGAAGTCCTGCCCCCTTGAATTTGATGGGGCTCCCTTCTTGGTAAATGAGCTTCAGATGGCACTTTTAAATGTGTGTCTCCTTGGAGGGTGGGAGAGGCAGGGGGGAAAGTGAGGAATGGTGTAGGAGCTGCCACAATACATGGTTGCTTCCACATAGGAATTTAGTAGGGTTGCCAGGTCCAACTCAAGAAATATCTGGGGTCTTCAGGGTGGAGCCAGGAGACATTGGGAGTGGAGCCAGGAGGAAAGGTGTGACAAACACCATGGAACTCTGAAGGGAGTTCTGGCCATCACATTTAAATGGACCACACATCTTCTAAATGTCTTCCCTCCATTTGGAAATAATGGAGAGGGGTGCCTTGTTTTGGGGCTCATAGAATCGGACTCCCTGCTCCAATCTTTTTTAAACTTGGGGGTTGTTTTGAGGAGAGGCACTGGATGCTATGCTGAAAATTTGTGCCTCTACCTCAAAAAACAGTCCCCCAGAGCCTCAGAAACCCAGGGATCAATATTCCATCATACCCTATGGGAATTGGTCTCCATAGGGAATAATGGAGTGCCCAGCAGACATTTCCCTCCCCCCCAGCTTTCTGATGACCCTGAAGTGGAAGGAGGGCCTCCAAACTGGGGGATCCCCTGCTCCCACCTGGAGATTGGCAACTCTAGTATTTAGGCTTCTAGTGGTAAAGCTGCAGTACTGCAGCTGGAACCCTCTGCTCATGACCTGAGTTAGATCCTGGTGGAAGCTGGATTTAGGTAGCTGGCTCCATGTTGACTCAGCCTTCCATCCTTCCAAGGTCGGTAAAATGAGTCCCCAGCTTGCTGGGGGGAAAGTGTAGATGACTGGGGAAGGCAATGGCAAACCACCCCATAAAAAGTCTGCCGTGAAAATGTTGTGAAAGCAATGTCACCCCAGAGTCGGAAATGACTGGTGCTTGCACAGGGGACTACCTTTTTTTAGCCTCCTGGTGGGGCTTGGCGATCTGGCAATTCAACTGATCTCCAGACTACAGAGATCAATTCCTCAGAAGAAAACCACTGCTTCGGAGAGAGGACTCTAAGGCATTATGCCCCACTGAGGTCCCTCCCCAGGTTCCACCCCCAAATTTTCAGGACTTTCCCTACCTGGAGCTGGCATCCCAATGAGGATTATTCCCACCCCCCATCAATGGGACACAATATGCCACACCATGTTGTGGCTTTGTTTCAACTTCAAGAGGAGTTATCAAGACAGCTGTGGGCACAGCTTCCAGGAAGGGGCGGAGCTAAGCTTCACCTTCAAGATGGTGGCACTAAGCTCCGCCTCTGGGGTGGAATTGGAGGGGGGGTGGAGGCGGGCCCGGGCCGTGGTGAGCCGTGAGTCTGGGTCCTAGAAGGGCCCGGATTCGCGGCTCGCCATGCTCCTGGCCTGCCTCGCCCTCCCCTGCGCGGCTGGTGCCTCTTGGCTGCTCCTCCAAGATGGACTCAGCCTGGGCCCATCTCGGAGGAGCAGCTGTGGTGGGCGGGGAGGGGGTGGCAGTGGCGCGGCAGCCTCGCCTGCTCCAGGATGGGGCGCCTCGCCATGCTCCCCGGTGCCTTTCCCCCCTCCCCCCACTTCCGTTTTTTTGGGGAGCGGGGGAAGAGGGTGGAAATCCTGGGGTCCCCCGCCGGGGCGGGAGGGTTGGGAAGCCTAGTTCACAGCTGAGCTGCAGTGGAAAGAGGGCTTGTCCCTCTTATCAGTGCTGGCTCAGTAATGGGCCAAAGGGTCAGGAGGTGGGGATGGTCAGGGACAGCAGTGAGCACTGTGAGAATGGGATGTATGGATGCCGTCCCTCATACCTCCACCCTACTTGCTGTTGTTTCCACAGGAAGGAGACGTTCTCCTCCCCCTGTGTGGAAACAAGTTTCTGGTACGTACCTTGCTCAATTGGGAGAGCAAGTGGGCAGATGTCAACACTTGGGTGTTCTTCAGAATAACAATCCCCACCCCCTCCAAGAGGTGCCCTGGAGGTGCTCCCGCCTTGTGGGCTTTTTCGACACAGACTATGCCTGGCAACTGTGGGCATCTTCTCCTTCAGTCCCCCCACTTACCGCCAACCCATCAGCCGGCCTCCCTTTATTTTTCAACCTTCGACACCAATTTCACAGCAAGCTGATTCCATCATTCTGGGCCATTCAGCGCTTGTTAATCATCCCTCCCCCCTCCCCCCAGGCCACTGTTTCCAGACATAGGCCAGGCCATAGGGTAGGGGTTGCCAGGAAGAAAACCTGAGGCCTGCTGGCTTATCTTTGAAATCTGCATTTCCCCCCACTCCTTGCATCTCATTCTCTGTCTCTGGCAATGACAATCCACCAAGCTATCAATTAGTTAGAAGAGATAAAGGGAAAGCGAGAGCACTAGATTAGACATGATTAGATTAGAATAGCTTCATTAAGAGACTCAGGACTAGATAGATAGATAGATAGATAGATAGATAGATAGATAGATAGATAGATAGATAGATAGATAGATAGATAGATAGATAATTTCCATTTATCTATCTATCTGTCTATCTATCTATCTATCTATCTATCTATCTATCTATCTATCTATCTATCTATCTATCTATCTATCTATCTATCTATCTATCTATCTATCTATCTATCTATCTATCTATCTATCTATCTATCTATTCCATTTCATTTATACCCTAGTTTTCTCAATGGAGATTCAGAGTAGCAATTCAATACAGAATTTCACGTTGTTCATTTGTACCTTAGCAAGAGCGGCCTTCAGCACAGCATCTGGCTGGGTAGCTGTTGTTGACTCACACTTGCCATTTGATGTCTTGCCTGGAATATGTATGCCCTGGGCTTGCCGTGGGCAGATCTAGGGTGGCCAGCTGTGCCTCAGCAGATGCTGGGAGGTTCTGAGGATGGTGCCCGAGGACAGTGGAGTTTGAGGAGGACATTGTTGTCATTTCTGGGTGACACTCTAGGAATTTCTCCTGACCTCTGTGTTAAAGGCTATAGAGACATGGGGAAATTCCTACAGTGTCATGGAGGGGGGGCGGTTTCTGCCATTTTCCCCTCTCAATTTTCCAAGGGCAGGAGACTGGGGGCAAGGATGGGGGGTTTTCCCACTGCGTGCCGGCAAATGGTAAGCCTAGGTGGGTTGCATCTCATTTAAACTTCATGACTTGGGCACACACGTGTCCCTTCTGCGCCTGCGCAGTGGTAGCATTTGATTGGCTCCATCATGTTGGCCCATGCTTGGCATATACTTGATCCAACTGCCGTTCCCAGGCGGCAATGCAAAGATCACTCAGTACGCATTTCAGTCCTTTTCGGTTAACACGAATCATGGAGATTAATGGGACAGACTGCCTTCCACTGACTTGTCTAGTTTGAGCCTTACAGATGAACACACCTTGCAGCAGGGTAGGCGCTTTCGTGAGTCACTGCTCACTCCTTCAGCTCCTGCCCTGCCACAAATCTTGTTAGTTTTTAAGGTGCTCCTGGACAATGTTCCCTTTAAGCTGACGGGTTTTGTGAACAAAACTCTATTTTGTGAGCTACTGGCATTAAAGATGTGAGCCACTGCAGAAATTAGTGTGCTCTGGGGCCATTTTTCCTGAGCTAAGACAAAAATGTATGAGCTGGGGGCTAAAAATTTGTGAGCTAGCTCATGCTAACTCAGCTTAGAGGGAACACTGTTTGTGGACCAGGGTTGCCAAGTCCCTCCGCCACTGTGGTGGGGGACCGCTGTCTCACACGCACAAAGCACGCTCAGCATGCTGACGTCACCCAGAAGTGATGTCATCGGCCCGGGGATGTCGTGCCAGCAAGACCGGTGCTAGGCTTTCTGGCACCCTAGGTGAATCACCCACTAGCGCCCCCCCCCCCCCATTATTAAAAATATAGGGAAAATGAAGAGCTCCAAACTTGAAACTTTTCACATTTTTAATTTACTGATTTTTCATTTAAAGTTTTTCAAAAAATGTGATGAATTAGAAAAAAATTGTGAGAAGAAGTGCTTGCCGGCTATGCCAGGATGGAGGGTGGTGGGATAGGATGAGATGGGAGGCCAAGTCACGCATCGGGGAGAGGGGGGTGGCTTGGCTTTGTTGAGGGCAGCCTGGTAGTGGGAGAGGACAAGGTGACAGTGGTCAGGAGCCAGAGTCATGCGTCGGGGAGGGGAGGGGAGGGGAGGGGGTGCCTAGCGGTGCCCCCTAGGCCAGGTGACACCCTAGGTGACTGCCTACTTTGCCTATTCCCATGCACTGGCCCTGTGTGCCAGGGATGTTTTAGGATTCGTGGTAAAACTCCTAGCTCATCCCCGGCGTGACATCCTTGGTGCGATGACATCAGTTCCAGGTGACGTCATTGCGCTAGTGATGGCTCGTGGTGATGGGGCTTTTGGGGGCGGGGATCCCCCAGCGGCCTGCTCCCTGATGGAGGGTTGGGGCCCTCCAGATCGGTGGATCCCCCACCCCTGGTGGGAGCTTGGCAGCCCTATCCTGGACTCTTGCCCTTTTCTGCTGCTGCAGACAGACTGACGCGGCGACCGTTCTTGACTGTCTTGTTCCTGGGGACCAGCTCCTTGCTGTCTTTGGAGCGGCAGCCTCCAGAATGGTGAAACGCTAATGATGAGTATCCCCAGGGCTTTTTTGTTGGCAAGAACTCCTTTGGATGTACCCGTGGTGTAGCCAATCCTCCTGGAGCTTGCAGTAGGCCCTGTAAGAAGAGCCGTTGGAGGACTGGCTACATCAGGGGGTGTGGCCTAATATGCAAAAAGGTCCCTGCTACAAAAAGGTCCCTGACTGATGAGTATGCCTCAGCATATGTGCAGAAAGCACCGTTACCTCTCTCGGCTCTAAACTGTAGCACAGCCACACCTGTTTGGAATTAGGGGGCTTCCGGATCCAAGCTGTTAGGAAGATTTCAAACGACAGCTCAAATCTGAGATGGGCGCCCCAGGGCTTAGCTCTGGAAACCGTTTTTAGAATCTGTCGAGTCTGAGAAGGAATGTGGCAGGATCCAGGGGTGGGGCCCCCAACCATTTTGAACCTGTGGGCGCCTTTGGAATTCTGACCCAGGGCAGTGGGCGCAACCATAAAATGGCTGTCCCAGGAGACGAAGCCATTCGCAACGTATTAGGGAGTGGGGTCAGAGGTCTTTTTGTAGCAGGAGCTTTTTGTGCATATTAGGCCACACACCCCGGATGTAGCCAATCCTCCAAGAGCTTAGAGGGCTTAGAGTACAGGGACTACTGTAAACTCCAGGAGGACTGGCTACATCAGGGGGTGTGGCCTAATATGCAAAGGAGTTCCTGCTAGAAAAAGAGTCCGGAGTGGGGTCACGCTTATTAGGGAGTGGGGTCAAGTTACTCTAACGGTAACGTTTGAACATGTCTGGTAGAAGTCCTGATTAACAGGAAGCCTTTTAAAACAAAGATAGTATTTAAAAATATCTTCTTTCCTACGTGGAGCTGACCTTCAGCCATGCAATGAAGGCCCTCATGCACGGGTGGCTGGCAACCGCTGAAGAAGAAGAGAATGGATTTACACCCCACACTTCACTCAGAGTCTCAAAGTGACTTACAATCTCCTTCCCTTCCCCTCCCCTCCCCACAGCAGACATCCTGTGAGGGAGGTGGGGCTGAGAGAGCTCGTTTGAGAACATCTCTTGAGAGAACAGCTCTGAGAGAACTGTGGGCTTTTTTAAATAGCAGGCGCTCCTTTGAATATTTGGCCACACACCCCTGATGTAGCCAATCCTCCAAGAGCTTACAGGGCTCTTAATACAGGGCCTGCTGTAAGCTCTTGGGGGATTGGCTACATCATGTAGGTGTGGCCTAATATGCAAAGGCAAAAGCCCTGACTGTGACTAACCCAGCAGCTGCATGTGGAGGAGCGAGGAATCAAACCCGGTTCTTCAGATTAGAGTCTGCCGCTCTTAACCACTGCACCAAACTGGCTCTGAGCATCAATGGGCCCCTCTGGAATCCATGGGCCCAGCTGCCCCACCTGATGGTATTCTGACGCTGGCCCTGCTCTTAAACCTTCATTGGCTGAGTTGATTGTATAGGGTTGCCAATCCCCAGGTGGGGGCAGGGGATCCCCCAGTTTGGAGGCCCTCCTCCTGCTTCAGGGTCATCAGAAAGTGGGGGGGGGGGGGAATGTCTGCTGGGAACTTTATTATTTCCTATGGAGACTTATTCCCATAGGAAATAATGGAGAATTGATCCACGGGTATCTGGGGCTCTGGGGCAGGGCCGGATCTAGGGGGAGGCAGAGGGGGGTGCTTGCTCCGGGCTCCACTGGAGGGGGAGGTTCCAAATTGGATATGGAGTCCATTCTATTCTATGAACCCATAAGGTAGAATGGACCCATAAGGGGGCGCCATTTTTAAATTTTGCCCCCCCTCAAAAAACATGTACATCCGGTCCTGCTCGTGGGGGGGGGGGCTGTAGTTAGAGGTAGAAGCACCAACTTTTCTGTATAGCATCCAGTGCCTCTCCCCAAAATACCCCCCAAGTTTCAAAAAGAATGGACCAGGGGGTCCAATTTTATGAGCCTCCAAAGAAGGTGCCCCTATTCTTTATTATTTCCTAGGGAAGGAAGGCATTTAAAAAGATGTGAGGTCCCTTTCAATGTGATGGCCAGAACTCCCTTTGGAGTTCAGTTGTGCTTGTCACACCCTTGCTCCTGGCTCCACCCCCAAAGTCTCCTGGCTCCACCCCCAAAGTCCCCAGATATTTCTTGAATGGGACTTGGCAACCCCATGTCTGTGTGAGAGGGAAAAACCACCCTCCCCTGTCAGATTCCAGCTGGCTACTCTGCCAGAGGCTGCCTGCCCCAAATCCTTTGCTACGGCTCCCCCGAGGGCAGTTCTGGGGACTCCGCAAAGGGCCGATAAATTTGCCCGATGGCTCATTTCTGATTTTGTTTGGGCGAGGGAGGAGGGCTTCCCCAGCGAGCCATCCATCAGCCCTTACCGCCTGCGTGAATAAATGATCAAATAAAAGGGAAAGGAAAGAACCGCCATTAGGACTTAGTTGCCGTCGGAGAAATCTGTTTCTCCGTCTCCCCAGGGAGCGGTATTCCCTCCGGAGCAGCTAGAAGGAAGACGAATTGGGGCACTAGAGAAGTGGGACAGGAAACCCCAGGGGGATTGGAGCCTGTGGAGGGGGTTTGTGCTGAAATGTAAAAGTGGCCATGTGCATATTCAAAAGTCTGGGCTTGGAACAGGGTTTTTTTTTTGTCAGCTCTCCAGGCGAGGCCTGGAAAGCTCCTAGAATTACAGATGACCACCAGATGACAAGAGATCCCTTGCGGGCTCTGGATCCACTGGTCCAGCTCATAAGAAGAGAAGCCATGTTGGATCAGGCCAATGGCCCATCCAGTCCAACACTTTGTGTCACACAGTGGCCAAAAAACCCAGGTGCCATCAGGAGGTCTATCAGTGGGGCCAGGACACTAGAAGCCCCCCCACTGTGCCCCCCCCCCCCAAGCACCAAGGATACAGAGCATCACTGCTCCAGACAGAGAGTTCCAACAATATGCTGTGGCTACTTTGGCCACCAAATGAGAAGGGAGCACTCACTGGAGAAGATCCTGATGCTGGGAAAGACAGAAGGCAAAAGAAGAAGGGGATGGCAAAAGAGGAGATGACGGGACAGCGTTACTGATGTAACAAACACGAATTTGAGCGGACTTCGGAGGATGGTGGAAGACAGGATGGCCTGGCATGACTTTGTCCTTGGGGTCGCAAAGAGTCGGACTCGACTGTGCAACTGAACAACAACAATAGCCACTGATGGACCTCTGCTCCATATTTTTATCCAATCCCCTCTTGAAGCTGTCTATGCTTGTAGCCGCCACGTCCTGTGGCAGTGAATTCCACGTGTTAATCACCTTTTGGGTGAAGAACTACTCACCAGGGGTCACACAGGCAGTGAGCCAAGAGTCAACACCCCTTTGGCTCTTGCGCTTTGGCTGATGCCTCTGTGCACGCCGAGGCTGAAATACCTGTAGCAAAGGAGGGAGCAGGAGCTCAGCCCGCACTGGACAGTACCACGGCTCCGTGGCAGAGCATCTGCTTGGTGTGCAGAAGGTCCCAGGTTCAATCCCTGCCGTCTCCAGTGAAGCAGGACAATGGATGTTGTGAAGCACCTCTACCTGAGACCTTAGAGCAGGGGTGGCCAAACTTCCTTAACATAAGAGTCACATAAAATAAAGGTCAGATGTTGGAGAGGCACAAGAGGAAGGAAGGAAGGAAGGAAGGAAGGAAGGAAGGAAGGAAGGAGGGAGGGAGGGAGGGAGGGAGGGAAGGAAGGAAGGAAGGAAGGAAGGAAGGAAGGAAGGAAGGAAGGAAGGAAGGAAGGAAGGAAGGAAGGAAGGGAGGGAGGGAGGGAGGAAGGAAGGAAGGAAGGAAGGAAAGAAGGAGGGAGGGAGGGAGGGAAGGAAGGAAGGAAGGAAGGAGGGAGGGAGGGGAGGGAGGGAGGGAGGGAGGAAGGAAGGAAGGAAGGAAGGAAGGAAGGAAGGAAGGAAGGAAGGAAGGAAGGAAGGAAGGAAGGAAGGAAGGAAGGAAGGAAGGAAGGAAGGAAGGAAGGAGAAGTAGAAAGAAAGCAACTTTAACTTTAAATGCATTCTTCAAGCTGCTGACTGGCTTGGCTTGGAGAAGTGATTTAAAGAGACAAATGCCTTCTCCAATCTGGCCGACGGGGCAGTGGAGGCTTTGAGAGCCTCACAATTTGTGTGAAAGAGCCACATGTGGCTCCTGAGCCACAGTTTGGCCACCCCTGCCTTACAGAGCCACTGCCAGTCTGAATAGACAATGCTAACCTTGATGGACCAATATTCTGATTCAGTATAAGGCTGCTTCACAGACACAGATCTATCACGCCACTGGAAGAGAACTTCCAGATCTCCAGCCACCACCTGGAGGCTGGCAACCCTCACCATTCCCACGAAATGAGCAGCTAACGCAGGGAAAAAGGGAACTGCAGGGTGTCCTGTCTATTCTCCCATTCCTCCCTTCCTGCCCTTCCAGTCCCACCTGCTACAAAGTGCATCTGTCAGGAGTAGGGTTGCCAATCCCCAGGTGGGAGCAGGGGATCCCGCAGTTTGGAGGCCCTCCCCTTGATTCAGGGTCATCAAAAAGTGAGGAGGGGAGGGAAATGTCTGCTGGGCACTCCATTATTCCCTATGGAGACTAATTCCCATAGGGTATAATGGAAAATTGATCCACATCTTTGGGGCTCTGGGGGGCTGTTGTTTGAGGTAGAAGTACCAAATTTGCAGCACAGCATCTGATACTTCTCCTCAAAAGACCCTGCAAGTTTCAAAAAGATTGTACCAGGAGGTCCAATGCTATGAGCCCCAAACGAAGGTGCCCCTATCCTTCATTATTTCCAGCGGAGGGAAGGCATTTAAAAGGTGTGCGGTCCCTTTAAATGTGATGGCTAGAACTCCCTTTGGAGTTCAATTATGCTTGTCACAACCTTGCTCCTGGCTCCACCCCCAATGTCTCCTGGCTCCACCCCCAAAGTCCCCAGATATCTCTTGAATGGGACCTGGCAGCCTTACACCCATTCTCCAATTCCTTCTGTCCTGTCCTGGCCTGTCCAGTCACACCTGCTACAAAGTGCATCTGTCAGGAGGGGGCGCTGGTGAGCAGGAGAGATGGCAGTTTCTTTGACCCAATGGCAGATTTTAAAGGGAAGTGGGGAAATCTCAGAGTCCCAGCCTGTGTTCCCTCTAAGCTGCGTTAGTGAGAGTTAGCTCACAGGGTTTTTTAGCCTCCGGCTTACACATTTTTGTCTTAGCTCAGGAAGGATGGCCCCAGAGCAAACTAATTTATGCAGTCGCTCTTTAATGCCAGTCGCTCACAACTTCAATGCCACTAGCTCACAAAGTAGAATTTTTGCTCCCAAGACTCTGCAGCTTAGAGGGAACATTGGTCGCAGCCTGTCTCCTCTAAGACAAGGGCCTCCTTCACTCAAGCAGCATTTAAAAAAAAAACCTTGAGAATCAGCAAAATGGCCTGCTCTTTCCTCCCCCGCTCCTTCGGGGTTTTCTCCAGCCCTGCTTGGCTATTTGCCAAGACTTTACATTTGCAATAACCGTCTATATATTTGCCTGAGTGGGTATTGAAACATCTTGTGGGAGTGAGAAATGGAGGTTTGGTGGAGGGCGGGTGATGCATGGGGAAGGCTGCTTTTGAAAAAGATGGGCCTTCTTTTTATTTTACTTGCCTGTTGTCTCAGGTCCTTTTGTAGCAGCCGGTTTTCGAGAACCACGGGAATAAATTCTCCGGGGTCCTTGCGACGGTGGAAAGTGCCGTGCAAGTCCCAGCTGACTTATGACAACCTCAGAAGGTTTTTAAGGCAAGAGACAAACAGAGGTGGTTTGCTCTTGCAACCCTGGAACTGCTCTGTGGTAGGGTTGCCACGTTGGTGTTGGAAAACAGCTGGAGATTTTGGTGGGGCCTCAGCAGAGTACAATGCCATAGAACAGGGGTGTCAAACATGCATTCTGGGGGCTGAATCAGATCCCCGGAGGGCTCCTATCAGTCCCCTGAGCAGCTGGCTGTCATCTGCTTCCTTCTGCCTCTCTCTTGCTTCCTTCTGCATCACAGCTTGCTTTGCAAGGCTTGCTCATTCACACAGGAGCTACAGAGCAAAACCTCCATTTTCTCTATGGGCGAGGCTCCTCCCTTGGGGAGGAAGGGTTTGCTAGGCTCTCTCAGTCACACAGCAGAACTACTGAACCAAGCCTCTCTTCCTTCTATTAGCTGAGGCTTCTCTCCATCCTGGTCCCCTGGGGAAGGAAGGAAAGAGCCAGAGCTTCCTTTGCCCAGTTCCCTGGATCCCATGGGAGAAAAACAAAGAAAGCACCTTTAAGACCAACTAGTGCTAATGTTTTAAGCGTGTTTTATTCTTTAATTGTGGTTTGTCTATGTCCTTATATCTCTGCTAACTAATCTTAAATAGGTACACATGGCCTGGCCTGATAAGCTCTCATTTATGTCAGATCTGGCTCTCAGAACAAATGAGTTCGACACCCCTGCCATAGAGTCCACCCTTCAAAGCAGCCCTTTTCTCCAGGGGATACAAGAAACAAACACTCTGATGTACTGGCTAATTCAAAGAACACAGAATTGTAATAAGAGGCTGATAATCCTGAAGGAAATGGGAAGGAATATTTCTGAGTCCCGAGGAAGTTTTTTTTGCTAAAATGAGCCAATATGAGTCCCGAAGAATTTTTTTTTGATGAAATGAGCCGATATGAGTCCCGAGGAAGTTTTTTTTTTTTTGATGAAATTAGTTCATATGAGTCCTGAGGAAGTTTTTTTTTTTTATGAAATGAGCCGATATGAGTCCTGAGGAAGTTTTTTTTTTTTTTAATGAAATGAGCCGATATCCGTGTGCTCATTGAATGGACCTTCCTTGTTATATTGTAATGTACAAAAAGAGTTTATGATTCTTAAAAAGGTTTCACTCAACATTGGTAGCCAGTATATCGCAGCGTTTGTTTCTTGTATTGCCTGTCATAAGAACTGGGATCCCAAGTTGTTGGCTTTTCTCCAGGGGAGCTGCTCTCTGCCAGCTGGAGATCACTTGGAAAAAGCGGGAGATCTCTCCAGGCCCCACCTGGAGACTGGCAATCCCACATGGTCTCCCATCCAAATGGGCTTCCGATATCTGACAAGATCAGGTTAGCCTGAGCCATCTAGGTTGGGACTTGCGGTCCTGGCCAGGAATGAAATTCTATCAGGAGCTCCTTTGTATATTAGGCCACACCCCCTGATGTAGCCAATCCTCCAAGAGCTTACAAAAAAGAGCCTTGTGGGCTCTTGGAGGGTTGACTACATCAGGGGGTGTGGCCTAATAGGGAAAGGAGCTCCTGCTAGGAATTCCACCCTTGGTCCTGGCACAGCGTCTCAAACCCTCAAAGAAACCTAATGGGCTGCTGGATCAGACCAGCGGTCCATCTAGTACAGCATCTTGCATCGGTCAGTAGACAGCCCGGGCCAGCAAGCAGGACATAAGAGGTAGGTCTGCGAACTCGGCTAGGAAATGCCTGGGAATTTGGTATTGGGAGAGCTGGTAGGTTAGACCAGATCCTTGGCAAAATTTTGCAGAGAGCACTAAAGGCTCAGAATGCAGCAGAGCACCTTTGTTTGCGGTATGCCCGCAAGACTTCCCAGTTACACGGAGCCACTCAGGGTTTTGGGTTTTTTTTTTAGCAGGACCTCCTTTGCATATTAGGCCACACTCCCTGATGTAGCCAATCCTCCAAGAGCTTCCAGTTGGCCCTGTACGAAGAGCCCTGTAAGCTCTTGGAGGATTGGCTACATCGGGGTGTGTGGCCTAATATGCAGAGGAGTTTCTGCTACAAAAAAAAAAAGCCCTCGTCAGCCACTTATCGGTTTAAAGAAAAATAAGAACTTGATTTAGGAAATACGTACTTGATAGTGTAGAGTAGAGAAAGGGGCAGATTCTATTCTAGCTAGTTAGGCATGGATGCAGATGCAGAGAGGCATTCTGCGTGTCTGATGCCAAAGATGAAGAGACCTGCCCTCCCTCTTTGTGTGTTTCTGAGCAGAGAGAGAGAGAGGAGAAGGAAGGAAGTTGTTTCCCCTAAAAGCAGCAATCTGCACATCAAAGGGTTTGGTGACAGAAGAGTAAACAGGAAGATGCTTCGGGTCTGCCTGTCTATCTGGAGCTCCCTGGTCCCTTGCTCTTCGGAGGCTGAGGCACAGGGACTCGAATCTGGTTCTTCCAACCTTTGAGGGCTCAGAGCCCAGAGAGGGCAGAGTTTGGGGGCAGAGCTTGGCAAAGACTTGCTGCCATAGCACCCACCCTCCCAAGTGGCCATTTTCTCCAGGGAAACTGTTCTCGGAAGTCCAGTTGCAATTCAGGAAGCTCTCGAGCCTCAGCTGGAAATTGGCAACTTGCCACAGAGGCAGGGCAGGCCCTGCTACTAGGCGAATTAGGCATTTGCCTAGGGCGCCAGCCTTGGGGGTGGGGTTGCCAATCCCCAAGTGGGGGCAGGGATCCCCAGGTGTGGAGGCCGGGGGATCAGGGGGATCAGAAAGCGGGGAGGGGGGAATTGCTGCAGGGCACTCTATTATTCCCTATGGAGACCAATTCCCATAGGATATAATGGATAATTGATCCGAGGGTATCTGGGGCTCAGGGGGGAGGCTGTTTTTTTAGTTAGAGGTACCAAACTTTTTAATGTGATGGCCAGAACTCCCTTTGGAGTTCAATTATGCTTGTCACAACCTTGCTCCTGGCTCCACCCCCAAAGTCCCCAGATATTTCTTGAATTGGACCTGACAACCCTACTTGAGGGGGTGCTGGATTTGATGCCCCCTACGTGACCAGGTCTTTTTTTGAGCCAGAACACAAGTGCTCCAGCTCAAAAAGAGTCCTGCAGCCACGGGCTCCTCCCTTCTCCAGCCTCTAGGCTTGGGTGCAGAGCTGCCCAGCTCACTGGCTAAGCTGGAGGGGTGGAGCTATGCTGCCACACAGCTTCCCCAGAGCCCGGCTCACTGGCTGGGCTTGGGGGAGGAGCCATGGTGCTGCTGCCTAGGTCGGCAGATCATCTAGGGCAGGGGTGTCAAACTCATTTGTTATGAGGGCCGGATCTGATATCAAGGAGACTTTGTTGGGCTGGGCCACGTGCGTCATAAAATGCAATGCCAGGAAGTAGAGATAAAAACTTCATAAAGGACACAGAGGTGCTTTCTTTTCTTTCTTTCTTTTTCAAAAAGGTGCTTTCTTTGTGTCTCTCTTGTGGGCTCCAGGGAACTGGGCAAAGAAAGCTCTGGCTCTTTCCCTCCCTCCCCAGGGACGAGAAGAGGGAGGAGCCTCAGCCAATAGAAGGAAGAGAGGCCTGGCTCGGTTAGCTCTTCTGTACAATTGAAAGAGCCTAGCAAAACAAGGTCTCTCCCCACCCCCTTCATCCCCAAGGGAGGAGCCTCAGCTAAAGGAGAAAATAGAGGCTTCGCCCTGTAGCTCCTGTGCAATTGAGCAAGCCTGGAAAAGCAAGCTGTGATGCAGAAGGAAGCAAGAGAGAGAGAAGGAAGCAGGCTTGCTTGAAGGCTTGATAGGAGCCTTTCTGGGGGCCTGATTTGGCCCTCGGGGCGCATGTTTGACATTCCTGATCTATGGCCTGCTGTTCACAGAGGCCAGGGCATTTCCCTTATTTCGCCTCTTAGCTAGTGTTGCCAATCCCCAGGTGGGGGCAGGGGATCCTCCGGTTTGGAGGCCCTCCCCCCACTTCAGGGTCATCAGAAAGCAAGGAGGGGAGATGTCTGATGAGCACTCCATTATTCCCTATGGAGATCGATTACCATAGGGTATTATGGAGAATTGATCCATGGATATCTGGGGCTCCAGAGGGGCTGGCTTTTGAGATAGAGGCACCTAAATTGCAGCATAGCATGCGGTGCCTCTCCTCAAAGCATTCCCCAATTTTCGAAAAGATTGGACCAGGGGGTCCAATTCTATGAGCCCCCAAAGAAGGTGACCCCATCCTCCATTATTTCCTGTGGAAGGAAGGCATTTAAAAGGAGTGTGATACCTTTACATGTGATGGCCAGAACTCCTTTTGGAGTTCAATCGTGCTTGTCACACCTTGCTCCTGGCTCCACCCCCAAAGTCTCCTGGTTCCACCCCAAATATTTTTTTAATCCAACTTGGCAACCCTACTCTTAGCACTGTGTTTCAGAGATTTACTGCTTCTGGACATGGAGGTTCTATTTTTTAAAAAAAGGTTTTGTGGCTACTAGCCGTGGATGGGCCTGCCATCCCAGCCTCGCGGCGGTGAATCCCGCAACCGAATTACGCACCGAGTAAAGTACTGCCTTTAGAGAAAAAAGAGAGAAATGTATGAGATGCAAAGTAATAGAGTCATTAAAAAATTCAAATACAATATATCAGCCATTTGCGTAACCATAAATACCTTGATCCGAGTAATAATTCAGGCAGCCAGTTCATTCGCAGCGTAATGGACCGTCGGGTACCTGCACGTTTCCCTAGCTTTTAGCTTTTCTGGAATACCAAAAGCCTGTTCTTTTCACGATTTCTAGCACATCTCACCCTTCGCTCAGACCATTCGCTTCACCCAGGATTTCCGATTGTCTGCATACATCATTCGGGCAGGAGTCAATATCTTGAACACTATTTCCTGATATGAATTACAGACCGTCACTTTGTCTGCAATTTATTTACTGGATGCCTAACGAAGGACTTCTTTTTGTACGTCCTGAATCTTCTGCCCGTCAGCTTCGGGGGAGTGGGTGGGGGGGCTGAGTTCTCATCTTTGGTGGGAAGGAGAAACAAGTTCTATCCGCTAGCTTGGGTCCAGCAATGGGCAACCGGAAACATAAACGGGGCTTGGCACATTGCCACATGAGCAAGACCTCTGGCAACACCAAGGACTTTCCTCTCGACGTATGATGGTGCCCAGAAATTGCTTGCCCAAGATCTTGTGGAAACACAAGAGGGGACACACACAATTAGTTACATGGACACATTAAGCTGCCTTAATACTGAATCAGATCGTAGATCTTTCAAGGTCAGGACTGTCTAGTCAAACTGGCAGCGGCTTCCAACTCTATGAATCTAAATCTAAAACCCTGGGCAAATGGGTGAGGCTTTTGAACAAGCCCGTTCACCTAGGCAGCCAGCTCACAGCAATGAGGAGAGAACTTGGGAACTGGGTGCCAGTACAGAGGGCAGTTGGGCATGACAGGATGGTCAGGCAGGGTCACAGGGGAGCAAGAAGTCTACTCTTCAGACACCTCGTGTGCCTTTGAGGGAACGTGCCACCAAGTCTCAGCTGATATATGGCAACTCTGTAGTGCAGGAGTTCCCAATGCAGTGCCCATGGGACTGGCTAAGTGCTTTTATAAAGTGGGCAGGGCCAAGTGGGGGCTTTTGCCTCACCAGGCTTCTGTTTGGTCACTGGAGATTTTGATTGGCTCTGCCAATTTTTAAAGCCATTACTTTGGCGGCAGCCGCCACCGCAGAGCAAAGATTCTCACTGTCTGACTGAAGGCAAGCTGTGGCAGCCATTTTGTGGCCGGCTCCCCCTCCTGTGGCAGCCATTTTGTGGCTGTGTTCACCGCAGTGTGTCAGGATTCCCAAGGCACCTACAAGCTCAGAAAGTCTGAAGTCTCCTGCTATAGGGTTCCGAAGTCAAGAGACAAACAGAAGAAGAGCCAACTTTTGTACCCCATTTTTCTCTATCTTTTACAAATTCTCCAAGCCACTTACGATCTTCTTTCCCTTCCTCTCCCCAAAACAGACACCTTGCACAGTTGGTGGGAGCTGCCATGGGTGGGACAAGGTCACCCATCAGGTTTTGTGGTATATTTATTGTCTATATGTAGAGGCCTCATTTTGGGCAGGAGCTCACAAAAGCAGAGCTCCGGAACCTCTAAATTTTATTGTAGCCTTTCTTTCTTACCCCCTGCCCCCAAATACTTGCTTCCGGGCTCCATTGTCCAAACACCCTGTGAGAATTTTGCTGAACTCTAAGATTTGACAAACTTTCTAATATTTTTCCTCACAAAAAAATGGGAAAATCACCAAAACGTATAAAGCAGACAGATGGAAACCTTCCTCACGCCACTGTGGCCACATAGGAGGAAGCCATTTAAAAAGTATGATGAGAGAAAGGTTAGACTAGGACAATTCTAATTCAAGAAACGTTTTAAGATGCTGAGGTGATATAATTTAGCCCACCTTCCGGTGATGTCAGGGGTGTGTGGCATATGCAAATGAGTTGTGTTAATGAGCTCCAGGACCTCTTTTTTTTATGAAATGACCCCTGTATATGTATGTATGCAATAGAACAGTGTGCTCCTCCCCTAAGATCTGTGTGATCTAGTTTGGTCCTATTGGGTGGATCTCGTTTCAGTTTCCAGTTTTGTATGTCAGCTGAAGCTGCCCATGGTCCCAGTGCTCCCCTCGTGAATGGAGGACTGATGCTTTTCAGCCAGCTTTGTTTCTGCTGAATAGACCTGAGAAATGGGTGCTGGAGTGAGCGCTCCAACCTGGGAACCCATCACCAAAGGGGGGGGGGCATTACAGGCTTTATGGTATGGTTGCCAATCCCCAGGTGGGGGCAGGGGATCCCCCAGTTTGGAGGCCCTCCCCTCACTTCAGGGTCATCAGAAAGTGGGGGGGGATGTCTGCTGGGCACTCCATTATTCCCTATGGAGGCTGATTCCCATAGGGTATAACAGAGAATTGATCTGTAGGTATCTGGATCTCTGGGGGAGCTGTTTTTGGAGGAGAGGCACTAAATTTTCAGCATAGCATCTGCTGCCTCTCCCCGAAATACCCTCCAAGTTTCAAAAGGATTAGACTAGGGGGTCCGATTCTATGAGCCCCATCCTTCCTTATTTCCAACGGAAGGAAGGCATTTAAAAGGTGTGCGGTCCCTTTCAATGTGATGACCAGAATTCCCTTTGGAGTTCAATTGTGCTTGTGCCAACCTTGCTCCTGGCTCCACCCCTCAATGTCTCCTGGCTCCACCCCCAAAGTCCCCAGATATTTCTGGAATTGGACTTGGCAACCCTGCTTCCTGGGGAGGTGCAGAGACTCGAACCCAGGTCTCCGGGTTACAACGCGCAGCTCTTCACCCCTCCGTGGCACCAGGCGGCCGTCCAAAGCAGGGTCTTGCACCTTTAGCGACGTTGCAATGAATGCGCGACTCGTCCTGCACAACTTCAGAGAGAGAGACAAAAAAAAAGTCACCCGCTGAATCTCCGGGAGTGCAGCAGCTGTCACGACACAGGAGTGGCGGGGCTCTTTTTAGCTGGTCGGAAGCGCCGGCAGCGCCCAGGGAACTGCACTCCGCGGAAGTTCAGAGGCGATCTTCTTTATTAACGTTCGCCATCTGTCAAGGCACGGCTGGCGTTCAGATTGCACCCGCTCCTTTTTGCATCCCCGTTGACAACAGGGGTGGAACACGCCATCTTCGCGCCGCCTTGACATCCCCGGGCGCATCGGTAACGTGGTTCCTCCCCCCCCCCCCCTTCGTCCAATGGATTCCCGCCTGCTTCTTTTGCAAGGGGCGAAGAGGCTCCCCGGGCAGCCGAAGGAGGGGAAGCAGCTGAAAGCGACTCCAGGGCTGGGCTTTAAAAAGCTTGCGCCTGGCGCCACCTGCCGGCCTCGGTTCGGCTTGCAGGGATGAAAACAGATGGTAAAGGTTAGTGGACTAAACACCTTCAGTTAGTGGAAAAGCCCAGAGCAGGGGTGGCCAGACTGCAGCTCGGGAGCTACGTGCGGCTCTTTCGCACACATTGTGTGGCTCTCGAAGCCCCCACCGCCCCACTGGCAGACTTGGAATAGGCATTTCTCTTTAAATCACTTCTCCAAGCCAAACCAGCCAGTGGCTTGGAAAATGCATTTAAAATTCAAGTTGCTTTCTTTTCCATCCTCCCTCTCCATCTATTTTCCTTCCTTCCCATCTGACATTCATGTCATTTGGCTTTCAAACATTGGACGTTTATTCTGTGTGGCTCTTACATTAAGCAAGTTTGGCCACCCCTAGACTTGAGTGAGGGTCCAGGAACACCTTAAAGACCTAACAACATTTGTGGCAGGGGAGCTTTCGGGAGTCACTGCTCACTTCTTCAGATACCCCAGATGTGGGGTCCTTTTGTACGAAAAAAGGTGCCGGAGCTCATTAGCACAACTCATTTGCACATGCCACATACCCCTGACATTACTGGAAGGTGGACTAAATGATATCAGATATCAGATTCTTCTTCCCTCCATACTTTTCAAATGGCTTCCTCCTATGTGGCCACAGTGGCATGAGGAAGATTTCCGTCTGCTTTATATGTTTGATTATTTCCCCATTTTTTGTTTTTTGCCAACACGAGCCTGAGAAATTCCTGGAGGTTTGGAACAGCTGCCTGGGGAGGGTAGAATTTGGGGAAATGGCCATTTTCTACAAGAGAACTGCTTTGGTGTAGAGCCGGTTTGGTGTAGTGGTGAAGTGTGTGGACTCTTATCTGGGACAACCGGGTTTGATTCCCCCCTCCTCCACTTGCACCTGCTGGAATGGTCTTGGGTCAGCCGTAGCTCTGGCAAAGGTTGTCCTTAAAAGGGCAGCTGCTGTGAGAGCCCTCTCCAGCCCCACCCACCTCACAGGGTGTCTGTTGTGGGGGAGGAAGGTAAAGGAAGATTGTGAGCTGCTCTGAGACTCTTCAGAGTGGAGGGCGGGATATAAATCCAATATCTTCTTCTTCTTCTTCTTTGGCGCCCCAAGATCTGCTGGAACTGTGGGAGGACTCCAGGTTCCACCTGGAGGCTGGCAACCCTACTGATTGGTAAGCAGGCTTTATTTTTTTAAATGTCCCCTCTGCCTTTCCTCACGTCCCCCTGATTCTTTGGGACAACCATTCTCTTCTGAGCATGGTTCTGCAGCCGCATCAAAAACCCTCAAAGATGGTTTACTTATGAGCAATATCATCTTTTTCCAAATGGATTGTTCAAAAACTGGCTGACATCAGAATTTTTTTTTAAGGACGCAATACAATCAATACTTTCATTAAAGCCGGCTAAACAGCGAAATGGAAATTTCAGAACATCAGCAAAGAACTCCCTGAGCAGCTAAATGAGAACAGCCCAGAAAAAGGAAGAGCCATTGAATGAAAACACTGACTCCAGAACTAGGGTGGTCAATTCTGGCACTGGAAAGTTCTTGGAGGTTTGGGGAGAAAGTGCCTAGGGAAAGCTCAGCAGACTTGTGATGTCCCCTGAGGCAGATTTCCTCCAGAAGAATTGGTCTTTGTAGCCTCAAGGTGTAATTCTGAGAGAACTTCAGGCCCCACCTAGAGGTTGGCACCACTAACAAAGGCTCCCTCTGCACTAGTCCCCCCCCCCCCCCCGGTGCAGTACAGTGACCCCTAGTGGTACTCTGCGGCATTGAAGAATGCAGGCTTTGTCCAATCACCCAAGAAAAACAGCAGAGATCAAGCTAGGCTTGCCACCAAGTCTGTGCTAGAAAAATACCTGGAGACTATGGGGGTGAATCCAGGAGAGGGCGGGGTTTGGGGAGGGGAGGGGCCTCAGCATGGTCCAATGCCATAGAGTCCACCCTTCAAAGCAGCCATTTTCTCCAGGGGAGCTGGAGGTTAGTTGAGAAAGTGGGAGATCTCCAGGCCTCGACTGGAGGGCTCTAACCCCTACCCCCACACTCTTGTGCTTTTTGTGTAGAAAAAGCCCAGCAGGAACTTATTTGCTAAGGTTGCCAAGTCCAATTCAAGAAATATCTGGGGACTTTGGGGGTGGAGCCAGGAGACTTTGGGGGAGGAGCCAGAAGCAAGTGTGTGACAAGCATAATTGAACTCCAAGGGAGTTTAGGCCATCAAATTTAAAGGGACAGCACACCTTTTAAAATGCCTTCCTTCCATAGGAAATAAGGATAGGGGCACCTTCTTTTGGGGCTCATAGAATTGGATCTCCTGGTCCAATCGTTTTGAAACTTGGGGGATATTTTGGGGAAAGACACTAGATACTATACTGAAAATTTGGTGCCTCCACTTCAAAAAACAGCCCTCCCAGAGCCCCCGATACCTCCAGATCAATTCTCCATTATACCCTATGAGAATCAATCTCCACATAGGGAATAATGAACTGCTCAGCAGATGTTTCCCTTCCCCCCCACCCCCCCTCCGCACGCATTTCTGGTGACTCTGAAGCGAGGGGTTGGCCTCTCTACTCACGAGTTGCTGCCAGCTTCTTCAAAGTAACACAGACACACCGTCCCAAGAGGAGGCCTTTCCAATCGGAGACTGAAGCCTCCGGAGGTTGAAAGGCACATGGTCCTGTGGGGGCAGGGCTTCCCCCTGCAGGCCAGCTGACTGGGGGCGGGAAGGAGCCTGGAAAAGCGGAAGAACCCCCGCTGGGACCTGGGGATTGGCAAGCCTATCATTTGCACATTAGGTCACACCTCCTGACAACCCCATTGGTTCACACAAGGCTTTTTTGTAGAAAAAGCCCAGTGGGGACTCATTTGCTTATCAGGCCACACCCCTTGACATCACCATTGTTTCACACAGTGGACTCATTTGCATATCAGGCCACACTCCCTAACATCACCGTTGTTTCACACAGAGGTTTTTTTTAGGAAAAGCTCAGCAGGAACTCATTTGCATATCAGGCCACACCCTCTGTGTTCCTGTGCGTTCCTGCTCAAAAAAAGCCCTGCTTGTCCTTATTCGCTAAGTAGTACCCCCTCCTCTGCAGCTACATTGCATTAAAGAAGAAAACCGGGACGGTGGGGATGGAGCTCTATTAATGGATCTCTCACGGTGTGTGTATTTTTGTCTTCCCTTTGGATCATTTGCATTGCAAATAACCTTCAGACAATTTCTGACCTGTCCCTTCTCGGCTGGCTGATGTCACTGCTGCCGTACGGTTTCCCACTCTTCTCCTCTTCCGCCAAAAACATCGGCACTCTGTGGGTATCAGTACCGTGTTGGTTTTGCAGCGTCACGTAGATTCACAATACGGTCAAGCAGCTTTTGCTCTTGCACCCGGATAACACCGTGGGTAGCAGAGATGCTAGAAGAGTGCCTTGTGCCATTCAAACAGCATTTCTTCCACACGCCTTTGCAGTGGCTTTATTCTGATGTTAAAAAAGGCAAAAAAAAAAGAAGTCCAGCTGCGTCTTAATGACCAGCGACATTTATTTCAACACGCACTTTTGTGACTCACAGATCACTTCTTCTGAAAGGTGAAGAGGAAATCATTTTGGGAATTCTTTAAAGGCTCCTTTTTGTAAGCTCTTGAAGGATTGGCTATATCAGGGGGCGTGGCCTACTATGCAAAGGAGCTCCTGCTAGGATTCCACCCATGGCCACCATCACACATAATGGATGGTGAGTGGTCGGAGGTGCCAACCTCTCTGGAGGTACAAAGAGTCGAAGTAACGAAGTAGGCTAAATACAACTGAACTGTAAGAACATGAAATGACATCAGATACAAAGGTATTGCATGCCAAAATGTTAAAACAGCCGACTGGAGTTTCTAAAAAGTGGGCCCATTCCATTAAACCCTAATTTTTTAATTTATTTTTTTGGCATTATGGGTACCATTGAAATTCTGACCCATGGTGTTGGGTGCAGGAGGCCCTGTACTAAGAGGCCTGTGAGCTCTTGGAGGATTGGCTACATCAGGGGTGTGTGGCCTAATATGCAAAGGAGTTACATGCAAAGGGCTACAGCAAAAGCCCCGGGTCCATCTCTTCTAGGTCAGGGCTCAGGCAACATGACTGGGACCTTCCAAATGCCATTCCAATGTGTCCCCACGGAAACACAATTCCTCCCCCAGAATGCATGAAGCTGCCTTCTCCCGAGTCAGAACATCAATCTTAGGGTTGCCAAGTCCAACTCAAGAAATATCTGGGGATTTTGGGGGTGGAGCCAGGGAACTTTGGGGGTGGAGCCAGGAGCAAGGGTGTAACAAGCACAATTGAACTCCAAAGGGAGTTCTGGCCATCACATTGAAAGGGACCGCGCTCCTTTTAAATGGCTCCCTTCCATAGGAAATAACGGAGGATAGAGGCACTTTCTTTGGGGGCTCATAGAATTGGACTCCGTGGTCCAATCTTTTTGAAACTTGGGGGGGGGTGTCTTTTGAGGAGAGGCAGTGGATGCTATGCTGAAAATTTGGTGCCTCTACCTCAAAAAACAACCCCCCTGCAGTCCCAGATACCCACGGATCAATTCTTCATTATACCCTATGGGAATCGATCTCCATAGGGTATAATGGAGTGCCCGCAGCAGCAATTTCCTTCCCCCTCCCCCCGCTTTCTAATGACCCGGAAATGGGGGAAGGGCCTCCAAACTGTGGGATCCCCTGCCCCCACCTGGGGACTGGCAACCCTAATCCATCTGGTTTCGGATGATCTCCTCTGGCAAAAATGGCTCTCTGGGTCTCATGCAGAGAAAGGCCTTCTCCAATACTTAAGCCCTGAGATCTTATCACAGGAGGTCTCGTCAAATGAAGCTGGGAATGTCTGCTCATAAAGCATGGACTCTACCACTGAGCCACTGATCCTCCCTGTTGCGTGTGCGGACTCTAGTGAGGACTAAAATGGGTGTTCCTGCCGGGCTCATTGGAGCCATACGAACGGAGCTTGGGGACTTGGGAACAATGCCCTGCACCAATCACGGGCACCCTGCTGGTTTGAATGGACCAATAGCGTGCTTGCGTGGGAACACTGAGTTTTGGTGAGAGATGTAAAAGTGATTGCGCCACTTGGGAGCAGTGACCATAATGTTATTGATTTCACCGTTTGTATAAATAGGGAGTTGCCCAAAAAGACCGCCACAACCACGTTTAACTTTAAAAGGGGTAAATTCACTGAGATGAGGAGGCATGTGAGGAGGAAACTGAAAGGAAAGGTAAGTACAGTCAAAACCCTTGGGGAAGCTTGGAGGCTATTTAAAACTATAATCCTAGAAGCTCAGATAAAATACATACCACAAGTTAGGAAAGGCATAAGAAAAGGCCTGCATGGTTAACAAACAAAGTAATGGAAGCTGTAAAAGGTAAGAAGGACTCCTTTAAGCGGTGGAAAACCAGTCCAAGTGAGATTAGTAAAAGGGAACACAGGCTGTGGCAAATCAAACGCAAGATTGTGATCAGGCAGGCAAAAAGCGACTATGAGGAGCATATTGCAAAAAAACATAAAGACCAACAATAAAAATTTCTTCAAATATATTTGAAGTAGGAAACCAGCCAGGGAGGCAGTGGGGCCCTTGGATGACCATGGGGTAAAAGGATTGCTGAAGGAGGATAGGGAAATGGCTGAGAAGCTGAATGAATTTTTTGCCTCTGTCTTCACTGTGGAAGATGAGAACTTTTTGCCCGCCCCAGAACCACTAATTTTGGAAGGGGTGTTGAAAGACCTGAGTCAGATTGAGGTGACAAAAAAGGAGGTCTTACAACTGATGGACGAATTAAAAACTAATAAGTCACCGGGTCCGGATGGCATACATCCGAGAGTTCTGAAAGAACTCAAAGTTGAACTTGTGAATCTTCTAACAAAAATCTGTAATCTTTCATTGAAATCTGCCTCCATTCCTGAGGACTGGAAGGTAGCAAATGTCACCCCCATCTTTAAAAAGGGTTCCAGAGGAGATCCGGGAAATTACAGGCCAGTCAGTCTGCCTTCAATACCGGGAAAGTTGGTAGAAAGCATTATCAAGGACAGAATGAGTAGGCACATTGATGAACACGGGTTATTGAGGAAGACTCAGCATGGGTTCTGTAAGGGAAGATCTTGCCTCACTAACCTGTTACATTTCTTTGAGGGGGTGAACAAACATGTGGACAAAGGAGACCCGATAGATGTTGTTTACCTTGACTTCCAGAAAGCTTTTGATAAAGTTCCTCATCAAAGGCTCCTTAGAAAGCTTGAGAGTCATGGAGTAAAAGGACAGGTCCTCTTACTGGCTGAGTAATAGGAAGCAGAGAGTGAGTATAAATGGGCAGTCTTTGCAGTGGAGGACAGTAAGCAGTGGGGTGCCGCAGGGCTCGATACTGGGTCCCATGCTCTTTAACTTGTTCATAAATGATTTAGAGTTGGGAGTGAGCAGTGAAGTGGCCAAGTTTGCGGATGACACTAAATTGTTCAGGGTGGTGAGAACCAGAGAGGATTGTGAGGAACTCCAAAGGGATCTGTTGATGCTGGGTGAGTGGGCGTCAACGTGGCAGATGTGGTTCAATGTGGCCAAGTGCAAAGTAATGCACATTGGGGCCAAGAATCCCAGCTACAAATACAAGTTGATGGGGTGTGAACTGGCAGAGACTGACCAAAAGAGAGATCTTGGGGTCGTAGTAGATAACTCACTGAAAATGTCAAGACAGTGTGCGTTTGCAATAAAAAAGGCCAACGCCATGCTGGGAATTATTAGGAAGGGAATTGAAAACAAATCAGCCAGTATCATAATGCCCCTGTATAAATCAATGGTGCGGTCTCATTTGGAGTACTGTGTGCAGTTCTGGTCGCCGCACCTCAAAAAGGATATTATAGCATTGGAGAAAGTCCAGAAAAGGGCAACTAGAATGATTATAGGGCTGGAACACTTTCCCTATGAAAAAAAGGTTGAAACGCTTGGGACTCTTTAGCTTGGAGAAATGTCGACTGCAGGGTGACATGATAATGGTTTACAAGATTATGCATGGGATGGAGAAAGTAGAGAAAGAAGTACCCTTGTCTCCCTTTCTCACAATACAAGAACTCGTGGGCATTCGATGAAATTGCTGAGCAGACAGGTTAAAACGGATAAAAGGAAGTACTTCTTCACCCAAAGGGTGATTAACATGTGGAATTCACTGCCACAGGAGGTGGTGGCGGCCACAAGCATAGCCACCTTCAAGAGGGGGTTAGATAAAAATATGGAGCAGAGGTCCATCAGTGGCTATTAGCCACAGTGTGTGTGTGTGTGTGTGTGTGTGTGTATGTGTATATATATATATATATATATATATATATATATATATATATATATATATATATATATATATATATACTTTTTTTTGCCACTGTGTGACACAGAGTGTTGGACTGGATGGGCCACTGGCCTGATCTAACATGGCTTCTCTTATGTTCTTATGTTGTACATAGTTGGCCCCATTCTGCAGTCTTTATAAGGTAATGCTGTACCTAATAAAGAGCTGATGCTCACCTTGTCTCTTCCATGCGTCAAACCCACTATATTATACTCCCCTAACGGGATGTTTGTAACTTAATTTTGTCACCCCCTGGCCCCTATCAGAACTTGAGTCCAGATATCTTTATGCATTCTGGGAACACTGAACTTCAACACCGTTCAAGTACTGCTGCAAAAACCCCTCCCTTAGGAACATGAAATTGCTGTTAAACTACTAAGCTAATGTTATTGATGCCCAAACACAGGACAGCTTTCATTCTGGCCCATCTCCGTGTTATTCCATCTGCGTTATTAGAAGAGAAATACCGTGGCATGCTGTTTTAGCAGAGTTCTGCTACTGGAGAAGTTGAAGTGGCTGGACATAAGCTGCCGCATTGCTCCTCCTGTAATGATCTTAGCAGGGTTTTGGGTTTTTTTGTAGCAGGAACTCCTTTGCATATTAGGCCTTCTTATGCAGCCAGTCCTCCAAGAGCTTACAGGGCTCTCAGTACAGGGCCTACTGTAAGCTCCAGGAGGATTGGCTACATCAGGGGTGTGTGGCCTAATATGCAAAGGCGCTCCGGCTACAAAAAAAGCCCTGCATCTCAGAGATATATTTATCACACCCGTCCTCCAAAAGAATCCCAGGAAGATGAGAGTGGTGGTCTACCTCCTTCTTCCTGCATACATCGAATCTGAAAACTCAGACAGAGTTTCCAAATTCCATGCAGCTGCCAGAGCTGGCTGAGGTGCAGCGTTGATTTAGTGGCATGTATTTGCTTTTTGATACCTCTTAATGGAAGATCGTATATATGTTCTTACAGCCACTCTGCTAATGTGTGTTTTATTCGGCTGGTGGTCCACGACCGTAATAAATTCTCGATTGATTTTTGCATGCTGCGTAACAGGGAGCAAAGAGGGTTTGCAAAGTGGCCCCCTTGCGGTCCAAGCTCTCCACAAGAGCTTCAAGGCTGGTTTAGAAGGCCGCTTCTCTGGTCTGCTTCAGCGATCTCAGGCTATTATATGCAGGGAAAACTGTACGCAGACCTGGCATTCACACAGGCAAATAGACGTGGAAAGCTTCAGCTTAGACTCCCCCGGAGAGCCACTGCCAGTCTGAGTAGTCAATACTGACTTTGATGGTCCGAGGGTCTGATTCAGTAGAAGGCAGCTTCAGATGTTCATGACAGGTTATCAGATTTTGGTCTATGCAGGAGTACGAGGTAGGCAGCTGCCTGGGGTGCCATCTTGCCTATGGGGCACCTCTGGGTGGCTCCTCCCCCCTCCCTGCTTCTCTCAGCTTCCTGGGTTGCAGATAGGGTTGCCAAGTCCAATCCCAAGAAATATCTGGAGACTTTGGGAGCGGAGCTAGGAGACATTGGGGATGGAACCAGGTGACACTGGGGGTGGAGCCAGGAGACATTGGGGTGGAGCCAGGAGACACTGGGGGTGGAACCAGGAGACACTGGGGGTGGAGCCAGGAGACATTGGGGGTGGAACCAGGAGACACTGGGGGTGGAGCCAGGAGCCAGGTTGTGACGAGCACAATTGAACTCCAAAGGGAGTTCTGGCCATCACATTTAAAGGGACTGCACACCTTTTAAATGCTTTCCTTCCATTGGAAAATAATGAAGGATAGGGGCACCTTTTTGCGGGGCTCATAGAATTGGACCGTCTGGTCCAATCTTTTTGAAACTCGGAGGGTGTTTTCAGGAGAAGCACTGAATGCTATGCTGAAGATTCAGTGCCTCTACCTCGATTCTCCATTATCACCTATGGGAATAAGTTTCCATAGGGAATAATGGAGTGCCCAGCAGCCATTTCCTGCCCCCCTCCCCTGAGCTTTCTGATGAGCGTGAAGTGGGAGGAGGGCCTCCAAACCAGGGAATCCCCTGCCCCCACCTGGGGATTATGTAACCAAAAAAAGAGAATCACAGCAAAGAAAGGCAGGGGAATCCAAAGCAAAAGCTCCCGTGAACACCAGCCTCCAATAAACCAATAATTTGAATAACAGTCCAAACAATACAAATAAATAATGTATTCAGGTGCCAAAGAAATGAAATAAATCAGCCTTTTGTGGAATCCAAGGAACTAGTTCACGGGAGCTTTTGCTTTGGATTCCCCTGCCCCCAATTGGGGATTGTGTAACCAAATTAGAGAATCACAGTGAAGAAAGGCAGGGGAAACAAAGCATAAAGCTGTCATGATATTCAGCCTCTAAAAAATTAAACCAAGAGTCCAAAATTGTACAAAGGTATCAAATATCATTGTTTTACAGTCAGTGAAGGCAATCACTTTCAATCCCTCCAAGGAACGATATTTCATCAGGAATCCAATTCCATCTTCTCAAGCAAATAAATGCCAGATGCAAGAAAACTGATGGTACAATATTATGCAGTCAGCGATCCATCAGGCAACAGGATTGTACTATTGTTCCTGTTTCGCGTTAGCTTCTTCAAGCTGCGTAAAAAAATTCATATACGTATCAATTAAAAATATTCACAATCACAAAATTAAATAATTGTATCAATTTCATTTGTGTACATCAGCTTGAAACATACCTTCTCACAATTAATATTCACGTACTGGGTACGCCATGAATTTCAGTCACAGAATAACACTCCAACAGTGATAAGATTACAGTCCGGTCACAAGCTATATATACACAGGTGTAGATAATTGATGTTCCTTAAAGATACACAACTTGTAGCTACAGAAATGCCCCACACAAATTACAGTAAACAATCGCTAGCGCACATACCAATGCAAAGTCCTTCAAAGGAAGCAGACCAAATCCTACTCGTTGTTAAGTCCTGAAGGAACAAGTGTATTAAACTTAAAAATAATGCGCATTTCTTGCTGCAAACGCCATCTGTTGCAATCCGCTTTGCCCTGTAGCCTAGATGGATATCGAAGGATGAAACAAAACTGTATCGACTCAGGTGCATGTTTTAATTTCGAGAAGTGCTCCGCTAAGGGAGCTTCTGACATGCAATTTTTCACAAGAGATTTGTGTTCCAACATGCGTGTACGCACTGCATGTGTCGTGGAATGCAAATAGATCTTTTTGCATGGGCAGAGGATTGCATAAATGCAGGTTTTTGTAGAGCACGTGGTGGTATCCCTTAAGACCATTTTGTACCCAGTATCTGGGTGTTATTTGCATAGATAAAGAGCAAGCGGCGCAGGTAGGGTTGCCAAGTCCAATTCAATAAATATCTGGGGACTTTGGGGGTGGAGCCAGGAGACTTTGGGGGTGGAGCCAGGAGACATTAGGGGTGGAGCCAAGATCAAGGCTGTGACAAACATAATTGAACTCCAAAGGGAGTTCTGGCCATCACATTTAAAGGGACGGCACACCTTTTCAATTCCTTCCTTCCATAGGAAATAATGAAGAATAGGGGCACCTTCTTTTGGGGCTCATAGAATTGGACCACTTGATCCAATCTTTTGAAACTTGGGGGTTATTTTGGGGAGAGGCACTGGATGCTATACTGAAAATTTGGTGCGTCTATCCCAAAAAACAGCCCCCCTCCAGAGCCCCAGATACCCGTGGATCAATTCTCCATGATTTTCTATGGGAAAAAATCTCCATAGGGAATAATAGAGTTCCCAGAAGACATTTTCCTCCCCTCCCCCAGCTTTCTGATGACCCTGAAGCGGGGGGGAGGGCCTTCAAACCAGGGGATCCCCTGCCCCCACCTGGGGATTGGCAACCCTAGGCGCAGGCGCTGCACTTAAAGTTCCCACCCCTATTCATGATCGTATTCTGTGGCTCCGCAAAATCTGATTTAATTAAAAACCCCCCAATATTCCTGGTTCTTCTACAGCCCATCCTTGGGACATCCTTGCAGCCAGGCAGATCTTTTACAATAAACCAATTTTTTTTAACAATGTTGTATATTGGTTGGGAGAGGTGCGAGAATTGCATAGCGCACGTCATTCTACCACTCCTTCCATTATGTGGTCCCTGCAGAAAATTCCTCAATAAAGATGATCTTTCAACCTTATTTATTCCAGACACAGCACTCTGCAACGCTTCTTTAGGGTAACCCCGAGATCTAAATTGTTGGCAGATACTCTTCTTTTCCTTCTCAAAATCATCTGGATCAGTCGAGTTACGTTTTGCCCTCACCATCGGACTATAGGGCAGACTCGAAGAACTGCTCCACAGTGCGCACTCGGAGGTACTGCACTCCAGCTCGGCTGGAGCCCACCCAGCCCTTCCACACCACCTTGCCAGCTCTCTCTGTGGGTGAGGGTGCGGCTGCAGGGCAGGCATGGGGGGTGGGATGCTAGGCAGGTGTCGGCGTGGGGCACCGGAGACCCTAGCACCAGACCTGGGTCTGTGGCTCAAATGTGGGCTAGGTTCTGGGCAATGTTCCCTCTAAACTGTGAAGTCTTGTGAGCACAAATTCTACTTTGTGAGCTACTGGCATTAAAGTTGTGAGCGACGGCATAAATTAGTTAGCTCTAGGGCCATTTTTCCTGAGCTGAGACAAAAATATGTGAGCTGGCTGCTAAAAAAATTGTGAGCTAGCTCGCAGCTTAGAGGGAACACTGGTTCTGAGGGTTTTTTGTTTTTTTTAAATGTTCAGTTGGAGAACTGTTTGTCGGCTCATGGAGTGTCCTGCTGGGCAGCAAAACAACAACAACAAAGCAATTTGGCTCCTTCCTGCACCTTTAGCAAAGGTTTAATGTACACATTTCAGCAGATTTTTTTAAAAGCTTTTTTTTATGGCGAGAGTTTTCAGAGATGACTCTCTGCTGACTGGTGCAGAGCAAACCTATGCAGCTACAAGGTCTGGTTCAAATTCAAAACACTGGCTGCCAGAAAATGAACTGCTGCATAATCGAGGTTAAGTGCTAGACCAGGGGTGGCCAAACTTGCTTAATGTAAGAGCCACATAGAATAAACATCAGATGTTTGAGAGCCGCAAGACGGGAACTGTCAGATGTTGGAACGGAGGGAGGGAGGTGGAAAGAAAGCAACTTTAAATGTATTCTCCAAGCCACTGGTTTGCTTGGCTTGGTTATTTAAAGAGAGGGGGGAGAGGTGGAAAGAAAGCAACTTTATGCATTCTCCAAGTCACCGGCTTTGGCTTGGAGAAGTGATTTAAAAAGAGAAATGCCTTCCCCAAGCTGGCTGATGGGGCGGGGGGGCTTTGAGAGCCACACAATATGTGTGAAAGAGCCACATGTGGCTCCCGAGCTGCAGTTTGGCCACCCCGTGCTAGATGTTAGGAAAACTGATGGGGTAGAACAGGGGTGTCGAATTCATTTGTCACGAGGGCTGAATCTGACATAAATGAGCCCTTCTTGGGCTGGGCCACGTGCGTCATAAAATGTAATGCCAGATAGCAGAGATACACGTTTTATTTTATTTATTTTATTACATTTGTATCCTGTCCTCCCCTGATGGGCTTTATAAAGGACACAGACAAACATAATTAAGGATTTTTTAAATACTTAAAACATGATGAAAGTATTAGCACTCGTTGGTCTTAAAGCTGTTTTCTTTGTATCTCTCCCATGGGATCCAGGGGACTCGGCAAAGGAAGCTCTGGCTATTTCCTTCCTTCTTCAGGGGAAGAGCCTCAGCCAATAGAAGGAGAAGAGGCTTGGCTCAGTAGCTCTGCTGTGTGACTGAGACAATCAACAAACAAAGGAGACCTGGGGTAATTATGTGGCTATAAAGTACAGAGTGGTAAAGCTTCAGTACTGCAGTCAGAGCCCTCTGTTCATAACCTGAGTTCGATCCCAGCGGAAGCTGGTTCAGGTAGCCAGCTCCAGGTTGACTCAGCCTTCCATCCTTCCGAGGTCAGTAAAATGAGTACCCAGCTTGCTGGGGGGAAAGTGTAGATGACTGGGGAAGGCAATGGCAAACCACCCCGTAAAAAGTCTGCCATGAAAACGTTGTGAAAGCAACGCCATCCCAGACTCAAAAACGACTGGTGCTTGCACAGGGGACCTTTCCTTTACCTTTTTAAAGTTCAAGAAAAGCCCCAGGGTAACAAAAGACTTGAATACTTAACAACATTTTAAAGTATTTGAACTGTAATAACAAGCAATATATAAAGTAACAAAGTCCCCTCGAACAAGGGAAATTCTACTAACAAGTAATACAACAGAACAAAGTAGGAGTCAAGTCGCGCCTTTGAGACCAACAAAGTTTTATTTGTTGGCCTCAAAGGTGCGACTTGACTCCTACTGCTTCAGACCAACACGGCTGCCCACTTGGATCTAAGTAAAACAACAAGCAGTGTAACACAATGCAGTCATCGGTACAAATGCAGGTTGCTCTTGACAAACAGATATATATCAAGCCAGTCCAAAAATGGGGCTCAGCTAGGGGTCCCAACCCTCCCGCCCTGGCGGGGGACCCCAGGATTTCCACCCTCTTCCCCCGCTCCCCCAAAAAACGGAAGCGGGGGGAGGGGGGGAAATGGCGAGCCGCCCCATCCTGGAGCGGGCGAGGCCGCCGCGCTGCTGCCGCCCCCTCCCCGCCCAGTGAGGCCGTAGGCGGCGGGCGCGCCGGCGCCCAGCAGCAGGAGGAGGCGGCGGCGAAGGACGGGCGTGCCAGAGCCAGGCGCAGCCCAGGGCAGTGAGGGACCTCTTGCAGGGGTGCAGGAAGGTGCCGCACAGCACGGCCGCCCCGCAGCACAGCCCCGCCAGCTGCTGGCGGAGGAGGAGGGCGGAGGCCTCGCCCTCGGCGGCGGCGGGCCGGTTGAGGAAGCGCAGGAGGGTGTCGGCCTGCTCGCCGTCGCCGCGGCTCAGCAGCTCCTCGAAGGGCTTCGCCTCCGCCACGTTCAGCGTCGCCCGCAGCCGCTCTCCCAGCCACTCCACCCACACGTCGTCCATGCCTTCCCCTCAGTGGCGGCAGCAGTAGGCCCGGGCCCGGCCCAACTGACGCTCGCCCGTCGCCATGGCGACCACCTCAAGCCCGGCTACGCCGCGAGCGCCTCCCGCGGCAAGGAAGGAATTGCAACAGCCTGCAGTTGAAGGAGGAGGCGACTGCAGATTTTGATACCCCGCTCTTCCCCCGTGGCCAGGAAAGCCCCGCTCTTCCTTGATATTGGCTCCACCCCTAACATCTCCTGGCTCCACCCCCAAAGTCTCCTGGCTCCACCCCCAAAGTCTCCAGCTATTTCTTCAATTGGACTTGGCAACCCTAGGCTCAGCCCACAGTATTCTTCTCTGGCCACTTCAGGCTTCGACAGCTTAAAGAAGCAAAGCTGGACCGTTTTTGGGTAGCCTTAGTCTTCAGCTTGCATAAATCTCAGAGCAGTGTCCCCATGCTGTTGGGATGTCTATCGCCTTCCTTTGGATTGAAATATGATCCTTCTACTCCTAGGCTCAGCATCCTACTGAGAGACCCTAGCAAAGCAAGCTATCCTTCCCAGGGCCAATGTATGGGAGTAGGCGGGGTAGGCGGCGGCCTCGAGCACTACCCCGCTTGGGGGCTCCACGAGGCGCCCTCTTAACCCACGCAGAGCGCTCCTCTGACCCTGCCTTGAAGGCAGGATTGGAGGAGCGCTTTCCTCCTGCAGTAGGCTCAGTGCGCTGTTTTAGCGGTGCTGGTCGCGTTCGGGTTGAAAGAGGCTGAACAGTGCCTTTGGAAGACAGTGTGCGATTGCAATAAAAAAGGCCAACGTCATGCTGGGAATTATTAGGAAGGGACTTGAAAACAAATCAGCCACTATCATAATGCCCCTGTATAAATCGATGGTGCGGTTTGGAATACTGTGTACAATTCTGGTCACCGCACCTTAAAAAGGATATTACAGCTCTGTAAAAAAGTGCAGAAAAGGGCAGCTAGAATGATTAAAGGTTTGGAACACTTTCCCTATGAAGAAAGGTTAAAACGCTTGGGGCTCTTTAGCTTGGAGAAACGTCGACTGCGGGGTGACATGATAGAGGTTTACAAGATAACGCATGGGATGGAGTAAGTAGAGAAAGAAGTCCTTTTCTCCCTTTCTCACAATACAAGAACTCGTGGGCATTCAATGAAATTGCTGAGCAGAAGGTTAAAACGGATAGAAGGAAGTACTTCTTCACCCAAAGGGTTATTAACATGTGGAATTCACTGCCACAGGAGGTGGCGGCGGCTACAAGCATAGCCAGCTTCAAGAGGGGGTTAGATAAAAATATGGAGCAGAGGTCCATCAGTGGCTATTAGCCACAGTGTGTGTGTGTGTGTATATATATATATTGGCCACTGTGTGACACAGAGTGCTGGACTGGATGGGCCACTGGCCTGATCCAACATGGCTTCTCTTATGTTCTTATGTGACTCAGAGTGTTGGACTGGATGGGCCATTAGTCTGATCCAACATGGCTTCTCTTATGTTCTTATGTTTGGAAGGCGCCGCTAAAACAGCGCACTGAGGTTACTGTAGGGGGAAAGCGGCTGTGCGGCAGCACTGTCGTGTGCCTCCCATCGCTCTCTCCTCCCTGCCATCCTGCACGATGATGTCACTTTTGGTGACATCATCGTGCCGTGCGCTTTGCGTGTGCACGATATCACCTCAATATAGAGAGCTTTTGGGGGGGAGGGTGCGGCGCAGCGGGCTGCCTCTAGCGGCAGAACTCTAGCTCTGGCCCTGATCCCTCTTCCCCTCAGTAAATAAAAAAAAACAGAGGCTTTCCTCTGTAACTCTTGTGCGATTGAGCAAGCCTGGCAAAGCGAGCTGTAGTGGAGAAGGAAGCAAGAGAGAGAGAAGGAAGCAGATGACAGCCAGTTGCTCGGGGGCCTGGTAGGCGCCCTCCAGGACCTGATTCGGCCCCCGGGCTGAATATCTGACATCCTTCTGATATTCTGAATCCTTCTTATTCACAGCGTCTGGAAGACGGAGGAATCTCCTGAAGTCTTACTAGTTTGATCTGCAACGTTTCTGGTCTATGAGGAGTTAATTGTAGCATAGTCTGTTTCGGTTTCTTCCGGAGTCAGCTCTAGCGTAGGGTGTGTAGTGAACTCAATAGATGCATAAAGCAGTTTGTCATCCTGAGGGTTAGGATCAGGGAGTTCTGCAGTCTTCTTTTGCTCTTTTGAGATGTCCTCGGTTTCTTCTAGGGTCAGGACTGTAGCACAGGAACTCTGTCGGAAGGGGCAGAAATGACATTTTACTAAACCTGCAGATGCAGCTCTGATTTTATGGACGGCCAGGGGTGGAATTCTAGCAGGAGCTCCTTTGCATATTAGGCCACACCCCCTGATGTAGCCAGTCCTCCAAGAGCTTACAAAAAAAGAGTCTTGTAAACTCTTGGAGGATTGGCTATATCAGAGGAGTGGCCTAATATTCAAAGGAGCTCCTGCTAGAATTCTACCCCAGTGGACGGCCAATGCTGTCTTTCTAAAGCTGTATTTAAGGAGGGATATCTGATGTCCTGGACCGAAATACGCAATCAAGTTTTTGAGCTCCAAAGCCCCCCATTCTGATACCTAAAAAAAAATAAATGCATATTTGCATATGTAAACCATAATTTTAGAAACATTTATGAAATTGGTGACTTTTTAAAAAAAAATCTGGCACCTGATGTTTCAAGTTCAATATATTTTTAAGAGTTCTGAAATTGTATTCAGGGGTCAGTTTAAAAAAAAAAGATTCCAGTCAACGTTCAGTTGGGTTGCTTAAACCTCTTTGATTTTGGTTTAAACAGCTTAACCTAGGGTTACCAGGTCCAATTCAAGAAATATCCTGGGTCTTTGGGGTTGGAGCCAGGAGGCTTTTGGGGGGTGGAGCCAGGAGGCTTTGGGGGGTGCAGCAAGGTTGTGACAAGCATAATTGGGAGTTCTGGGAGATTTAAGGGACCGCACACGTTTCAAATGCCCTCCCTCCATTGGAAATCATGAAAGATAGGGGCACCTTCTTTTGGGGCTCATAGAATTGGACCCCCAATCTTTTTTGAAACTTGGGGAGGGTGTTTGGAGGAGAGGCATCAGATGCTGTACTGCAAATTTGGTGCCTCTATCACAAAAAAAGCTCCCCCCCCCCCGCAAGCCCCAGATACCCATGGATCAATTCTCCATTATACACTATGGGAATTGGTCTCCATAGGGAATAATGGAGTGTTCAGCAGACATTTCCCTCCCCGCCCCTTGCTTTCTGATTACTCTGAAGTAAGGGGAAGGCCTCTAAACTGAGGGATCCCCTGCCCCCACCTGGGGATTGGAAACCCTAGTTTAACCAGGCAGAGGATTGCAGTCAAATTCTTTGAAAAGAAGAACTGTGCCAAATCAGACCAAGACTCCATCAGCAATCTCTTTCCGACAGCAGAGAGCCAGAAGACTTGAACAGGGCCTTAGGCAGGGCTTGAAAAGACCAGTCCTTTCTGGTGGTTCTCGACATCTGGCATTCCAAGATAGCCTGCTCTGAACATGGAGGTTCCATTTCACCATCACAGATAATATCAGCCATGAATTTGAATTGTTTAAAAAAAAAAAAGCCGTCTAAGCGAGTGGATGCTCACCACATCTTGGGCAGCAAATTCCACGTTAACTATGTGTTATATGAAGAACTTTGGGGAGCCCTGAATATATAGCCAAGCTCTTGTTTCGGGTGACCTCAAGTTCGAGACAGGACAACATGAGGAAGAACTTCCTGACTGTTGGAGCATTTCCTCAGTGGAACAGGCTTCCTCGGGAGGTGGTGGGCTCCCCTTCCTTGGAGGTTTTTAAATAGAGGCTAGATGGCCATCCGACAGCAATGAAGATCGTGTGAATTTAGGGGGAGGTGTTTGTGAGTTTCCTGCATTGTACAGGGGGTTGGACTAGATGACCCGGGGGTACCTTCCAACTCTATGATTCTATGAAACCTCTCTTACACCCCTCATTTGTTATCTTTTCTCAAAGCTTTTCTTTAAACGAAATAAAGAAGGAAAAGAAAGCAGGTTTTTGCACAAAAACATCTCAAATTTATCGATGTGTATTGAGGGAATGGGGATTCCTGGGCATCAGGTCCCCCTGTGACCCCTACAACCAACCAAAGACTCTCCACTTTAGTAGCGTCATGAAAAGGCTACTGAAGTGAAATGCTTAGAACTATCAATGGAGGATACTGACCTTGCCATCTCGGGCTTTCTCACGGAGAACAACATCTGGATGTTTTGGGTACGTTTCTGCGTAAGTCACGGGTTTGTTTTCTTTCCAGCAACTGCAGAGAGAGAGAGAGAGTTAGAGTTCAGTCCCTTCGTATTTAACTTCGGCCAAACTCCAGTCTGGACATAAAGAACTCCAACCTTCAGTCAATAGAACAATATTCAAGTTTCTCTCCCCTGCCCCAAGAATATTGACCCTGAGGATTGATGTTAGCTGCAGTGGTACAAACAGGAATTTGCACTGGTGCAGAGCAAGTGTGATATTCTGTTTGACGTGCGTGGCTGAGCTGGCTTTTTTCTGCTCTCCCAGAAACTCTTCTTTCTGTTCTTAATATAAAGAACGAGAAGATATTGGATTTATATCCTGCTCTATACTCTGAATCTCAGAGCAGCTCACAATCTCCTTTACCTTCCTCCCCCACAACAGACACCCTGTGAGGTGGGTGGGGCTGGAGAGGGCTCTCACAGCAGCTGCCCTTTCAAGGACAACCTCGGCCAGAGCTATGGCTGACCCACGGCCATGCTAGCAGGTGCAAGTGGAGGAGTGGGGAATCAACCCGTTCTCCTAGATAAGAGTCTGCACACTTAACCACTACACCAAACTGGCTCAAAAGGTTTCCCCAGACATGCACCCTCTTCCCAGGAAACTACTGCTATCCTTTGGGCTTTTCTTCATGCTCATTTTACTTGCTGGTAAGTTTCTTTCTTTCTTTCTTTCTTTCTTTCTTTCTTTCTTTCTTTCTTTCTTTCTTTCTTTCTTTCTTTCTTTCTTTCTTTCTTTCTTTCTTTCTTTCTTTCTTTCTTTCTTTCTTTCTTCTTCCTTCCTTCCTTCCTTCCTTCCTTCCTTCCTTCCTTCCTTCCTTCCTTCCTTCCTTCCTTCCTTCCTTCTTCTGCATGTGTTTTGCCCCTTCTAGTGGTTGATTTGGTATCACACAGCTTCTTTTCGCAGCACAAAAACCTGCAGTTTACAGCAGGGAGATATGCTGGAAATAAAGGTGTGTGGATATCAAATCAACCACCAGACAAAGCAAACACACGGAACAGAAATACACCCCCCCCCCCCAAAAAAAACCCAAGATGTTACCAACAAGTAAAATGCAAATGTGTAAAAGCCCTCTTTTTTGGGGGGAGGGGCAGTTCTGTTTTACTCTAGGGCTTTACTCCCAGGAAAGGATTATTCAGATAGCCATTTTAGTGCTGTACTGGACATACGACACAACTGCTATTTCCAGGGCTTTTTTGAGCAGGAACGCACAGGAATGCAGTCTCGGCTGGCTTGGTGTCAGGGGGTGTGGCCTAATATGCAAATAAGTCCCTGCTGGGCTGCTTCTACAAAAAAAAGCCCTGGCTATTTCTATCTTCTGAGCCCCATGGCGCAGAGTGGTAAAGCTGCAGTACTGCAGTCAAAACTCTCTGCTCACGACCCGAGTTCCATCCCAGCAGAAGCTGATGAGCACCCAGCTTGCTGGGGGGGAAAGTGTAGATGACTGGTGAAGGCAATGGCAAACCACCCCATAAAAAAATGTCTGTCGTGAAAACCTAGAGTCACCCCAGAGTCGGAAACGACTGGTGCTTGCACAGGGGACTGACTACCTTTACCTTTTTTAATTTCTATCTATTTTTAAAAGGGAAAAAAATGTAGAAGAAATGCACTCGGGCACAGGCAAAAGTGAGGAGGGAAAGCATCTAGTTTGTCAGAAAATTAGAAAAGGTTCAGGTAAGACTGGAACACAACAAAAAACTCATGCAATCGAATGCTATGCAAGTTGACCCAGATGTTAACTCCAAGGATTTATTTCATGTAAGCTTGCACAGGACTGGAGCTGTGAGAAGACTTACAGATAGATTCAGGTGGGCAGCCGCGATGGCCCAGAGCAGCAGAACTACAGTTTGAGTCCAGTGGCCCCTTTAAGACCAGCAAAGCTTTATTCTGGGTATAAGCTTTCTGAAGAAGTGTGTGTGCACACAAAAGCTTATACCCGGGGGGGGGGGGCGGGGGGAGGACCACGTTGGTGTTAAAGATGCTACCGGACTCAATCTTTGTTCAATGACTTAGAGAGTTAGACCTATTTCCCACTAGCCATATGCCGCTCTCACGCTCCTCTCCTCTGCGAGGCTTCTGTCGGATTTCACACTATCTGCCCCGGGGCTGCAACTCGCTTCGCCTTTTTCGTGCGACAAACAGAAACTGGTTTTTAGAGGCTCTTGTTTGCTGCGCGAAAGAGGTGGAGCGGGTTGCAGGCCCAGGGCAGATAGTGTGAAATCCCACAGAAGCCCCACAGAGGAGAGGAGAGTGAGAGCGACATAAGGGTAGTGGAAAATTGGTCTCAGTTAAGGAAAATAATACGAAGATAAGACAAAGAGGCTCACCTGAAGGAACAAATGTATGAGAAAACCTGGGGGGGGGGGGGAATTGGGAGCTAATTCAGTAAGTACAGAAGGAAGCAGTTTTTAGATTTAACAGTACAGATCTCTGCAAGCACAGTGTATGTAAGAACAGAATGTAAAAGGGGCCCGTCCAGGACCGGATCTACATATTTTCTGAGGGAGGGTCAAATTAAAAAATGACGCCCCTTTATGGGCCCATTCTGTTTTATGGGTTCATAGAATACAATGGACTCCACACCCAATTTGGTGCCCCCCTGCGTCGGTGCCTGGGGCAAGTATCCCCCTCTGCCCCCCCCCCCCCCGATCCAGCCTTGGATCTGTCCCTGAAAGAAACAAATACTTGTGTGTCTTAATTCTCTATATAAGAAACAGCAAGTTTTGGGGGAAATGCAGAAGCGCTGTTTTTGTAGGTAAGGATAATGTTGTGAATAGTTTATCTTGACAGATCAAGTCTGCTTCATGTTTAAACATATCCATTTTCAAAAGGATTTCAGGTGCTTACAGTGTTTTCAAATGCATGCAGTGTTTTCAGCTGTGATCCATGGAGATGTCAGAATATAGCTTGACAAATTATCCTTGATTTTTTCCCCCCCAGTGTACAGAAAAAGAGTTCAAGAATCAATGTCTTCCTGATCTCTTTCCCATTTAAGTTTTTTTTTTCCTGCAGACTTCCAAATATGCCTCAGTTATAAATTGATTGGAACACAACATAAATATAGCTTGATCAATTACACCTAAGCACAAATTTTGCTCTTGGAAATTAAATAGTTTGTTATTGTCAGAGGTCGGGAAGAAATGTATAGACAAATTAAGCAAAATTTTGAGGATTAATAATATTCTGCAGAAGGACAAACTGTTTGAGAAAGTTGTAAAGCTTAGACAGGTGGATATTCATAAGCTTTTCCATTTTTAAAATAAATATTAGCGACAGGCAGGGAGAGAAATGAATTAGAGCAAACGGAAAGTTACATAAAACAAACAGGAATGGATGAGTTTCACATGAATTACATAAAACACTCTAAGAGGTATGTTTTAGGTGATTTTTCTTAAAGGGAGACAGAAAATGGAATGGAAATTCCTAATGTCATAGGGACATAGGAAAAAGACTACAGAGTCTCATATTAACGATGTCACATGAAAGCCCTTCACAATAGGCATAGTTTTTGGAAGAATAAAAATCCCACACAATGATAATAAAAATCCCCCACAGTGCCATCTTATGCAGAGTAAAGGTAAATGTCAAGATAGTCCCCTGTGCAAGCACCAGTTGTTTCCAACTCAGGGGTGATGTCGCATCACACCGTGTTCACAGCAGACTTTTTTACGGGGTGGTTTGCCATTGCCTTCCCCAGTCATCTACCCTTCCCCCACAGCAAGCTGGGTACTCATTTTACCAGCCTTGGAAGGATGGAAGGCTGAGTCAACCTTGAGCTGGCTACCTGAACCCAGCTTCTGCAGAGTAGCACCCATCTAAGCCCAGTGATTTCAATGGACTTGTCTTGGTATAGTGGTTATGTGTGTGAACTCAAATCTGGGAGAACTGGGTTTGATTCCCCACTCCTCATCCACATGCAGCTGCTAGAGTGACCTTGGGTCAGTCCCAATTCTCTTAGAGCTGTTCTCTCAAGAGCAATTCTCGAAGAGCTCCCCCCAACCCCACCTACCCCACAGGACGTCTGTTGTGGGGAGAGGAAGCATAGGAGATTGTAAGCTGCTCTGAGACTCTGAGTGAAGGGTGGGGTATAAATCCAATTTCCTCCTCCTCCTCGTTTAAATTTGTTGTAATCTGCCCGGAGCCCGCCTGCGGGATAGGGCAGAATAGAAAATAACAAAAATAAATAAATAATCATCACCACAAGCTTCTCTGCCCAGAGCCTTCTTGATGGAATCATACTCTGTAGCTCAAAAAGATAGGTTCCCCCTTCCCTTTTCATGTCCTTTCCCTGTGTTCAGGGCTTTTTTTGTAGCAGGAACTCCTTTGCATATTAGGCCACACACCCCTGATGTAGCCAATCCTCCTGGATCTTACAATAGGCCCTGGACTAAGATCCCTGTAAGCTTTTGGAGAATTGGCTACATCAGGGGTGTGTGGCCTAATATGCAAAGGAGTTCCCGCTACAAAAAAAGCCCTGCCAGTGTTGCACCGCACAGCCCAATTTGTACCACCAGCAGCCCAGAAGGAAAAACATGGTGTTCTTTGACTCACTTCCAGCAGATCACAGCGATGGTGACAATGAACATAACGACCCCAAGCATGATGACGGCTCCAATCACTCCACTGATTAGACTGAAGGACGAGGACTCTGTGCAGTCAAAGAAGCAGGAGCGCCTTTTATTATTTATTTGAGTGCACTGCAAAGAGAAGTCGAGAAGGGGACGCGTCCTTCCTTCTTTCTTGCAAGGAGACGGGGACTCCCCAAATCACAACCTCCCCAATTCTACCCCAACTCAGCTGCGTAGTATGCCATAGAATCCACCTTTCAAAGCAGCCATTTTTTCCAGGGGAATGGATCTCTGTGGTCTGGAGATCAGTCATAATCCTGGGATATCTCCAGCCCCCACCTGGAAGCTGGCATCCCTAGCTGACCAGTGTTATTACCACATTTTGTAGATGGGGCAATTGAAGCACAGAACACAATTTGCCTAACACAGTGCAGTTGACTCATGCTCAGGTTATCGGGTTGCCAACGTCAGGTTAGGAAATTCCTGGTGATTTGGGGGCAGAACCCGGGAAGGGAAGGGTTGGAAGGAAGTCAGGAACCTCAGTGGGGTATTTTGCCATAAAGCCCAGTCTCCAAAGCTGCCATTTTCTCTAAGGGAACCTGATCTTTGCAGTTTGAAGATCAGCTATCATTCCAGAGATCTCCAGGCCCCAACTGGAGGTTGGCAACCCTACCAGCAGATTGTGATTCAAACGGGAAGCTTCCAGGCTCACTCTCATCGCTGCTAACCTGGGCCAGCTGTCCTAACTCCCATGCTTTTGACTGAGCATCCTTTGTAAACACACCTTCTGCCCACTGAGGTCTTTCTAAGCAGGCACTGAGTGGTAATTGCCGACATTAGCCACAGTTAAAATAGCACCTGAAATCATGATCGCTGCTTTAGAACAATGAACGCATTATCTCTACGATTAAAAATAAATATGTGGAAATACTGGTGCTAATCAGATTCTTTTTCTTTTTTTCTTTTTTGGCGAAGCAATTAGAAGAAAATAATAAACTTTTCAACAGTTCAGCACTAAATTATTCTAATAGCAATCATTTATCTCTAAAATTAAAGTTATTAACATGGCTACACTTAATAAAATCTCACTGAGGCTTGCCTTCAGGCCAGATGCTGAAAGCTCTTTCGAGAATTGGCGAAGGCTCATAAAACCCTCATTTTAAACACATGAAGACACAGAGTCTGGGTTTCATTGGAGCCAGGATCAACAGCAGAATGAGTTTTCAATCCCAGGGCAAAGGAGGGATGGCAAAAGCCCCCCACCCTTTCCCCCTGTGCCATGATCCCAACCAGGAGTGGTTTTGTAGAAAAATAGGTGGTGGAGCTCATTAGCATTAGCATATGCTGCCCCCCAACCAGCCAAAAGCAACCTGACGCAGGAAGGGAGAGCTCCAGGCGAGCGAGGTCTGCTTGGGCTGGCTAGAGATCCAGCCAGCCCAAGCAGGCCTCGCTCGCCAGGGGCTCTCCTGCCCTCCCCCAGTCAAAAGGCCAGCAAGTCACTCACTGCCCAAAATCGCATAAAAAGTGGAGAAAGGTTGGTGTGGACTTCTCCAGGGTTTAACGAGGGCTGCTGGGGGCGTAGCAAAGCCCCTAGTGGCTGGCTGGCTGCCCGTTCTCCTAATCCAGGGATTGTTATGCAGCTGCACCTACTATTGAAAAGACAAGGTAAGTGGGGAGGAGGAGGGGGAACCCGCAAAAAGGTTCAGGAGCTGCCCTCCTGTGCGCTCCTGCTGAATCTGAGGCCTGCTCCCAACCCAAATTAGCCTCCACTGGCACCTGGGAACGTTAGTTCCACAATGTCACGTGTGTCTGGCTCAAAAGACTCTGGACTCAGGTCGCATGTATTGACTAATACAGTCCTCGATCTTTAAAGTGCCTCCTGGACTCCTGAGTTATAATCGTGACTCAGAGTCTCCAGTTATGTATTTAAAATATTCTCTATCCTGCACTCTCAGCTTAAAAACTCCATAGGAAGCTTTCGCAGTTCAAATATAGCAATGACCCAGCGTGGACCAGAATCCCTGACCAGGCTAGCCTGATTTCTCCTGCTTTTGGAACCTGAGCAGAGTCAGCCCTGGTTAGCACTTGGAGGGGAAGGAAGGCCAAGAGTGCTCTGCATTGGACGCTGGATGTATTTAGGACAGGCTGACCCTGTACCTCGACAGACCACAACTGGTACATGCTTCATATCCAGCAGCAACAGCGGAGTCATTTCTCCATTCACCGGCTGCTCTTCTTGTAAAAGGAGCTAATCTTTGTTCCGTGTCTCTCAAACGAAATTAAGCAGACAGCATAGGTGTTGCATACGGAAGATCCAGGAATCCATTCCCGACATGAACAGTTAAAGGACCTCAGGGGACCAAGCTGGGAAGGAGACCTCTGCTTGCGACCCTGGACAGATGTTGTCCATCCCAGCGAACAATTTTAGATAAACTGGACCAGCAGCCTCAGCATTTGGGATGCTTGAATACAGAGAGAGGGGCAGACCCACGCCTCAGATTCAGCAGGAGCTCACAGGAGCGCAGCTCCTGAACCTTTCTGAGGGTTCCCCCTCCTCCTCTCCACCTACCTTGTCCATTGAATAGTACAGGGTGACCATAATGTCTGAAGGCCAGCCAGGGACACCTTGGGGGGAAGGGGGGAGGCAGGGGCGCGCGCACCGCCGGAAACAGGAAGTGACGTCACTTCCGGTGACGTCATGCCACCGCCGGAAACAGGAAGTGACACCACTTCCTGTGACATCATTTCCCCGCGTCACCTGCCGGAAACGGGAAGTGACATCACTTCCTGTGACATCACTTCCCCCAAATGACATCATTTCCCCCAAATGCCACTGCCGGAAACAGGAAGTGACTTCACAGCACTTCCTGTGACGTCCCCAAAAATCCCCCAAATATCACCGCCGGAAACAATTTTGTTCTCAAATCCTGTATATACTTCATCAGTATATGGGATAAGGCACTTTCTCAACTGTGCTGCATAATGCAGCCTATTTATTTTGTCCTGTTTGCTCTGTTGGCTCTATCTGCGCCACCTTCATCACTTTCGGGGTGTGGATCCCCCAGTGGGGTGGTCTCCCGACTCCCTGCGCCAGCTGTTTCTGATAGCCCTGCGCCCCCTCTTTCATTTGATATGTGTCCCGTGCGGGTGCCACCCTCCCGCCGGGAGATGCCGCAAAATGAGCCCCCTTGAGGCTTATGGCGGCAGGGCTCGGGGGAAGCGAGCTTGACTGCTGTTCTTTTGAGGGGTTATAGAGTGTTTCGAGCCCGTCCCTGTGGCATCGGTCCCATCATTGTGGAACCCAGGGGGCCGGCGCAGCGGCCCGCCGAAGCAGCCTGTCACTAATAACACAGGTCGAGATGCAGGACAGGAACCCGGAAGTGACCGACAGGCTGCTTCAGCGGGCCGCTGCGCCAGCTCCCTGGGCCCTACAACGATGGGACCGATGCCACAGGGACGAGCTCGAAACACTCTATAACCCCTCAAAAGAACAGCAGTCTAGCTCGCTTCCCCCGAGCCCTGCCGCCATAAGCCTCAAGGGGGCTCATTTTGCGGCATCTCCCGGCGGGAGGGTGGCACCCGCACGGGACACATATCAAATGAAAGAGGGGGCGCAGGGCTATCAGAAACAGCCGGCGGAGGGAGTCGGGAGACCACCCCACTGGGGGATCCACACTCCGAAAGTGATGAAGGTGGCGCAGATAGAGCCAACAGAGCAAACAGGACAAAATAAATAGGCTGCATTATGCAGCACAGTTGAGAAAGTGCCTTATCCCATATACTGATGAAGTAAATACAGGATCTGAGAACAAAATTGCACCAGAAGACACAAACACAAAGCTCCCTTACACTGAATCAGTGCTTGGGTCCACCAAAGTCAGTATTGTCCACTCCAGTCACAAACACAAAGCTCCCTTACACTGAATCAGTGCTTGGGTCCACCAAAGTCAGTATTGTCACATAAGAACATAAGAGAAGCCATGTTGGATCAGGCCAATGGCCCATCCAGTCCAACACTCTGCGTCACATAAGAACATAACAGAAGCCCTGTTGGATCAGACCAGTGGCCCATCCAGTCCAACACTCTGCGTCACATAAGAACATAAGAGAAGCCCTGTTGGATCAGGCCAGTGGCCCATCCAGTCCAACACTCTGCGTCACATAAGAACATAAGAGAAGCCCTGTTGGATCAGGCCAGTGGCCCATCCAGTCCAACACTCTGCGTCACATAAGAACATAAGAGAAGCCCTGTTGGATCAGGCCAGTGGCCCATCCAGTCCAACACTCTGCATCACATAAGAACATAAGAGAAGCCCTGTTGGATCAGGCCAGTGGCCCATCCAGTCCAACACTCTGCGTCACATAAGAACATAAGGAGGGAGGGAGGGAGCGAGGGAGGGAGGGAAGGAAGGAAGGAAGGAAGGAAGGAAGGAAGGAAGGAAGGAAGGAAGGAAGGAAGGAAGGAAGGAAGGAAGGAAGGATGGAGGGAGGGAAGGGAGGGAGGGAGGGAGGGAGGGAGGGAAGGAAGGAAGAAAGGAAGGAAGGAAGAAAGGAAGGGAGGAGGGAGGGAAGGGAAGAAGGAAGGAAGGAAGGAAGGAAGAAAGGAAGGGAGGAGGGAGGGAAGGGAAGAAGGAAGGAAGGAAGGAAGGAAGGAAGGAAGGAAGGAAGGAAGGAAGGAAGGAGGGAGGGAAGGGAGGGAGGGAAGGAAGGAAGGAAGAAAGGAAGGAAGAAAGGAAGGGAGGAGGGAGGGAGGGAAGGAAGGAAGGAAGGAAGGAAGAAAGGAAGGGAGGGGGGAGGGCTGGTCGGCGCTGGTCCCGGAAGGCCCTCCAGAGTCTCTGGAGGGCCTTCCGGGACCAGCGCCGGCTGCTCCGCGGCCTCTCCGCGGCCTCCGCTGGTCGCTGGAGGCCCTCCAGAGTCGCTGGAGGGCCTCCAGCGACCAGCGGAGGCCGTGGAGAGGCCTTCGCTGGTCGGCGCTGGTCCCGGAAGGCCCTCCAGAGTCCCTGGAGGGCCTTCCGGGACTAGCGCCAGCTGCTCCACGGCCTCTCCGCGGCCTCCAGCGACCAGCGGAGGCCGCGGAGAGGCCTTCGCTGGTCGGCGCTGGTCCCGGAAGGCCCTCCAGAGTCTCTGGAGGGCCTTCCGGGACTAGCGCCGGCTGCTCTGCGGCCTCTCCGCGGCCTCCGCTGGTCGCTGGAGGCCCTCCAGAGTGTCTGGAGGGCCTCCAGCGACCAGCGGAGGCCACGGAGAGGCCTTCGCTGGTCGGCGCTGGTCCCGGAAGGCCCTCCAGAGTCTCTGGAGGGCCTTCCGGGACCAGCACCGGCTGCTCCGCGGCCTCTCCGCGGCCTCCGCTGGTCGCTGGAGGCCCTCCAGAGAGTCTGGAGGGCCTCCAGCGACCAGCGGAGGCCACGGAGAGGCCTTCGCTGGTCGGCGCTGGTCCCGGAAGGCCCTCCAGAGTCTCTGGAGGGCCTTCCGGGACCAGCGCCGGCTGCTCCGCGGCCTCTCCGCGGCCTCCGCTGGTCGCTGGAGGCCCTCCAGAGTCTCTGGAGGGCCTCCAGCAACCAGCGTAGGCCGCGGAGAGGCCTTCGCTGGTCGGCGCTGGTCCCGGAAGGCCCTCCAGAGTCTCTGGAGGGCCTTCCGGGACCAGCGCCGGCTGCTCCGCGGCCTCTGCTGGTCGCTGGAGGCCCTCCAGAGTCTCTGGAGGGCTTCCAGCGACCAGCGGAGGCCGCGGAGAGGCCTCCGCCATCGCCGTTGGGCCCCGCGCGCGGGCGGGGAAGGCGGCAAGTGAGGGAGGGAGCGTCCCTGCGCGTGTGCAGGGGCCCTGCGCACGCGCAGGGACGCTCCCTCCCTCACTCGCCGCCTTCCCCGCCGGCGCCCGCGGCCCACTGCCTCCGGGGCTGGCTAAACCGGGACCTCTAAATGGTCCCGGTATAGCCAGCCCGGGAGGCGGGAATAGGGGGCCAGAACCGGGACATTCCCGGGCGCCCGGGACGGTCTGGCCACCCTAACTGGCTACATCAGGAGTGAGTGGCCGAATATGCAAAGGAGCTACCCAAAAAAAGCCCTGTTGAAGGGGACAGTAATCCCTTGTGAACGTGGCCCACTAGGGGTGCCAGTCCCCAAGTGGGGGCAGGGTAGGGTTGCCAAGTCCAATTCAAGAAATATCTGGGGGCTTTGGGGGTGGAGCCAGTAGACTTTGGGGGTGGAGCCAGGAGACATTGGAGGCGGAGCCAGGATATCAATCAAGCATAATTGAATTCCAAGGGAGTTCTGGCCATCACCTTTAAAGGGACAGCACACCTTTTTAAATGTCTTCCTTTCATAGGAAATAATGAAGGATAGGGGCACCTTCTTTTGGGGCTCATAGAATTGGACCCCCTGGTACTTTGGGGGGGTACTTTGGGGAGAGACACTAGATATTATACTGGAAATTTGGTGCCTCTACCTCAAAACACAGCTCCCCCAGAGCCCCCGAAACCTCCAGATCAATTCCCCATTATACCCTATGAGAATTGATCTCCACATAGGGAATAATGAAGTGCTCAGCAGACGTTTCCCTCCCCCCCCCCCTCCTGGTTTCTGGTGACTCTGAAGCAGGGGATTGGCCTCTCTACTCACGAGTTGCTGCCAACTTCACAGCAACACAGACACCCCGTCCCAAGAGGAAGCCTTTCAGTCAGAGACTGAAGCCTCCGGAGGTGCAAAGGCACATGGTCCTCTGGAGGCGGGGCTTCCCCCTGCCGGCCAGCTGACTGGGGACGGGAAGGAGTCTGGGAAAGCGGAAGAACCCCCGCTGGGACCTGGGGATTGGCAAGCCTAGGGCAGGGGATTCCCCAGTTTGGAGGCCCTCTCCGCTTTAGAGTCATCAGAAAGTGGGGTGGGGGAGGGAAATGCCTGTTGCACACTCCATTATTCCATATGGAGACCGGTTCCCAAAGGGTTAATGGAGAATTGATCTGTAGGTATCTGATGCTCGGGGGGGGGGCTGTCTTTTGAGGTAGAGGCACCAAATTTTCAGAGTAGCATCTGGTGCCTCTCCTGAAAACGCCCTCCATATTTCAAATAGATTGGACCAGGGGATCCAATTCTATAAGCCCCCCTATCCTTCATTATTTCCAATGGAGGGAAGGCATTTAAAAGGTGTGCGGTCCCTTTAAATGTGCTGGCCAGAACTCCCTTTGCTTGTCACACTCTTGCTCCTGGCTCCACCCCATCTCCTGGCTCCACCCCCAAAGTCTCCAGGCTTCCACCCCCAAAGTCCCCAGATATTTCTTGAATTGGACTTGGCAGCCCTATGGCTCACCCAAGCTTGGTTGGTGGATTGCAGGTGGGAGACGAGGGTGTCCTCAACAGGTCCCTCTATCGAGGTTTGTTCAGCTCCATCTCAAAACATATTTTCTGGACTCGGGCTCCCTAGCCAGCTGTTGACCTGCCCAGAGGTTTTGAGGAAGGCAACCAGGCCTGTGGTTCTTCTCGATCTTCAAGCACACCTCGACGCTGTCTGTTTTGCAGGGCAGTATATCACTCTGGGCTTTTGACCCGGTCATACCACCAAAACTGCGACTGTGGCCCTGGGAGATTATTATTATGAGGAGATCAATAAGGGCAAATGCATTCTTATTGATCTGGCTACAGCAGCCAATGGGTGTGGAGGTCTGCCAGGAACAGCACCGTTCCCTAGAAAGTACAGTCCTGTCCACCAGCCTTGATTGACTACGCAATGGGAAAGATGGGAAGATGAGAAGATATATATGAATGACCGGGGGTGTCGAACTCATTTGTTATGAGGGCCGGATCCGACATGAATGAGACCTTGTTAGGCTGGGCCATGTGTCTCATCAAATGTAACACCAGAAAGAATCATAGAATCAGAGTTGCAAGGGACCTCCAGGGTCATCTAGTCCAACCCCCTGCACAATACAGGAAACCCAGAAATACCTTCCCCAAATTCACAGGATCTTCATTGCTGTCATGAACATATGAACATACGAAGCTGCCTTATACTGAATCAGACCCTTTGGTCCATCAAAGTCAATATTGTCTTCTCAGACTGGCAGCAGCTCTCCAGGGTCTCAAGCTGATGAGTTTCACGCCTACTTGCCTGGACCCTTTTTGGAGATGCCAGGGATTGAACCCGGGACCTTCTGCTTACCAAGCAGATGCTCTACCACTGAGCCACTGTCCCTCCCCAATGGGAAAGATGGGAATCAGATGGCCATCTAGCCTCTGTTTAAAAACCTCCAAGGAAGGAGAACCCACCACCTCCCGAGAAAGCCTGTTCCACTGAGGAATCGCTCTAACGGTCAGGAAGTTCTTCCTAATGTTGAGACGGAAACTCTTTTGATTTAATTTCAACCCATTGGTTCCGGTTCTACCTTCCAGGGCCACAGAAAACAATTCCACACCATCCTCTAGATGACAGCCCTTCAAGTACTTGAAGATGGTGATCATATCACCTCTCAGCCACCTCCTCTCCAGGTTAAACATCCCCAGCTCCTTCAACCTTTCCTCATAGGACTTGGTCTCCAGACCCCTCACCGTCTTTGTCACCCTCCCCTGGACCCGTTCCAGCTTGTCTATATCCTTCTTAAAATGTGGTGCCCAAAACTGAACCCAGTACTCCAGGTGAGGTCTTACCAGAGCGATACTCCACAATATTTTGTATAGAATAAGACAGTGTAGAAAATTGAAATGCACAGGAGAGCTTATTATTTGGCTGCATAGAATCTGTATCTAATGAGCCAGTCTCTGTAAACCTTTGAGCTTCGATTCATGTCATCCTGGCCATTTAAAAAGAAGTTTACCTTTCTCACAGCTGGTGAGAGCTAAACGCAATTCAACCTCTTTTGTGGATTTTGAAAATGAAAAAATGCACCTATGCACTCAATATAAAGCCCGAGGATATCCTGCAAGGACTCTCAGTACAGCATGTGATAGGATTAATGAACTTTCTAGAACAACTATGTTTTCAGAGACTGGCTCATTAGATACAGATCCTATGCAGCCAAATAATAAGCTCTCCTGTGCATTTCAATTTTCTACACTGTCTTATTCTATACAAAATGTTTTAAAGAAACATTGGTTTATTGTAAGAAATGTACCTGGTTGTGAGCTGTTTCCCAATATAGGATACAGGAGAACAAAAAATATTGCTGTTTTAGTGACTAGGTCCGATTTTGCTAAACCTTTGCCTAAAAATACCACCCCGGGCGGACACCATAAATGCAGAGGGTGTTCCACCTGCGGTTTGTCTCTTGATCGGAAAGAATTCATCCATCCTGCTACTGGCTACAAAATTACTTTGAGAGACGCTACTACTTGTTCGACCCAACATTGTATTTACGTGATTTTATGCCCTTGTTTAAAAATCTACTTAGAAAGCATGACGTGTGTCATTAGGACACGCGTCTTGGAGCATAAATCACACTTCAAGAATTTTGTGCCTGAGGCGCCCCTTGTAGACCATTTTCGCAAATTTGCACATGATCCTGAGTCCCTGAGAGTTTTTTTGTAATTGAAAGGTTCCCCGATTGGCTACAAGGAAAAACAAATACGAACAAGTGGCTTCTTAGACAAGAAATGTGCTGGATTTTTAAACTCCAAACCTTAATGCCAAATGGGTTAAATAATGATTGGGACCTTTCGTGTTTTCTTTAAACTGCCATGCATTAAAGATTTTTTTTGCACCATTTTACTGGATGTCTGTAACTTTAAAGAGCACTGTAATGTTTTGCATATAATCATGTGATATCTTGTAATCAGTGTCGATTACATCTCTAAGAATATTGAAGCGTTGCTCTCCTAGGAAAGAATTTTAGTAATGTAACTCTTGAAGGTTTGTAAGTAGTTTTAAAATAATTGGAAGTATTCATGTATTTTTATGAATGATGTTTATAGCTTATAATTGTTTACGCAGCTCGTTGAAGCACTATGTGAATAGCGCAACTCTGTCGCATTCTGATGCCTTGCTGCATTACATCATTCTACTCATCTGTTCACCAAAAAGATTGGAGCGTTGCATTCCGTTTGAATATAGACCTTTTTTCACCACAGCCCGGATCTTCAGTTTAAGAATGTTCATGCTTAAAGACTTAAGTACTATGGGTACGGGTGTGGTCAGTGTTCTGTCACTTTAAATTGTGATTTACTTCACTTTTGAGATGTTTAGTTGTGTGATAAGTATTTTGTAAACTACACTTAAATTTCTTTACTGTTGAAGCTGGTTTTCGTGGAGGTTTTTGTACCTTTACCCTGCTCCGCATATCCGCGTTTCTCTGTTGTGTTGCTAAATCCCCAGGTGGGGGGCAGGGGATCCCCAGTTTGGAGGCCTTCCCCCCACTTCAGGGTCATCAGAAAGTGGGGGGGGGGGATGTCTGCTGGACATCCCCCCCACTTTCTTCCCTATGGAGACCATTATTCCCTATGAAGACTGATTCCCAAAGGGTATAATGGAGAATTGATCTGTGGGTATCTGGGGCTTGGGGGGGGCTGTTTTTTGAGTAGAGGCACCAGATTTGCAGCATAATATTTGGTGCCTCTCCCCAAAATACCCTCCAAGTTTCAAAAGGATTGGACCAAAGAAGATGCCCCTATCCATCATTTCCAGTGGAAGGGAGGCATTTAAAAGGTGTGTTGTCCCTTTCAATGTGATGGCCAGATCTCCCTTTGGAGTTCAATCATGCTTGTCACAACCTTACTCCTGGCTCCACCCCCAATGTCTCCTGGCTCCACCCCCAAAGTCCCCAGATATTTCTTGAATTGGACTTGGAAACCTAACCATGGGAGATTAAAAATGTAAAGGCAGTCCCCTGTGCAAGCACCAGTTGTTTCCGACTCTGGGGTGACGTCGCATCATGACGTTTTCGCGGCAGACTTTTTACGGGGTGGTTTGCCATTGCCTTCCCCAGTCCGCTACGCTTTCCCCCCAGCAAGCTGGGGACTCATTTTACCGACCTCGGAAGGATGGAAGGCTGAGTCAGCCTGGAGCCGGCTACCTGAACCAAGCTTCCGCTGGGATCGAACTCAGGTCGCGAGCAGAGAGTTTGATTACGGTACTGCAGCTTCACCACTCTGCGCCACCCCCAGTATTGTACCTATGATGACTCTCCCTTGACAAGGAACCAGCACATAGTGCCTCAGTGTAGCGCCCCTTGTCTTCCTTGGTGGTCTCCCATCCCAGTAATCGGCAAGGCTGCCCCTGCTTAGCTTCCAAGATGTGGTGCGATGGGGCTAACCTGTGCTGTCTGGGTCAGGGTCAAAGCAGTTTACGCCATCCTTTTTTCAGAGTCAGGCTAGATGCGGCCCCTGAAGATCTGCGACTGGATTCTCTGTTGTTATTCAAAAACAAAACCTTTAACCTTTTAGCCCATCTCTGGAGATGTGGCACGTCAGTTTCCCGATTGAAATAAATATTTCCGAATGGGACTGCAGTCGGGAGGAAGGCTGGAAAATTAACTCATTCCTGTGCGGTTCTGCACACTTTCCACAAAGGGGCAAATAACTGCCCCCCCACCCCCGTGGAGGGTGATATCTACTCTCTCCAGTACCAGAGGCAGTATGCATCACTGGAGCCATTGCTGGGATGCATAGTCAAGAGCAGGGGTCCTCAAACTTTTTAAATAGGGGGGCCAGTTCACTGTCCCTCAGACTGTTTGGAGGGCCGGACTGCCGTTACTGTACAAGGCCGCGGGCCGTCAGTTCTCCATCTTCTGCATCTTTCTCCCTTCCCCACACCACACACCCCCGGCCTGGGAACTCACCTCACCTCGGAATCACCTCACACTCTGTCTCCGCCGCCTCAGCCCAGTGCCGGAAGTGTGCGTTGCTAACGCGAGTTTAGGTCGAACATCACTTCTGGTCTGATTTTGCCATAACCCGGCAGGCCGCATAAACGTCCTCATCTGGCCCACGGGCCGTAGTTTGAGGACCCCTGGTCAAGAGGATGCTGTTGTGTCTTCCTGTTTCTGGGCTTCCTACAGACAGCAGGTTGGCCACTGTGCTTACAGAATGCTGGACTTAACGGGCCCTCGGTCTGATCCAGCAGGGTTCTTCTTCTATTAGATCCAAGTGGGCAGCCGCATTGGTCTCAAGCAGTGCAACAAAGTTTGAGTTCAGTGGCACCTTTAAGACTACACTCGGGGCTGGTCTTGCCACTAGGCAAACTAGGTGATTGCATAGGGTGCCAGCTTTCTGGGGGCCCCAAACTGGGTGCCCCCCCCCATGCGATTTGGAGACATTATCAGTGGGGGGGAGGTGCCAGAAGTTAGCCTTGCCTAGGGTGCCAGACAGTCTAAGGCTGGCCCTGATTACACTTCCTCAGAAGCGTGCCTGCGCATGAAAGCTTATACCTTAAATAAAACTTCATTGGTCTTCAAGGTGCCGTTGGACTCAGACTTTGTTCCTGGGTTCTTCAATATGGGTAGCCAATTCCATTCCAGGGGTGGAATTCTAGCAGGAGCTCCTTTGCATATTAGGCCACACTCCCCTGATGTAGCCAATCCTCCAAGAGCTTGCAAAAAAAGAGCCTTGTAAACTCTTGGAGGATTGGCTACATCAGGGGTGTGGTGTGTGGCCTAATATGCAAAGGAGCTCCTGCTAGAATTCCACCCCTGCCAATTTCATGTTGGGAAACTCCTGGTGATTAGAGGGTGGAGCCTGGGGAAGGCGGGGTTTGGGGAGGGGAGGGGCCTCAGCAGGGTACAGAGTCCACCCTCCAAAGCAAGCCATTTTCTCCCAGGGGAACTGTGATCCATCACCTGGGGATGGGTGGTAATTCTGGGAGTTCTCACCCCCCCCCCAACCCCCAAGCAACCTTGTCTTAAACTGCAAAAAGGAAACGTTTAAATTCTACGCCAAGCCAAATCCCCAGTCTGATTCAGGACCCTCCATACGGTGACATCATTGGGCCATCGAAAGATTTGTTTTGACTTATATAAAACCCCTGACTGGCTTGGGCCTCAAATGTCTCAGAGACCAACGTCTTGATATCTATTTATACAATTGTTAGGCTCAAAGAAGGCAAAACGTTCTGCGCAACAAGTTCAGACCCTCCGGACCTTAAAAAGAGAGGCGCTTGGTGACCACCCTGGAATTGGGGAACTCCTCGGGCATTTGTCAGAACCTGAGTTGCGTGTTCCCCCGAAGAGCTGTGCAGCTTTCCTCTTTGAGCTGGCCAGGATCAAGCAAGAAAGAGAGGAGGGAAGCATTACCTGAACTTGTTGTGCTTCAAAAAAATCTGTACACTTTACGTCCACTAGGAGGAGCTCTGAGCCTGCAAGCAAGGACCAGAACCAAACTTTTGTTGAAGAGTCTAAGAAACAAGCAAGTCTACGTTAGAACTCCAAAAGGAGGTCTACTAATTTTGCTGCTATTGGGGTTTTATTGAGTTCCCCCCGCCCCCTCCCAAAGTATATGATGGAAGTGATGCAGTCCCTGCCCGATAAGGCTTACAGCAGGGGTGTCGAACTCATTTGTTATGAGGGCCAGATCTGACATAAATGAGACCTTGTTGAGCTGGGTCACGTTGGGCTGGGCCATGTGTGTACCTATATAAAATTAGGTAGCAGAGATACAAATTTTATAAAGAACACCGGCAAACACAAATATATATATTTTAACTTAACATGCTTAAAACGTTAGCACTCATTGGTCTTAAAGGTGCTTTCTTTGTATCTCTCCCATGGGCTCTAGGGAACTGGGCAAAGGAAGCTCTGGCTCTTTCCTTCATTCCCCAGGGGACTGGGAGGGGGAGGAGCCTCAGCCAATAGAAGGAAGAGAGGCCTGGCTCAGTAGCTCTGCTCTGCAATTGAGAGAGCCTGGCAAAGCAAGCTGTGGTGCAGAAAGAAGCAAGAGAGAGGGAGAAGGAAGCAGATGACAGCCAGTTGCTTGGGGGCCTGATAGGATCCCTCTGGGGGCCTGATTCGGCCCCCGAACTGCATGTTTGACACCCCTGGCTTACAGTCTACATCACACAGCTAAGCCCAGTTTAAGCAAAGGACCAGGGATTTCACTGTAAAGAAAGGGGATGTGATGGGAAGAGATAAGGCAGCGCATTAGAAACTGTGTGCTGAGGCGTTCCAATGCACCAGAAAAGAGAGAAATAAATTGAACAGGGGCAGACCTGGATTCAAAGTACCCTCCTTCAAGGGCTGGCTTTTGCATCTCTGCAGTGCCGTTTTTGTAGCAGGAACTCCTTTGCATATTAGGCCACACCTCGCTGATGTAGCCAATCCTCCAAGAGCTTACAAGGCTCTTATTATAGGACGTACTGTAAGCTCTTGGAGGATTGGCTACCTCAGGGGTGTGTGGCCTAATATGCAAAGGAGATCCTGCTACAAAAAAAAACCCCTGCATCTCTGAATGTTTTGGCCTCATCACCACGTAACCAGCACTTCCGCAGGATGAGCACTTGCATGGCATATCTGAATCAGCTGTGTTTGAACCCTCCAAGGAACTCTGAAACAGACTCAGCAGTCTATATTGGGGTGAACTCCAATATGCACCTCAGATGTAATTCTCCACAAGATTCCATTGCAACGAATTCTAGCGAGAGACCCCCATATCCCCTGCAGTGGACTTCAACATAAGAGAAGCAATGCTGGATCTGGCCCAGCAAGTAAAACGTTCTGTGTCACACAGTGGCCAAACCCCAGCTGCCATCAGGAGGTCCACCAGTGGGGCCAGAACTCCAGAAGCCCTCCCATTGTTGGGTGCCCAAGCATCAAGAAGACAGAATATCGCTGCCTCAGACAGAAGGTTCCATCTAGACCAGGGCTGGCCACACAGAATAAACGTCAGATGTTTGAGAACAGCAAGACATGAATGTCAGATGTTTGAGAACAGGAAGGAAGGAAGGAAGGAAGGAAGGAAGGAAGGAAGGAAGGAAGGAAGGAAGGAAGGAAGGAAGGAAGGAAGGAAGGAAGGAAGGAAGGAAGGAAGGAAGGAAGGAAGGAAGGAAGGAAGGAAGGAAGGAAGGAAGGAAAATAGATGCAGGAGGCTGGCTTGTCTCGGAGAAGTGATTTAAAGAGACAAATGCCTTCTCCAAGCTGGCCAACAGTGCAGTGGGGGCTTGGAGAGCCACACAAAATGTGTGAAAGAGCCACATGTGGCTCCTGAGCCACAGTTTGGCCACCCCTGATCTAGACCTTGTGGCTAATAGTAGCCACTGATGGACCTCTGCCCCAGATGTTTATTCAATCCCAGTTCAACACTCTTCCCTCTTGGCCATGAGACATTCAAGAGTGCTTTGGTTTTGCACCGACACTGGCAACTCCCAGAAGGATCCCTCTCGGAGAACCCCGTTCATGACTCGCTTACGTTTTATCTGGAGAAAGAAGACTTCCTTCGCAGAACCTTCTCCGTTCTCAGCTCGGCACGTGTATTCGCCCTTGTCTTGCAGCTTCAGGTCCAAAAACTGCAGAGTGTTATTTGAGGTGGGCAACTGAGCTGTCGAGAGCTGCGGTTTCTTCACCCAAGTCTCAGCGCCCGCAGGGTTGCCGTCGGCATTGCAACGGACCAGGAGAGAGTCGCCTTCCTGTGCAACGATTTGGGTGTAGGTTGTGAGTTCCAGTTGAGCTGCAGGAGTTCAAAATGAATTACCATGAAAGGTCTCAAAGTTTAATAACCCCCAGGGCTTTTTTTGTAGTAGGAACTCCTTTGCATATTAGGCCACACACCCCTGATGTAGCCAATCCTCCTGGAGCTTACAAGGCTCTTTTTTGTAAGCTCTTGGAGGATTGGCTACATCAGGGGATGTGGCCTAAGATGCAAAGGAGTCCCTGCTACAAAAAAAAAAAAAAACCCTGCCCTTGGCTGAGTCCTTGCAGAGGTACTTAAAATATATTGAAAACTTACATCCATTAGAGAGTGTCAAGTGCCCACTGAACTGAAATGTCCTGGGTGCATCTGCAACACAAACACAAGCATAGCTGGTCAGTTGTCCCGCTAACGAGGAGGCAGCATAGTGAAGGAGAGAATCTGATCTCCCAGGATATCCCCACTGCTGCCTCAGTCAAGAATTTACAAGCACATCAGAACTGATGCATCCGTCTCTTTTCCCCAGCTAAGCTGTGCCTTCACTGTTTTCCATAAACATCCTTCACCACTGTTCTACTGCTTCACATCATAGAATCACAAAGTTGGAAGGGGCCACAGAGGTCATCTAGTCCAACCCCCTGCTCAATGCAAGATCAGCCCCCATCACCCCACTGTCTGGCTTGGAGAGAGCATGTCTCTCTTTAAATCACTTTTCCAAGCCAAGCCAGCCAGTGGCTTGGAGATTGCTTTTAAAGTTAAAGTTGCTTTCTTTCCACCTCTCCCTCCCTCCCTCCCTCTCCCTCCTCTCCTCTCCTCTCCTCTCCTCTCCTCTCCTCTCCTCTCCTCTCCTCTCCTCTCCTTCCTTCCTTCCTTCCTTCCTTCCTTCCTTCCTTCCTTCCTTCCTTCCTTCCTTCCTTCCTCCCTTCTCTCAAACATCTGATGTTCACATCTTGCAGCTCTCAAACATCTGACGTTTATTCTATGTGGTTCTTACATTCAGCAAGTTTGGCCGCCCCGGTCTAAACTTAAATTACATTAAAAACAGGTTCTAATTGAAACTATTCAAAGGGCAAATAAACAAAATGTCCCTCCTCCCTGCTTCTGAGGGTAGGCAAGGGGCGGGGGGTGGCTGGGAAACCTGAGAGTGCCAGATAGTTATTATCCCGTCACCAGATTGTTATTGCTAGAGTGCTCAGGTTGGGCATTGCGCCCCATGATGCCCCACCTTGCTCCCAGAAGCTCAAGGGGGTTGCCCTTTCTGCTCTAGAAAGAAGCAGGTTAGCAACAACCATATTTTTTCTTCCCTGTCGTGGTTGGGCCACACAAAGACCCCCAACCCTTTAGGAGCATAGGAGAACAGTGTACCTACTTTAACCAGGAGAAAAATGTGCTTCAGCTATTGAACCCTTTACAGACACAAGAAGAGCCCTGCCCTGCTGGATCAGACTAAAGGTTTATCTAGTTCAGCATCCTGCCTCACACTCCAGCCAACCTGTTCCTCTGGAAGGTCAACAACGGGGCATAAAGCAGGGGTGACTAAACTGTGGTCCGGGAGCCACGTGTGGCTCTTTCACGCATGTTGTGTGGCTCTCAAAGCCCCCACCACTCTGTTGGCTAGCTTGGAGTAGCCATTTGTTTCTCTAAATCAGGGGTGGCCAATGGTAGCTCTCCAGATGTTTTTTGCCTACAACTCCCATCAGCCCCAGCCAGCATGGCCAATGGCTGGGGCTGATGGGAGTTGTAGGCAAAAAACATCTGGACAGCTATTGTTGGCCACCCCTGCTCTAAATCATTTCTCCAAGCCAAGCCAGCCGGCAGCTTGGAGAATGCATTAAAGTTGCCTTCTTTCCACCTCTCCCTGCTCCCTCCCTCCATCTATTTGCCTGCCTTCCTGTCTTACATCGCTCAAATATCTGGCATTTATTCTATGTGGCTCTGACATTAAGCAAGTCTGGCCACCCCAGCATAGAGGATGAGGCCCTTCCCTGGCACTGGGATTGAAAGGCTGACTGCCTCTGAATGTGGAGGTTTCCTTTAGTGTCCATGGCTAGTAGCTAGGGTTGCCAAGTCCAATTCAAGAAATATCTGGGGACTTTGGGAGTGGAGCCAGGAGACTTTGTAGGTGGAGCCAAGATCAAGGCTGTGACAAGCATAATTGAACTCCAAAGGGAGTTCTGGCCATCACATTTAAAGGGGCCGCACACCTTTTAAATGCCTTCCTTCTATAGGAAATAATGGATAGGGGCGCCTTTTTGGGGGGTTCATAGAATGGGACCCCCTAGACCAGGGGGTCCCATTCTTTTGAAACTTGGAAGGTGTTTTGAGGAGAGGCACTGGATGTTATGCTGAAAAATTGGTGCCTCTACCTCAAAGCACAGCCCCCCCTCCGCGCCCCAAATACCCACAGATCAATTTTCCATTATGCCCTATGGGAATCACTCTCCATAGGACATGATGGAGTGCCCAGCGGACATTTCCCTCCCCCCCTCCCCATATTCTGATGACCCTGAAGCAGGGGGAGGGCCTCCAAACCAGGGGATCCCCTGCCCCCACCTGGGGATTGGAGCAACCCAAAAAGAGTAACGTGGAAAATGGAGCAGGAAAAAAGCACTGAAGCATCCACGATAAACCAGCCTCAAGAATAATTAATTTCTATTCATATACAAAACAGAAACCTTGGGCAATAAATAATACAAAGGTGCAATGGCATCACATCCACGTCCCATAAGTTCAAATTTACAATGAGAGTTCTTGTTTTTGTAACGGCCGTTGTTGTTCTGCAGAAAGGACTGAGCTGTTGCCATATATAATATTGTAAAAGATACTGAAGCTTGTAGAAGCCACGTGTGAAACAGGGCCATGTACGCCTCCCTGTTGCGTTGTGATCTACACCAGTTACATCTAGAGAAGAATTGGAGCGTTGGGCTCTGTTTTCACGGCTTATCTTATCACATTCCGACCCCTTGCTACAAAAACAAGAACTCTCATCGTAAATTTGAACTTATGGGACGTTGATGTGATACCATTGCCCCTTTGTAATATTTATTGCACAAGGTTTCTATGTTTTGTATATGAATAGAAATTAATTATTCTTGAGGCTGGTTTATCGTGGACGCTTTTCCTGCCCCGCTTGGGGCTTGGCAACCCTAGATGGACCACTCCTCCATAAACACAACTGGGCTGGGATTTGGTTGAACGGCCTTTTCTTGGCCTGCCTCTAGCAGACTGAAATTTGCAGGGAAAATGAACACTCAGTGGGGGAGGGTAGAGAAGAGGCTCCAAAGAGCCACTCACAGCTGACGTTAAGAGCGATGGTCCTCGCAACGCTTACGCGACTGTCCCCGCTGTTATAGGTGGCTTTGCAGGTCACATTTCGTCGATGGCCTGCTGCAGAAGGGATGAAGTCCACACGTCTCTCCACCCTGGAGTCCATCATATTTGGAACGGAAATGTTTGTGGAGTCCTTAGAAAAGCCTATCCAGGTGACTGTGGGTCGGCCCGATGAAGCACACCACTGGGCTGAACAGACAATGCTTGCTTCCTGTCCCGCCCTCAGTGGTTCTGAAACAGTTATGTCCGGTTTTCTCTCTGAAACGAGAAGAGAGGATTCAAAATCCAGCTACCCCTACATGGCCCAATATTCTCTCCAAACCAACTCCTCATCACTTCAGATGAACTGGAGCTAGAAGAATGATTTCCACCCAGGAATTTTTAGTTTCCTCTATGCTGGAAGGCTGATTTATTTTTTAATTCAAGAAAACAAATGAAAAAAAAATTTCTTCAACACAAAGGTCTGATGTCAGAGAGAGCCAGTTTGGTACATGAGAGCCAGTTTGGTGTAGTGGTTAAGTGTGCGGACTTTTATCTGGGAGAACCGGGTTTGATTCCCCACTCCACTTTACAGCTGTTGGAATAGCCTTGGGTTAGCCATAGCTATCTCAAGAGTTGTCCTTGAAAGGGCAGTTGCTGTGAGAGCCCTCTCAGCCCCACCCACCTCACATGGTGTCTATTGTTGGGGGAGAAGATAAAGGAGATTGTAAACCGCTCTGAGTCTCTGATTCAGAGAGAAGGGCAGGGTATAAATCTGCAGTCTTCTTCTTCTTCTTCTAACTTGCCTAGGAAAGTAAAGACATGGGCCTTTCCTTAATACATCTGAAGAAAAAGAAGAGGTTTTTATACTCTGCTTTTTTTTATGCCAAGGAGTCTCAAAGCATCTGACAATCACCATTCCCTTCCCCTCCCCAGAACATGTTTTTATTGTATTTTATTGTTTTATTATATGTTGTACTCCGCCCTGAGCCTTACGGGGAATGAGCGGAATAGAAATTTACTAAAATAAAATAAAATAAACAGACACCTTGTGAGGCAGGTGGAGCTGAGAGAGTTCCGAGAAAACAGTGACTGCCCCAAGGCAGGGTTGCCAGCCTCCAGGTGGTGGCTGGAGATCTCCTGGGATTACAACTGATCTCCAAGCAACAGGGATCAATTCACCGGGAGAAAATGGCCATTTTGAAAGGTAGACTTTATGGCATTAGGTCTCATTGAAGTCCCTGCCCTTCCCACTCCCTGCCTCCTCAGGCTCCACCTCCAAAATCTTCAGGTGTTTCCCAAACTGGAGTTGGTGACCCTAGCCCAAATTCACCCAGCAGGCTTCATGGGAAGGAGTGGGGAATTGAACCATCTGATGTGCTTAACCATTATGCCACACTAACTCTCAACCATTACATGTGTGAATGTAAGTGAGGACGCCAGCTCTAGATTGGGATATTCCTAAGGATTGTGGGTACTGCATGAGATGGAGTTTGCAGAGGCCAATTTCTTCAGGAGAACTGATTGCCGTAGTCTGGAGATCAGTTGTAATCTGGGAGGCCTTCAAGCCCCACCTGAAGATTTAGCTGTAATTAGGCCTCATTTTGGGCAATAGCTCACAATAGCAGGGCTCCGGAACCTCTAAATTTTATTGTGTTCTTTCTTTCTTACCATTCCCCCCCCTCAAAAAAAAATACTTGCTTCTGGGCTCCATTGTTCATGTCCCCTGTGAGAATTTTGCTGAACTCTAAGATTTGACAAACTCTCTCATATTTTTCCCCCACATAAAACTGGGGAAATAACCAAAACATATCCAGTCAGACAGATGGAAATCTTCATTGTGCCACTGTGGACATATAGGAGAAAGTAATTTTAAAAGTATGATGGGAGTAAGGTGTAATTATAACCAGATAGGGTTGCCAAGTTCAATTCAAGAAATATTTGGGGGTGGAGCCAGGAAACATTAGGGGTGGAGCCAAGATCAAGGCTGTGACAAGCATAATTGAACTCCAAAGGGAGTTCTGGCCATCACATTTAAAGGGACAGCATACCTTTTCAATTCCTTCCTTCCATAGGAAATAATGAAGGATAGGGGCACCTTCTTTTGGGGCTCATAGAATTGGACCCTCTGGTCCAATATTTTTGAAACTTGGGGAGTATTTTAGCTCTAGATGCTATACTGAAAATTTGGTGCCTCTACCCCAAACAACAGCCCCCCCCAGAGCCCCAGATACTCGCAGATCAATTCTCCATGATTTTCTATGGGAATAAATCTCCATAGGGAATAATAGAGTTCCCAGCAGACATTTCCCTCCCCTCCCCCTGCTTTCTGATGACCCTGAAGCAGGGAGAGGGTCTCCAAACCAGGGGATCCCCTGCCCTCTCCTGGGGATTGGCAACCCTATAACCAGGGCTTTTTTTATAGCAGAAATTCTTTTGCATATTAGGCCACACACCCCTGATGTAGGCAGTCCTCCAAGAGCTTACAGGGCTCTTAGTGCAGGGCCTACTGTAAGCTCCAGGAAGATTGGCTACATCACGGGTGTGTGGCCTAATATGCAACGGAGTTCCCGCTAAAAAAAAAAAAAAGCCCTGATTATGACAATTATAATCCAATAAACATTTTAAGGTAGATGCTGAGTACACCTTCTGGTGATGTCAGGAGTGTGTGGCATATGTAAATGAGTTGTGCTAATGAGCACCGGCACCTCTTTTTCTATTAAATGACCCTTGGCTGTAATAGCATCTCAATAAAGTCTATAACTCACCAAAACGTGTGCATTTTTTGTTAACCATTTTACCTAGAATAGTCTTTCATAACAACAGGCATATCAAGTACAGCAATACAAAGCCAATTCAGAATACTTCCCAAGGGAGCATATATAGCCGGGAGCACATACAGCCGGGGCTACGCGGACTGCACTGGCTACCAGTGGTTTACCGAGTTTGTTACAAGGTGCTGGTTATCACCTTTAAAGCCCTATATGGCCGAGGACCTGCCTACCTAAGGGACCGTCTCTCCCCATATGAGCCCCAGAGAGCGCTGAGGTCAGCTGGAAAAAACCAGCTGAATATCCCTGGGCCAAGGGAGGCCAGATTGAAGGCCACCCGGGATCGGGCCTTCTCTATTGCTGCTCCACTGCTGTGGAATCAACTCCCAGAGGAGGTACGGGCCCTACGATGCTTAGATCAATTCCGTAGGGCCTGTAAGACCCACCTCTTCAAAATAGCCTTCAACTAACGACAAGCCAGGAAGTGCCTTTGAAAATGCTTTTAGTTACTGAATTCTATTGAAGATCTAATGTTATAGCACTTTATTGTTAATGTTAATTTTAATAATCTGTAATCTGTTTTAACTATGATTTTATAAGTATAATTGATGTATAATATATTTTATGTTGTGAGCCGCCCTGAGCCTGCCTTGGCGGGGAGGGCGGGATAGAAATAAAAAGTTATTATTAAAAGGGTACGAAAAATAACTTGCATAGTGGCAATGTAAAAGTGTCGTACAATATGTATTATTTCATACAGCATGTTCAATCCGATATTCCATATGCCCAATCAAATCAACACATTCAATGCAGTGTTCAGTATTCACTCTGATGTTTGTACAAGAATTCCATATACATCTCGTTGTGAATACTCTTCTTCGGCGAACCCACTATAACGATAGAATTGGTCCCTAGTAAATGATGGCAATTTTATACAATGCCCCAATAAGTTTAAGTATTTTTTACTAGTAAGGCACCATCAAAGATTTCTTCCTCACAGACTAAAGCAGTCACTTTTCCAAAGATTTTTTTGTAGGCAAAGCCTAGCAGGAACCTATTTGCATATTAGGCCACACCCTCTGACACTAAGCTAGCTGAAGCTGTGTTCCTGTGCGTTCCTGCTAAAAAAAAAAAAAGCCCTGCAATTTTCAGTGTGGATTGCTAACCCAGGGTTGGGAGATACCGGAATTATTTTTGCTGAGGAGAGCCTTGGGAGGGTGGGGTTTGTGAGGGACCTCCAGCAGGGTATAATGCCATAGAATCCACCCTCCAAAACAGTCCTCTCTCTCTCTCTCTCTCTCTCTTTATGGTATTTTCTGTATTTGTGTCTGCATGCTCACAAGCCTGGAAGTCATGGTGACTTCTAGTGACACCTAGTGGGGCATGGAGGACATTCAGAAAAGTGACTCAATACAGCCTGCCTCTGCCTCCCACTCCTGGTATTCCAAGGAGGTCTCCCATCCAAGTATTTGCCAGGGTTGGCCTTGCTTAGCTTGCAAGTTCTGATGATCAGACTTGGCTGGGCTACCCTGCTCAGGACTAAAGCAGGTGTTTTCTCCAAGGGAAATGCTCTGTGTCACCTGGAGATTTCCAGGCCGCACCTGGAGGCCAGCACCCCTACACCAGCTAGGACTTCTGGAGAGAGCAGGGTACCCTCCATTCAGGCACTCACCGGTCACAATGAGAGATACTGTTCTTCCCTCTTGATTGTAATCATATCGTGCTCTATCACCTTTCTCCATTCGGAAGAAGTAAAAGGTGTTGTTGTCGGTGGCTTCAGATGGATGGATGGAGAGGGAGCAGTCGCCCCATTTCAATCGCAGCTTGGACATTTTGAAACGTAACCTATCTTGGGGGCTTATCTTCTTAACTCTCCCCGGATTATTGGTGGCCACTAAATGCTTTTCCTGGTGCTTTTCCGCAAACCAATACCCGTACAACGGAGCATGTGGGTCATCATGTGACGCATCGTAAGTGAATGCGCATGGGATGGTGATGCAGAGCCCATCTTGCACGGTCACCGGAGAAGATACATTCAGGCTGTACCCAGAGTTATCACATCGCACACCTGCAGAGGAAAAGAGACAAGAAGATCAACTTCTCAACTGCTAAACATTTCCCACCCCAGCCCAGGAGAAGAGGTTGCCAAGTCCAATTCAAGAAATATCTGGGATCTTTGGGGGTGGAGCCAGGAGACTTTGGGGTGGAGCCAGGAGAAAGGCTGTGACAAATATAACTGAACTCCAAAGGTAGTTCTAGCCATCACACTTTTAAAATGCTTTCCCCCTATCGGAAATAATGAAGGATAGGGGCACCTTCTTTGGGGGCTCAACGAATTGGACCCCCTGGTCCAGACCTTTTGAAACCTGGAGGGTGTTTTGAGGAGAGGCACTGGATGCTATGCTGTAAATGTGGTGCCTCTACCTCAAAAAACAGCCCTTCAGATACCCGTGGATCAATTCTCCATTATTCCCTATGGGAATCAGTTTCCATAGGGAATAATGGAGAATTGATCCGCGGGTATCTGGAGGGCTGTTTTTTGAAGTAGAGCCACCAAAGCGGGGGGAGGGTCTCCAAACTGCGGGATCCCCTGCTCCCAACTGGGGATTGACAACCCTAATGAGGGGAGAGAGAACATCCATCCAAGGAAGACCCCGCTGCTGTGTCTTTTTGGCCCCCGCATCAGCCTCTTCCTTACCCTCCCAAAACAGGAGTGCTGAAATGACCGCAGGCATCAAGATTTGACGGAGATGATGCCCCATCTTCTTTTCTCTCCCTCCATGAACGTCAGTCTCTTCGCAACTTGGCCGGTTTGCTGTAAGGTCCTGTGATATCGCAAGGGAGGGGGGATAAGAAAGGGAAAGTGAGTACAGAAATATTCGTATTCAAGGCAGCTTTTCTATGCTGGCAATAAACTTGCCCTGCACTAAATGATTCATAAAGTTACTTAGAAAAATTATTAGGGATGGTGGACTCTTTTACTGTTTATAGTTTCTGGAAACGATGGAGTTTTGCATCATTTAATGTGTCATGCGAATTGCTTTTTTTTTTTAGCAGGAACGTACAGGAATGCAGTTCCTGCTGGCTTGGTGCAAGGGGGTGTGGCCTAATCTGCAAATGAGTCCCTGCTGGACTTTTTCTACAAAAAAACTTGTGTGAAACAATGGTGATGTAGAGGGTGCGGCCCCATATGCAAACGAGTTCCTGCTGGGCTTTTTCTACAAAAAACCTTGTGTGAAACAATGGTGATGTCAGAGGGTGTGGCCCAATATGCAAATGAGTTCCTGCTGGGCTTTTTCTACAAAAAACCTTGTGTGAAACAATGGCGATGTCAGAGGGTGTGGCCCAATATGCAGATGTGTTCCTGCTGGGCTTTTTCTTCAAAAAAAGCCCTGGTCATATGAATACTTAGGCTTTGCTTCGGTTCAGTTTGTAGAGTTCTGGTTGGTTCTACAACCCTAATCCTACTGCACTGATATACTGAATGCTCCATGTCAATTGTATCAGCTCCCTCTGTGGGCCTTGAGTTCAAATGAATAACTAAAATAAATGAGTTCAAATGAATAAATAAAATAAGTAAATCTTCCAAAACCGCCATTTTCTCCAGGGGAATTGCTCTCTATCAAAGGGTTGCCAGCTCTGGATTGAGAAATACCTGGAGATTTTGGGGGTGGAGCCTGGGTAGGGCGGGATTTAGGGAGGGGAGGGACCTCAGCAGGGTATAACGCCTTAGAGACCACCCCATTTTCTCCAAGTGAAGTGATAGTGGTTGTGTGGAGATAAACTGTAATAGATCTCAAGGTGCCACCTGGAGGCTGGCAAACCTACTCTATAGCCTGGAGATCCGTCAGAATTCCAGAAGATCTGCGGTCACCACCTGGAGGTTAAGTCAAAATCAAACAAGGGGAGAGTCACGGAGAGGTTGAAGACAAGAAATTACCATGATGTAATAACGAAAGCACTAATAACAATTTGTACAAAATTAATCAGCTCCAAATAAAGTGATATCAACACACTATGCATATAGTAAGTAAACACTGGGTAAGAAATTCATACAACAATTTTCTAATGCAGCTGAGCACACGAGAAGTCTTATCTGGAACTCATTTCCAATAAAGTGCAAAGAAGTGTTTGTATAATAAATTTGGTATACAATTCCAAAACTCAAAGTCCTTGTCACAGAAGACTCTACCAAAACTGCCTCTAACGGGGCCGGGTGCCTGCTGGTGATTTGCCGTGCCGTTTCAATTCTCTTTGTCAAAGAGGCGGTGTCTGAAGTTCTTCCAGGTTATTTCACATTATCAAAGTGTACATGTACTTAGTGTACAAAGCTCATACCAGCACAGGCAAAATCTTTCTCGAGGCGTGTTTCCACCTGGAGGTTGGCAACCCGAGGAGGAAGTGCTCAGTTCGGACAGTTGATACTTGGCACAAGGTGCGAAAGAAGAGCCCGCCAACAGATCACACAGGGATTAGTAGCTGCTAACGAAATAATGGATTTTTCGTCACTGAAAGGTTTGTTTGTTTTTGCTGTGGATTGGGTTTTTGATTGCAGCATCCCATGTGCTCCTGCTGCCCTCTTCCGGGGGGGCAGGGAGGGAGGGAGTGGGAAAGTGAACACACCACTGACACCAAGGAAAAGAAAGATCAAAGTAGGAGTCAAGTTACACCTTTAAGACCAACGAAGTTTTATCCAGGATGTAGGCTTTCATGTGCATGCACACTTTGTCAGACAATGAAATGGGGTACAGTCAGCAGAGTTACCTAGAGCTGGGGGGCAGTGATTAAAGCATGCAAAGTACCACGTCAGAACCTATGGCAAAATAGTACAATTAACAAACTGAAAAAAAAACAACCAGTTTGGTTTAGATACCATTCGTTACGTTGGAAAACAGCAGAGTCGATAAACGTATCAGAATCTGAAGAGTGGTGGTGAGAGTGTCACAGGCAATAAATGTAGAGTGTGTTAATTGCTCTACGGCTCCTCAAGGCTGGGTTAAACTGAGAATGTCACCGATTTCCCATTCACCTTACGCCACGCTCACACTCCTCTTCTCAGCAGGGCTTTCTTCTGATTTCACACTATCTGCCCTGGGGCTACAACTAGCATCGGCTTTTTTTGCGCTGCAAACAGAAACTGGTTTTTAGAGGTTCTGTTTGCAGTGCGAAAAAGCCGATGCTAGTTGCAGCCCCGGGGCAGATAGTGTGAAATCGGAAGGAAGCCACACTGAGAAGAGGAGCATGAGAGAGGCATAAAGTGAGTGGGAAATCAGTTTTCTCAGAGTTGTTCCTGTCCACCTAGTTTACTTTTTAACATGTAGCATACAATATAACATCATTCCAGTTTGCCAATGCAAAAAAAAAAAGATTACATTAGAATATAGTGGAGGATGGGTTTAGTATATGTAATGAGATAAACAACCAATATCCCTTATTTAAGTTTGTCAATATATATATATTCAGAAGCCATCACTTGCCAGTTTGTTGTAGTGGTTAAGTGTGCGGACTCTTATCTAGGAGAACCAGGTTCGATTCCCCACTCCTCCACTTGCACCTGCTGGTCAGCCACAGCTCTGGCAGAGGTTGTCCTTGAAAGGGCAGCTGCTGTGAGAGCCCTCTCCAGCCCCACCCACCTCACAGGCTGTCTGTTGTGGGGGAGGAAGATAACAGAGATTGTGAGCCACTCGGAGACTCTTCGGAGTGGAGGGCGGGATATAAATCCAATATATTCTTCTTCTTCTTGCTCATCCTTTGAGCAAGGCTGCTGAGAGACACCTGGGAATCCAGACAAAGAGTTCCTCTAGGCCCCTTGTTATGTTCAGAAGCAGGGCTGGCCCTCCCACTAGGCAAACTAAGCAATTGCCTAGGGCGCTAGCCTTCTGGGGGTGCCAAACTGGGCACCCCCCATGTGACTCGGTGATGTTATCAGTGCAGGGAAGGTGCCAGAAGTTAGCCTTGCCTAGGGTGCCAGACAGTCTAGGGCTGACTCTGTTCAGAAGAACACAGTGGAGATGTTTGATTAGAACAGGGATATGGCTTTCATCTCTAACTGCACTTTCCCTGGTTCCCCAAGCCCCCAGGGTGACCCGAGTCCTCCTAATTTTGTACCCCTAATCTCTCTCTCCCCATTACAACAGACCCACCACTGAGCCCCTGCTAACTATTACCATAAGGTACATCACAGCATCTCCCACATATAATTCTGGCAGAAAATCTGTTGGGGATACTCGGCAGAGTTAAGCAAAAGGTGAAAGTACAAAGCAGCCAGCGCACACACATTTAGCTTAAAAAGTAATCTTCACTCATCTAGTGAGGAAAGGGTAACTTGGAATGCTACAAGATAAGAAAGGATAAACATCCTATCTGACTAGGGTTGCCAAGTCCAATTCAAGAAATATCTGGGGACTTTGGGGGTGGAGCCAGGAGACTTTGGGGGTGGAGTCAGGAGCAAGGGTGTGACATGCATAATTGAACTCCAAGGGGCGTTCTAGCCATCACATTTAAAGGGACAGCACACCTTTTCAATTCCTTCCTTCCATAGGAAATAATGAAGGATAGGGGCACCTTCTTTTGGGGCTCATAGAATTGGACCCCCTGGTCCAAACTTTTTGAAACTTGGGGAGTATTTTGGGGAGAGGCACTAGATGCTAGATCAGCTGCAGGAGTATATATAACACATGTGAAGCTGCCTTGTACCAAACCAAGGATCCATCCTTCATACTACTGTCTCCTTTGGTTAGCAACAGTTTCCCAGGATCTCTGGCAAAGCAAGACCTTTCTCATAGTCCCTGCATAATCTATTACTGATTGTATTGTCCCCTCTAAGTCTCTCCACATTTTCTGAGAAAACAAACTGAAAGTGAAGGCAAATTGCAAGCACATTGCCGAAGACAATCATGCTCCAAAATCTCACATGAACAGGCTAGTCCTTAATTGCGAATAGAACTCTTGAAGTCAAGCTGATGAAGAACCAGCAATATGGAGCAAGTTGGCAAATGCCATCATTGAAGTCCTTTGGAGTTTTGAAATCAGTGGCTGGATCATGCCCCCCATAAGAATTGTCCTACCTTCAGCCGGAGAGTTTCTCCAAACCTTCTGCAAGTCTGCACTTCGATCCGCCTCTCCGGCAGTCTTCTCAGAGAAGAAAAAGAATTCCCTGTAAATATATCCCTCAGAAAAGCAGAAATGATTCAGCCATATTGGTGACTGGTCAATAACAGATTGCAACATCAATTAACTGAAAACAGGGAGGGTGCGGGGGTTGGCTTGCTACATGAAGAGAGACTGGGCAGAACAGATTGAGGAGGAGATGATTTTGAACTTCAGGCTGTGGCAAACGCAAACTTTGGCACTGTGAGTTTACTTGCATTTGCCAATAGACTGCCTTTTGGTGCCTGTTGATGGATTTAAAGGTGTGTACCTCTCCCTGTGGCCCAGAGAGGTAAGCTGCAGTACTGCAGCTCTGCGCATGTCCTGAGTTCGATCCTGGCGGAAGCTGGGTTCAGGTAGCCGGCTCAAGGTTGACTTAGCCTTCCATCCTTCTGAGGTTGGTAAAATGAGTACCCAGCTTGCTGGAAGTAAAGTGTAGATGACTGGGGAAGGCAATGGCAATCCAACTCGTAAAAAGTCTGCCAAGCTATTGCTCCATATTGTTACAGTAGCAAGGATTTTATATGCTAAATACTGGAAAACGTCTCAAATACCGAATAAAAAGGAATTTATGTTTAAATTACTTGAAGCAGCAGAAATGGATATGCTAACATATAGGTTGAAAGGAGGAAATGTAGAAGAGTGTGAGAAAACTTGGAATCCTATGTATGTATCGGCTAAACAACTGGGTTATGAATTGACAGAAAAATATTATTTGTATTAGTTTTAGTCCATTCGCTCCATTAGATGATGATGATGATGATGATGATGATGATGATGATGATGATGTATATAGGTATAATAGTGTATATGTTCTTTTTTCTTGTCTTTTTTATGTTTTATGTGTATTATGTATGCTTTTTGTTAATTTTTGTTAATAAAAATTTTAAATTTGGGGGAAAAAAAGTCTGCCAAGAAATAGTCTTCTGAAACTATTGTCATCAACTATGGGAACAGACTCCACCTTTCTTCTTCTGAATTTCTGTGTAAATTTCATTTATTTCCAAAGATAAGTTATTAATGATGAAGCCCAGTCTAGGATCGTCATAACTAGCGTTGCTCATCTCATTTCCCATTAGTTGGGAAGTGGTCAGAGTGGACCAACTGAGCTCCATTTCCATCATAAGTAGGAACCATTTCTCCTCAGTTCTGCTGACATTAAAATAGTTTCCCTCAGGCCTGCCAATTCTTAACCTGGGGAGGGGGGAATAAAACAAATGAAAAAAAAATACAACTTCCTCAAATGAAAGATTAAGCATGTGGATGTGATTCACACTTCAGAAGAAGATGGATGAGGACATGATTCAGGTCAGAAGAAGATGGAGGATTTTACACAATGCAATAGTTGGGTTGCCAGCCTCCAGGGGGTAGCCAGAGACTTCTGGGATTACAACGGATCACCAAGCAACAGAGCTCAGTTCACCTGGACAAAATGGCTGCTTTGTCATCATGCCGGGGACACCACATGCAGCAACAGAGCTCAAGTTTTTTTAAAATATAAAAACAAGTTTATTTCACTAAACAGATTAACAATCGGGATCTCAGTCAAAATAATAATCAAAATTATGATCTAACGAAGTCAGCTGGCCACCAATAAACATCCAAATGAATCACAAGTACAAACAGTACAAAATCAAATTAAAAAAATCAAATTAAAAAGAAATTAATGCCAGACCAGTATACTATGTGCAGTTGAACCCAAATTTCTACATGAAAAGTAATCCAGAAAAGGGGACCACTTTGCTAAAATGGTTGACCTTTGACGTGGAGTATGCCTCCCTTCTAAATTATGTGTAATTTTGTCCCAAACAAAATACTCCCAGCATTTGCTTAACCAGGCCACCAAAGAAGCAGTTAAATTCTGTCTCCAGTGTAATGCAATAGCATACTTAGCCACATTGAGCAGCAAAGAAATCAATTCCTTTCTTTAATTCAGAAAGTCTAAAATCATCCCAAATGTTTAGGAGACAAATTTTAGGGGATAATGGAATCCTTACTCCAGTAATACAAAAAAATTCCATAATTACTTGAAGAAATCAGTGGACATGTCCACCACATATGAAAGTAAACCCCTTTATCACCACAGAAACTTCTAGGATTCAGCCTTCTTTCTGCACAAGAATGTAAAAATAGTATGCAGTGATACTCCCTCTAATCTGTGGAGTCTTGTGAGCAAATATTCTACTTCATTAATGTTGCGAGCTTCTGCATAAATCAGTTTGCTCTAGGGTCGTCTTTCCTGAGCTAAGACAAAAATGTGTGAGTCGGAGGCTAAAAACTGTGAGCTGTCTCACACTAACTCAGCTTAGAGGGAATACTGTTATGCAGGGGTGGAATTCTAGCAGGAGCTCCTTTACATATTAGGCCACACACCCCTGATGTAGCCAGTCCTCCAAGAGCTTACAAAAAAGAGCCTATGCAAAGGAGCTCCTGCTAGAATTCCACCCCTGCTGATATGCAATATAAACACAGTCAGCCCATATTAGTAGATCGTTTCTGTTTACAGACAATGATATAAAACGGGGATCTTCAGCCACTTCACCCATGATGATAAGTCTGGCAGCTGCTGCCAAAAATTCATCATTCACTGGCAAATCCCTGTGCTGAGTCACTTGAGTTCCATGACAACGCAACATGACGGCTGTCACAAAATTCATTTCCCTTGGGGCCTGATCCCTGGAGCTTCTGACCAGTTTGCACTGGCCGAGGGGCCAAATGTGACAGGGCTGACGTGCCTCAACAGGAATGACATCTTGTTCTAACAAAGGGGTGGCCAAACTTGCTTAATGGAAGAGCCACATAGAATAATTGCTAGATGTTTGAGAGCCACAAGGCAGGAAGGCAAATAGATGGGGGAGGGAGAGATGGAAAGAACGCAACTTTAAATCAGGGGTCCCCAACCCCTGGTCCGTGGACTGGTACCAGTCCGTGGCCTGTTAGCAACCGGGCCGTGAGTAGCATAATTATTTCATTATATATTACAATGCAGTAGTAGTAATAATAATACTTGTATTTATATCCTGCCCTCCACTCCAAATTTCAGAGTCTCAGAGTGGCTCACAATCTCCATTACCTTCCTCTCCCACAACAGACACCTTGTGAGGGGATGGGGCTGAGAGAGCTCTCTCTGAAGCTGCCTTTTCAAGGACAACTCTGCGAGAGCTATGGCTAACCCAAGGCCATTCCAACAGCTGCAAGTGGAGGAGTGGGGAATCAAACCCAGTTCTCCCAGATAAGAGTCTGTACACTTAACCTCCATGCCAAACTAATAGAAATAAAGTGCACAATTGTAACATCCCAAAAACATCCCCCAACCCCGGTACCTGGAAAAATTGTCTTCCACAAAACCGGTCCCTGGTGCCATAAAGGTTGGGGACCGCTGACTTTAAATGCATTCTCCAAGCCACCAGCTGGCTTAGCTTGGAGAAGTGATTTAAAGACACAAGTGCCTTCTCCAAACTGGCCAACAGGGTGGTGAGGGCTTCAAGAGCCAGACAATATGTATAAAAGAACCACATGGGGCTCCCGAGCCGCAGTTTGGCCACCCCTATTCTAGCCGCTTTCTTGACTTCTGCTTCTGTCAAATAACACTGCAATCCTAAGAAGAATCGCAGCCTTTTAATTCCAGTGAAATTCAAAGAGCTTTGTACTCCCAGCTGCATATGCTGCCGTGGGGTTGCCAACCCCGGGGAGGGGGCAGGGTATCTCCCAATTTCACTGGGTATCCCCCATTTTTGCAGGAAGCCACATTTCCAACAGCCATGACCCTACACAGTGTCCCCGACATGATGGTAACCATAGAGCAGGGGTGGCCAAACTGGCTAAGGAGCCACATGTGGCTCTTTCACACATATTGTGTGGCTTTCAAAGCCCTTACTGCCCCATTGGCCAGCCTGGAGAAGGCATTTCTCTTTTTCACTCACCTCTCCAAGCCAAGCCAGCCAGCGGCTTGGAGAATGCATTTAAAGTTGCTTTCTTTCCTCTTCTCCCTCCCTCCCCTATCTATTTGCCTTCCTTCCTTCCTTCCTTCCTTCCTTCCTTCCTTCCTTCCTTCCTTCCTTCCTTCCTTCCAGCCTGCCTGCCTTGTGGCTCTCAAACATCTGAAATTCATGTTTTGCAGCTCTCAAACATTTGACATTTATTCTGTGTGGCTTTTATATTAAGCAAGTTTAGCCACTCCTGCCATAGAGTTATGCCCTAAATACCAGAACATCACTGTGCGATGTCCCCAGCGTGATGATGTCACTTCCGCAAGATGTCATCACAACGGGGACGTCACATGCAGCGACGTCGCCCTGCTCCCCACTCCTGGAAAGCTCCCTTCTACCCCCATCAATGAGAGCTGAGGACCTGGCAACCCTATGCTGCTTAGAAGAGGGGCCTGGTATTGGGCATTTGGGGTCCCAGGGCACTCTCTGCCCAGGGCTCCCAGAATCTGGAACCTGCCCTGCGCCATTGTCATTCTAGGAAATCTCCAGGAGCTTTCTGGAGGTTGGCAACCCTATTATAGTATCCATAGGACAAAGCAGGGCACTTGCCCCAGAGCCTGGGACTCCATTTGGAGTATGTTATTGAAGGCATTGTGGAAGCATTTAATTGCGTTTTGTCAATTTTTGTAATGTGCAATTTGTTCTTCATGCTGCATCATATAGGAAGCTTTCATTCAACGTCTAATATATCCTTCAAAACCTCGCTGGTTGAATTATCGCTCACACACAAAAAGCGGGTAAACAAACATTTAGTGCACAGTTTATAATAAGTCCATACAGCAAAATAATAGAACGAACACCCACACAATGCTCCCCTAAACTGTTTTCTAAAGTCACCTCTCAGAGGCATTGCCAGTAGCAGAGACTTGAGCATGTACGCGTTGATCCGTGATTCAATTCTTCGTACTGTGGCTCCAGTTAAAACAGCATCGAGAGAAGACTGACGAAGGGTGAAACCAACGAAACCGTAGGAAATCCAGGAAATACGGTCTTTTGGGAGATCGGATTCTCTCCTTCACTATGTGCCTCCTCGTTAGCGGGACAACTGACCAGCCAAGCTCATGTTTGTGTTGCAGATGCACCCAGGGTGTTTCACTTCAGTGGACACCTGACATTCTCCGATGGATGTCCGTTTTCGATATATTTTAAATACCTCTGCAATGACTCAGCCAAGGGCAGAGCTTTTTTTGTAGCAGGGACTCCTTTGCATATTAGACCACATCCCCCTGATGTAGCCAGTCCTCCTGGAGCTTACAATAGGACCTGTACTAAGCTCCAGGAGGATTGGCTACATCAGGGGCTGGGGCTTAATATGCAAAAAAGTTCTTGCTATTAAAAAATAAAAAAGCCCTGGCTAAGAGCAATAAAGAGAAAGTCATAATCTCTCAGCCTGTGTGGGTAGTGGAAAGCGCCATCAAGCCACAGCTGATTTGCAGCAACCCCCGTAGGGATTTCAAGACGAGAGACGCCAGAGGTGGTTTGCCATTGCCTGCCTCCGGGTCATGGACCATGGTATTCCTTGGAGAAGGTCTCCCACTCAAACATTACAGGGCTTCCCCTGCTTAGCTTCCGAGATCTGATGAGATCAGGCTAGCCTGGGTTATTTAGGTCAGATTCAGCCTGTGCTGCCCCTTCTGTAAAATGGGCCTCATTGGAGGCGGAATTCTATCAGGAGCTCCTTTGCATATTAGGCCACACAGCCCTGATGTAGCCAATCCTCCAAGAGCTTACAAAGAGAGCCTTGTAAGCTCTTGGAGGATTGGCTGCATCAGGGGTGTGTGGCTTAATATGCAAAGGAGCTCCTGCTAGAATTCCACCCCTGGACATAATAGCAGCAGACTTCAGAGGATCGTAGGCTCATGTTAACTGGTGTCACCAACTCCTGGGTGAGAAATACCTGGAGATTTGAAGGTGGGGACAGAAGGGGGACCTCAGCACAGTTTAGGGTTGCCAATCCCCAGGTGTGGGCAGGGGATCCCCTGGTTTGGAGGCCCTCCCCCTGCTTCAGGGTCCTCAGAAAGTGGGTGGGGGGGAGAGAATGTCTTCTGGGAATTCCATTATTCCCTGTGGAGACCAATTGAGAATTGATTTGAGGGTATCTGGGACTCTGGGGAGCTGGTTTTTTGTTTTGTTTTGTTTTTTGAGATAGAGGCACCAAATGTGCAGCATAGCATCTGGTGCCTCTCCTCAAAACACCCTCCAAGTTTCGAAAAGATTGGACCAGGGGGTCCAATTCTCTGAGCCCTGAAAGAAGGTGCCCCTGTCCATTATTTCCAATGGAGGGCAGGCATTTAAAAGGTGCGTGGCTCCTTTAAATGTGATGGCCCGAACTCCCTTTGGAGTTCAATTATGCTTGTCACATCCTTGATCTTGGCTCCACTACCAAAGTCTCCTGGCTCCACCCCCAAAGCCCCCAGGTGTTTCTTGAATCGGACCTGGCAACCCTAGTGGGAAGCAAAAAGAAAGTTGTGTAGTTAACGACTGAGAAAAGTTTTGAAATACTGTATTTGTTTTCTCAGTATGCAGAGGGGAAGGAAGAACAGAAGGGGGGCGCCTAATCCTGAGGCTCAGAACTCCCCAGTTACACTATTGACTTGGAGCGCCCTGTTGGATGAAAGGTTGGATGTGAATAGGAAATGCATATTGATATCTTCCAATGAATGAGGATGCAGCATGGTGTCTCAGTCTTTTGAGTCTAAACCACACAGCCAAGGGTGTCTGCATAAAGTTTCGTTATTTTGCAGCCTCAGAAAGGATTGCATGCAGTTTGCAGAAGACACTGCTCATACAGTGAATTTGCTGCAGAATATTTCAAAGCAGCCCTTTCAGGCTGGGCCTATTGCTATTTTTCAGCCCCCCGGGCTGCTCTTGAGCAAGGGCCTTGACTCACCCTCTTAAATTCCCGCACAGGCTCTTTGCGCAATAACACACACCCTGTGGCTTTCCTGAGGGGTTCTGCAAAGCATTCAGGACAGCTCTTACCAGGAAATAAAATGTGCATACCACAAAGACATTAGGCCACATTCCGGAGCAAACATGGTGCAATTCACTATGGTTGTCAGGTCTGTGTTGGAAAATCCCTGGAGACGTCAGGGGTGGAGCCAGGAAAGGGTGGAGTTTGGGGAGGGGAGGGGCCTCAGCGTAGTACAGTGCCATAGAGCCCACCCTGCAAAACAGCCATTTTCTCCAGATAATCTGATTTCTGCTGGCTGGAGATCAGTTGTAAAAGTGGGGGATCTCCAGGCCCAACCTGAAGGCTGGCAACCCTACAATTCACTACTTGCTTTGTTGATTTCAACAAGACTGAAAAGTGACCAATCTTCTTTGGAGTGAGGCCTGAATTATTTGTTTGTTTGTTTTATTTGGGTTTTTATCCCAACCCACTCAAGACGGGTTACAAATAAAAGATCAAACAATTAAAATTGCATCCCAATATACAAAGGGAGGGATCAGGTAAAACAGGTGATTTTCCCATCGATGTTCTGGAAAACAAACAGGCCTATGATATGAAGTACTAGGTGTATAAGGAATTTTGCCAACTATAGAGTTGCCAGATTTCAGCTGGGGTTAGAGCTCTCCTAGAATTATCAGTCCCCCTGGTCAAAATGGATGCTATGGTGCATCTAGGTTTGCCAAATCCAATTCTAGAAATATCTGGAGACTTCGGGGGTGGATCTAGGAGCAAGGATGTGACAAGCAAAATTGAACTCTAAAGGGAATTCTGGCCATCACATTTAAAGGAACGCACACCTTTTTAAAAGCCTTCCTTCCATAGGAAATAATGAAGGATAGTGGCACCTTCTTTGGAGGCTCATAGAATTGGACTCCCTGGTCCAATCTTTTTGAAACTTGGGGGCTATTCTGGGGAGAGGCACTGGATGCTATACTGAAAATCTAGGTGCCTCTACCTCAAAAAACAGCCCCCCAGAGCCCCAGATACTGGCAGATCAATTCTCCATTATTTCCTATGGGAATAAGTCTCCAGAGGGAGCAATGGAGTTCCCAGCGGACATTTCCCTTCCCTCCCCCTGCTTTCTGATGACTCTGAAGTGTGGGGGGGAGAGCCTCCAAACCGGGGGATTCCCTGCCCCCACCTGGGGATTGGCAACCCTAGGTGTATCCCAGTGAGGCTCTTCCTTTCTCCAAACCTTTCCCTCCTGGGGGTGCACCCCCAAATCCCCAGGAATTTCCCAATCTAGAGCTGTCAACCCTGAACTATAACAGTTGCTAAATATAGCCTCCCAGGTAAGAAATAATCACACAGAAAAACTGAACTTGTTTTACTTTTTAAAAAAATAGCTGTACAAAATGTTTCTTTTAAAAACCCTGACATTTCCAAACCCAATGATAGGCTTCCTGAGTTGTTGGACTATTGTGAGCTCTCTGTTGCCACCAGTTTCCCTTTTAGCATTGAACATTCCATGACATCACAACAGCTTGACCAATTGCTTGCTTCAGGAACGAACAGCCTGACAGTTGACAGGCAGTTTTTCACCCATTACCTGCAACCAGCAGGACTCTTTATTTGAGCAGCAACACACAGGAACACAAGTCTGGCTGGATTAGTGGCAGGGGTGTGGCCTAATATGCAAACGAGTCCCTGCTGGGCTTTTCCCACAAACACCCCTGTGTGAAACAATGGTGATGTCAGGGGGTGTGGCCTAATATGGAAATAAGTTCCTCCTGGGCTTTTTCTACAAAATAAAGCTCTGTATGAAACAACGGTGATGTCAGGGGGTGTGGCCTACTGTGCAAATGAGCCCCTGCTGGGCTTTTCCGACAAAAATAGCCCTGCCTGCAACTCCATTTATTTATTTCTATATTTATCCCCCCATTTTCTCTTCAATGAGGACCCAAAGTGGCTGACAGCTTCAGTCTCTCTTCCGTTGCATCCTCACAACAACCCTCTCAGGCAGCTTAGGCTGAGAGTGCAACTGGTCCAACTTGGTTACCCAGCAAGCTTTCGTGGCACAGTGGGGATTCGAACCTGGGTTTCTCAGATCCTAATCTGACACACTAGCCACTGCACCACACTAGAGAATGAACAGAAGACAGACTAAACAAAGGGAAACAGATCACCTAAGCATTCCAGCAGGAAAGAAAATTTTCTGATCCACTTTAAATCCAAATGGTTAGACAAAGTTAGGTGTTCACAGTGAGGTGTCCTCAGCTAACAGATAAAGAGAAATCCATATATGCCAAAGCCAGAATAGTTGCTGTGGGATTCTCTTTTCATATTGTGCGGCTCCAAACATGCCCTAAGGTTTCTCTTTTCTTGTCCATCTGGAGGGAGGGAGTGCAGAGGAAGTAAAATTACTTTGGCAAAACAGTACTCGGATGGCTCTACTAAATCCCCCTGCTCTTGGCTTCTGTGCATCTGTTTCAGTCCTGCTGGAATGTGGGAAGACCCTTGTCTACAGCACTGCATCTTTGAAGGGTGAGGTGTTATTTCTGTTTGACTTCTGTGTATTCCACAGACTCCTCCGGGGGTGTTGGTTCTTTGGCTTTCAGCTTGGAGAACTCCACGGTTGCGTAGTAGAGCTCATCTGGGTCAGGAGGAACACTTGCCATGGGAACTCGAAGGCTGGATGTTGGTAGCCTCTCTCTGGCTGCTTTGGATTGGTCGCTTTGAGGTGGTTTTTTACCCTGGAAGAAAATGGAGCCAAAGGTTATATTCCCCCGTTGCTACCTATTTCTCAGTTGATAATTCCCATCCATCTATCAGAATGTTGAATGGAGTGCCGCTTTGTACGAATGCTACATCCATTCGATGGTTAGGGCAATTTAGATACACGTTGGTGATTTCACCACTGGGAAAGGCTTGTTGTTGTTTCCCATTGCTGATGTGTCTACCAGTGCACCCCAACAAAAGCCGGATTTCCACATGGCAAGTTTCCTCATAGTTTCTCCATCTCAGACCGCTGCCAATGATCACCTCCTTCCCCTGCGCCACTGAATTTCCACCTTTCCTTTAAACAAACAAAAAAAAGTGTCTAGCCCTTTTAATGGTGGAGATAAGCCTTTCCCATTATATCTCCACAATGAAAGAAGCTAGAGGTTTGCTATTGCTTGTTAGCCTCCAGGTGGGGCCTGGAGATCTCCTGCTTTTACAACTGATCTCCAGCTGGCAAAGCAGCGGAAGGAAATGGCTGCTTCAAAGGGTGGACTCTATGGTATTGTACCATGCTGAGGCCTCTTCCCAAGCCCCACCCTCTTCTGGCTCCACCCCCAAAATCTCCAGGTATCTTCCAACACAGGCCTGGCAACCCTAATTGTTGTTAAATCAGTATAACAATATTCAAGGGCTAATTTTAAAGACCTCCTAGTGACAGGTGAAGGAAATGGCCGCTGTGGAGATGAAACAGGGAATATGGCTGACTTAGGTGTGAGAAAACATTTCCACTTGATACCCATCCAGACTTTACTGCAACCTTTCCTACAAATTTTCAGCAAAGAAAGACTGAGAAAGATTGCAGAAAAGCTGGAGAAATCCCAAGAGGAGTAGGAATTCACCACAATTCCATGAGGGAAATGAGGAGTGGCAGGGAGTAATTCCCAACAAGGCGTAATTCCTGTGTGGAAATGGCCTTTGTAGGATTTGAGATGCCCAATTTAGCACAGAGCTTCTTGGATGAGCACTCTTGCAAAGTGAATGAAGGTAATTTGTGGGCAACTGCTGATTAATTATGAGATGGAGAAAGGTATTACATTTATCCCTTGGCCTTGCAACATGCTCAAAGGCAGCTTTTCAATTTTTGTTTAGCCGTCGGCTGACCATAAATGAAAATATTTAAGTAAGTGACCTAATTATTAACTTTAAAAGAAGAAGGTATTGGATTTATATCCCGTCCTCCACTCCAAAGAGTCTCAGAGCGGCTCACAATCTCCTTTACCTTCCTCCCCCACAACAAACACCCTGTGAGGTGGGTGGGGCTGAGATGGCTCTCACAGCAGCTGCTGTTCTTTCAAGGACAACCTCTGCCAGAGCTATGGCTGACCCAAGGCCATTCCAGCAGCTGCAAGTGGAGGAGAGGGGAATCAAACCTGGTTCTCCCAGATAAGAGTCCGCACACTTAACCACTACACCAAACTGGCTCACCAAACACCTCACAGTCAGTGTCTTGCAAGAACAGAACAAGGGTGCTGATTTTCAGCTTGTATTTATGAACCTGACCTAAATGACCCAGAAGCTAAGCAGGGCTAGTATTTGGATGGGTGATCTCCAAAGAAGTCAGGAAATGGCAAACCAACTCTGAATGTCTCTTGCCTTGAAAATCCTACAGAGTTGCCGTAAGTTAGCTGTGACTTGACGTAGTTTCCACCACCACCAGTGATTTTAAGATATGCTCAGATATCTTCCTCCCTGTGAGGTGGATGAGGCTGCGAAGACTCTCACAGCAGCTGCCCTTTCAAGGACAACCTCTGCCAGAGCTATGGCTGACACAAAGCCATTCCAGCAGGTGCAAGTGGAGGAGTGGGGAAACAAACCCAGTTCTCCCAGAGTTTGCACACTTAACCACTACACCAAACTGGCTCTCATTCTATTTGCTTTCATTCTATGGTCCAAGGGGATCCAGGGCAGCAATGCCTACCAAAGGCGGAATGTTGCTATAGATCAGACTGCCATCATTGGCTCTCTGGTGCCCCCCGTTGGCAGAATTCAGAACTTCCACACCACCAGCTTTTGAAGACGCTTTCGTTTTCCTTTGTTTATAAAACCTAAGAGCAGATGAGTGAGAATTAATGAATGGTAGTCTTGTGCTGCTTAACAACATTCTATTCCACCATAAATAAAGGACTCTCGGCTACCCGGATAGAAATAATAAGATGTAAGTCAAATAAGGCATGAGACAGATGGAAATCATAAGGAGAGTGACTCACTTGATCAAGCCGAGGCAAAGCACACAAAGGATGACAGCCACTAAAGCGCCACAGAGCCCAGCGATGGCTGGATTTGTATGGCTCCCTGCAACAAGAAACCATGATCTCAGGGTCAAATCGAAGAAGAGCCTTGTGGTACCTGAAAAGCTACCCAATTGATTGTAGCAAACCCTTTTTGTGGCCCTGGACCCTCTTTGAAAAACTGGCAATTTGATAATGCTGGCACCCAAGCTCCCACCAGTTGGCTTAGGCACCTCTTCTCTTGAAACCATCCTTAAGGCAATAAACAGGCTTCCAAAAAGGCATTTGTCAACAATTAAATTATTGATTTAGGCTATTTACAACACCACAGCCCCTGAGGAGCAGGCATAAAAATACTATAAGAACAGGAGGAAGAAATAGTTTATCAATCTATCATATTTTTATTTCCCCCTTTCCTCCAAGGAATCCAGAATGATGTTTAAGATTCTCCCTTTCCTCTGTTTTATCCTCATAGTGGGTTGGATCCAACCATACTTTAAGTGGTTCTTCCTCCAGTTTAAGTGGCTCTTTCTCCAATGGAAGGGCCTCTTAAATTGGAGGAAGACTTCTTAATCTGGAGCAAGACTTCAAACCTGAGCCAGGAGGAGGAGCAAGGTATAACTATTTGAATGAATGAGCAAACTTTGCTCAGTGTAGTGTAGGACAGGGGTAGGAGCTGCTCCAATAACTGACCATGGGGGGGTAGAACATCCAGTGTGCATGCAGGTCACAGGTTCAACCTCCAGTTGCAAGGATCAGGTAGTGTGAATATAATTCCAAGTAAACAGGTTTATATTGGGCTATTCATCTCTATCTCCTTGGGATTCTCCAGTATTGCCTTGTGCGCACATTAATCCAGAATCTGGTGGACTCTCACTGTGATGACAAAGGGCAAAGTCCTTTTCTTTTTGCCTTATCAGCCAATTCCTTCTTTACACTGTTGGTGCACCAGAGAAGCCAAAAAATACCAATAAAGGCATTCAGAAGCCCCAGCGGGAGAAGGGTGGGGGATACAGCAAAAGAAAAGGAGAGATTAATTGACATTCTCCTCAGACAGGGTCTCTAGACATCTAGAAGTAGCCCTATCTCATAGTCCATTTTTAGGAAGAAGCAAGTTGGGATTAGTACTGTTACTGGGGAGCACACTAGTTTGTAAATGCTCCAATTTAGTATTCCTGGGTAGAGGGAATCTAAGTGCAGATTGAGGTCTGAGTGGTAAAAAATCCAGAAATCTTGAATTAGACCTGCAAGAAATAAGTATTTTTCCCCCTCATGTGGTAGACTGGCAGTTTCTGGTTGACTCTGTCTCAGTGACAGCTTATCCTGGAGTGAAACTGTTTCTCCAGATTAAGTATCCCCTATAGCTCCAATTGTATACAGTTTATTCTTGAACTCTGAAAGCTTTCTTTCCCCCCACAGGGAAATCAACCAGTTTTTGTTTAACCCTGGGCTCGTCCTTGGTATATACAAGCCAATAATACCAGGATAGAGGAGAGAGCAAAAGTATCCCCAAAGCACACTAAAGGGAGGTGAAATCGGCCTCAGTTTACCTCATGAGTGGCTAACAACCAGTACACTACCCAACACTCTGTTAATAATAATATCTTTGCCTTTTCTGCATTATTTAAGTTTGCCTGGTGATGGCCGGGAATTGGGGGGGGGGTTAATCCTCTAATATTCACAATCAATCACGCCACCAATTAGAGGACAGTGGCACTGTTCTTCCTGCCAAAATTAAAAAGGCCTCAGGAATGCGCTCACCCTCTCCCTATCATTCTAAAAGAGAAACAAGCCCCACACAAAGCCATGGCAAATGCTAGGGTTGCCAATCCCCAGGTGGGAGCAGGGATCCCCCAGTTTGGAAGTCCTCCCCCTGCTTCAGGGTCACTAGAAAGCAAGGGGGGGGGGAAAATGTCTACTGGGCACTCTATCATTCCCTATGGAGACCGATTCCCATAGGGTATAATGGACAATTGATCTATGGGTATCTGGGGTTCTGGGGGGAGCTGTTTTTTGAGGTTGAGGTGCCAAATTTTCATCATAGCATCCGATGCCTCTCCTCAAAACAACCTCCAAGTTTCAAAAAGATTGGACCAGGGTGTCCAGTTCTATGAGCCCCAAAAGAATGTGCCCCTATCCTTCACTATTTCCAATTAAGGGAAGACATTTAAAAGGTGTGCAGTCACTTCAAATGATATGGCCAGGACTGCCTTTGGAGTTCAATTATGCTTGTAACACCCTTGTTCCTGGCTCCACCCTCAAAGTCTCCTGGCTCCACCCCCAAAGTCCCCAGATATTTCTTGAATCGGACTTGGCAACCCTAGCAAATGCAGAACGTCACACTCGCCTTTTGGAAGGGGACTGAATAGAAAGTGCATTGTGTAGGTCCCCAAATGATTTGCCCCACGGCAAATGATGTCATGGCTCTTGTCTAGGTTCCCTGTTGTCCAGCTCAGAGAGCTGGTGACTGCATTCTCTTGGGCCCTGGAAGTAACCTGGGGGGCCCCTGTGTTGCTGTCCTCACTGAGGGTCTGCCCGTCTACTTCCCACTGGATCTGGGGCAGAGGCCAGGAGTTCAGAGAGCAGCTGCAGTGGAAACTGTGGTCTTCTTGCCAGCATATGCTCCTGGACTGGTTGCTGCTGAGCCTTGGACCATCTGGGAGGGAGTAAGAAAATGGAGAGGGGATGAAAGCGATCCAAGAATCACAGGCAGGTTTCCACTTGAGGCAGCTAGGAGGAAGGGGAGGATGGAAGAGGCTGCCTTGCACTAAGTCGCTGTTGGGGCCTTAGTTGCACAAAAAATGTTCCGCACAAGAAGACTGGTGAGACCCACTGCCGTCTTCTGGTCTTGGTTAAGAACCGTGTTGGTCTAAAGCAAAAGAACAAAGTTAAAGTCCAGTGGCACCTTTAAGATCAACAAAGTTTTATTCAAGGCAAGCTTTCGTGTTTAAGCACTTTGTCAGACAATGAAATGGAATTAGAAACAGCAGTCATACATATAGCGTAGGGGTGGCCAAATGTAAGAGCCACATAGAATAAACATCAGATATTTGAGAGCCACAAGACATGAACGTCAGATGTTTGAGAGCCACAAGGGAGGGAGGAAGGCAGGCAAAAAGATGGGGGAGGAGGGAGAGGTAGAATGAAAGCAACTTTAACTTTAAATGCATTTTCCAAGCTGCTGACTGGCTTGGAGAAGTAATTTAAAGAGACAAATGCCTTCTCCAAGCCAGCCGACAGGGCAGTTGGGGCTTTGAGAGCCACATAATATGTATGAAAGAGCCACACCTGGCTGCCGAGCTGATATTAAGAGTGGGCAGGAAAGCAGCATGCAAAATAGTGAAGATGGTATTTTTAACAGATTAAAAGATTAACCCATTGAGCCCAGGCACATTCTTTTTATCCCCACATCTTTGCTATTTTGCATGCTAATTTGCTCCCCACCCTCTGTATGTACTACTGCTGTTTCTGATTTCATTTCATTGTCTAACAAAGTGTGCTTGCACTTGCTCACCTTGAATAAAATATCATTGGTCTTAAAGGTGCCACCGGACTCTAACTTTGTTCTATGTCTTCTTCTGGGTTCAGCTGGAAAATACAGGTCAGATTTGCAGACTCAGGTGGGTTCCAGGCTACAAGCTTTTTGCATGGCTGAAGGATCCCTTTTCACGTTCTGTTGCAAGAGGAATTGAAATGAGGGCCCCACACCCCATAGTGCTATAATCCTCATAACACAGGCAATTTCCTGCTACGTGTGAAATAAGTCTCCTTCAACAAAGGTCTTGTTTCAATCTGTCCTGTCCCCCCTCCCCTCCTTAATTTTAAGCCTAATTACTCCCTTCCATCAGGCCAATTTCTGGGGTGATCGTGAATAAATGGGTAATTATCAAATGTTGTCAGAAGAGGGCAGGAGTGGAATTCTAGCAGGAACTCCTTTGCATATTAGGCCACACTCCCTGATGTAGCCAATCCTCCAAGAGCTTACAAGGCTCTTTTTTGTAAGCTCTTGGACAATTGGCCACATCAGGGGGTGTGGCCTAATATGCAAAGGAGCTCCTGCTAGAATTCCACCCCAGAAAAGGGGGGGGGTTCTGTTCCTGTTTTTCACTTTGTCATCAGCTCTTGTTGGGAGGGGCTTAAGTGTAAAGTGGTACTTAAACCCTACCCTCAATGAGAGCCAATAATTTAAAACTGATTTGTGGATGCCTGATAGAACCAGTTAGTTTCAAGAGAGAACCAGAAATAATTTGTTATGCTTAGAGGAGGAAAAAAACAAAACAAAACAAAAGGAGAGACAAAACGTTAAAGGGATATAGGTGCTGAGAAGCCTCATTCACTGTCTGCATGGAATAGCCTGATTTTAAAAATCATGTGAAATCAGGTCTGCTTTCTTTGTTTTGTTGTTTAAAGACAAAAATACATCAAAGGAAAAATGGAATGCATCAAGTTAAAAAGGACACAGTCTGGAATGCATGGCACAAGTGAGTGAAACAGACTTAACAGCTAGTATGGAGTTTATGTCATGCTATTTTAACATCTTTGAGTGGCCGTTCCATCTCTGGGACTACGCTGAAGGGAAAGCTGCCCTGGGTGAATTTCTCCCTGCCCTGCAGCAGCTGAAGACCAGGAGTCTGTTTCAAAGAGAGCCTAACCTCCCAAAAAGACAGCCGTTTCTGTGAACAGCGACTCCAGTGGAGAGGGAGAGGTATATACCAAATCCCTGCACGTTGGAGATCAGCATCTTTCGCGTTCGTCCTACAGCAGGGAGTCCCAAAGGTTAACTCCAAATAGTCCTGACTCACTCACATGCTACGGAAAGCCGGACAATCCCCTGAACAGAGCCTAGGGAGTTCTTGGCCTGGCATGCATACTGGCCCGCATCCTTGACTGTTAAATTGGTCATTTCCAGCCAGGTGTCTGGAGAGGGGCCGTGATGCTCCAAAATCCTGCTCCCCTTGACCCAACTCATTTCAGAGGGAGGGTAGCTTTGGGCCGTGCAGAACAGCTGTAACGAGTCGCCTTCCAGAGCCGTCAGCTGGGAGCCGTTTGCCACATGCGTGGGGGGATCTGTAAACACAGCAAAGGGGCCGGTCACCCCGTGAAAATGTTGCAGCCCCTCGGAACCAGCGTCCTCCAGCAGAGAAAGGTCCCCGTAGGCTGGTCTCTGCACCCTAAATGCTCCCGAGTACCTTGGATTAGCGCTTGGCCTCTCCTATAGGCTTGGGAGACATTGAACGCCACTGTCCTGGGTGGATCTGGAACAGACACATCAACACTGAATGAGAGAAAAGCTTCTCCACTAATTGACACTGTGGTGCATGCTTGACTGTAAGGGTATCTACACTCTCCTGGGGATCTAGAGTCAGCAACGTCTTACCAAGATATCCTTTCCCTCTTGCCTGATATATATTTGTGATGCACTCAAAGGTTTTTTATTCCATATTTTGGCACTCTGATATTGCTTCGCAGTAGTGTTCAGACCAGATTCAAGGCTGTGGGCATTTGTTCCCTGCTTTCCAAGAAGATCCTGATTCTGCTCCCCAACCGCAATAATTTTTTAAAGTGCGTAACATTTTTCCAGCACTTATCCAGCTTGCCAACATTATTTCAATTTTTTAAAAAAATGCAACTGGAAAATTTTGTACATTTGGTTAAAAAAATGTGCAGAGAATTGCCAAGAGAAAAAAGAGCGTTGATGGGTTTTTATTTTATTATTTGTATCATGAGGAGCAGGAACTTGCTGAAGGAGGGAGGAAGAGGGAGGAGGAGGATTCTTGGGCAGGGGTGGAATTCTAGCAGCAGCTCATTTGCATATCAGGCCACACAGCCTGATGCAGCCAATCCTCCAAAAGCTTACAAAAAAGAGCCTTGTAAGCTCTTGGAGGATTGGCTACATCAGGGTGTGTGGCCTAATATACAAAGGAGCTCCTGCTAGAATTCCACCCCTGTTCTTGGGATATCAGACCAGCTATCAAAGTGTGTGCTCATCAGCCCTGCTGATAAGCTAAGGAGGTGGTGGTGGCTGCAAGCATTGCCAGCTTCAAGAGGGGATTGGATAAATATATGGAGCAGAGGTCCATCAGTGGCTATTAGCCCCAGGGTATTGATGGAACTCTTTCTGTCTGGGGCAGTGATGCATTGTATTCTTGGGGCTTGGGGGGTGGGGCAGAGTGGGAGGGCTTCTAGTGTCCTGGCCCCACTGATGGACCTCCTGATGGCACCTGGGGTTTTTTGACCACTGTATGACACAGAGTGTTGGACTGGATGGGCCATTGGCTAGATGCAGTATGACTTCTCTTATGCTCTTATTATTATGACTGATGATCCCCCACTCTGTTGTGATAATACCGTATCTAACAAATGGATGAGGAACTACAGAGCAAAAAGTGACAAAGGGCATCCCTACAGGACACCTAGTAATCCTGGGCTTGGGCTGGATGTGAAAGAAAGTCTCAGCTGGCTCTGTGTAGCTGCTTCTTTCCCCATGTCTAGGGGAACTCTAAGGTAGAAACAGGCCTGGAAAGGATCTCCAGGGTCATCTAGTCCAACTAGGGTTGCCAGGTCCCCTGTGGTCTCCGGTGGGGGGCTTTTTTCATACATGCTTTGTGCGCATGGCACAATGATGTTACCCGCAAGTGACGTCATTGTGCCGGCGAAGTTGCGCGCCGGCCACTTTAGATGTTTCTGGGGAAACTCTATGGTTTTCCTGGAAGCTCTAGCAATTTGGGAGGGAAAAACTCTACCATAGAGTCTTCCCTCCCAAATTGCTAGAGCGTCCAGGAAAACCATAGAGTTTCCCCTGAAATGCCTAGAGCGGCCGGCATGCAACGTCACGTGACATTCCACCAGTCATTGTGCCAGCAATGTCGGAGGGGGTTCCCCCGAGTTGGGAACCTCCAGTGCGGGAGAACCCCCGCCCAGCCCGGGGGCTTGTCAGCCCTAAGTCCAACTCTCTGCACAATGCAAAAAATTCACAAGTACCTTCTCCCCTTCTCTCCCACTCACCACCCAAAATCACATAAGAGTGGAGAATGGGTGGTGTGGGCTTCTCCAGGGGTTAATGAGGGCTGCTGGAGGTGTGGCAAAGCTCCTGGTGGCTGGCTGGCTGCCTGCTCTCCTAATCCAGGGATTATTATGCAGCTGCGCCTACTATTCAATGGACAAGATAGGTAGGTGGGGAGGAAGAGGGGGAACCCTCAGAAAGGTTCAGGAGCTGCTCTCCTGTGAGCTCCTACTGAATCTGAGGCCTGGCTCTGTGAGGAAGGTTTTGCAGAGAGAGAAAGAGACTGGCCCAAGGTCACTAATTAAGATTTAAACTTAACTTCCCTCCTTCCCAATCCAATACTGGCTCTTGGCCTCCCTCACCTATTTATACCTTCTAGACTCCCCTCACATTGTACGCGAACATCTATTCCCAGAGATGCTGGGAATAGCAACGGTTCCCCCCTCCCATATCTGCTATTTTGTTTCACTGGCAATGCAGGGCTTTTTTTTGTAGCAGGAACTGCTTTGCATATTAGGCCACACATCCCCAGACGTAGCCAATCCTCCTGGAGCTTACAGTAGGCCCTGTACTAAAAACCTTGTTAACTCTTGGAGGATTGGCTACATTTGAGATGTGTGGCCTAATATGCAAAGGAGTTCCTGCTACAGTGGCAAGAGATCACAAAGTTCCACCAGTCTGCTTTGTTCCAAAGTTGTATAAATACAACCATGTGTGAGGAAAGGGTCAAACAACGACAAATTTCACACAGCCTTTTCGAGACCTCATGTCTATGATCTCAATATGCTACAATATACTAGCCTCACAGGAAGTTCTTTAAAATCAAAGGTTGTCAAATGATTCCTGAAGTGGTGATCAAGAAGAGCAATTTTGCATTATGCACTCGGTTGCGTCCTGTCACTCATGTCCATGACAGCCCATTTTCCCCAGTTCCCTCTTCCTGTGGAAAAACTCCAATTCCCTCCATACTGTTCCTTGGGGGCCCACTGTTCCCTCTGGAGCTACATTTGGGGGAGGTACTGGGGTCCATGAGGAGGAAGGGGAGTTGAAGAAGTTAGACTGCCTTGGCAGAAATCCTTCTGTCAGCTGAGGTTCTGGGCAACATCCAAGTTTTTCTATTGCCCAGTGTGGAGAAGAAAAAGAGCTGGTTTTATACCTCACTCTTTACTACCCGAAGGAGTCTCAGAGCAGCTTACAATCACCTTCCCTTTCTCTCCCTACAACAGACACCCTGTGAGGTAGGTGGGGCTGAGAGAGTTTTCAGAGAACCGTGACTGACCTAAGGTCATCCAACTGGCTGCCTGTAGAGGAAGAGCAGAGAATCAAACCACTGTTCTTCAGAAGAGAGTCTGCCGCTCATAACCGTTACAACAAACTAGCTTGGCGATATAATCACAGCTACGCAGATTTCCAGAGGTCCTAATAGTGGCGTTTGCACCTGGGAAAGGTCTCTATTACCTACTTTTAAAAGCCAATAGGAATGATTCCTGGCGCTTTTTGCAGGTCGAGGCTTTCAAGCTATGACAAATACCCTCTGATCAAGCCCGCCCATCCTTTCCTGAAGACCCTGGATTCTTACACAGCACACACAACTGCAGGGTCCTATTGGCTGAGCCATGTGGAGTCTCTGCTCGGCACTGATACTCCCCAGCATCCTCTGGTCTGACATCGGACAGCAGGAGAACGCACTCCTTGCCCTGCCTGGTGCAGTTGAGGATCTCGTTCCTCTTCCTCCAGCTCAGGGTGGGGTTAGGTCTGCTCTCTGCTGCGCATTGCAAGCTGATGCTTTCACCCTCTTGGGCCACTGCAACATCCAGATCCCCATTGGCTTCCTTGGGGCACGAAGCTGCAAGAGGAAAAGATCCGGGTTAGAGAGGAGTAGCCTATGGTTCCCATTGCTGTTGCAGCATTGCCAGCTCTGGGTTGGGAAATTCTTGGTGGAGTTTGGGCTGGGGAGGGAGGTCAGCGGGGATATGATGCCATGAGGTTTGCCCTCCAGAGGAGGGTTGCCTGGTCTGCCTTGGAAAATATGTGGAGACTAGTGGGGGGTGGGGCGGTGTGGAGCTGGGAGAGGGCAGGGTTTGAGGAGGGGAGGGGCCTCAGCATGGTGCAGTGCCATAGCGTCCACCCTTCCAAGCAGCCATTTTCTCCAGGGGAGCTGATCTCTGCCAGGTGACAATCAGTTGTAAAAGCAGGAGATCTCCAGGTCCCACCTGGAGGCTGGCAACCCTACTCCTGAGCTGCCATTTCCTGCAGAGAAGCCAATCTCTGTGGTCTGAAGATCTGTTGTAATTCTGGGAGAGCTTCAGGCCCACCCGGTTTGCCAGCCTACTTACACCCTTCTAACTCCACTGATTCTGACCGATTTCGGAAAGCATGGCTCTGTTTAGGATTGCATTAAGAAGACAGCAGCCAAGACAGAATTTGGCACAAGGTTTCCTCGTTCTAAGGCCTGCTTCATGCATGCAGGAGAATGAAAAGGAAAACAAAGTGGTAAAATACTAGGGTTGCAAAGTCCAATTCAAGAAATATCTGCGGACTTTGGGGGTGGAGCCAGGAAACATTGGGGTGGAGCCAGGAGACATTGGGGGTGGAGCCAGGAACAAGGGTGTGACAAGCATAATTGAACTCCAAGGGAGTTCTGGTCATCACATTTAAAGAGACAGCACACCTTTTTAAATGTCTTCCTTCCGTAGGAAATAATGAAGGATAGGGGCACATTCTTTTGGGGCTCATAGAATTAGACCCTCTTGTCCAATCGTTTTGAAACTTGGGGGGTACTTTGGGGAAACGCACTAGATACTATACTGAAAATCTGGTGCCTCTACCTCAAAAAACAGCTCTCCCAGAGCCCCCGAAACCTCCAGATCAATTCCCCATTATACCCTATGAGAATCGATCTCCACATAGGGAATACTGAAGTGCTCAGCAGACGTTCCTCCCCTCTCCCCCCCCCCGCCCCGCTTTCTGGTGACTCTGAAGCTAGGGATTGGCATCTCTACTCACGAGTTGCAGCCAACTTCTTCCAAGTAACACATACACACCATTCCTAGAGGAAGCCTTTCCAATCGGAGACTGGAGCCTCCGGAGAGGGGGAAAAATCACATGGTGGCTTTGGGGGCGGGGCTTCCCCCTGCCGGCCAGCTGACTGGGGGCGGGAAGCAGCCTGGGAAAGCAGAAGAACTCCTGCTGGGACCTGGGGATTGGCAAGCCTATAAAATACAGATGTGGTAGAATGAACTGCACCATGGCAGGCTGAGGGTACAGCAGCACATTTTGGAATGCCTCCCAATATTAAAAAACCTCCCCTCCCCGCCGCAAGCCAAAAAACAGCAAGGCATGCAAAGAAATGGAAGGCAGAACTTTTTTTCCACCCTTTGGTGTACTAATGTTCTCTTTGCATGGAAGTTTTCTTTTAAGGAAAAGGAATGCTGAAAGCTAGAGGCAGCCCACCAGAGCCTAAAGTGGTGCTGTCCATCCCACCACCTCCATTCTAACCTAGGGTTGCCAACCTCCAGGTGGAGACTAGGGAATTACAACTGATCTCCAGACCACAGAGTTACATAAGAACATAAGAGAAGCCATGTTGGATCAGGCCAATGGCCCATCCAGTCCAACACTCTGTGTCACACAGTGGCCAAAAAAACCACTTCAGGAGGTCCATTAGTACCCTCCCACAAATCAGGAATTACCCAACCCCTCCTCAGTCTTGGCTGCCCTCTTTCTTCTTTATTTGTGAACCAGGCCTAAGTCTTTAATTTCTGCATTAGTACAATGTGGCCCCCTCCACCCTACAGAGCATCACTGCCCCAGACAGAGAGTTCCATAGCCACTGATAGACCTCTGCTCCATATGTTGATCCAATCCCCTCTTGAAGCTGGCTATGCTTGTAGCCGCCTCTACCTCCTGTGGCAGTGAACTCCATGTGTGAATCACCCATTGGGTGAAGAAGGACTTCCTTTTATCTGTCCTAACCCGACTGCTCAGCAATTTCATTGAGTGCCCACGAGTTCTTGTATTGTGAGAAAGGGAGAAAAGGACTTCTTTCTCTACCTACTCTATCCCATGCATAATCTTGTCAACCTCTACCATGTCACCCCTCAGTCGATGTTTCTCCAAGCTGAAGAGCCCCAGTTCACTTCCTTTGGAGGGCATGGCAGATTCAGAGAGTCCACTGGATGGCACTGTGTCCCACTGAGGTCCTCCCCCCTCCAAACTCCAGAAACCCCTCCCACAAATCAGGAATTACCCAACCCTTTCTCAGGCTTGGCTGCCCTCTTTCTTCTTTATTTGTGAACCAGGCCTAAGTCTTGAATTTCTGCATATGAACTTGAAATATCTCAAAACCCAAGGTTTATGCATTGGGGAGAGTGACAGCTTTTGTGGATTTGGGACTGTGTGTGCTTGGAACGGCTACTGTAGTGAAAATAACTATAATAATAATAATAATAGATTTTATTTGTATCCCGCCCTCCCCGCACAAGCGGCTCAGGGCGGCTAACAGCATTCAATACATTTACATTAATAGATAAAAACTTTAAATTTAACCATTAAAAGATTAAACATACAAAAACCAGTCAGTATATTTAAAATACATAATTTACGTTAATTTAAATTTATCTTTATCTGGCAATGATAGTAATATTCTGACGCTGGTTCTGCCAGTTTAAGTAGTTCCATAGTAATATAGATGGAGGATTCCTCATTTACAGTAATTCAGTAGTCGATGTCGGTATATGCTTGTTTGAAAAGGACGGTCTTGCAGGCCCTGCGGAACTGGTCAAGGTTCCGCAGGGCCCGCACTAAGGTGGTCCCTTTCCCTATGTAACACAAACACCCCTGTCCACTCTCCACTACCGGTTAATGAACTCTAATCTGACTTTCCAACTGTATGTCGAGACCTTGGGACACTTGTGTTAGCTGTCCAATGGATTCCTAGTGGTACCTTGACAAGACCTGGGAACTGTTAAGTCTCTGGCAGGGAAGGGAGAGAAAAGAGTGATTAGTAAAGATATCCCAGTGTTTTTAGACATTTTAGACTCACCAAGATGCTCGTGATCTGTAGCATTTGTGGAGATTTTGACAGTCTTGGGTGGATCTGAAACAACCAAGAGCATGGGAAGAACTCCTAAAGGGGAGCCCAAGGCAAAAGGAGGAGAGAGATGGTGACAGTCTCCGGGGGAAAGAAGTCAATATAAAAGTGAAGGGAACAACTCACCAGCAACATCAACATGGATGAACTTCTCAACTGTTTTCCATATATTAGGGTAGTGCACCTGGCAGGTGAGCCATTTGTCCTGATCATTGAGGGAGGGTGTGAAGGTGCAATTGGACCCATAAGTCCAACTGCCATTGCTGTGCTGTTGGCTCCACTGAGTCGTTTCATATCTTATCAAACGGGTATGCCATGAAAATGTGGGCTCAATCTTTATGCAGGGCCCTGGTGCCAAACAAGTATAAACAGCTTTCTTCCCAGAAAGTACCGCCGCTGAGGCCCACATCTGTGGTTTCTCTAACTCTAGGCAGAGAAAAACAAAGCAAAGCAGACTGTTTCTTTTTTATCCCTCAGTGTTCTCCTCAGCGAAGGCCCAGAGCAGCTTACGGTATTGTTCTCCTCTCCATTTTATCCTCACAACAACCCTGTGAGGTGGATTAGGCTCAGAGAACGGCTGGGTCCGGATGGCCAGTATAAGCCACCTCAGGGACTCCCCACAACTGACCCAAAAAAGCATGTCCAAGCATGCACATCTGGCGCCCGTCCCACCCTCGCCCCATCCTTACCTGTCATTCTGCCACCTCAAAAAGATACCACTTAATAAGTGGTAGCAAACTCATGAGGTGTTTCTGAGGCGCTTTTCCTGGACTACTGAATGGCCAGAAAGTGCTTGGGCAGTAGCGGACAGTGTATGAGCTCTGTGAACACTCCTCTGGGACACCTGTGGCCCATCCCTGTTCTGAAGGTGGGCCGCATGCCATCTGTCTGCCCCAGGGTGCTTCTTTTTATGCCAGCTCACTTCTAGGATGGGATGCTGCTGCCCCAAGCCAGAGTCTGGACCCAGCCAATGTGACTGACTATAGTCAGCCAGAGAGCACCAAGATCACCTAAGCAAGCCTATTCAGATTTGCACTGAAGTCTATTCAATGAGGCTTATTCCCAGGAAAACAGATTGAGGTGGGGAGCCTGAAGTACCAGAACAAAATTTGAGTCCAGTGGCCCCTTTATGGCCAACAAAGTTTAATTCTGGTTATAAGCTTTTGTGTGCATGCACATGTTATCTGAAGAAGTGTGCATACTCACAAAACTTTATATCCAGAATTAGCCTTTGTTAGTCTTAAAGGTGCCACTAGATTGAAATTTTCTTTTAAGAAAAAGTGTTCTTAGGATGGCACTGCCAGTAAGTTTCCATAGCTGAGAATGGATTCGAACCTAGGTCTCCTCAATTGAAGTCTGACACTCTAGCCATTAAATGTCTTTCTTCTTTGCAGCCCACCTCATTGCAAGAGTGCAATTTATTTATTTATTTTTGTTTAAATTAACATATTTTTAAACGGGGTTCAAATTTTCCAAGAAAATCTCCAACACAGCTAAAAGAAAAATCACAAAAGGTAATAAAGATACAATAAATTACTATTAACAGTCAGAGCAAAGAATAACATTAAAATTAGCTCCTTCCCAAATAGGGTTTTCAAGTCTGACTTGGGAAACTCCTGTAGATCTGGGAGCAGTTCCTGTGGAGGGTAGAGTTCAGGGAGGGGAGCTCAAGCAGGGATATGATGCCATAGAGTTCACTCTCCAAAGCTGCCCTTTCGTCCAGGGAAACTGAGCATTATGGTTTGGAGATCTGTTGTTAATTCCTGGAGAACTCCAGGCCCCACCTGGAGGCTCAACCAACAACAAAAAAAATAACAAAAAATTAATGAAAAATACTTTCTCAGGAATGTGGTATGCTGGAAGTTGATAAGTGGAATACGTTTCTCAGATGAAGACATTTGAAACAGTATTACAAGCTTTACTGTTAGAAGCTTATGACCTTCCACTGTATAATAAACATCTTTAAAGAAAGGAAGTTTAAAGCAACCTCTTAACATCATACATTCTTTGCTGAAGAACAAGAATTATCTGCAATTGCAACACATTGGACACTGGCACTTTAATGAATAGTTTTCAAGGATTTCAAACTGGATATGGACTAACTGCAAGCACTTTTGAATATTTATTCCTTGTACTTTATACTTTGCATTTTTGATATGTTGTTATGTGTAATGATATGTGAAAATGTGTGAAGTTGAAGTGTTTAATTATCTATTACAATTTTGAAGTATTTTTCATTGATTTTTTGTTATTTTTCCACAGTTCTTTGTTGTTGGTTGAGTCATTCTCTGTGGAACTCTGGATTTTTCACCCACCGGGAGGCTGGCAACTAAATACTCAATGGTGCATTGTTTTCAGAGCAGCAATGATCATGAAGCAGCTGCTTTTCCAATAGGCTCCAGCACCGAAAGGAAGCATGAAGCAGTAACTAAGTAAAAGAGAAAAAAATATACATGCTTGCCTAGTGCTAGGATGACAGGAGGGATCACAAGCGGGCAAAAGATACCCTGTCAAGCAGCGTAATGCTGAACAGAATCACGCTCTTCTAAAAGCTACAACCTTCAGTCACTGTGATCAGGATTGCACAGTGGGGTGGGGTGGGGAGAAGGCAGCATGAAAGCAGCAATTTTCAGTGGGGAAGTAGCGGGGCAAGAAAGGGCTGAGCCCTCCTCCCCCACTGAAACAATGATGCCACAGGAAGAGGAAGCGCAAGTGCTTCACATATCCGGTTTCTCAATGTTGCTACAAAAGATACGGCTTCTCCAGCAGGGAGATGGTCATCTTCCTTCCTACTTTAGGAAATATGAAAGGCATTATTTCAAACATGACCAGGATGTGGGAGAAAAGGAGGCATGAGACTCATGAGCTTCCTTTTCCTTTACATTCTGCAAAATGCTCGCAGCTGCCAAACTATTTTTCCTCCTCTCTGCATGGAAGAGACAGCCAAACAGTCAAGATATAGATAAGGAGGAAAGTCTTGCCTGTCACGTGAACTTGGACTTTTTGAGTCACGTAGCTGTATCCCAAAGCGCTGTTCTTAATTCGAAAGTAGTACTTCCCTGCGTCCTCTGAGCGGGCATCCAGGATGCTGAAGGAGCAATTGCCTTCTTCCGGCTCGCCTGTTAAGCTGAAACGGGTCTTCGCAGAGAACCAGGCCTCCTTCTCGTCATTTGTGGCCACAAGAATACCATTAGTCCAGCCATAGGAGCGGCGGGCAAAATAGTGCCTCTCTCCATCTTTGTATTGTAACCAATAACCATAGAGTTTCTCAGGGTTGGTCCTGTCTTTCTGATCATAAGTGAAGCTGCAGGGAATGTGAACACAGAGGCCACGTTGCACGGAGACAGAAGCACGAACCGTCAAGTTATAACCTGAATTCTGGCTCTGCAAACCTTCCAAAGAAAGAAGAAAGGAGTTAATGGGCAAATGAACAGAGGGATTGTTAAGTTCTAATTTGCCTCAGCCCTTCCATACTTCTACTTGAGCCTTCTGGAACCATCCATCCAGAACTTTAATGGCATAACTCCTCCCAGAACCTTCCAAAGAAAGAAGAAAGGAATTCACGGGCATATGAACATAGGGGTTGTTAAGCTCTATTTGGCCTCAGCCCTTCTATATTTCTACCCAGGCCTTCCAGAACCATCCATCCAGAACTTCAATGGCATAACTCCTCCCAGAACCTTCCAAAGAAAGAAGAAAGGAATTCACGGGCATATGAACATAGGGATTTTTAAGCTCTATATTTCTACCCAGGCCTTCCAGAACCATCCATCCAGAACTTTAATGGCATAACTCCTCCCAGAACCTTCCAAAGAAAGAAGAAAGGAATTCACGGGCATATGAACATAGGGGTTGTTAAGCTCTATTTGGCCTCAGCCTTTCTATATTTCTACCCAGGCCTTCCAGAACCATCCATCCAGAACTTTAATGGCATAACCCCTCCCAGAACCTTCCAAAGAAAGAAGAAAGGAATTCACGGGCATATGAACATAGGGGTTGTTAAGCTCTATTTGGCCTCAGCCCTTCTATATTTCTACCCAGGCCTTCCAGAACCATCCATCCAGAACTTCAATGGCATAACTCCTCCCAGAACCTTCCAAAGAAAGAAGAAAGGAATTCACGGGCATATGAACATAGGGATTGTTAAGCTCTATATTTCTACCCAGGCCTTCCAGAACCATCCATCCAGAACTTTAATGGCATAACTCCTCCCAGAACCTTCCAAAGAAAGAAGAAAGGAATTCACGAGCATATGAACATAGGTGTTGTTAAGCTCTATTTGGCCTCAGCCCTTCTATATTTCTACCCAGGCCTTCCAGAACCATCCATCCAGAACTTTAATGGCATAACTCCTCCCAGAACCTTCCAAAGAAAGAAGAAAGGAATTCACGAGCATATGAACATAGGTGTTGTTAAGCTCTATTTGGCCTCAGCCCTTCTATATTTCTACCCAGGCCTTCCAGAACCATCCATCCAGAACTTTAATGGCATAACTCCTCCCAGAACCTTCCAAAGAAAGAAGAAAGGAATTCACGGGCATATGAACATAGGGGTTGTTAAGCTCTATTTGGCCTCAGCCTTTCTATATTTCTACCCAGGCCTTCCAGAACCATCCATCCAGACCTTTAATGGCATACCTCCTTCCAGAACCATTCCCGGACACTGGGAAGAAGACACCCAGAGATTCCCAGAGCTCCCAGTTTAATGGGAATGCTGCTGTGTATCGAGTCAGAAAAGCAGACCCCCAGCCTAGCAGCAGCATTTCTTGGGTACAGAAGCAAGAAGCAGGATCTGGGATGGAAGGTTCGGCACCTAACAGCACAAGCTCCAAGTCATTCCTCCATGACTGCAGGAGGGGAAACATGCCAGGCAGTTTCTGCCTAAGGAGCTCTTCGGTCCTAGGGTTGCCAGGTCCAGTTGAAGAAATATCTGGGAACTTTAGGGGTAGAGCCAGGAGCAACTGTGGGTGGAGCCAGGAGCAAGGGTGTGACAAGCATCATTGAACTCCAAAGGGAGTTCTGGCCATCACATTGAAAGGGACTGCACACCTTTTAAATGACTTCCCTCCACAGGAAGTAATGAAGGATAGGGGCATCTTCTTTGGGGCTCAGAGAATTGGACCCAGTGGTCCAATCTTTTTGAAACTTGGAAGGTGTGTTGAGGAGAGGCACCGGATGCTATGCTGTAAATTTGGTGCCTCTACCTCAAAAAACAACAGTCCCCCCAGAGCTCCAGATACCAGCAGATCAATTCTCTATTATACCCTATGAGAATTGGTCTCCATAGGGAATAATAGAATGCTCAGAAGACATTTCCTTTCTCCCCACCCACCCCCTGCTTTCTGTAGTGGGGGGAGGGCCTCCAAACTGGGAGATCCCCTGTCCTCAACAGGGGATTGGCAACCCTATTCAATCCAGAGACCTTGGGGGATAAATCCTAATGCTTCACAGTGCCCCAATATCAACTCCCACTTACCCTTTGAACATAAGAACATAAGAGAAGCCATGTTGGATCAGGCCAATGACCCATCCAGTCCAACACTCTGTGTCACACAGTGGCCAAAAAAATTATTGATATATATATACACACACACACACACACACACACACTGTGGCTAATAGCCACTGATGGACCTCTACTCCATATTTTTATCTAACCCCCTCTTGAAACTGTCTATGCTTGTAGCCGCCGCCACCTCCTATGGCAGTGAATTCCACGTGTTAATCACCCTTTGGATGAAGAAGGACTTCCTTTGCACCCAGGCGATGCCATTTTTCCAGCGCTCCTCACTCCTTCTCACTATTTCAAATACCAAATTCAACTTTAAAAAAAAAATCACACTTTCTGCCCCCAGCTAAACCCATATTTCAGCGCTCTGTAATTTGGAAGAAATGCCTGCCTTGTGCTTGAACAACACAGCTGTTGAGGGTACAATCCCCACATTTATTACCTTGTTTATGGTTTAGAACAGATCCTCTGGGGTTCCCATGTGGGCATCACGGATAGGGTTGCCAGCCTCCAGGAGGGGCCTGGAGACTGCCCAGAATTACAACTGATCTTCAGAAGAGAGATCAGTTCTCCAGGAGGAAATAGCTGGATAACCACTTGAGAGGCATTATCAGGTTTTGAGGGGGAGGTTGGTAACAGGAACTCCTTTGCATATTAGGCCACACACCCCTGATGTAGCCAATCCTCCAAAAGTTTACAGTAGGCCCTGTAAGAAGAGCCCTGTAAGCTCTTGGAGGACTGGCTACATCAGGAGTTTCTGGCCTAATATGCAAAGGAGTTCCTGCTACAAAAAAGCCCTGGGCTTTTTTACCCTGTGGAGTCTCCTCTGCTCCTTAAAACTCTCCCCAGGCTCCACCCTCCAGTTCTCCAGGATGGTCCCATCCTGGAACTGACAACCATATCAGAATAAGGTCTGCTTAACTTTAATGATGTCACAAGTGGTGATCCAGCAAGCAGTTGGTACCTGAATGTGCGATGAGCTTCTGAGCTGTTGGACAGATATGGAATAAGCATGAAGTTCTGGGGGAGTAAAAGGACCACTGTGCAAAATATAAATCTGAAATCCATGGAATCCAAATCCCTGTGTTCACTTATCTGTAGTAGATCTGTGTAGCCATAGCATGGTATGGTACTTCAATTACTGGACAAGGTCCAGAGAGAACTAGGTTAGGGTTGCCAATCCCCAGGTGGGGGCAGGGGATCCCGTGGATTGGAGGCCCTTCCCCTGCTACAGGGTCATCAGAAAGTGGGGGGGGGGGATGTCCGCTGGGCTCTCTATTATTCCCTGTGGAGACTAATTCCCATAGGGTATAATGAAGAATTGATCTATGGGCATCTGGGGCTCTAGAGGGGGTGTTTTGAGGTAGAAGCATCAGATTTGCAGTATTTGAAGCAGGCCCTCCCCCTGTTGCAGGATCATCAGAAAGCGGGGGGGGGGGGAGGGAAATGTCTGCTGGTACTCCATTATTCCCTATGGAGATTGATTCCCACAGGGTATAATGGAGAATTGATCTATGGGTATCTTGGGCTGTGTGGGGGGGATGTTTTTTTGAGGTAGAAGCATCAAATTGGCAGCATAGCATCTGATGCCTCTCCTCAAAACACCCTCCAAGTTTCAAAAAGATTGGACCGGGGGTCCAATTCTATGAGCCTCCAAAGAAGGTGCCCCTATCCTTTATTATTTCCAATGGAGGGAAGACATTTAAAAGGTGTGTGGTCCCTTTAAATGTGATGGCCAGGCCAGGACTTCCTTTGGAGTTCTGCTTGTCACATCCTTGCTCCTGGCTTCACCCCCAAAGTCTCCTGGCTCCATCCGCAAAGTCCCCAGATATTTCTTGAATTGGATTTGGTAACCCTAAACCATAGTATGGTGTGGTACTTAAAATACTCGATTACGACCAGAGTGAGCTGGATTCAAATTTCTGCTCAGTAATGAAGCTCTTTGGGTGGCCTTAAGCCAGTTATGTGCAGCCGAAGCCTAACTCACAGGGTTGTTTTTGAGGACAGAACAGAAGATGCAGGAACCCTTATAACCCCCTCAGTTCCTTGAAAGAGGTTATAAAGTATTATAGATCAACCATTGAACTAGTATAAATGGGGTTGCCAACTCTGAGTCAGGAATTTTCTAGAGATTTGGGGGTACAGCCTAGGGAGGGCAGGGTTTGGGAATGGGAGGGACCTCTGTAAGAGTGTGATTCCATAGAGTCCCCCCTTCCAAAGCAGCCATTTTCTCCAGAGGAACTGAACTCTGTGGTCTGCAGTTGCTATTCCAGGAGATCTCCAGGTCCCACCTCAAGGTTGGCAACTGTAGATTGTTAAATGATACAACACAGATGTGTCTGATACCTCTGTCCAGTGCAAGTCTTGTATAGAGGAATGCAGTGCTGCTTAAACCTTCATGAGTGAAAAATGTCCTTTCCTCTGATGTCCACATTAAAAGTCCAAAAGAGGTTTAAGGTAGAAGAAGAAGATAAGAAGATATTGGATTTATATCCTGCCCTCCACTCCGAAGAGTCTCAGAGCGGCTCACAATCTCCTTTACCTTCCTCCCCCACAACAGTCACCCTGTGAGGTGGGTGGGGCTGGTGAGGGCTCTCACAGCAGCTGCCCTTTCAAGGACAACCTCTGCCAGAGCTATGGCTGACCCAAGGTCATGCTAGCAGGTGCAAGTGGAGGAGTGGGGAATCAAACCCGGTTCTCCCAGATAAGAGTCCGCACACTTAACCACTACACCAAACCGGCTCTCCGTAGGTAGATTTAAGCCCTACTGCTGGGGGGGGAGGGGGGGAATGGGGGTGGCAAAAAGCTTTGAGTCCCAACTTAGCATTCCTCTCCCACAAGCGTTCCAGGGATATAGTTCCTTTTTATTCCAGAGGTGGTGGGTAAAGGGCTAGAATCAACTCCGACTGGGACGGCTACAACTTGGAAATCTTCTCCAAATGTCACATGACTGAAGGGGGTTCCAAGATCCTTTCCAGGTTTTTCAGGAGATGCAGGGACCCTGGCAAATTAGCCGCTTGGGCATGTCCAGCCAAACAACCTCGTGCTGTGATTTCCCTGTCTTTACCACATTTCTGCCCCTCCTCCAGTTTCCTGCTCACAGGGGTAAGAAAACAGTGATGCAATCCAATCATGTGATTCTTTGACTAGATCAGGGATGGCCAAACTGTGGCTCTCAGGAGCCACATGTGGCTCTTTCACACATATTGTGTGGTTCTCAAAGCCTCCACTGCCCTGTTGGCCAGCTTGGAAAAGGCATTTCTCTCTTTAAATCACTTCTCCAAGCCGTCAGCAGGCGGCTGAGAGAATGCATTTAAAGTTGCTTTCTTTCCACCTCTCCCTTCATCTATTTGCTTCCTTCCCTCTGTTCCTCCCTGCCTTGCGGCTCTCAAACATTGGACGTTTATTCTGTGTGGCTCTTATGTTAAGCAAGTTTGGCCACAGCTGGACTAGATGCTTCCAGGTCTCGGATTCAGCAGGAGCTCACAGGAGCGCAGCTCCTGAACCTTTCTGAGGGTTCCCCCTCCTCCTCCCTACCTTGTCCATTGAATAGTAGGTGCAGCTGCATAACAATCCCTGGATGAGCTCCACCGCCTATTTTTCTACAAAACGACCCCCATGCTTCCAAGGTGAGAGGTGTAGAAAACCCATGCTGAAACCCATCACTGAAGCCATTCCCTTCCGTGGTTGTTTGATGCAGTGAGCTTAGGGTTGCCAAGTCCAATCCCAGAAATATCTGGGGACTTTGGGGGTGGAGCCAGGAGACTTTGGGGGTGGAGCCAGGAGACACTGGGGTGGAGCTAGGGGGGGAAACGGCGCTGAGCCCATCTCGGAGGAGCAGCTGCGGTGGGGTGGGGGTGCGGCAGCGGCGCGGCGGCCTCACCCACTCCGCTCCGCCTCTGGGGTGGAATCGGAGGGGGGGGTGGAGGCAGGCCAGGGGCGTGGCGAGCTGCGAGTCCGGGTCCTAGAAGGGCCTGGATTCGCGGCTCGCCATGCTCCTGGCCTGCCTCCGCCCTCCCCTTCTCTGGTTTTGCCTGCACTGCTGCCGCCTCTTGGCTGCTCCTCCGAGATGGGCTCAGCCTGGGCCCATCTCGGAGGAGCAGCTGCAGTGGGCGGGGAGGGGACGGCAGCGGCGCGGCGGCCTCGCCCGCTCTGGGATGGGGCGGCTCGCCATGCTCCTTGGCGCCATTTCCCCCCTCCCCCCGCTTCCATTTTTTTGGGGAGCAGGGGAAGAGGCTGGAAATCCTGGGGTTCCCCGCCAGGGCGGGAGGGTTGGGAAGCCTAAGTGAGCTGAACTTCATATGCAGCTAGGGGCGTATTCCCAGAATTGCCTCATTTTCATCCATCACACCTACCTTTGCACAGGCCAGCAAACATCAGAACTATTAAAGTTGCTGAGAAGGAGGCTGGATTCATCACCTTCCAGGGGGGATCCATGCTCTGCTGGTGTTTTCCGCTCCATTGCATCCTGTTATAAGGTTTCTTCTGGGGCAGGAACTCTGTAGCTGGGTTAGAAGGAAAGTAAGACAGTAAAGAAATGAGGATAAATGAGTTGTGGGGATTCTTAGAGCTTTTAAAAATAGCGTCCCCAACCTTTGTGAGCCTGTGGGCCCCTTTGGAGTTCTGACCCTGAGGTGTGGACACAACAATAAAATGACTGCCACAGGAAATGGAACCAACAACAAAATGGCTGCCACAGAAGGTGGAGCCAATCTCCATAGAGGAAGTTCAAATGCAAGGGAGGAAAAGGATAATTTTTAAAGAAGTACACTGGGGAAGAGGAGTAAGAAAAACCAACACTGTGGTGGCAGCTGCCCCTAAAACAATAGCTGTTCAAATTAAAAGAGCCACCAGAAGTCCTGCTGGCTCCACCCACTTTCTCAAACTCTTGGTGGGTGCCAGGTAGGATTGCCAGCCTCTAGGTGGGGTCTGAGGCCTCCTGGAATTACAAGCGCTCCACAAATGACAGAGAAAATACAAAAATGGAGGAAATAGCTGGAGGGTGGATTCTGTGGCATTACATCCCAACTGAACTCTTTGCTCTCCCCACATCCAGCTCTCCCCAAGCTCGTCCCCCCAAATTTCCAGGAATTTCCCAACTCAGAGTTGACAACCTGAGCACCAAGAAAGGTGCCAGCAGGTACCGTGGTGCCCACAAGCACAACATCAGGGGCTCATGTTCCAGAAGAATATGTATACCAAAGGTCGGGATGAACCAGGAAGTCCTGCAGCCTCACCTCTCAAAGGTTGGGTATAGGTGGGGGAGAGAAACTAATCCAGCTTCCCTTCCAAGTTTGAGTCCAGTGGCACCTTTAAGACCAACACTTTAATCTTCAATATAAGCTTTTGTGTGCATGCATACTTCATGAAGTGGTCTCATCAGATATCAGAAGCTAAGTAGGGTTTGCCCTGGTTAGTACCTGGCTGGAAGACCACCAAGGAATACCAGGGTCATGATTAGGGTTGTCAAGTCTAACTCGGATAATATCTGGGGAGTGGGGACTTTGGGGGTGGAGCCAGGAGACTTTCCCTAAAACAAATAAATAAAAACTCAGCAGTGCAGTTCCCCTGAATACAGTCTTTATTCCCTCATTTCCAGCATCTCTCTCTCACACACACACTCACACACACCCAGAGAGAGAGAGAGAGAGAGAGAGAGAAGCAAAAATAAAATATCCAGTTGGAAAGTGCATTGAAAGTGGATTGACTGTGCATTATTTAGTGTGTGTGATCACAGCTTGGAAATTAGTTCTTTCTTTCTGTATTTAAGCGCCTCCCTTGTGGGATTACTACTTTCCTTATGACTACTTTCCTTTTGACTAAGACTATTTCCCTTTTCACACAAACCAGGGGTCACTTCTGAGTTGAACCCACTGAATAACTAGGTGAGAAATATCCCTCTCTTTCTAGGAGCAATAATCCTGTTCCGTTTCGTTAGACTGGCAGTTTTCACCTTCTGCCCAGTCTCATTTGTAAATCCTTAACCCTAGCACTGAAGACTGTGAATAAATGGAATTCAGCTAGGGCTGATGCTTAGACTTTAAGTTCTAATTTCTGAACTTCTCCTCAAATGTGATGGTAGACAGTGAGGGAATGAGTTGTGTCCTTTCACTTCCCAAGTGAACTTGTCTGTTATCGACTGACTGACTGACTGACTGACTACCAAGCCAAAGTCCACTCAGCTGCTTTTAAAGTTCTTCTCAGCTGACACTGACCAATAAGAGAGAAGGGTGTGTGTGCACACAGGCAACAGCCTGTCAATCAAAATGTCCCTTTGCAGTGAGTCATTAACCCCTAATCTCCCAGTTATCTGCTTTTGATGCACTGAGCATCCTGGTTTGGGAGATAGGGTTGCCAGCCTCCAGATGGGGCCTGGAGATCTCCCACTTTGAAAACTGATCTCCATATGGCAGAGATCAGCTCCCCTGGAGAAAATGGCTGCTGTGAAGAATGGACTCTATGGCACTGTACCATGTTGAGGCCCCTCCCCCCCAAACCCCACCCTCTCCTGGATCGACTCCCAAGTCTCTAGATATTTTCCAACACAGACCTGGCAACCCTATTTGAAGGTCAATTTGTCACAGCTACCTACCTATGTGACTGGCCAAAGGTCATCCAGAAAGCTTCATTGACAGAGTGGGACCTGAGACCTGGTGCCTAGTAAGTACTCTAACCTGGGAACCCACAGCCAAAGGGAGGCATTAGACTGGCAATCTTCATCATGGGCCAAGAAGGCTGGGCAGAAGATCCAGGCATGCGCCCAAGCCTTCCACAAACTGAGTTTGTGCCCATTTTTATTTCAACTGCTCTGAAATTGGGCACTGAATGAAGTAGAGCTGACAGATCCAATTCAAGAAATATCTGGGGACTTTGAGGTGGAGACTTTGGGGTGGAGCCAGAAGCAAGGTTATGACAAGTATAATTGAACTCCAAAGGGAGTTCTGGCTATCACATTTAAAGGGATCGCACACCTTTTAAATGCCCTCCCTCCATTGGAAATAATGAAGGATAGGGGCATCTTCTTTTGCGGCTCATAGAATTGCACCCCCTGATCCAATCCTTTTGAAACTTGGAGAGTATTTTGGCACCAGATTCTATGCTGCAAATTTGGTGCCTCTTCCTCAAAAAACAGTCCCACCCCACCCCACCCCAGAGCCGCAGATACCTGTGGATCAATTCTCCATTATGCCCTATGGGAATCGGTCTCCATAGGGAATAATGGGCTGCCAAGAAGACATTTTCCCCTCCTCCTTTCTGATGACCCTGAAGCAGGGGGAGGGCCTCCAAACCAAATTGGTCAAAGGGATGCCACAGGTGAGAATATAACAATGATTATCAAAGTGCAAGGATTTCTTAAAATGCCACAGCAAACCTTACAGTTTAAAGTTTATAATAATAGTCTCAAAGTATTCAGTTAAACTCTCACAATATTCCAATAAACAATTTAAGGTCCGTCACAAGAAGAGTTCCTGTGTTTCCAAAGCACATAAACGTCGTCTCACTGCTCCCGTGTTGGAAATACAAGAAGTCTCCCTTCCAAGAGAGCCAGTTTAGTGTAGTGGTTAAGTGTGCGGACTCTTATCTGGGAGAACCGGGTTTGATTCCCCACTCCTCCACTTGCACCTGCTGGAAGGGCCTTGGGTCAGCCATAGCTCTGGCAGAGCTGTCCTTGAAAGGGCAGCTTCTGTCAGAGCTCTCTCAGCCCCACCCACCTCACAGGGTATCTGTTGTGGGGAACCAGGGCCGGCAAACGAGGCATTTGCCTAGGGCGCTGGGAGGGGGACCCAAACTGGGCTCTCCCCCCTTCCCTGCACCCAAGGCAAATGCCTAATTTACCTGCCACTGCTGCCACCGCCACCTTACTGCGCTGCCTCCTCTTCTTCCCTCCCCCCCACAGGTAAAATGCTGCTACCCTCTATAATATAGTGGGTTCAAGCATGGCAGAGGCAAGGTGATAGTGAAGCATCAGTTCTTTATTGATTATAGCATCTTGAGGCATACACATGACCGGCTAACTGGGCCCACAGGGCCAACAATATACACACCCGTGTACCTGCGCAAGCGTTTGATTGGTCCATTCAAACCAGTAGGGGGCCCGTGATTGGAACTGGGCAGCCGGGTTTTGGATCCTGCTGCCCATTGTTCCCAAGTCCCCAAACTCTGGCCGTCTGGCTCCGATGAGTCTGGCAGGAACACGTTTTCAGTTCTCACTTGAGTCCGCATACATTACACCCTCCCTCCCCTTCTACGGCGCCATGCTCTGCTGCCACCCCCTCGTGCGCTCAAAGGAGTGCTAGAATCTGCCCTACCCACTTAAATGTGGCCCAGGCCTCTCAAGGAAGAGCGAAGTCTTGTTCAGCGCTGAGAGGCCTGGGCTGCATTTAAGCAGTTAGGTTCGATTCTAGCGGTGCCCCTCTGAGCGTGCAGGGGGTGGGCAGTGGATCCTGCCACAGCAGAAGGAAAGGGGGAAGGGAGGCGGCAGTATTTTTAAAGAGTCAGAGAACCTTTCCTGAGCATTGTAATGGTGGTAGGCTTCTCAACCCCCCCCCCCCCCGCTCTGCCGGGGGACCCCGAATTTGCAGCCTCCTCCTCCGCTCTCCAAAAATTCAGAAGCGGGGGGGGGGAGGAAACGGCGAGTCCGAGTTCTTCTCCGAGCCCATCTCAGTGGAGCAGCTATGGTGTGAAGCGGACAAGAGGCGGCAGCGCAGCAGCGTCACCCGCTCCGCCTCTGAGGTAAAAATTTTATTTATTTATTTTTATTTATTTCATTTGATTTATATCCCGCCCCACCCCACCGAAGTGGGCGAGAAGGGGAGGGTGGAGGCAGGGGGGAAAGTAAGCCACAGAACGGGACGAGCGCGCATGTGCGAGCAGCTGTCCGCTCAACCGACGACTCGGTGACTGACTATGGAATTAACTTACAGCCCTCCCAATCTAGCCGCCCGTGGCTGCACAGCCGCGATTTTGTTGACACCCCCTCATTTCTCTCTGCCACTTCTTTTGCAACGTGCATGCTTCTCAGGGAAGAAACAGGGCTGGAGGAAGCCGAAAAGGTAACAGGAGCGGGATCAAGGAGATTCTATGTAGTTCAGTGTGTGGATGAAGCTGACTATGATGTTTCTTCGCATATTACCTAAAACTCTCTTTACTTTTATGTGTCCTCCAGCTTCTAACTGTCCTCTAGTCTAAACAATGCAGAAAGTGGATTACAAAGGTAAAGTAGTAACACTTTACCACTTTACCTTAGTGATTCTCTTTCTGCATTGTTTATAGATTCAAATGGGCAGCCGTGTTGGTCTGAAGCAATAGAACAATGTAGGAGTCTAGTAGTACCTCTAAGACCAACCAAGTTTTATTCAGAATGTAAGCTTTCGTATGCAGGCACACTTCATCAGACTGTACCCCATTCCATTGTCTGATGAAATATGCCTGCATATGTAGGGTTGCCAATCCGCAGGTGGGGGAAGGGGATTCCCCGGGTTGGAGACCCTCCCCTCACTTCAGGGTCATCAGAAAGTGTGGGGGGGGGGAGGGAAATGTCTGCTGGGAACTGTGTTATTCCCTATGGAGATTTATTCCCATAGAAAATAATGGAGAATTGATCCGCAGGTATCTGGGGCTCTGGGGGGAGCTGTTTTTTGTGGCAGAGGCACCAAATTTTCAGTACAGCATCTAGTGCCTCTCCCCAAAATATCTGCCAAGTTTCAAAACGATGGGACCAGGGGGTCCAATTCTATGAGTCCCAAAAGAAGGTGCCCCTATCATTCATTATTTCCTATGGAAGGAAGGCATTGAAAAGGTGTGCCGTCCCTTTAAATGTGATGGCCAGAACTCCCTTTGGAGTTCAATCATGCTTGTCACAGCCTTGATCTTGGCTCCACCCCAATGTCTCCTGGCTCCACCCCCAAAGTCTCCTGGCTCCACCCCCAAAGTCCCCAGGTATTTCTTAAATTGGACTTGGCAACCCTAAATGGTGGGAAAGGGAGAGAAGAAAAGGCGCCGCAGAGGGGAATGGCAGGCGGCGAGTCTGCCTGGAGTGCCATGGTGGGGGAAGAAGATAAAGGGAGTTCTGGTGGGGGAAGAAGATAAAGGGAGTTCTGGGCATCACATTTAAAGGGACTGCACACCTTTTAAATGCCTTCCCTCCATTGGAAATAATGAAAGATTGCACCCCCTGGTCCAATCTTTTTGAAAATAGGAGGCTATTTTGAGGCACCAGATGTTATGCTTCAAACTTCGTGCCTCTTCCTCAAAAAACAGGCCCCCCAGAGCCCCAGATACCCACAGATCAATTCTCCATTATATGGAAATCGGTCTCCATAGGGAATAATGGAGTGCCCAGCAGTCATTACCTTCCCCACCCCCACCCCAACTTTCTGATGGCCCTCAAGCGGGGTGAGGACGGCCTCCAAACCTGGGGATCCCCTGCCCCCACCTGGAAACTGGCAACCCTATTCTCTCCCCTCTCTCTTCTATTTATATTCTTCAGTTCAGCTCTTTTCCCTTTTGGTTGCTAGAATTTCTTGCCCCTTCTAGACTCTCTGCATTCTCCCTTCCCTACAGACCCTCCGACGTAGACTTACTTCTCCTGCAGTCAGGGAGGAGACCACGGTGCGTTGCCACTTGCTTGCTTCTGTGGCATGAAGTTTAGAAAATAATTTTGTGAAACACCAAAAGAATAAAAGTAGACAGGAACCAGAGAAAGCAGAAGTGGTAGCAAACGACTTCTGCAAGGAGGTTCTCGGGGGTGAGGGGGTGGGAAAGGAAAGATGGCTGTCCTTAGACATTTCCCTCATGTCTTTGTGGGTAATTCCCCTATTAAAGAGTGAGTTCAACATAACTATATACAGAGAGTCCATACCCCACACACATAACACCTCCCTGATCACCATTTCTGTAATAACAAATTAGTAGGCTTCATTTGGGCTACATGGTTGGTGAAAAATGAAAATCAGGACAGCTAGATGCTAGGGTTGCCAGTCTCCAGTTGAGGGCAGGGGATCCCCTGATTTGGAGGCCTTCCCTTCCCTTCAGGGCTATCAGAAAGTGGGGGGGGGGGGCTGAATGTCCGTTGGGCACTCCATCATACCCTATAGAGCCTAGTCCCCATAGGGTATAATGGAGAATCATTCTGTGCTTATCTGGAGCTATGGGGGGGGGTGTTTCTTGGGGTAGAGGCCCTAAATTTTCAGCATAGCATCTGGTGCCTCTCCTAAAAAGAATCCCAAGTTTCCAAAAGATTGGACCAGAGGGTCCAATTCTATGAGTCCCCCAAAAGGTACCCCCCTCCTCCATTATTTCCAGTGAAGGGATGGCATTTAAAAGGAACATGGTCCCTTTAAATGAGATGGCCAGAACTCCCATCGGAGTTAAATAGTGTTTGTCACTACCTTGATCCTGGCTCCACCCCCAAAGTCTCCTGGCTCCACCCTCAGAGTCCCTCAGATATTTCCTGAATAGGACCAGGATGCCCTACTGGATGCCCTCACCAAAGTTCTTTCCTCTCATCTTTCCGGTTTCTTAGGCTTTTTTTTGGAGGGGGAGAGAGATTGACAACTGTGAAGATGCTAAGAAGTAGCCAAGATTCATCCTCCCGCACTATCATCTCAAACCATCGGAACAGAAGTTTTGCATGGAGGTTTACGCCAACTGGATATATAGATTCGGCTGCCTGAAAGGAGCGACTGTCACTATAGCTTTTTCTGTAATTTTAAAATTTCTTTAGAAATACGCAGGGGTATCCAGGGGTCATTTTGTAGAAAAAGAGGTGCTGGAGCTCATTAGCACAACTCATTTGCATATGCCACACACCCCTGACATAACTGGAAGGTGGAATAAATTATTATCAACTCAGTGTCTACCTTAAAAGGCTTCTAGAATTATAATTGCCATAACAAAACCTTACTCCCATCATACTTTTTAAATTACTTTCTCCTGTGTGGCCATATTGGCATGATAAAGATTTCCATCTGTCTGATTTATATGTTTTGGTTATTTTCCCATTTTTTTGTGAGGGGAAATATTAGAAAGTTTGTCATATAGTAGAGCTCAGTAAAATTCTCACATGGGGTTTGAACAATGGAGCCCAGAAGCAACTATTTGGGGGGGGGGGGGTAAGAAAGAAAGAGCACAATAAAATTTAGAGGTTCCGGAGCTCTGCTCCTGTGAGCTCCTGCTGAAACCAAGGCCTGAAAATATGCAGAACACAGAAATATTGAATAGAGGATATAAAAATAAATCCATATCGTAATATTTGTAATTACAATTACTTCAAAGGGGAAAAGAAAACAGAAAGAAAAAAGATATTTCAACCCCATTCCAATTATGCATACACTTAGGGCTGCCAAGTCCCCAGTCCGGGTGCGGGTTCCCCCACCTGGGAGATTCCCAACCCGCAGGACCACATTGGGCCGGTGGGGAGAACCTCCCCAGACATTGTCAGTGCAACGACATCACTCGGAAGTGATGTCATCGCACCGGCAACATTGTTCTGCGCCACTCTAGGCATTTCCAGGGAAACTCTATGGTTTTTCCGGACACTCTAGTAATTTCCCAGACACTCTAGCCATTTATGGTACAAAGTCCCCTGCTGGGCAACGCTGAAGACTTGGCAACCCTACATACACTGCATGCATAAAAAGAAAGAAAAATTCATGATGGTGATAAGATAAAACTAATTCTTAACCAAGCTTCAAATGATATTACTGAAATGGTGATTTCGTAATACTGAACACTTAATATTAAGTATTCAGCAGGGCTTTTCTGGAGCAGGAACACACAGGAACGCAGTTCTGGCTGACTAGCCATCAGTGGGTGTGACCTAACATGCAAATGAGTTCTTGCTGGGCCTTTTCTACAAAAAAGCCCTGTGTGAAACAATAGTGATGTCAGGGGGTGTGGCCTAATATGCAAATGAGTTCCTGCTGTGCTTTTCCTACCAAAAAAGCCCTGGTATTCAGTATTATGAAATCACCATTTAAGTACTATCATAAGTCATACACTATTCCATATAACGCCCTGCTGGCCTGTAGGCATGTTAATGGCTTTAAAAATGTATAGAATGAAGTCATGCAACAACTACAGCTTTTTTGAGGGGAGTCCAGGACATCTGAGGCAGTGTGCAGTAGCCCTAAAAGAGAAGTTAAACAAAGAGAGACGGGAAATCCAAATTTGATGCAACGGACTTCTGTCCGCCAGCATTTTCTGTGTCACTCTCTGGGAGGGAAACTGCAAGACCCAGATGCCTGCATTCGGTCCTACATTTCCTAATTTGTCACGTTCCTGCAAACTATATGTGAAAACTAAAACACCAGTTGTCCAAAGCTATCACAGAGGTACAGTTGTCAACTCCAAGTTGAGAAATTTCTGAAGATTCGGAGGCAGAGCCTGAAGATGGCTGGGTTTAGGATAGGGAGGGACCTCAGAGATGTATAATTCCATAAAGTCCAACCTCTAAAGCAGCCATTTTCTCCAGGGAAACAAGTCTCTGTAGTCTGAAGATCTATAGTAATTATGAGAGATTTCCAGGCTCTGCCTGCATGTTGGCAACCCAAAACATTGACGACATTTTTCTATCCTCTGCCTGATTCCTCCTCCATTTTTGGAACAAGACAAAGGATGACATCTGTGGGACGAGTGACAAAGTAATCCCTGGTATAAAGTGCCTAGCATATTAACAAGGATAAAGATTAGTCAACTCAGGGTCAGCATCCGCAGCATCCCTGAGGTGGGGGTGGGAGTGCCAGGGTCCAGGGTTTCCGGCAGGATCCATTGCCACAGAGCCCTCAAATCACACACTGCCAGGGAAAGATGCACAGGTGGTTCATAATGGCAGCACTCCTAATGGACCCAGTGTTGGTACCTGTCACATCACCCAGAACCATCAGGGAAAATATATAAAGTCAGTGAGAAGCAGGGCTTTTTCTGTAGCAGAAACTCCTTTCTGTTGAAAATATGTATCAGTTTTGTATGTCCTTTGTAATGTTCTAAAGTTCCAGTCATTATAGGATAAACACTGTGCCTGATTCCCTATTGTCGGCATGACCTGGGAAGAAGATACTGAAGAAGAAGATACTGACTGCTGTCAATCAAGGTCTAGAAGCAGGAAAACCTGTTTTGTCTGTTTGGTCAGTTAGTCAGGTGACTTCCTTTGTTCAGGCAGAGAGGTCAAGAAGAAGGAGGAAGTAGCCTCCATTAAGCACATGATCTAAGCATGTAGTTCTATAGTGAGTAGGCTTCCCAACCCTCCCGCCTTGGCAGGGGACCCCAGAATTTACAGCCTCTTCCCCCGCTCTCCAAAAAAATGGAAGTGGGGGGAGGGGGGGAAACGGCGCCAAGGAGCGTGGCGAGCCGCCCCATCTCGGAGGAGCAGCTAAGGTGAACTGGAGAAGAGGCGGCAGCAGCGCAGCGGCATCGCCCACTCCGCTTCGCCTCTGAGGTAAAATCAGAGAAGGGGAGGGTGGAGGCAGGCCAGGAGGTCCTTCTAGGACCCCAAGCAGCAATGCTGGATGAGCGAGAGCAGGCCTGCCTCCACCCTCTCTTTCTCTGATTTCACCTCAGAGGCGGAGTGGGCGACACCACTGCGCTGCCGCCTCTTCTCCGCTTCACCGTAGCTGCTCCTCCGAGATGGGCTCAGCAGTTACGGTGAAGTGGAGAAGAGGTGGCAGCAACGCAGCGGCGTCACCCGCTCCGCCCCGCCTCTGAGGTGAAATCAGAGAAGGGGAGGGTGGAGAGAAGGAAGACATTTAAAAAGGTGTGCCGTCCCTTGAAATGCGATGGCCAAAACTCCCGTTGGGTTTCAGTGATGCTTGTCACCCCCTTGCTCCTAGCTCCACCCCAGTGTCTCCTGGCTCCACCCCCAAAGTCTCCTGGCTCCACCCCCAAAGTTCCCAGAGATTTCTTGAACTGGACTTGGCAACCCTATGTTGCCAATCCCCAGGTGGGGGCAGGGGATCCCCTGGTTTGGAGGCCCTCCCCCCACTTCAGGGTCGTCAGAAAACGGGAGGAGGGGAGGGAAATGTCTTCTGGGAACCCTATTATTCCCTATGGAGAGTTATTCCCATAGAAAATCATGGAAAATAGATCCGTGGGTATCTGGGGCTCTGGGGGAGCTGTTTTTTGGGGTAGAGGCACCAAATTTTCAGTATAGCATCTAGTGCCTCTCCCCAAAGTACTCTCCAAGTTTCAAAAAGATTGGACCAGGGGGTCCAATTCTATGAGCCCCAAAAGAAAGTGCCCCTATCCTTCATTATTTCCTGTGGAAGGAAGGAATTGAAAAGGTGTGCCGTCCCTTTAAATGTGATGGCCAGAACTCCCTTTGGAGTTCAATTCTGCTTGTCATATCCTTGCTCCTGGCTCCACCCTCAAAGTCTCCTGGCTCCACCCCCAAAGTCCCCAGATATTTCTTGAATTGGACTTGGCAACCCTACAGCTGATCTCCAAGCGACAGAGATCAGCTCACCTGGAAAAAATGGTCACTTTCAAAGGTAGACTCTATGGCACCCTCCCCAGATTCTTCTTGAGCTCCATCGCCAAAATCTCTAGGTATTTCCCTACCTGGAGTTGGCAACTGCAATGTAGTGACATGTAGACAGTCTTCTAGACATGCCATATCTTGTAGTGGAAGGGCAGAAAACTGACTTGGAGGGCAAGCCGCGTTCTAAATGGTCTTCAAGGCACCTGGCTTCTGTTTTGGAGATGCAATAAATTAGATTCTGGAGCATGTTCTAAAAAGGTGCAGGCCAGGGGTGGCCAAAGTGCGGCTCTGGAGCCACATGTGTGGCTCTTGAAGCACCTCGTTGGCTGGCTTGGAAAAGGCATTTCTCTCTGCCTGTGGTTTGGAAAATGCATTTAAAATTAAAGTTGCTTGCCTCTCCCTCTCCCCCATCTCTTTGCCTTCCTGCTCTCAAACATCTGACGTTCATGTCTTGTGGCTCTCAAACATCTGACATTTATTCTACGTGGCTCTTAAGTTAAGCAATTTTGGCCACCCCTGGTGTAGGCATTTGAGTCTGGATGAAAGACCAAGCGAGTAATGCCAGGTGCCTCAGGACCTCCCCACCCCCCAGTGACGTATCCTGGAAATGAATAATATTATGTTTCTGGCAAACAAAATGTTCCGAAAAAGCAAAAGAGCATGAGAGACAGAGCAAGAAGGGTTGCTGAATTTTCAGTTCCTCAAATATAGGTCCCCGAGTGAAGCAACCTGCTTGTGGTGTGAAAAGCAGCAATAGATGGGACTCACAGCAGCGGTTGGGTATTCAAATGAGAGTTTCTGATTCCACTTTGCGAGGGAAACAGTGTTTTGATAATTAGACAAAAAGGAGCCTTGCTGAATAGTAGAAAACCTTGAGGTGAGAGAAAAAAGCCCAATGATGTTTAATGTAGATTTGCATTCAAAAGTGCTGGGTTTTTGCAAGTTCATCAGTCACGAAGGGGTTAATCTATTGTTTTATGTATTAGTTGTTGTAGGTTTTCCAGGCTGTATGGCAATGGTTTTGGGATTGTGAGACCTGACATTTTGCCAGCAACTGTGACTGGCATCCTCAAAGGTATAACTCAGAAAACTGGAGTTCTCTCTGGGTCAAAGTGAGAAGAAGATGGTAGGCAGGTAATTTATATCAACTCAGGAAACTGGATCCACCGGAAGAAAGCCGCTATGCCCTGTTGTTGGCCCTCTAGAGGAACTGGCTGGCCACTGTGTGAGAGACAGGATGGTGGACTACATAGACCATTGGTCTGATCCAACAGGGATCTTCTGATGTTCTTACGATAGCCATTGATGCTATGGCTACAGTTCTACTTTTGTCTGTGAGTGCTACAACTAGCCATCTGCCTGCTTCCTCAGAGTCCTTTCCTACCAAGGATGGGCAAGAGTCTACTGACATCTGCTTCCTTCCTTCAATCAACCCAATTTGGCCACACTCTGTAAGTTCTCTGGATCTGAATCTGTTTTGTTGAGCAATGTTGACACTCCGTTGTCCCAGAGACAAGAAAAGAGGAATCAGTGGCATGCCACTCATAATGCTTATCTCTTGGACAGTCTCCGCAAAACCAAAAAACAAAGGGCGAATGAGGAGATAACCTCCCCCCCCCCAAATTTGACACAAAAGACCTCCCAGCCCACGCTTTATTCTAAATGCAGCATTTTTGTTTTTGCTGAGTTTGGGACTTTTGTCTATGAAAACTGAGGTTGTGTACAAATGCTGCAGCATACTTGTTGGGTGCGTTCAAACACACTAAATAACACGTCTTGCAACTGGATTTTTACTGTGTAAGAATAGCAAAATCCACTTGCAAACAGTTGTCCTGGGAAAGAACCCATTATTACGAGTCTACAGATATTCGTTCGAGTCCAGTGGCTCCTTTAAGACCTACAAAGTTTTATTCAAGGTATAAGCAGGGCTTTTTTTGTAGCAGGAACATGTTTGCATATTAGGCACCCTATCCCCACAATGTAGCCAGTCCTCCAAGAGCTTTCAAGGCTCTTATTCCAGGGCCTACTGTAAGCTCTTGGAGGATTGGGTACATCAGGGGTGTGTGGCCTAATATGCAAGGGAGTTCCTACTACAAAAATATCCCGGGTATAAGCTTTCATATGCGTGCACATTTCTTCAGATATATTAAAATGGAAGTTATCAATCCATACATACAGGCAGGGGTGGAATTTTAGCAGGAGCTCCTTTGCATATTAGGCCACACACCCCTGATGTACCCAATCCTCTCTTACAAAAAAGAACCTTGTAAGCTTTTGGAGGATTGGCTATATCAGGGGTGTGTGGCCTAAAATGCAAAGGAGCTCCTGCTAGAATTCCACCCCTGCAAATAGGTGGAGGGTGAGCAGCAAATGAGCATAATAAAGGCTTTGAAGTGATGCAAGGACCAAACAGGAATGACAAGCTTCATTTATATGGACACTGTTTGTTTGGGTTTCATTCCAGGAGGGAAACGAAACACCTGATACACTATTCATTGCTTCCTGCTGTATTTTTTGTCCCCCCCCCCCCCCGAATTCAAATAGCATATAGCATTGTGGTAGGGTTGCTAATTCCCAGGTTGGGGGCAGGGGATTCCCCGGTTTGGAAGCCATACCCCTCCTTCAGGGTCATCAGAAAGCAGGGCAGGGGAGGGGAATCTGCTGGACACTGCATTATTCCCTATGGAGACCGATTCCCATAGGGTATAATGGAGAATTGATCCACAGGTATCTGAGGCTCGGGGGGTGGGGGTGTTTTGAGATAAAGGCACCAAATTTTCAGCATAGCATCTGATGCCTCTCCTCAAAATGCTCTCCAAGTTTCAAAAAGAGTAGACTAGGGGGTCCAATTCTATGAACCCCAAAAGAAGGTGCTCCTATCCTTCATTATTTCCTATGGAAGGAAGGCATTTAAAAGGTGTGCAGTCCCATTGGTCCCAAAGGTGTGGCCAGAACTCCCATTGGAGTTCAATTGTGCTTGTCACAATCTTGCTCCTGGCTCCACCCCCAATGTCTCCTGGCTCCACCCCCAAAATCCCCAGATATTTCTTGAATTGTACCTGGCAACCTTACATTGTGGACAGTTTGCATGATACCTGTTATCCTCACAGCAACCCAAATATTGTTAGCCCATAGATTTCAAACTTGGACCCTGACTGTGAGCTTCCGTGGTTTACTTTGGGCCAGTCTATTGATGCATAACTGAGGCGAGACTTGAATCAGGGACTTTCCAGCTGAAGAAGTTCTATTGTCAGATATTCATGTCAACATTGTGGTGCCTTTCACTCCAAATGTGAGAAACTGCAAGCGAGGAAGTCGTCTCATATCGATGGACCTCCTCCCACCCCTATCCCATGCAAGTGACAAACAGCTGAAATTTCATTCCATTGAAAAGAATGGAAATAAATATATAGTGTAGAATGTGAAAAGAACCATGAAGTCCCAAGAGAGCTGTGGAGCCTAATTATGGTACAGAATCAAAAAAAATTGCAAGCCACCCTGACGTCTGGTCAATTCTTTCCAGTTGGCCATTATTTAAGTTTGGTCTTCTACCCGTTTTGTACTCTAACAGATCTTTGGAAAGGATGAATTCAATGGGAGGTTTTCCTGTGTCACCATTTTGTGATTCAGCTCTATGATTTCTTGTTTGTTTGATTGATTGTTCTATTCCATCTATATAGTGTCCATTTCAAAATAGGACTCGGGAGGTTAGAACAAACTAAAATCGGAATCATTAAAACAATTTTAAAAATAAACATTCCAGGTAAAATTCATAACAGCAATACAATTCAAAGAGTGGTCAAATTCCAAACTGTGCCACCATGTTATAGGGCGAGAGTGTGAATGCCAGACAGCTCCTTCCTTCCTTCCTTCCCTCCCTCCTTCCCTCCTTCCCTCCCTCCTTCCCTCCCTCCTTCCCTCCTTCCTTCCTTCCTTCCTTCCTTCCTTCCTTCCTTCCTTCCTTCCTTCCTTCCTTCCTTCCTTCCTTCCTTCCTTCCTTCCCTCCCTCCCTCCCTCCCTCCTTCCTTCTTCCTTCCTTCCTTCCTTCCTTCCTTCCTTCCTTCCTTCCTTCCTTCCTTCCTTCCTTCCTTCCTTCCTTCCTTCCTTCCTTCCCTCCCTCCCTCCCTCCCTCCCTCCCTCTTTATTTTAATAATCTTATTTTTAATGTAAATAAGATGAAGGAAATCATAGTGGATTACAGGAAGAGTAGTCTTGATATTCAGCCATTGTTTATTGATGGTGTTATGGTAGAACAGGTGACAGAATGGAAGTTTTTGGGAATTACTATGAAACAGGATCTAACATGGGGGGCAAATACTTCAGCTCTAGAGAAAAAGGCCCAGCAGCGACTATACTATTTAAGACTCTTAAGATCACAACAACTGTCAGGGAGTCTGCTGGTTGCCTTTTATCGTAGTTCCATTGAGAGCATTATATCTTATTGCCTCTTGTGTGTGGTTTGGGAGCTGCACGGAAGCAGAGAGAAGGGTGCTCCAAAGAGTGATGGTAAGAGCACAGAAGATTTGTGGATGCTCTCTCCCCTCATTGGTGGACCTGTATAATATGGGATGTAAAAGGAAGATACAAATGATCTTAAAGGACCCTTCACATCCGGCCACTTGCTATTTGAGATCTTACCGTCGGGCAGATGATATAGAGCAGGGGTCCTCAACCTTTTTAAATAGGGGGCCAGTTCACTGTCCCTCAGACTGTTGGAGGCCGGACTGCCGTTACTGTACAAGGCCGCGGGCCGTCAGTTCTCCATCTTCTGCATCTCTCTCTCTTCCCCACACCACACACCCTGGCCTGGGAACTCACCTCACCTCGGTATCACCTCACACTCTGTCTCCGCCGCCTCAGCCCAGTGCCGGAAGTGTGCGTTGCTAACGCGAGTTTAGGTCGAACGTCACTTCCGGTCTGATTTTGCCATAACCCGGCGGGCCGCATAAACGTCCTCAGCGGGCCGCATCTGGCCCGCGGGCCGTAGGTTGAGGACCCCTGATATAGAGTGTTGAAGGCTAAGACAAATAGATTTAAGGGCAGCTTCTATCCAAGTGCTGTGGTTAGGCTAAATGCAGGGCTATGAATGGTTATTTGTTTTAGATGTAGGCTAAATGTAGGGTCATGAATGGTTATTTGTTTTAGATGTATTTAAATGGTTTATGTATATGTCTTTTCTTTAGTGTTGATGTGTTTGTATGTTTGTGGAAGAGCACCTCATTTCGTTGCTCTCATTTTCCTTTTTTGAGAACAATGACAATAAATTTATCATATCATATCATATCCTTCCTCTCTCCCTTCCCTCCCTCCCTCCTTCCTTCCTTCCCTCCTTCCTTCCCTCCTTCCTTCCTTCCTTCCTTCCTTCCTTCCTTCCTTCCTTCCTTCCTTCCTTCCTTCCTTCCTTCCTTCCTTCCTTCCTTCCTTCCTTCCTTCCTTCCTTCCCTCCTCCCTCCCTCCCTCCCTCCTTCCTTCCTTCCTTCCTTGCGTCCAGGGCCAGATCTACATATTTTTTGAGTGGGGGGAAAACCAAAACATGGTACCCCCACTCAAAAAATGGAAGACAGGCAATCTGCCTCCCCCTCCCCATCTAAACAGCCCAGAGGGGTATTTAAATGGGGAGGGAAGCCATGGGCCTGCCTTTGCTGCCTTCCTGCCAGTGTGGTGTAGTGCAGGGGTGGCCAATGGTAGCTCTCCAGATGTTTTTTGCCTACAACTCCCGTCAGCCCCAACCTGCATGGCCAATGGCTAGGGCTGATGGGAGTTGTAGACAAAAAACATCTGGAGAGCTACCGTTGGCCACCCCTGGTGTAGTGATTAAGTGGGCGGACTCTTATCTGGGAGAGCCGGATTTGATTCCCCACTCCTCCACTTGCACCTGCTGGAATGGCCTTGGGTCAGCCATAGCTCTGGCAGAGGTTGTCCTTGAAAGGGCAGCTGCTGTGAGAGCCTCTCAGCCTCTGTCGTGGGGGAGAAGATATAGGAGATTATAAGCCTCTCTGAGTCTCTGATTCAGAGAGAAGGGCAGGATACAAATCTGCAGTCTTCTTTAAAAAAGGGGAGGGAAGCCGCAGGCCTGCCTTCTCTGCCTCCTCGCCTTCTGGGGAGACAGCAAAGGCAGGCGATCTACCTCCCTCCCATTTAAAACCCCACCGGCCAGCAAAGTCTTTAAATTGGGAGGGGGGAGCCTCGGAGCTGCTTTTGCTGTCTCTCTGCAAGGCAGAGAGGTGGCAAAATTGGCTGATCTTTCTCCCCCCTCCCACCTGCCCCTGGGGGGGGGAATTTGGTGCCCCGCAGCAGCGCCTGGAGCTACTGGACCCTCTGATCCTCCCAACCGATCCAGCCCTGCTTGCAGCTCTCAAGCATCTGATGTTCATCTCTTGTGGCTCTCAAATGTTTGGGCTATAGCATTCTGCTCCATGGAAGCTAGACAGGAGAACAGAGGAAGGCTCACTAGTAGTAAACGCATCAAGCCACCTGAGATCCTAGGAGAACTGCCATCTCCAGATTTGGATATTCCTGAAGGTTTGAGGGTGGAACTTGGGGATGGCAGGTGTTTGGAGATGGGAGGTACCACACTGTGATACAATTCCAGAGAGTCCACCTCCAAAGCAGTCATTTTGGCCCCACCTGGAGGTCGGTACCCAAAGATCCTGGCTGTAGGACACTGCCTTGCATACACACACACACACACACAGATTTTTTGCTTGAACCTCCAAAACTATCCAAACTAGACACTGGGTAAGAAAGAGAAACCCGACATGCCCTGAACGTCATGTTCAGCACCAGATCTGCAGAGGATGAAAAGCCCCATATTTTTGTGCGGGAAGATGGCAAACTGTCCATTGCAGGGGAACTAGGCTGTTGTTTCCTGTGTGGTTTTTGTTTTTAAAAGACAGAAGCTCACAGGGATGGGGAAGTTGTCCTCAGCAACTTGGCTGTCTTGAAAAAGAGGGGAGATCTCTCCTGACCAAGATAACCAAGAATGAGACCCTACAACAAAATTACCTCCATGCTGGGAATTATTAAGAAGGAATTGAAAACAAATCAGCCAGTATCATAATGCCCCTGTATAAATCAAGGGTGCGGTCTCACTTGGGCTGTTTTCGCACTGACCTTAATCAGCAGCGACGCCCCTCTTCACTGCGCAGGATCGGCGCGGATTTCGCACTAATTGCCGCGGAGCACCCGGAAGAGCCGGAAAGTCCCGCGGCTTTTGCGGTGCAAACGGAAACCGCCAAAAACCAGTTTCCATTTGCGCCGCAAAAGCCGCGGGACTTTCTGGCTCTTCCGGGTGCTCCGCGGCAATTAGTGCGAAATCGCGCCGATCCTGCGCGGTGAAGAGAAGCATCGCTGCTGATTAAGGTCAGTGCGAAAACACCCTTGGAGTACTGTGTGCAATTCTGGTCACCGCACCTCAAAAAGGGTATTATAACATTGGAAAAAGTCCAGAAAAGGGCAACTAGAATGATTAAAGGTTTGGAACACTTTCCCTATGAAGAAAGGTTAAAAAGCTTGGGACTCTTTCGCTTGGAGAAACGTCGACTGCAGTGTGACATGATAGAGGTTTACAAGATTATGCATGGGATGGAGAAAGTAGAGAAAGAAGTCCTTTTCTCCCTTTCTCACAATACAAGAACTCGTGGGCATTCGATGAAATTGCTGAGCAGTCAGGTCAAAACGGATAAAAGGAAGTACTTCTTCACCCAAAAGGTGATTAACATGTGGAATTCACTGCCACAGGACGTGGTGGTGGCTACAAGCATAGACAGCTTCAAGAGGGGATTGTATAAAAATATGGAGCAGAGGTCAATCAGTGGCTATTAGCCACAGTGTGTGTGTGTATTGGCCACTGTGTGACACAGAGTGTTGGACTGGATGGGCCATTGGCCTGATCCAATATGACTTCTCTTATGTTCTTACGTTCCTGCAACCAATCCGTGTCAACCGCCTGAGTGCTGGGGTGGGCGGCGACATGGTTGCTGCTTCAGGCATGGCAGGCAGAGGCCCAGGTGCCGAGGGGAGCTCAGCCGGCTGGACCGGGCCCCCAGAGGTCTCTGGTGCTGATGGTGATCCCATCTGATCCGTTGGTTCTGGCACGGGTATTGCTGCCGGCCTCTCTGCTCCCTCTGGCTCGGGGGTTGTTGCGCCTGGTGCTGTTGCTGGGGTTGCGGAGCGCTCATCTTCTTCCCCCCCCCCGGGTGCCTCACATGCCTGTAATTGGTCGATGTGTCACCTCATTGTGAACCCCCACATTGGAGGTGACCTCATACATGACAGCACCTAATACCTGGGATACACATGCTGGTATCCACACTGCACCCCCCCCCCCCGAAATTTTTGGCAAACACTAAGTCCCCTGTATCGAACCGCCAGGGAGCCCGGATCGCCTCTGGCACCTCTTGTAGGTCTGGGGCGCTATCCAGGTGCATATGGTCAAGCAGGGTTGTCAGCCGCCGGCCCATGAGAAACTCGGCTGGGCTGTGGCCGGTGACCGTACTGGGGGTGGAATGCCGAGGAGGCACTCGGCGAGGCGCACTTCCCACTCCCCATATATGATGCGACGGAGCATTTCCTTCATGGCCGCACCATCCTTTCCGCTTGGCAGTTGGTGGCTGGGTGAAAGGGGGCCGACTTTATGTGCTTTATTAAGATTCGTTCACAGAAACTCTAAAACTCAGCCGAGGTGAAGGCCGTCCCATTATCCAATACCAATGTGTCTGGGAGGCCATGTGTGGCAAAAACCCTGTGGAGTGCCCCTAATGCTGCCTGGAAAACGTGGATGCTACTGGTACTACCTCCAGCCACTTGGAGTAGGAGTCCACAATAAGAAAGAATATCTGCCCTGGAAAGGCCCCGCGAAGTCGAGGTATAGGTGGGACCAGAGGTTGCGAGTGGACTCCCACTGTGGGGCTGAGGCACGGGGCAGTGCCGGACAGGTCTCCTGGCATGGCTGACATCGGGCCACTCAGGACTCAATGGCATCGTCAATTCCTGGCCACCATACATAGCAGCGGGCCAGCACCTTCATGCTGGTGTTGATGGCGTACAATCCCCGGAATTAAAGTTTCGTGCAGCACTTAGAACTCACTGCTGCAGTACCGGGGGCACCACCACCCTACTTCCCCACAACAGACACCCTTTATGAACAGACAGTTCATCTCGGTGGGATGCAAACGCCAAGCATTCCGAGCCCACCCGTCCCTCTGACCACCCCCTCCACACGCAGTCCAGAACCCGGAAGAGGGTTTTGTCCTTAGCAGAGTAGCGGGTAATGTCCTTGGTGTGCACCGGGAAGTCCAAGAGGGACTCTAGCGACATAATCTGGAATGCCAGGGCTGGATCCGGATCTGTGGAGGGCAGCAGCAGGCAGCTCAGAGGGTCAGCATGACCCATTGCTTTCTCTGGGTGGTACTTAAGGTCATACTGATACCCTATCAGGAAGATGGACCACCTTAACACCCGTGGTGAAATTATTTGGAGTGTATGTCGGTCGGGGGCGAACAGAACCAGCAGGGGCTTGTGGTCCATCAAGATGGTGAAGGGCCGGCTGTACAGGTAATTATGGAATTTTTAACCCCTGCCTTGATGGTCAGGCCCTCTTTGTCTATCTGAGTGTAGTTTCGCTCCGGTTTTTGTAAGGTCCTTGGATAACACGCTACCGGAACCTTGTGACCATCCGGTAGCAAGTGGGCCAACACGGCGCCCAACCCGTAAGGCAAAGCGTTGCACGCAATAACAACGGGCAGTCGCTCATCAAAGTGCGCCAGCAAGCTGTTTGAAGTCAAAATGTCTTTTACTGCCTGAAAGGCAGAGGCTTGCCGGTGACCCCCAAACAGCACCAGGTGCCCTTTTGTCCAACAGTCTGTGTAAAGGCTCTGCTACCGCTGCCTTGTGGGGAAGGAAGCCGTGGTAGAAATTGAGGATTCCCAAGAAGGATTGTAATTCTGTAATTCAGCCAGTGCATCACAAATGGCCTTTATTTTCTCCTGGACCAGGTTAATGCCACTTGGGTCCATCGTATACCCCAGAAAATCCATGGTGGGTACCCCCAACACACATTTCTCCTGTTTTACCTTCTACCCTGCCTCCATTGAAATGCTGCAACACCGTCTGGAGGCGGTCGGCAAATTCGTCTTCCGTGGCTGCCGCTATCAGCACATCGTCGAAGAACGGATGGACCCCGGGGATACCTTCAAGAAGGGAGTCCATCAAGTTCTGAAAAATCCCAGAGCCTGAACTGACTCCGAAAGCCCCCCGGTGCGTTACAATAGTTTGAGCCTCTGCTATGGTGGCGTCTACAGGAAGCTGTTGGTATGCCTGTGCCAAATCCAGTTTCTCAAAAAATTTTGCCCCCGCTAATGACGCCAACACATGGCTCACCAACGGAACCGGGTAAACGTGGCCTTGCAGCGCCTTATTAATTGTACATTTGTAATCGGCACGGATGCAGATGCTGCCAATTGGGTTTGATCAAGGTGATGATGGGAGTCTCCCACTTCGCATTAGTGACTGGTTCCAGAACCCCTTGGGCCACGAGGTGGTCTAGCTCCTCTTCAATCTTGGGTCTCAGAGCTAGGGGCATGAGCCTGGCCTTCAGCCGTATGGGCTGCACGTTGGGGTCCAGTTGTAATGCTACGGGGGCCCCGGTGTACATTCTCAGTGTGCCATCGAAAACAGCAGGGAATTCGCACAACTTTTGAAAATCTCTTTGAAAGGGGTTGTGATGGATACCCATCACTCAGATTCCCAGGGCCTTGAACTAGGACTTCCCCAGAAGGCTGCACAGATCGCCCTCCACCACGATTAGGGGGAGCTTGCCCTTGAACCTTCCATACATTACATGGACATGACCCACTCCCTGGACTGCAACCCCCTGCTTCTGAAAATCGTGGACTATGAATGGGGATGGTTGTAACTGGGCTTTCCCCTCGGGGCACATTTCCCTGAATGTGTGGGCTGAAATAACCATCTGGCCCACCCTGGAGTCTACCTCCATTCTGCAGGGGTTGCCTTCCATAAACACAGTCACTTGATATTTGTCCGGGGAGGGCAGGGGCAACTGGCATACCTGGGTCCCTATAGTGATGAATGCCTGGATGTCATCCACAAGCATGACCTCGTGGTGGCGGCCATTTTGTTGGTGTGGAGGTTTCCCTTGGCACAGCATCACCGACCGGCATACCCATGCCAGATGCCCAGCCTTTCCACACGTGTGGCAGGTTGCGCTCTGGAAATTGCAGGTGTGTCGCTCATGTGGTTCTCCACAGCTGGCGCAGGTCTTGGGGATGGTCAATTTAGTCGCCCGTGGCCTTGGCTTTTGTTGGCCTGCCTGATGCAGCTTGAGGGCGTCGTCCCTGTTGGTCCTGGGCCTCACTCATCTGGATACCACCCTCGTCGCCACTATTATATAGTGGGTTCTATGCATGGAGGAGTCGCCAGTTGAGTGATAACAAGCTCTTTAATAGATTTTTATTTTTTATTTATCTAAGATTTATATCCCGCCCTTCCCACTAGGTGGCTCAGGGCGGCTTACAACATATAAAACTAACATAAAATCTAAAATTAAGCATTAAAATCAACATTTCATAAGTTATAGTTAAAAATCTAAACATTTGTTATATACATAGACATAAAATCACAAAGCGGACCTACAGCTACACTCATCGGTTGCATGTTCAATATTCGATGTTCCGTATTCGATGTTCAGTACTCAGTGTTCTGTGTTCTGTGCCGATTAGTTGTGGGCCAGCCGGAAGAGGGATGTCTTACAGGCCCTGCGGAATTGGGTAAGATCCCGCAGGGCCCTTACCTCTTCCGGCAGCTGGTTCCACCAAGATGGAACCATTACGGAGAAGGCCCGGTCTCTTGTAACTTTCAAACGGGCTTCCTTTGGCCCGGGGACGACCAGGAGGTTTTGGGTCCCCGATCTTAGTGCTCGCTGGGGAACATGTGGGAAGAGACGGTCCCTCAGGTAGGCAGGTCCTAGGCCATATAGGGCTTTAAAGGTAATAACCAGCACCTTGTACCGAACTCAGTAAGATATTGGCAGCCAGTGCAGAGCCCGAAGTCCCGGCTGAATGTGCTCCCACCTTGGGAGCCCTAATAACAACCGGGCGGCGGCGTTCTTCACCAGCTGCAATTTCCGGGTTCGGCACAGGGGCAGCCCCATGTGGCATAGTATAAGGCTACATTACAAGACTGGAGCTGGGGCCAGCGGGCCCAACTTATATACATCTCTGGGTTCCCACGCAAGCACGTTATTGGGTCGTTCAAACCGGTTGGGCTTGTGATTGGTCTAGGGCTGCAGAGATTTGGATCTTGCAGCCTTTTGTTCTCTAAACCACAAGCGCAGTCCATATGGCTCCAATGAGCCAGGCAAGAACACCCAAAGTCTTCCCTCAAGTCCACATACATGACAGGATGCCAGTCTCCAGGTGGAGGGTGGGAGATCTCCTGTTATTACAACTGATTTCTAAGCTGGCAGAGATCAGTTCCCCTGGAGAAAATGGCTGCTTTGGAAGGTGGACCCTGTGGTACCGAAGTCCCTTCCCTCCCCCAAACACCACCACCTTCAGGCTCCAGGTATTTCCTAGCCTGAAGCTGGTGACCCTATTTTCCAGGTATTCCCAAGACATGTTTCTAATAGCTCGAAATTTGTTTACTGGGATTAGAGAGGAAGTGTACTGTAGTGATTACTGTTGGAAGAGAAGGACCAGTCGCTGTCTCTTAGCCTCAGCCTGGTGGGGTGGGGAGAATCGCAGACTGGCACAGGGGTGGAATTCTAGCTGGAGCTCCTTTGCATATTAGGCCACACCTCCTGATGTAGCCAATCCTCCAAGAGCTTACAAGGCTCTTTTTTGTAAGCTCCAGGAGGATTGCCTAAATCAACGGGTGTGGCCTAATATTCAAAGGAGCTCCTGCTAGAATTCCATCCCTGGACTGGCAAACTGTGATTTTTCCTTCCTGTTTACTCTTCTGCCTCTGCCCCTTGGATGTGTAGACTGATACTCTCAGGGAATGGCTTCCTTCCTTCTGTTCTCACTCTCCCACACATACACACAAAAAAGGAGCGCGTTTGCTCTCCATCTTTGCATCTATCCAGGTCGTTAACATACTTAGATTCTATTCCAGTCTCTCATCTATCCTATCTAGAAATGGAGTTCACTAAATAAAGAACTCTGTATAAGTTTGAACAGGGGTCATTTTGTAGAAAATGAGGTGCCGGAGTTCATTAGCACAACTCATTTGCATATTCCACACACCCCTGATATCACCGGAAGGTGGACTAAATTATCAGCTCAGCATCTACCTTAAAATGCTTCTTGAATTATCACTGTCCTGATAAAACCTTACTGCTATCATACTTTTAAAATTACTTTCTCATATGTGGCCACAGTGGCATGATGAAGATTTTCATCTGTCTGCTTTATATGTTTTTGGTTATTTTCCCTTTTTTTGTGGGGGGAAATATTAGAAAGTTTGTCAGATCTTAAGAGTTTAGCAAAATTCTCACAGGGGGTTTGAACAGTGGAACCCAGAAGCAAGGTTTTTTGGAGGTGGGGGTAAGAAAGAGAGAGCACAATAATAACTTAGAGGTTCTGGAGTCCTGCTCCTGTGAGCTCCTGCCCAAAATGTCTGAGTTTGAAGCTGATGAGTGATTCTAACTCTTTAACTTTGCTAGCGCATCCAGAACAAAGAAGCTACTGCTGTGTGTAGACAATAGTGCACCCTGCTAAATTAGATACAGATTACTGGCTTATGATACCAGTAAATCTAATGATACCAGTAAATCTAATGATTACTGTGTCAGTCTTAATATCCAAGGTTCAGATTCCCATTTTGAGGCAAACTAGATGAGACATTTGCCCTGGATTCTACTTCCTGGACCTCGCTCTCTCTTCCATGTATGGATAGGTGAGGCTACTGTTACCAACTTGGGCTTGAAAAATTCCTGGAGTTTTGGAGGTGATGCCAGAATCTGGGGAAGAGAAGGAACTCAGTGGGGTTGTGATACTGTACAACCCAGCCTCCGCAGCTGCCCTGTGCTCTTGGGAGATGGATCTCTGTAGTCCTGAGATCAATTGTAATTCCAACACAACTTCAGGCCCCAGCTGAAGATTGACAACCTTCGCAAGCACACGATTCGCTCTCTCTTTCAACTGTTTTGCTGGTGTCCTGGGCAGTATAGGGCCAGCCCTGGTCCCATCTGTTTCTGCCCAGGCTAGTCCAATCTTGTCAGGTCTCAGAAACTAAGCAGGGTCAACGTGGGCTAGTATTCATATGGGAGACTTCCAAGGGATACTATGGTTGTGATGCAGAGGCCGGTAATGGCAAACCACCTCTGAACGTCTCTTGCCTTGAGAATCCTACCAGGGGACACCATTGGCTTGACAGCAAACGGACAACAAACATCTGTTTCTGAGTTTCCTGGGTAGTGTGTCTGTAGTTAGCCATGTATGGTTCAATGTGGAAGAGACCAGAGAGTTGGAGATCTCAACTCTTTGGAATTCATCTCTTTTATCTGCTTGCTTTCTTCACTGCAAACCACAGGGTGGCACACTTAACTTTTGGTTCTCCTTTTGTGACGGGAGGCTTCTGATAAGTGTTTTGTTTTTCTGTTACTTATTTTAATGACCAGAGATGGCATGTGTGTACTGAAATGGTAGAATACATGAGTATACACTTCCAGTGGAATTTGCTAGATGCATTGAAGTTACAGGGGCAGTATTTGCAAACACAGACCTTTGCCAGCCATCTGTAGAAGGAGTCCCTAAAGGAAGTCTAGAACCTATCCTCAGCCCAGCATTTTCAAGGGCCCCAGGAGCAAGAAAAGTTGAGGGGGAAAGGGCTATAATTACCAGAACCTATAGAAATCCATGGAAGCAGCAGCAAAACAGCCAGCTTTTCACAGGGAGAAAAGAAACCTAAAAAGTGGAGGTGCATGCTGTTGGTACTGGGAACATGTACACACACTGCTATAGAGCAGGATGCAATAATTTATAGGGCAAAATGTGCCCTGGGGCAGGTTGACATAAAACAATAACTTAATAGGTTTTTCAGAGTTGGACAAAAATACATGAGAGGCTTGATGGACTGAGTCGACTGAAGCTGAATCCGACGAAGACAGAGGTTCTCTATCTGAGCTGCAGTGGCCCGGGTAGGGAGATCCCCTTGCCGGCTTTTGATGGGGTGCCACTAATTCCGGCCCTGACGGTCAAGAGTCTGGGAGGGCTCCTGGAGCCCTCATCTATGGAGGCCCAGGGAGCAACCACTGCCAAGTCCGCCTTTTTCCATCTGTGGTGGGTATGGCAGTTGGCCCCTTTTCTGGAGCACCGCGACTTAGCAATGGTGATCCATGCTAAGGTCACCTCGAGAATAGACTACTGTAATGCCCTCTACATGTGGCTGCCCTTGACTCTGACTCGGAGACTGCAGCTAGTGCAGAATGCTGCAGCACGGTTGTTAATGGGGCTTCCTCATTGGGAGCACATTCAACCAGTGTTGAAAGAGCTGCACTGGCTGCCTATTGTGTACCGAGTCTGTTTCAAAGTGCTGGTATTTCCTTATACGGCTGATGACCTGCCTATCTAAGGGATTGCCTTTCCCCATATGTTCCCCAGAGAGCACTGCATTCGGGAACTCAAAATCTACTGTCTATCCCCGGACCAAGGGAGGCCAGACTGGGCTCTATACAGGCCAGGGCCTTCTCAGTGGCAGCACCAGTGCTGTGGAATGCTCTCCCTGAGGCCGTAAGAGCCCTGCGGGATCTCTCCCAATTCCGCAAGGCTTGTAAAACCGAACACCAAAGTTAGCTGTGTTTTTGTCAGAAACTGTATTCTTTATGGCTTGTAATCCATCTTGGCGTGGGATGTTGGTATACAGAAGTTCTACATCCATGGTGGATAAAATAATATTCCCTGGAAGGCTGGTTAAAGATTGTATTTTCCTCAGAAAATCTGTGGTGTCGCAAACATAACGAGGAGCGTTGGCGGCACAGGGTCTTAGAATACAGTTCATATATCCAGATACCCCCTTGGTGATAGTCCCTATATCTGAGACAATGGGCCATCCCAGATTGCCAGGTTTGTGTATTTTGGGTAGAAGATAAAAGGTACCTGGTTGAGGTTCTTGTGGTGTGTCTAAAATGATTTCTTCCTGAACATGCAGTGATAATTCCTTTGTAATCTTCTTCAATTCTTTTTTGTATTCCTGTGTGGGGTCTGAATCCAGTTGTTTATAAAAAGCAGTGTTTGAGAGTTGTCTTTTTCCTTCCTGGATGTAGTCTGACGCATTCATGAGGACAACGGATCCTCCTTTGTCTGCTTCTTTAATTATAAGGTCCATGTGGTTCCTGAGACTGTCTATGGCCTTTTCAGCAAGATTCTGCTAAACACAGTGCAGTTTGGACTCCATGGCAGAAGCATTCTATGTAGAGATCCAGTGTGACATCGTGACCCTCTGGAGGAGTCTATGAGTTTTTAAAAAAGATTTTAAAGTATTTTTTTAAACTATGCCAGCATACTGTGCATGCTAGCAACATCCATACACGAACTTCACCACACTGCTTTTCTGCACACTTGATTATTTATTTCTGCTTGCAGAAAACGCATTTGTTCAGCTTCTCCCCACCATACATTACCATTTGTACGTTACACCGACAGGCAGGGCTTTTTCTGAGCAGGAAAGCACAGGAACGTAGTTCCAGCTGGCTTGGGGTCAGGGGTGTGGCCTAATATGCAAATGAGTTCCTGCTGGGCTTTTCCCTACAAAGAACCCTGCGTGAAACAATGGTGTTGTCAGGGTGTGTGGCCTAATATGCAAATGAGTTCCTGGTGGGCTTTTCCCTACAAAAACCCTGTGTGAAACAATGGTGATGCCAGGGGGTGTGGCCTAATATGCAAATGAGTTCCTGCTGGGCCTTTTCTACCAAAAAAAGGCCTGTTGATGGGGAACCAGGAAGGGCCTTCTGCTGGCTGCCACCACTCTGGTCAGGGTCTGTCTGGGAAGGCCCAGAGCCAGTGTTCCCTCTAAGCTGAGTTTAGTGTGAGCTAGCCAGGCCTTGGATTCAGCAGGAGCTCACAAGAGCGCAGCTTCTGAACCTTTCTGAGGGTTCCTCCCCACCTACCTTGTCCATTGAATAGTAGGTGCAGCTGCATAACTATCCCTGGATGAGGAGAGCAGGCAGCCAGCCAGCCACCAGGAGCTTTCCCACACCCCCAGCAGCCCTCATTAACCCCTCGAGAAGCCCACACCACCCTTTCTCCATTTTTTACGTGATTTTGGGTGGCGGGCGGCTTGTTGGCTTTTTGACTGGGGGGGGGACAGCCCATGAGAGCCCCAGGCAAATGAGGACCTGCTTGGACTGGCTGGATCTTTAGCCAGCCCAAGCAGGCCTAGCTCGCCCAGGGCTCTCCTTTCTTGCATCGGGTTGCTTTTGGCTGGTGGAGGGTGGCATATGCTAATGAGTTATGCTAATGAGCTCCACCACCTATTTTTCTACAAAATTACCCCTGGAGCTAGCTCACCACTTTTTAGCCTCCAGCACACGCGTTTTTGTCTTAGCTCAGGAAAAATGGCCCCAGAGCAAACTAACTTCTGCAGGAGCTCACAACTTCAATGCCAGCAGCTTATGAAATAGATTTTTTGCTCACAAGACTCCATGGCTTAGAGGAAGCATTGCCCAGAGCACCCACCCACCCCCATCTTCATTCTTAACAAAACCCCTTCTATCGGTGACCAAAGAGACGTGAGGATCCAGGTAGTATAACAACAAGTTTATTGAAAGTGCTCATAAATAAACAAGTGGGGTTTAATTATTAGTGCAACAGTGAAAGGTAGAAACAACAAAGGTGATGCAAAGAAAATAACAACCCTGACTTGACTAACTAAACATTCCCTTCCTCTAATGCCGACAGACTCACCACCCGTTGGGTGGGAGAATCTCTTCCAGCTTTTATTTTTTAAAAGACATCTTCATACATTCTATTTTGGACAGTTACTGTAGTGACCCTGAGGGCTTCTTCTCCTCCCTCAAAACTGACTTTTGTTGTCTTTCCCGACTTTTTAAGTACGGTAAACGATACTGACAGATTTCTCAAACTTCGTTTTAAAAAGATGATACGGTTGCCCTTCGTTAGTTTGTGGGAATCTTCTAAATAGCAGTGGGCATTTTTACCTTCTTGTTTACACACCTTCAACCACTCCCTTACGTTTCTTTTTAAAACATTTCTGAGATGCCGTTGCCTGTCATGGGCAAAGGAAGTGTGGTAGATCGTCCAGCTCACGTCACTTTCATCGTGGGCTGCTTTTCCCTCAACGGAGCCTTCCTCTGGTTTGCAAAACGAATGGCCGAGAAGAAGACGAAACAAAACAAAACCCTACAGAGGAGATTTCAGAGGGCAGGAAAAGGAGTCATTAGCCAAAGAGTGGGGCTCCCTGAACACAGCCGGTGCATGGAAGTAGGCCATAGAGGCAACTGCCTGGCCTACAGGGCGCCACTAGGTGCCCCCTCCCCACACGCCCCTTCTGCCCACCCAAGATCCAGGCGGACAAAAGAGGCGGTGTGGCCTCACTTTGAGGCTGCATCCCCTGTGAGGGAAGGCAGCCTCAGAGAAAGGCAGAGGTGCTGTATTGCCTCTTTCGTCCGCCTGGGAGCTGCAGCAACTACCTGCCTCCCCACTATTTAGCTGATCAATGGGGGGGGGGGGTTAAGTGGGAGGGGGGAGGCAGCAGAAGCAGCCGCACCTCCTCCCCATTTAAAGACCCCCACCCATGGGGGGGCAGGGATGGGGGGGAGGAACGTGGGGAGGGGGCAGCAGCCTGGGAAAGCAACAAATCCCAGCACCACCCCTGTCCCTGAACTGGCTCAAGAAGTTTTAACGTCAGCGGAGATCGGGACCACGGAGGCAAAAGGAACTGAAGAAAACAACAAACTCACTCCGTGTACAAAATAATTCTCTGTGTAATCCACAATATACGATTTCTTAGTCTTAAATAACAATCCAATGGCACAGAAAAAAGACCATCCAATGCACTACACGACTGCTGTCCAGAAAACAGATTGACGTTTAAACTGTAGTCCAAACGATAAAACAGAACAGGTCTATTTCGTTTCGGATATGAACTATCCTTCTTCAGGGGACCATCTTCAAACTCTTAGGTTCGGTAGAGTTGAAGTGCCATATTTCTTTTCCTGGCTTTTCACGTTTCTATTTCATTTAATTCATTTTCTGGAATTCCAATTACAATCCATCAGCATTTTGGCTGCTAAGAAATCACATTTTGTGGATTACACAGAGAATTATTTTGTACACGGAGTGAGTTTTGTTGTTTTTCTTCAAGAAGTCTGAAGGCGGATCTGGAGAACTTCTTATTGCAGCGTTCAGTTTTTTGGGATTTTTTCTCCCCAGCACGGCTATTCTGCTTTTCAGCCAAAGCACCCCCCAAGAACAGGAGAAATACTTACTTGAACAAACACAGGATTATCAAGAAGAGGATTGCTGAAGACCCCCAAATGTTATTGTGGGATGCTGAAATGAGAAAACATGGAAATCCTTCTGATTATCAGCAGCATCCAAGCCTTTCTATTGTCCCTCTTAGACAGGAGCTCCTTTGCATATTAGGCCACACACCCTTGATGTAGCCAATCCTCCAAGAGCTTACCAAAAAAAAGCCTTGTAAGCTCTTGGAAGATTGGCTGCATCAGGGGGTGTGGCCTGATATGCAAAGGCGCTCCTGCTAGAATTCCATCCTGCTCTTAGAAAACACAATCACCCCAACCAAAACCTCAGTTCTGACACAGTACAGACAACCACAAGGTCTTTTCACCCCTATTTACCATTCAGAGCAGCATCTTCAGACAGAACAAATACTAAAAAGATATTTATACATATGAAGCTGCCTACACTGAACCAGACCCTTGGCCCATCAAGGGTCAGTACTGTCTACTCAGACTGAAAGTCTTTCCAGGGGGTCAGGCAGAGGTCTTTCCCATCACCAACTTCCTGATCCTTTAGCATCAGGGATTGAATGTGAGAACCAGTTTGATGTAGTGGTTAAGTGTGCGGACTCTTATCTGGGAGAACCGGGTTTGATTCACCTCTCCTCCACTTGCAGCTGCTGGAACGGCCTTGGGTCAGCCATAGCTCTTGCAGAGCTGTCCTTGAAAGGGCAGCTTCTGGGAGAGCTCTCTCAACCCCACCTACCTCACAGGCAGCATTCCCTCTAAGCTGAGTTAGCGTGAGCTAGCTCACAGATTTTTAGCCTCCAGCTTACCCATTTTTGTCTTTGCTCAGGAAAAATGGCCCCAGCAACACTCTATGCAGTAGCTCACAACTTTGATGGCAGTAGCTCACAAAGTAGAATTTTTGCTCACAAGAGCAGTTCGGTGTAGTGGTTAAGTGTGTGGACTCTTCTCTGGGAGAACTGGGTTTGATTCCCCACTCCTCCACATGCACCTGCTGGAATGGCCTTGGGTCAGCCATAGCTCTCGCAGAGCTTGTCCTTGAAAGGGCAGCTGCTGTGAGAGCCCTCTCAGCCCCACCCACCTCACAGGGTACCTGTTGTGGGGGGAGAAGATATAGGAGATTGTGAGCCGCTCTGAGTCTCTGATCCAGAGAGAAGGGCAGGGTATAACTCTGCAATTCTTCTTCTTCTTCACAAGACTCTGCAGCTTAGAGGAAACATTGCTCACTGGGTGTCTGTTGTGGGTGAGGGAGGTAAAGGAGATTCAGAGTGAGGGTGGGGTATAAATCCACTATCTTCTTCTTCATCTTCTTCTGCATGCCAAGTGGATGCTCCACTGCCGGGACACACAGCCCCCTCATCGCCCACAAAGCTGATGCCCCTATCTTTAAGTAAGAGCATCTTGAGAACACAGCCATTGGATAGACTCAAAACTGAAAACTCCCTTTTGGTTTTGGATGCATGTGCAGCGATGGGGGAGGGTGTTCCAAGTGACGTGTTTCTGTGTCAGGCATGAAATCTGTTTTGCGCAGAGGTGCTGCTCCGGTTGCTAACTCCAGGTTGGGAAATTCCTGGAGAGGTGGGGGATGAGCCTGGGGAGAGTGGGATTTGGGGAGGGACCTCCATGGGGCATATTGCTACCAAGTCCACCCTCCATTTTCTCCAGGGGAATCTGATCTCTGTCATCTGGAGATGAGTAGAAATTCCGAAAGATCTCAAGCCCCCCCCCCCCCCCCGGAGGTTGAAGCAACAACTGACCTGCAAGGGCTACTGTGATCAAAAATCACTATGCTGTAACTAGGGCTTTTGTAGAAAAAGCCCAGCAGGAACTCATTTGCATATTAGGCTACACCCCCTGTTGCCAAGCCAGCCGGAATGGTGTTCCTGTGTGTTCCTGCTCAAAAAAAGCCCTAGCTGTAACAATAACCATTAATTACATTTAATAGAACAGGTATGCATAGTACACAAAAATCCTTCTTCAATATCATATAAAGCAGTAGTGTCACACAATACAGTTCATATTCCAAATTCACAATAGGATAGTCTTCTTCAGGATTTTTTTTTTGCCGCAGGAACTCCTTTGCATATTAGGCCACACCCCTTGATATAGCCCATCCTTCAAGAGCTCTTTGTACAGGGCCTACTGTAAGCTCCAGGGGGACTGGCTACATCGGGGTGTGTGGCCTAATATGCAAATGAGTTCCTGCTACAAAAAAAGGCCTGGTCTTCTTAAAATCCCAGGAAAGACAAACCACAACAGGACCGTTAACTTTCACTACCTGTTTCATTCAAGAATTTCTTCAGGCATGGGATTTACTAGGACTCTGAGCAAATAACACTCTACCTGTCCTATGAAATGGAATTCATGTTTATTGTTACAGCGTAGACATTTTTGACCACAGTAGCCCTTGCAGGTTAGTTGCTGCTTCAAGTCTGTGTGATCACTCTTCTTGTATTACACACCCACCGAGAGGCTGGCCGCCCGAGCTGTTGCTGTGTCAACCTCATTATGTTGCGCTTGTGGAGAGGGGGGGGGTCCCCCTCGCTTTCAGAAATCGGTTTGTGCCAAAGCAAGAAAACAATCACACTGATCCAAGAGAGTCCTTCCTCCAACCTTCATATGGGCAGAGGCTAGAGATGTCGCCACGGGGTGGGGAAATCCTCACCTGTTAGATTTCTGCCTGGCCTCAGGGCAAAAGGGGAGGAGGAAGAGTGGCAAACCAAAGGCAAGAACCCCCATCTAAAGGTGCACAGATCTTACATTGCACACACAACCACAGGGTCTTCGTGGCTGAGCCATAGGGGGTTTCTGCCTGGCACTGGTACTTCCCAGCATCCTCTGGTCTGAGCTCCGGCAGCAAGAGAACGCACTCCATGCCCTGCCTGGTGCAGTTGAGGGTGTCATTCCCCTTCCTCCAGCTTAGGGTGGGGACAGGTCTGCTCTCTGCCTCACAGTGCAGGCTGATGCTTTCACCCTCTTGGGCCACTGCAGCATCCAGATCCCCACTGGCTTCCCGGGAGCACGAAGCTGCAAGAGGAAAAGATCCGGGTTAGAGGGGAGTAGCCTATGGTTCCCATTGCTGTTGCAGCATTGCCAACTCTGGGTTGGGAAATTCTTGGTGGAGTTTGGAGTGGGGGAGGGAGGTCAGCGGGGATATGATGCCATGAGGTTTACCCTCCAGAGAAGGGTTGCCTGGTCTGCCTTGGAAAATGCGTGGAGACTTGGGGGGGTGGAGCTGGGAGAGGGCGGGGTTTGAGGAGGGGAGGGGCTTCAGCATGGTGCAGTGCCATAGCATCCACCCTTCCAAGCAGCCATTTTCTCCAGGGGAGCTGATCTCTGCCAGCTGACAATCAGTTGTAAAAGCGAGAGATCTCCAGGTCCCACCTGGAGGCTGGCAACCCTACTCCTGAGCTGCCATTTCCTGCAGAGAAGCCAGTCTCTGGAGATCTGTTGTAATTCTGGGAGAGCTTCAGGCCCACCCGGTTCGCCATCCTACTTACACCCTTCTAACTCCACTGATTCTGACCGATTTCGGAAAACGTGGCTCTGTTTAGGATTGCATTAAGAAGACAGCAGTCAAGACAGAATTTGACGCAAAGTTTCCTCGTTCTAAGGCCTGCTTCATGCATGCAGGGGAATGAAAAGGAAAACAAAGTGGTAAAATACAGATGTGGTAGAATGGACTGCACCATGGCAGGCTGAGGGTACAGCAGCACATTTTGGAATGCCTCCCAATATTAAAAAACCTCCCCTCCCCCCCCCCTCAAGCCAAAAAAACAGCAAGACATGCAAAGAAATGGGAGGCAGAACTTTTTTCCCACCCTTTGGTGTACTAATGTTCTCTTTGCATGGAAGTTTTCTTCTTTTAAGGAAAAGGAATGCTGAAAGCTAGAGGCAGCCCACCAGAGCCTAAAGTGGTGCTGTCCATCCCACCACCGCCATTCTAACCTAGGGTTGCCAACCTCCCGGTGGAGACTAGAGAACTGCAACTGATCTCCAGACCACAGAGTTACATAAGGACATAAGAGAAGCCCTGTTGGATCAGGCCAATGGCCCATTCAGTCCAACACAGTGGCCAAAAAAACCAGGTGCCTTCAGGAGGTCCATTAGTACACTAGAAGCCCTTCCACTGTGGCCCCCTCCACCCTACAGAGCATCACTGCCCCAGACAGAGAGTTCCAACAATACGCTGTGGCTAATAGCCACTGATAGACCTCTGCTCCATATGTTGATCCAATCCCCTCTTGAAGCTGTCTACGCTTGTAGCCTCCACTACCTCCTGTGGCAGTGAATTCCATGTGCTAATCATCCTTTGAGTGAAGAAGTACTTCCTTTTATCCATTCTAACCCAACTGCTCCACAATTTCATCGAGTGCCCACGAGTTCTTGTATTGTGAGAAAGGGAGAAAAGGACTTCTTTCGCTACCTACTCTATCCCATGCATAATCTTGTCAACCTCTACCATGTCACCCCTCAGTCAATGTTTCTCCAAGCTAAAGAGCCCCAATTCACTTACTTTGGAGGGCATGGCAGATTCAGAGAGTCCACTGGATGGCACTGTGTCCCACTAAGGTCCTCCCCCCTCCAAACTCCAGAAACCGCCCCCCACAAATCAGGAATTACCCAACCCTTTCTCACGCTTGGCTGTCCTCTTTCTTCTTTATTTGTGAACCAGGCCTAAGTCTTGAATTTCTGCATATGAACTTGAAATATCTCAAAACCCAAGGTTTATGTATTGGGGAGAGCGACAGCTTTTGTGGATTTGAGACTGTGTGTGCTTGGAACGGCTACTGTAGTGAAAATAAACTAGATGGTCCCTTTCCCTACGTAACACCAACATCCTTGTCCACTCTCCACTACCGGTTAATGAACTCTAATCTGACTTTCCAACTGTATGTCGAGACCTTGGGACACTTGTGTTAGCTGTCCAATGGATTCCTAGTGGTACCTTGACAAGACCTGGGAACTGTTAAGTCTCTGGCAGGGAAGGGAGAGAAAAGAGTGATTAGTAAAGATATTCCAGTGTTTTTAGACATTTTAGACTCACCAAGATGCCCGTGATCTGTAGCATTTGTGGAGATTTTGACAGTCTTGGGTGGATCTGAAACAACCAAGAGCATGGTAAGAACTTCTAAAGGGGAGCCCAAGATAAAAGGAGGAGAGAGATGGTGACAGTCTCCGGGGGAAAGAAGTCAATATAAAAGTGAAGGGAACAACTCACCAGCAACATCAACATGGATGAACTTCTCAACTGTTTTCCATATATTAGGGTACTGGACCTTGCAGGTGAGCCATTTGCCCTGATCATTGAGGGAGGGTGTGAAGGTGAAATTGGACCCATAAGTCCAACTGCCATTGCTGTGCTGTTGGCTCCACTGAGTCCTTCCGTATTTTCTCAAACGGGTATGCCATGAAAATGTGGGCTCAATCTTAATGCAGGGCCCTGGTGCCAAACAAGTATAAACAGCTTCCTTCCCAGAAAGTACCGCCGCTGAGGCCCACATCTGTGGTTTCTCTAACTCTAGGCAGAGAAAAACAAAGCAAAGCAGACTGTTTCTTTTTTATCCCTCAGTGTTCTCCTCAGTGAAGGCCCAGAGAAGCTTACAGTATTGTTCTCCTCTCCATTTTATCCTCACAACAACCCTGTGAGGTGGATTAGGCTCAGAGAATGGCTGGGTCCGGATGGCCAGTATAAGCCACCGCAGGGACTCCCCACAACTGACCCAAAAAAGCATGTCCAAACATGCACATCTGGCTCCCGTCCCACCCCCGCCCTCACCCCATCCTTACCTGTCATTCTGCCACCTCAAAAAGATACCAATTAGTAAGTGGTAGCAAACTGGTGAGGTGTTTCAGAGGCGCTTTTCCTGGACGACTGAATGGCCAGAAAGTGCTGGGGCAGCAGCGGAAAGTGTATGAGCTCTGTGAACACTCCTCTGGGACACCTGTGGCCCATCCCTGTTCCGGCGGTGAGCTGCATGCCATCTGACTGCCCCAGGGTGCTTCTTTTTATGCCGGCTCACTTCTAGGATGGGATGCTGCTGCCCCAAGCTGGAGTCTGGACCCAGCCAATGTGACTGACTCAAAGTCAGCCAGAGAGCACCAAGATCACCTAAGCAAGCCTACTCAGATTTGCACTGAAGTCTATTCAATGAGGCTTATTCCCAGGAAAACAGATTGAGGTGGGGAGCCTGAAGTACCAGAACAAAATTTGAGTCCAGTGGCCCCTTTATAGCCAACAAAGTTTGATTCTGGTTATAAGCTTTTGTGTGCATGCAGATGTTATCAGAAGAAGTGTGCATACACACCAAACCTTATATCCAGAATAAACCTTTGTTAGTCTTAAAGGTGCCACTAGACTGAAATTTTCTTTTAAGAAAAAGTGTTCTTAGGATGGCACTGCCAGTAAGTTTCCATAGCAGAGAATGGATTCGAACTGAGGTCTCCTCAATTGAAGTCTGGCACTCTAGCTATAAAATGTCTTTCTTCTTTGCAGCCCACCTCATCGCAAGAGTGCAATTTATTTATTTTTTTGCTTAAGTTAACATATTTTTAAACGGGGTTCAAATTTTCCAAGAAAATCTCCAACACAGCTAAAAAAAAAATCACAAAAGGTAATAAAGATACAATAAATTACCATTATCAGTCAGAGCAAAGAATATCATTAAACACAATAAAAAAATTAGCTCCTTCCCAAATTGGGTTTTCAAGTCTGACTTGGGAAACTCCTGTAGATCTGGGAGCAGTTCCTGTGGATGGTAGAGTTCAGGGAGGGGAGCTCAAGCAGGGATATGATGCCATAGAGTTCACTCTCCAAAGCTGCCCTTTTGTCCAGGGAAACTGAGCATTATGGCCTGGAGATCTGTTGTTAATTCCTGGAGAACTCCAGGCCCCACCTGGAGGCTCAACCAACAACAAAGAACTGTGGAAAAATAACGAAAAATTAATGAAAAATACTTCAAAATTGTAATAGATAATTAAACACTTCAACTTCACACATTTTCACATATCATTACACATAACATATTATCAAAAATGCAAAGTATAAAGTACAAGGAATAAATATTCAAAAGTGCTTGCAGTTAGTCCATATCCAGTTTGAAATCCTTGAAAACTATTCATTAAAGTGCCAGTGTCCAATGTGTTGCAATTGCAGATAATTCTTGTTCTTCAGCAAAGAATTTATGATGTTAAGACGTTGCTTTAAACTTCGTTTCTTTAAAGACGTTTATTATATAGTGGAAGGTCATAAGCCTCTAACAGTAAAGCTTGTAATACTGTTTCAAATGTCTTCATCGGAGAAACCTATTCCACTTATCAACTTCCAGCCTGGCACTTTAATGAATAGTTTTCAAGGATTTCAAACTGGATATGGACTAACTGCAAGCACTTTTGAATATTTATTCCTTGTACTTTATACTTTGCATTTTTGATAATATGTTGTTATGTGTAATGATATGTGAAAATGTGTGAAGTTTAAGTGTTTAATTATCTATTACAATTTTGAAGTATTTTTCATTATTTTTCCACAGTTCTTTGTTGTTGGTTGAGTCATTCTCTGTGGAACTCTAGGCTTTTCACCCACCTGGAGGCTGGCAACTAAATACTCAATGGTGCATTGTTTTCAGAGCAACAAGGATCATGAAGCAGATGCTTTTCCAATAGGCTCCAGCACCGAAAGGAAGCATGAAGCAGTAACTAAGTAAAAGAGAAAAAATATACATGCTTGCCTAGTGCTAGGATGACAGGAGGGATCACAAGCGGGCAAAAGATACCCTGTCAATCAGTGTAATGCTGAACAGAATCACGCTCTTCTAAAAGCTACAACCTTCAGTCACTGTGATCAGGATTGCACAGTGGGGTGGGGTGGGGAGAAGGCAGCATGAAAGCAGCAATTTTCAGTGGGGAAGTAGCGGGGCAAGAAAGGGCTGAGCCCTCCTCCCCCACTGAAATAATGATGCCACAGGAAGAGGAAGCGCAAGTGCTTCACATATCCGGTTTCTCAATGTTGCTACAAAAGATACGGCTTCTCCAGCAGGGAGATGGTCATCTTCCTTCCTACTTTAGGAAATATGAAAGGCATTATTTCAAACATGACCAGGATGTGGGAGAAAAGGAGGCATGAGACTCATGAGCTTCCTTTTCCTTTACATTCTGCAAAATGCTCGCAGCTGCCAAACTATTTTTCCTCCTCTCTGCATGGAAGAGACAGCCAAACAGTCAAGATATAGATAAGGAGGAAAGTCTTGCCTGTCACGTGAACTTGGACTTTTTGAGTCACGTAGCTGTATCCCAAAGCGCTGTTCTTAATTCGAAAGTAGTACTCCCCTGCGTCCTCTGAGCGGGCATCCAGGATGCTGAAGGAGCAATTGCCTTCTTCCGGCTCGCCTGTTAAGCTGAAACGGGTCTTCACAGAGAACCAGGTCTCCTTCTCGTCATTTGTGGCCACAAGAATACCTTTAGCCCAGCCATAGGAGCGGTGGGCAAAATAGTGCCCCTCTCCATCTTTGTATTGTAACCAATAACCATAGAGTTTCTCAGGGTTGGTCCTGTCTGTCTGATCATAAGTGAAGCTGCAGGGAATGTGAACACAGAGGCCACGTTGCACGGAGACAGAGGCGGGAACCGTCAGGTTATAGGCTGCATTCTGGCTCCACAGACCTTCCAGAGAAAGAAGACAGGAGTTAGCTGGCATAGTGGCAAAACTTGGTGATGCTGCCTTTTGCCTTGGCTCTTCCATAGTTCTACCCAGGCCTTTCAGCACCATTCAGGACATTGGAAAGCTCCCAGAGATGCCCAGAGCTCTCCGCTTGATGGGGATGCTGCTGAGTGTCCTGCCAAAGAGGCAGATTCTCAGACCCTCAGGCAAGCATAGGGCCCAGAAGCAAGAAGCGGGAGCTGGGATGGATGGTCCCAGGGGTAGCCAAACTGTGGCTCAGGAGCCACATGGGGCTCTTTCACACATATTGTGCGGCTCTTGAAGCCCGCCCCCCACCTCATCAGCCAGTTTGGAGAAGGAATTTCTCTCTTTAAATCATTTCTCCAAGCCAAGGCAGCTGGTGGTTTGAAGAATATATTTAAAGTTAAAGATGCTTTCTTTCTACCTCCCTTCCTCCTTCCTGTCTTGCAGCTCTCAAACATCTGATGTTTATTCTATGTGGCTCTTAAGTTAAGCAAGTTCGGCCAACCCGGCTCTAGGTTCTCTTCATGTCTGTAATTGTTGGGTTTTAGTCAAGCCCTATGAGGTCCTTTCTCCACATTGCAAGAGATGCAGGGACGTTGACCTGATGCCCCTGTGTTCAGAATTCACCCATCCCCTGCTCCCATTTGCAGAGGCCAGAAAAAGCTGAATGTCATACAATCAAGATCTATTATTCCTTTGTTAAGAGCCCCGTGGCACAGAGTGTTAAAGCTGCAGTACTGTAGTCCTAAGCTCTGCTCATGACCTGAGTTCAATTCCGGCGGAAGCTGGGTTCAGGTAGCCGACTCAAGGTTGACTCAGCCTTCCATCCTTCCAAGGTCAGTAAAATGAGTGCCCAGTTTGCTGGAGGGAAAGTGTAGATGACTGAGGAAGGCAATGGCAAACCACCCCGTAAAAAGTCTGCTGTGAAAACATTGTGAAAGAAATGTCATCCCAGAGTTGGAAATGACTGGTGCAAGCACAGGGGACCTTTCCTTTCCTTTTCTACCGAGGTTGCAGGTGTGGGAGATTTGATTCAGCCCTCTCCATACAAATCCAGATCACAGGAGAACATAAAAAGAACCGTTTTGGGTCAGGCAACTGGTCCATCAAGTCCAGCATCCTGTTTCACACGTGACTGACCAGTTCCCCAGGAGGGCCAACAATTATGGCCTAGAGGCTGTGGTCTTCTCTGATGTTGCCTCCTAGCAGTGATATTCAGACATTTGCTATCTCTAGGGAGGACCCCCCTCCCCTTTTGTGCCCACCCCATTGCAGTATCCACTCACAGTGATTTCCACACTTTAATTTGTCATTGCTTCCTTTGCTCTATCCTGAATTTCATCACCCATCTACTTCAGCTGAGACCTAGCATTACAGGAGGAGAACAAGTTCTCTTCATCCATTAGCTCCACCCCATGAAGAATACATATTTCTATTTGCTTTTCCCCTATCCCTTCCCCTCCCTCGGCTTAGAATCTCCCACTACTGAGTACATGGTTCCCCCCACTTTTTTTTTCTTTTAGGTCCGTTTTTATATTTATGATAACTTAGGTCAATGGAATTTTCCCCCCTTTTCCTTTCTCTTACATTAATTTTAATGTCAATATTCTTTTCTACCTTTGAGCAAGGAGGCAAAGATCAGGATTGTCAGAGTTGCTGAGGAAGAGGACAGATTCTGCGCCTTCCAGAAGGGATTCATCTGGTCTCCTCCTGTTCCCTAGTTCCCTCTGACAACCACCGCAAGTTTCTTTCTAAGGCAGAACTTCTGGGGAGGGGGGAGGGAAGGAAAGAGAGAACAAATAAGGAAATGACTGACTGTAAGTATCTTTTGGAGTTTGTGTAATAAATAAATGACATTTCTATCCCATCTTTTCTCGTGGTTCAAGGAAACGCTGGCAATAATAGTTAAAAGCAGGCCTCGGATTCAGCAGGAGCTCACAGGAGCGCAGCTCCTGAACCTTTCTGATGGTTCCCCCTCCTCCTTCCCGCCTTTTCCACTGAACAGTAGGTGCAGCTGCATAACAATCCCTGGATGAGCTCCACCACCTATTTTTCTACAAAAACATCCCCTAGTTAAAAGCATTTTCATTTAAGACCAAAATTACAATAACAAACCCCAAATCTGTCTCCCGCTCCCCCCTTAAAAGATGCCTGTCATTCAGACCTACTCAAAAAACCCCTAGCAAACCGATAGGCCTCAAACAAAATGCAAGAATTGCTCATGGCTACAATAGCTGAAAAAATAAAAAATATATATATTAAATGTAATAAAGAACAGTGCATGAAATTCTGACACTGTTAACAATGGGTTACAATTTAATTCCCCTATATGAATTCCTTGCAGACTCGACAAAGTTCACCAGAGAGACACAAAATGTCCTTGCAGTGATTTTTTCCGTTTTAGGGAATTCCTGTTCCTTTTCATATGCTGGAATGAAAGTAATGGACTGCCTTCAAAGATCCCCGCACGCAAGACTGCCGCGACGGAGGAGCTAGCAAAACCAAGTTGTTTCCCAGAGGCTTCTTCAGGCATGTGTGCTTTTGGAATGCATTTCGCAAAATTGCAGTCACTTTGAGTCATGCAAATTGCTGGTGTCTGCAAAAACGCTTAGCTGACAGGCCTAACAACGTCTCCTGAAGGTCTCCAGGGGGTGGATTTGGTTTTTTTTTTCACCTTCTCAGTAGGGTTGCCAAGTCCAATTCAAGAAATATCTGGGGATTTTGGGGGAGGAACCAGGAGACTTTGGGGGTGGAGGCAGGAGACATTAGGGGTGGAGCCAAGATCAAGGCTGTGACAAGCATAATTGAACTCCAAAGGGAGTTCTGACCATCACATTGAAAGGGACGGCACACCTTTTCAATGCCTTCCTTCCATAGGAAATAATGAAGGATAGGGGCACCTTCTTTTGGGGCTCATAGAATTGGACCCCCTCGTCCAATCTTTTTGAAACTTGGGGGGTATTTTGGGGAGAGGCACTAGATGCTATACTGAAAATTTGGTGCCTCTACCCCAAAAAACAGCCCCTCCCAGAGCCCCAGATACGCGGATCAATTCTCCATGATTTTCTATGGGAATAAATCTCCATAGGGAATAATAGAGTGCCCAGCAGACATTTCCCTCCCCTCCCCCCTCTTTCTGATGACACTGAAGCGGGGGGAGGGCCTCCAAACCGGGGGATCCCCTGCCCCCACCTGGGGATTGGCAACCCTACTTCTCAGGGAACCTATTCTACAGAGCTGGAACCACAATGGGAAAGGCCTGGACCCTGGTCAGATGGGCCACCTAAGTGGAGGGACAGCTATCAGATGGGGCTGCCCGATGGCTATAATTGGTGCATGGGGAGAGGAGGAGATTGGATTTATACCCCACCCTTCACTACCCGAAGGAGTCTCAGAGCAGCTTACAGTCTCCCAGTACATTTTTTAAAGGTTAAGCCTGGGATGAGGTTTAACTATACTGTGTTTATTAGAAATCACCCGTTCTGAGCTGCAAAGTAGACTTAATCAGGGGGCAAAAAAAAAAAAGGCAATGCAGGGGTCCCCAACCAGTGTTCCCTCTAAGCTGAGTTAGTGTGAGCTAGCTCACAGATTTTAGCCTCCAGCTCACAGATTTTTGTGTTAGCTCAGGAACGATGACCCCAGAGCACAATAATTTATGCCAGGGGTGGCCGGTAGCTCTCCAGATGTTTTTTTTTGCCTACAACTCCCATCAGCCCCAACCAGCATGGCAAATGGCTGGGGCTGATGGGAGTTGTAGACAAAAAACATCTGGAGAGCTACCCCTGATTTATGCTATAGCTCACAAGTTTAATGCCAATAGCTCACAAAGTAGAATTCTTGCTCATAAGTCTCTGCAGCTTAGAGGGAATATTGTCCTCAACCATTTTGAGCTTGCGGGCGGCTTTGAGATTATGGCTGCCAAGGGAGGTGGAGTCGCATAGAGAGAGGAAGCCTAAGTGTAGGGGGATGCTTTCAACCTTTCCTCATAGGACTTGGTCTCCAGACCCCTCACCATCTTCGTCACCCTTCTCTGGACCCGTTCCAGCTTGTCTATATCCTTCTTAAAATGTGGTGCCCAAAACTGAGCACAGTACTCCAGGTGAGGTCTTACCAGAGCAGAGCAAAGCGATACCATCTCTTCTTGTGATCTGGAGGCTATACTTCTGTTGATACAGCCCAAAATTGCATTTGCCTTTTTAGCCACCGCACCACACTGTTGACTCATGTTCAGCGTATGATCCACTAAGACCCCTAGATCCTTTTCGCACATACTACTGCAAAGACCAGTCTCTCCCATCCTATAACTATGCATGGGATTTTTCCTACCGAAATGCAGAACTTTACATTTATCCCTGTTAAAATTCATTTTATTGGTTTTAGCCCAGTTTTCCAGCTTGCTCTGGGGCCATTTTTCCTGAGCGAAGACAAAAATATGTGAGTCGGAGTCTGAAAAACTGAGCTAGCTCACACTAGCTCAGCTTAGAGGGAATGCTGGTTGGGAAGCAGCGGTGTAGGGTTGCCATGTTTGACTCAGGAAATATCTGGGGATTTAAGGGATGGAGCCAGAAACAAGCTTGTGACAGCAAGACTGAACTACAAAAGGGAGAAGAAGATATTGGATTTATATCCCACCCTATTACTCTGAATCTCAGAGTCTTGGAGCAGTCACAATCTCCTTTACTTCCCCACCTCACAACAGACACCCTGTGATGTGGGTGGGGCTGAGAGGGCTCTCACAGCAGCTGCCCTTTCAAGGACAACTCTTACGAGAGCTATGGCTGACCCAAGGCCATTCCAGCAGCTGCAAGTGGAGAAGTGGGGAATCAAACCTGGTTCTCCCAGATAAGAGTCCGCACACTTAACCACTACACCAAACTGGCATTCTGGCTATCACAATTAAAGGGACAACTCCCTTTTAAATCCCTTCCCTTCATTGGAAATAACGAAAGATGGGGGCACCTTCTTTTGGGGCTCATAGAACTGAACCCACTGGTCCAATCTTTTTGAAACGTGGGGGTTTGAGGAGAGGCACCAGATGCTATGCTGAAAATCTGGTGCCTCTACCTCAAAAAATAGCTGCCCTACAGCCCCAGAGACCCACAGATAGACCAAGATTTCCTCCTTTTCAACAGACCTCCAAGTTAAGCTGGCCACTTCTCTTGAAGGAAACCTCCCGCTCTGTGGTCTTGTTAACACACCGACACTCAGTAGAATGGAGGAAGGGGAAATGGAGGGCGGGGGAGAGGTTAACTTCACCCAGAAGTGATGTCAGCACGTTGTCATGGTGCTCTAGGATTCACCAGAAATCCCTATGGTAGCCCAAGTTTTACCACTTCTACGCCCTGGTAAACCTCCCACTGGTTGCCAGTGCTCAACTGGCAACCCCACTGCGAGTAGACTTACTTCTGCTGCAGCCAGAGAGAAGAGCCAGCGGTAACCTGCTGCTGCCTTGCTGATGTCTTCTGAAACGTGGGAAGGATTTTGCTGTGAAACCAATGAAAAGTAAGAAATCAGAACCCAAAAAGCAGAAGTGATCGCAAAGAACTTAGGCAAGAAATCTGGCAGGGGCGAGGGTGAGAGAAATGAAAGTTGCCTTTCGTAAACGTTTTTCTCACATTTGTCATATTTCCTTACATAGTGCCTTATCAGCAGCTTCGCTTATGTTCCCCTTCTGAGCAGAAGGTCTTCTCAGCCCCTTCTTCAAAACAAAAAGGCCTAGGGCAGGGGTGGCCAGACTTGCTTAACCTAAGAGCCACAGAGAATAAACATCAGATGTTTGAGAGCCACAGAGAATAAACATCAGATGTTTGAGAGCCACAGAGAATAAACATCAGATGTTTGAGAGCTGCAAGACATGAATGTCAGATGGTTGAGAGCAGGGAGGGAGGGAGGGAGGGAGGAAGTTGGGGGAGGGAGAGGTGGAAAGAAAGCAACTTTAAATCTTCTCCAAGCTGACAGCTGGCTTGGTTTAGAGAAGTGAATTAAAGAGAGAAATGCCTTCTCCAAGTCAGCCAACAGGGTGGTGGGGGCTTAGAGCCACACAGATTGTGTGAAAGAGTCACATGTGGTTCCCGAGCCACAGTTTGGTCACCTGTGGCCTAGAGACTTGGGCCACTTCTACACAGGTTATCTGTCCTGGGGTTCACTGCTGTTGAGGAGGTATTTTTCCTGCTTCTCCACAGCATTGCAGTGCATGTATGCACCTGTCAGGGTTTCTGCAGCTTTTCTCTGATCTTTGTTAAACCTGCTTTGTTGTGAAATTTTGGAAGGGATTACTGTAAAGCTTGGATGACTGCTGTGTGGGTGGGAAGGTTTGGGTTTTCCTGTCCACATGACAGCTATTTACCATGACATTTCCTCATAGTGGCCAATTCTGGTCCATAACACCAGGGGGCGGAGGGCTTTGTTTTAATAAGCAGTTCCATATCATTATATCAATGAACCATGATAAAAATATGTGTAATTTGTGAATTCCTTCCTTCAGCCCCTTCCATTGTGGAGATATAAGGGGAAAGGCATAACTCTGTATTGGAAGAGAGCCCGTTGCACTTATTAGTACAACTGTTTATCGATACAACTATATCAGTGGTGGCCAAACTTGCTTAACGTAAGAGCCACATAGAATAAATGTAAGGTGTCTGAGAGCTGCAAGATATGAACATCAGATTTTGAGAGGAAGGACGGAAGGAAATAGATGGGGACAGAGGTGGAAAGAAAGCAACTTTAACTTTAAATGCATTTTCCAAGCTGCCAGTTGGCTTGGAGAAGTGATTTAAAGAGACAAAAACCTTTTCCAAGCTGACCGATGGGGTGGTGGGGGCTTCAAGAGCTACACAATATGTGTGAAAGAGCCACACAGCTTGGTCACCTATGCCCTAGGGCAAAACAGCAATTTTTACTCAGGCTTTAAGCTAAGTCTTTGCATCCTCTTTGGCTATTTCATAATCTGAGTTCTGTTTTATGGCTCGTTTAAGGCTGTTTTGATGCCCTCCGCCCCCCCCCCCCAAAACCCGGAACTTGCCCTCAGTTTCTGCCTAGCATGGATCGTTCTTCTCTCTGTTGATCCAGAAAAAATGGACACATCACAAAAAAAGGTACGAGTTAATTAATGGGGGAAAGAAAGAACAAGAATAGCTTTTTAAACCGTCAGGAAAATTTCCAGTGTATGGAGTTCCACATCTATCCAACCCCTCTTTCTTTAGTGCCAGGCAGATGCTCCAGCAAACAAGCTTGCGTCCCGAGATTGACTGCTACTACACATGGATGCTCACCCCAAACCCCAATCGGTAAAGGATCCTTGCTAAAAGGGAGAAAAGCGCAGGGGCGTGGCTACAGGGAGGGGAAGAGAGAGGATTCACTTTACCCAATCAGACCACAGGCTCGTATTCCCGCCGGCCAATGGAGCGACTCTGTAGGCGGGAGTAAGAGCTGCAAAGGCAGATGGACTCTCCGCGCATCTTTAAAATAATTTATGAATCCGCGAAGCTCCCGAGGGAGGACGAGGGGGGGGCTTTGTGACGTCAGGGCGCTGAGCCAATCCCAACGCTGTGACTTTGGCAAACTTTCCTCTCTCTCTATTGAAGTGTTCCCCGCGGGCGCCGGGGGAGGAAGATGGGCGGGAGCGTACCCACGGGCACGTGTCGTTTTTAAAGATGCTTCAGACGTTCTTGGGACCGGTGCAGACGCGTTTCTCTTTGCGGGCGCGGTATAACGTTTGCCAAACCCGTTCAGGCATTTTTTTTTTGCACCAGTTAAACCCTCTTGAATAATAGCGAGTTTGGGCAATTAAAACCTTTGCACGGAACTTTTACTTTTCCCGCGCTGCTTTGGGCACGCTCAGGCGTCAGCGAACTCTGGAGGCCGTCGACGACCCTTTTGAGCAGCACTTTCTAAGGGGACTCCAGAAATCCCAGACTGCTGCAAGCTGATGCGTCCTGCTTGCCATGGAGGGGGGGTGCCCAAGGACCATGCCGCGGTGCCCATCCTCGCCTGGGTTTCCCCAAAAGGAGAGAGAACCGGGCCCTGCAGCAGCCGGGAGTCTCTTGGAGGAGTTACGGCAGGAGGCGACCTGCCCCATCTGCCTGGACTTTTTAAAAGAGCCCGTGATCGTGGGCTGCGGGCACGGCTTCTGCCAGGCCTGCATAACCCAGTGGTGGGAGGAGATGGACGCCCCTTCTTGCCCTCAGTGCCGAAAGGTGTTCCAGCAAGAGACCTTCGTGCCAACCCGGCAGCTGGCCAACGTCGTGATGTTCGTCAAGAAAGCTCAAGGGGGGAAAGGAGCCAAGGGGAAAAAGTGGGGTAGGTGCGAAAGGCACCAGAAGCCCCTGAAGCTCTTCTGCCACGAGGACCAAGTCGCCATCTGTTTGGAGTGCGGCACGTCCCTGGGCCACCGAAACCACCATTTCCTTCTCATGGAGGTGGTTTTCCTGGAGTACCGGGAAAAGATCCATGCCCAGCTTCAGGGTCTGGAACGTGAGAAAGAAGAGCTGAAGAAAGAGAAAAAGGCGGAGGACCAGAGGAGCCGGATCTTTTGGGCCCAGTTGGAGTTAGAGAAGCAGCAGACCAGGTCGGCCTTTCAGCAGATGCGGCTTTACCTCGAAGAACAAGAGCGGCTCAGGTTGTGCCAACTGGAGAAGATGGAGGGAGAGATGGAGAAGAGAGACAGAGAAAGCCGGGCCAGGTTCTCAGAGGAAATCTCCGATCTCAATCGCCTCGTCGCAGAGCTAGAGGGCAAGGGTCAGCAGCCGGAAACCGTATTTGGGCAGGATCCCAGAACTATATTGAACAGATGTGAGAAGAAGCCCGGAAAGCAATTGGTCAAACTTCCTCCCATACTGGAACAGAACCTCAGGAATTACTCGAGACAGACGCCTGATTTACAGAAGGCCCTCAAGGAATGTGAGGAGTCCCTGGACAAAGCGCTGGCCAAACTACTGACTAACGTGAACGTGACTTTGGATCCGGAAACGGCACATCCCAAACTCAGGGTGTTTTCGGATCTGAAGACAGTGATGCGATTGCAGATAGCAGAGAACCGTCCCTTAAACCTTGAGAGATTTGATACTCTAGAAAGTGTGCTAGGCCATGAAAAATTTACCTCAGGAAGACACTTGTGGGAGGTGGATCTGAGGAACGGACTGTCGTGGGCTGTGGGGGTGGCCAGAGAGTCTGTCAAGAGAAAGGGAAATATCACACTTAATCCTGAGGAGGGATTCTGGGTTTTGCAGGCCACAGACGACCTTGATAGTCGTTATAATTTATGCTGTCAGATCTACGCTTTGACTTCCTCTCAGTCGGTTCTTGTATCTGACAGCTGTCTCCAAAAGATCCGGATACTCCTGGACTATGAAAAGGGCCTTGTGGAGTTTTTTTCTGGCGCTGCAAATGAAAAGCTCTTTGCCTTCCCTCCAACCTCATTCTCTGGGGAGGTTCTCCGTCCCTATTTCTTCATTGGGGAAGGAACCAGGCTGGAGTGCTGCTGAATCCAGAGAAGAGCAGTCACCAGGATGGGCTCCATAACCCTTGAAAATGGTTTCCTTTTGCCCGATAACAATGATATGCATGGAATTAAAGTATCGTATGGATCCTTTGGTGCATGAGTGCCTTTTTCCTAATAATTCCCAATATAATAATTTCCAAATATTGATCCAGAAGGAAGAAGAAGGTATTGGATATATATCCCACCCTCCACTCCGAATCTCAGAGTGACTCACAATCTCCTTTATCTCCCTCCCCCACAAAAGACACCGTGTGAGGTGGGTGGGGTTGAGAGAGCTCTGACAGAAGCTACCCTTTCAATGACAACTCTTACCAGAGCTATGGCTTACCCAAGGCCATTGCAGCAGCTGCAAGTGGAGGAAGGGGGAATCAAACCCCGTTCTCCCAGATAAGAGTCCGCACTCTTAACCACTACACCAAACTGGCTTTCAAAGGAAGACTGTAATGGGCTGTTTTGGGTTTCTGTCTGTTCCAATGTCCTTCCACCACCTTTCCATATTCTTCAGTTCTTCTGTCGACAGGGATTTATATTGACCACTGGGTGACGTTGCAGAGCAGGGCTTGGATCCCACAGAAAATTTCCACTAATAGAAGGGACCTTGCTGGTCCTGCCCTCTTCCCCTGCAGCCCAAAATTTCCTCCAACATGCTGTTAACAACAGACAAGTACCCCTCCTCCCCCCCCCAAAAAAAAGTCGGAGGAGAGATATTTAAAGATCAGGAGAGGAGAATCAGCAAAAAAATCTGCTTTCCATTTGCCAAAATCTTCTGTAGGATCCAACCCCAACCACTTATGCTCCTGGTGAATCACAATTTTTAGTTGCCTTGAGGTCCCCCCACGGGTAAAAAGGTCAAAGTAGTCCCCTTTGCAAGCACCAGTCGTTTCCGACTCTGGGGTGACGTTGCATCATGACGTTTTCACGGCAGACTTTTTTACGGGGTGGTTTGCCACTGCCTCCCCCAGTCATCTACACTTTCCCCCCAGCAAGCTGGGTACTCATTTTACCGACCTCGAAAGGATGGAAAGCTGAGTCAACCTAGAGCCAGCTACCTGAACCCAGCTTCCGCCGGGATCGAACTCAGGTCGTGACCAGAGCTTAGGACTGCAGTACTGCAGCTTTACCACGGGAGTAAGATCTAAAAAGGGAAATAGCAGACCAGGCCTAAAAGGAGGGTGGGAGGTTAAAGAAACAAGGGTGATCCGGCCTTTTGTGGGGGGGGGGAGCAATTTTTGTTACGTCTGTGGTCTGAGGTCTTACGTCTGAGGTCGCTCTGTCCAAGAAACACTTTGCTCTTTTCCATTTAAAAAACAGATACTAAGAAAACAATTGGAAGATTTTAAACTTTGCTGCTTCTGAACAACGTAATGTCTGAAGAGGGAGAACACAGAGGGCGGGAGGAGGAACTTCTCTCATTGGAAAACCGCAAGCAGCATCTCTCCCCCTCCACTCCCCCCATCCTATAAGCTGCATCTTCTGTGTTCCCTTTACAGACCTGTATTCATTCAAGCAAAAACGAACAAAGGATAGAACAAAGATTGAGCACAGTGGCATAGTTGGAGTCCAGACTGTATCTGAAGAAGTGTGCCGGCACATGAAAGCTTTTACCTTGATCAGGGGTCGCTTTGTAGAAAAATAGGTGGTGGAGCTCATCCAGGGATTGCTATGCAGCTGCACCTACTATTCAATGGACAAGGTGGGGAAGACTCAGAAGTTTCAGGAGCTGTGCTCCTGTGAGCCTCTGCTGAATCCGAGGCCTGCCTTGAATAAAACGTCCTGATTTGAAAAGTGCCACTGGATGCAAACTTTGTCCTACCCTTTCAGGTGGGTAGCTGTGTCGGTCCGAAGCAGTAGAACAAACCTTAACTCCAGCGGCATCTTTCAAGACCAACAAAAGTTTAATTTTGGGTAGAAGCTTTCGTGTGCCTATCTGATGACGTGTGCATGCACATGAAAGCTGACACCCTGAAAGATCTTTGTGAAACACAGTTTGAATCGACTACTTAGGCGACATGCAGATTTTTGCTGCTTCCTTTGGAAGGAAAAAATGCTCTGTGTGCGCGTGTGTGTTCTGATCATGGAAGTTTCCCCAGTACAAATGTCCTGTACACAAGCAAAACCAACCTCCCCCCCCCAAAAAAAAATCCCTGATTCCTGTGTATTGAGAATCCACCATAGTGTGGGATGGACTGATCCTGTGGCTTCAATGAAGCTGCTTAAACTCTGGTGGCTGACTACTGGAACCAACCGCCTGAGGAGGTCAGAGCCTTGTGGGACCTTGCCCAGTTCCACAAGGCCTGCAAGACAACACTATTCCGGCTAGCCTTTAATTAAACTGCCGATATAGCGATGCAAAGGACACCTAAGAGCACGGAATACCATCAAAAATCAATTCTGTTATTGGCACCAAAATGTTTTTATTGTTTTAAACTCTTTTAAGTGCTGGAACTGTTCTATTGATGTTTTATTGCAGGGGTGGCCAACGGTAGCTCTCCAGATGTTTTTTGCCTACAACTCCCATCAGCCCCAGCCAGCATGGCCAATGGCTGGGGCTGATGTAGGCAAACATCTGGAGAGCTTCCGTTGGCCTCCCCTGTTTTATTGTAATCTTATTGTTTCTATTGCTGTGAGCCCCCCTGAGCCTGCTTCAGCGGGGAGGGCAGGATATAAAGCCAATAAATCTAAATCTAATCTAAAATCTAAAAAAGAAAAATCGCCTGCCTCATGGAAAAGATAAAACTTAATGTTATGGACAACTGGCACATGAAAAGTGCCCACAGGCCAAACACTAGTTGTTGTGATGGCCTCACAATAATTTTTTTTTAAAAAAGCTTGGTTTTGTGTAGTATAAATCTGTATATGGTTAGGGCTGACTACAGTTGCCAACCTCCAGGTGGTGGCTAGAGATCTCCTGGGATTACAACAATCCCAGGGAACAGAGATCAGTTCATATGGCCCAGTTGGAATTGCCCGGAACCATTGCCAACCTAATAAGCTTGTGTTGTTGGCAGGGGTGGAATTCTAGCAGGAGCTTCTTTGCATATTAGGCCACGCACCCCTGATGTAGCCAATCCTCCGAGAACTTACAAAAAAGAGCCTTGTAAGAGTTTGGAGGATTGGCTACATCAGGGGTGTGTGGCCTAATATGCAAAGGAGCTCCTGTTAGAATTCCACCCCTGGTTGTTGGCTTGAAGAGTGTCTGAACTCTAGAAAAAGGGAGCACTGAAGCATGTTGTGCCATGAAGCTAGTAGATCCCAGCAAAAAGGAATCACCAGTTGAATCACAGCTTGTCTCATGGGAAGTCGTCTATGGTCACCCCAACAATACCTGATAGTATGGTGGGAATAGGACAGCAACAGAAGTGAGGCATTGTTCAGGGAGTTCAGATCTGGCTGGCAGTAGTAAGCATGACTTGACCTGACCATCCATATCCCCAGAAGAGCTTTTACAGTAGTCTGGGCTATGATGGGTACTGGTGCCCCCAGCAACTTCATAGGCAGCAACGAGGGCAAAAGAACATCCCTACCACACCAATGGAAGTAATAGATGGGCATCCTCAGGCATGTGGCCCACTGACACAGGAGACTAAACAAGCCGTCAGGTGGAAGGCCATTGTGAAAAGCCAGACTTTGACCCAGTAGGGATCCCTCACTTGCCTGTCTTAGGGCTTCCCGGGTTTGCTCAGCATGATCCTACGATTTCCCGGAGTACCTGAACCAGTCTTTAACTCAAAAGTATTGTCAGTGGGCCTGCCTCCAGAAGCCAAGTATCCTGGTCGCTGTGACTCTCATCTTCAAAAGAGCTCCCAAGTATCCTGATCTCCAGGATGTCTTCAACTCACTAGAGCAGGGGTGTCAAACATGTGGACCAGGGGCCAAATTAGGCCCCCGGAGGGCTCCTATCAGGCCCCCGAGCAACTGGCTTTCATCTGCTTCCTTCGCCCTCTCTCTTGCTTCCTTCTGCATAACAGCTTGCTTTGCAAGGTTTGATCAAATGCACAGGAGCTAGAGAGCAAAACCTCTATTTTCTCCATTAGCTGAAGCTCCTTCCTTGAGGAGGAAGGGGGGGAGGTAGAGCTTGCTTTGCCAGGCTTTCTCAATCCCACAATAAAGCTACTGAGCCAAGCCTCTCTTCCTTCTATTGGCTAAGGCTCCTCCCTCTCTTTGTGCCCTGGGGAAGGAAGGAAAAAGCCAGAGCTTCCTTTGCCCAGTTCCCTGGCTTGCACAGGAATATCTCTGCTACCTAATCTTAAATAGGTACACACATGGCCCGGCCCAACATGGTCTCATTTATGTCAGATTTGGCCCTCATAACAAATGAGCTCGACACCCCTGCACTAGAAGCTGATCTCAACATCCATATACTTGTGCTGTTGATTTGGTTCCTGGGGTGTTCATTCCCGCTGGCCAGTCGTACCCCCCTCCCTGAACCTGAATGGGCAGCCATTTTAGATCTCATTGAGAAGAATCTGCAGTGGGGCTTCATTCAACCATCTGCCACCATGGTGGATGCTCTGGTGAGGTTTGTCAAGAAGATGTGTGGGGAGCTGTGGCTCTGTAACTATAGAGGGAGCCAGTTTGGTGTAATGGTTAAGTGTGCGGACTCTTATCTGGGAGAACTGGGTTTGATTCCCCACTCCTTCACTTGAAGCTGCTGGAATGGCCTTGGGTCAGCCATAGCTATTGCAGGAGTTGTCCTTGAAAGGGCAGCTGCTGTAAAAAGCTCTCTCAGCCCCACCTACCTCACAGGGTGTCTGTTGTGGCGGGGGGGAGGTAAAGGAGATTGTGACCACTCTGAGATTCAGAGTATAGGATGGGATATAAATCCAATATCATCATCAACATCATCTTCTTCACCAGCTCCTGAATAAAGTTTCTATCCACAACAGGTACGCATTAACCTCTGAACCCAGAACTAGCCTTAGAAAAGCCGCAATTTCTACAAAGCTGGATCTCCCAGGGGCATATAATTCAATACTCCCTCTAAGCTGTGGGTTCCTGTGAGCAAAAATTCTACTTCCTGAGCTACTGGCATTAAAGTTGTGAGCTCTTGCATAAATTAGTGTGCTCTGGGGCCATTTTTTCCTGAGCTAAGACAAAAATGTGTGAGCCAGATGCTAAGAAACTATGAGCTAGCTCACACTAACTCTGCTTAGAGGGAACACTGAGCATATTACTTGATACAAATTTGGGAAAGAGAGAAGTGGAAGACAGCCTTCCAGACCCAGTATGGACATTTTTGAGTATACCATAATGCCATTTGGCCTCTGTGATGTGCCAGCAATGTCCCAGAAGTTCATAAATTACACGTTCTGCGGCATCCTTGACCATTTTGTGATTATTGACCTTGGTGACATTCTCATCTTCTTTGAGACCCCCAGACAGCGTGTGAATAAGGTGCTGCAATGGCTATGAGAATTTAAGCAGTATGCCAAATTAGAGTAACGCAGTTTCACCACATCTGGGAATGAGGCAATATCCTGTGCACAGTGCTGAGACTGTAACAACAGAGGATCAGGGTTTGCCAGCGCCCTAAATCAGCAGTTATACTGGATGGACCCCTCTGCCCCTTTGCAGACCAGGCAAGCGTGAACATATGAAGCTGCCGTATACTGAATCAGACCCTCAGTCCATCAAAATCAGTATTGTCTACTCAGACTGGCAGCGGCTCTCCAGGGTCTCAAGCTGAGGTTTTTCACGCCTACTTGCCTGGACCCTTTTTAGTTGGGAGATGCCGGGGATTGAACCTGGGACCTTCTGCTTACCCAGCAGATGCTCTGCCACTGAGCCGCAGCCCCATTCATGGCTCTCCAGGGTCTCAAGCTGAGGTTTTCCACGCCTATTTGCCTGGACCCTTTTTAGTTGGAGATGCCAGGGATTGAACCTGGGACCTTCTGCTTACCCAGCAGATGCTCTGCCACTGAGCCGCAGCCCCATTCAAGGCTCTCCAGGGTCTCAAGCTGAGGTTTTCCACGCCTATTTGCCTGGACCCTTTTTAGTTAAAGATGCGAGGGATTGAACCTGGGACCTTCTGCTTACCAAGCAGATGCTCTGCCACTGAGCCGCAGCCCCATTCATGGCTCTCCAGGGTCCCAAGCTGAGGTTTTCCACGCCTATTTGCCTGGACCCTTTTTAGTTGGAGATGCCAGGGATTGAACCTGGGACCTTCTACTTCCCAAGCAGATGCTCTACCACTGAGCTACCATCCCTCCCTGAAGCTGCTGAAGCCTGACCAAGGATGGACCCAGGTAGGCAAGGAGCCAGTGCCACCCTGTGAGCTGGGTTGTTGTGAAGCCTGCTGGTGGAGGAGCAGCTGGCGGTTACCTGTTCTTCCTCTTTCCCTTTGTGGGAGTGGCGGCAAGCAGGCTGGGCAAGCGGGCCCTAACAGTCAGTGCCACTGCTGATCGCGCTGTGCACATGGGTAGCAACACTGGAAGCACTGCATGGTGCTGTCGCTTACCCCATGACCTAGAAGCTGCCTTATATTGAATCAGACCCTTGGTCCATCGAAGTGAGTATTGTCTTTAGGGTTTGTAGAATCTTTCGGGCTCAAGTGCCGTGTTCTACTGGAGAAAGTTTTTCTTCCAGACGTTTCGTTCTCGGCTGCGGAGAACATCCTCAGTGGCGTTGCAGCCGGAGCAGGCGCTCTGACCTTCTTGGCTGCTGTGCATTGAGTGAGGCCAGGGCTGCTGGAGAGCTGCTATTTCTAGGCTGGAGGGGGTGTGGTGAAAGGGCAATAGGTTTGTGGATGTGCCCATTGTTTGGTGGGGCTTCCTGGAAGGGTAGTGATAAGGAAACTGGCTGTTGAATGTGACCATTGTTCTGTGTTAATTGCTGGGAGGGTTGGAAGGGGTGTGAAGAAAAGGAAGATGGTTGTTGACTGTGCTGATTGTTCTGTGAATTTCTGCAATTTATAGTCTGTAGGGTGTTTTGCAGAGCTGGATACCAAGATTGGTGGATGAAAATGCCTTCTTCCTTTCTGTTAAAGTTGTGCTGGTGTTTGTAGATCTCAATAGCTTCTCTGTTCAGGCGGGTATGATAATGTATCAGTATTGTCCATTCCAGGGGTGGAATTCTAGCAGGAGCTCCTTTGCATATGAGGCCACCCCCCGCAATGTAGCCAATCCTCTGAGAGCTTACAAGGTTCTTTTTTGTAAGCTCTTGGAGGATTGGCTACATTGGGGGGGGGGGTGTGGTCTAATATGCAAAGGAGCTCCTGCTAGAATTCCACCTCTGGTCTATTCAGACTAGCAGAAGGCTCTCCAGGGTCTCAGGCAGAGGTCTTTCACATCCCCTGACCCTTTTAATTGGAGATGTCAGGGACCGGACATGAGACCCTTTTGCATGCCAATCAGATGTTCTGCCACTCCCTCCCTACAAGCCTGGAGATCACGATTATGGGATTATTTCCTTTCTGGGTAAGCTTTACGCATTTAGTTCTAATATACAGACAGAACTCGGTCAAGAGAAGCTTATTGCCCTTTGGTTCCCAATAATTTCTTCTCTAACTAAAAACGATGTTCTCCCTAAAAACAAATGTTCTCATGATCTTATTTACTTTTGACTTGTCTGATATATATAAGCACTGAGTAGTTATGCTTCTCTGGGAATGCCTGCTCTTCACAGTTAAAAAACAATGTAAGCTGGTTTGAAATACTGACTGCTTGTACATATCCGCCTTACAACTAAAAAGGTCAAGGTCGTCCCCTGTGCAAGCACCAGTCGTTTCCGGCTCTGGGGTGACGTTGCTTTCACAACGTTTACAAGGCAGACTTTTTACGGGGTGGTTTACCATTGCCTTCCCCAGCCATCTACACTTTCCCCCCAGCAAGCTGGGTGCTCATTTTACTGACCTCGGAAGAATGGAAGGCGGAGTCAACCTGGAGCCAGCTACCTGAACCAGCTTCCACTGGGATCGAACTCAGGTTGTGAGCAGAGCTTAGGACTGCAGTACTGCAGCTTTACCACTCTGCATCACGGGACTGGGGGGAAAGTGTAGATGACTGGAGAAGGCAAAAGCAAACCACCCCGTAAAAAGTCTGCCATGAAAACATTGTGAAAGCAACATCACCCCAGAGTCGAAAACGACTGGTGCTTGCACAGGGGACGACCTTGACCTTTGCCTTACAACTACCAGACTATATTTTCAAAATTTATCTTGTATTTAGTTTTATGCTTCTGGAGTGATCGTGCTGTCCCCCGTATGGAAATATTGCTGCCTCTTTGTTGTTTGGTTTGGTTTGGTCTATTGAAAAAAACCGTAATTAAAAAACAAACGTGCATAAGTAATAAAAAAATGTTCTGCCACTGAGCCACAAAGCCTCCTTTTGCTACCAGTAAACATCCTTCGATCCCGCTGCCCTCTGGTAACCTAGGCGACTTTCTGGGTCCACCTAATGGGTGGGCTGGTGTAGTAACAAAAGGAAATGCTCTGCTGTATTGAGTGAATGTTCTCTTGAAAGGCCGTGAGAGTTGATATACTCACCGGTTAAGAGATATTACGGAAACAGGTCTTGGCCACTCTGCCTGGGAGACAATGGCTTTTCCATTCTGACAAGTACCTTACGTAATAATTCCCTCACATCTGACATGTTTGCCCGAGCAATGCTGTTGACCCACTCCGGTCAAGCTGGGCTGTATCACTCTGAAGGACTCTCTTTTTAATATAAAAAAATACTTTTTTTGGAATATGCTGGCATATTGCGTAGAACAGAACTGCTCCGATACAGCCACATGACTGTTTTCTGCAGGTCTGGTTATACATTTCTGCTTGAAGGACACAATTTGTTCAGCTTCCCCCGCTCTTCATTATCCACTTTTCCTCAATAAATCTGATTTCTTTCAAGAGGCTTCCTCTGTTAACGTCCGTTGCGTGTAGAAGAAGAAGAAGAAGAAGATATTGGATTTATATCCCGCCCTCCACTCCGAAGAGTCTCAGAGCGGCTCACAATCTCCTTTACCTTCCTCCCCCACAACAGACACCCTGTGAGGTGGGTGGGGCTGGAGAGGGCTCTCACAGCAGCTGCCCTTTCAAGGACAACCTCTGCCAGAGCTATGGCTGACCAAGGCCATGCCAGCAGGTGCAAGTGGAGGAGTGGGGAATCAAACCCGGTTCTCCCAGATAAGAGTCCACACTCTTAACCACTACACCAAACTGGCTCTCCACACCAAACTTGTCTTCTGACGTAAATACCTTGATCATTTTTTTTTGGCTTCCCCCTGACACTTTTTTCACGCCAACCTTTGCATCTCAGTGTATGGTATAAACTTTCTATGTGGCGCCACTTTCTGTATGACAACACATTCCCCATTGTTTTTCTTCAGCCAGTTTCGAAAACATTCCATTTCCCACAGTTTTATTTTCCCCCCATACATCTTTAGAATGTTATTGAAATGATCTTGATGGTTTCTTCTCTTCCCTCATAGCTGGTTTTGTTCTCCGGGCTTGTCTTCTGAAGTATGAAAACATTAATATTGCATACAGACAGGTGTCGTTTTGTAGAAAAATAGGTGGTGGAGCTCATTAGCATATGCCGCTCCCTCAACAGCTAAAAGCAACCTGACACAAGAAAGGAGAGCCCCAGGCAAGCAAGGCCTGCTTGAGCTGACTACAGATCCAGCCAGCCCAAGCAGGCCTCGCTCCCCTGGGGCTCTACTCGGCCACCCACCCCGCAGTCAAAAGGCCAGTAAGCCACCCACCACCCAGAATCACATAAGAAGTGGAGAAAGGCTGGTGTGGGCTTCTCCAGGAGTTAATGAGGGCTGCTGAGGGTGTGGCAAAGCTCCTGGTGGCTGGCTGGCTGCTCGCTCTCCTAATCCAGGGATTGTTATGCTGCTGCACCTACTAATCAGTGGACAAGGCAGTTGGGGAGGAAGAGGGGAAACCCTCAGAAAAGTTCAGGAGCTGTGCTCCTGTGAGCTCCTGCTGAATCCCAGGCCTGCATACAGATGTCATTGGACTTTATTTTTTGGGGGGTGGGGGTGAGGAGATGGTATAACTTCTTAGGCAGTCATTCCCTTCCGCACAAGTCCTGTCTCTCCTCCAGGGCTCTGAACCAATCCTTGTGATTCTGACCTCGTGAAAATCCAAGTGATTGTCAGTTAATCAGAACCCACGGAACGCTACCAGATGGGAACTGGTGAGCCAACCTCAGCCATAGAAGCGGCAGGAATTCCACCCCTCCACCCCCCCAGATAGGGAAATTTGAGGTTCTGGATAAGAGCTTTGCCAGGTTTTTATTTAGCTTTTAGTCAGCATCTGGGGAATGGAACTTGTTTTAATAAGACAAACAAGCCTCCTGTTTGAGGGCTCAAGATACTTAGCTTCAGGCCTCATTTTGGGCAGCAGCTCACAGGACTGGAGCTCTGGAACCTCTAAATTTTATTGTGCTCTTTCTTTCTTACCCCCTCCCCTCCAAATATTTGCTCCTGGGCTTCATTTCAAACCCCCTGTGAGAATTTTGCTAAACTCTAAGATTTGACAAACTTTCTAATATTTTTTCCTCACATCAAAATAGGGAAGTAATCAAAACATATAAAGCAGACAGATGCCACTGTGGCCACATAGGAGGAAGAGATTTAAAACGTATGATGGGAGTAAGGTTTTATTATGATTAATTATAATTCAAGAAGCCTTTTAAGGTAGATGCTGAGCTGAATTTAGTACACCTTCCGGTGATGTCAGGGGTGTGTGGCATATGCAAATTTGTTGTGCTAAAGAGCTCCGGCACCTCTTTTTCTACAAAATTGACGTCTGCTTAACTTGTGTTAGAAGGAAGTACTTCTTGACATGTGGAATTCACTGCCACAGGAGGTGGCGGCGGCTACAAGTATAGCCAGCTTCAAGAGGGGGTTAGATAAAAATATGGAGCAGAAGTCCATCACTGGCTATTAGCCACAGTGTGTGCGTATATATATATATATATATATATATATATATATATATATATATATTGGCCACTGTGTGACACAGAGTGTTGGACTGGATGGGCCATTGGCCTGATGCAACAGGGCTTCTCTTATGTTCTTATGTTACACAGAGTGTTGGACTGGAGGGGCCACTGGCCTGATGCAACATGGCTTCTCTTATGTTCTTATGTCAACAGGTTCTGTGGCCAATAGAGTTCTCTGCATTAAAAGAGCAACTTTGGGAATGGTTTGGACGCACGGATCCTCAGGGTTTTTGCATTGAGTCAGAGCTGACTCACCCACTAGGCAAACTAGGCATTAGCCTAGGGTGCCAGCAGGGTGGGGTGCGCCAGATTGGCCTTCCCCACTCTCCATGCCCTAGACAAATCCCTACTTTGCCTCTTCCTCTGCCTGCCAGCCTCCCCCCCCCCCCAGTAGCTCTCCCGCCGTCCTCTTCCTCCGCCCACTTGGCCTTTCTCCTCAGTAGCCTGCCCGCCCCTTCCCCCCCTCACCCTCCATCTTCTTCCTCCGCCCGGCACTTCCCCTCCTCCTTAGCTCACTCACCCCGCCTCCTCCCTGTGAGCTTCCCAGAGGCCACCCCCCCAGCACACTCACAGGAGCAACGCCAGCCTCTTGCTTATCTGCTTCAGTGGGCATCGTAGCACAGCGTTCTCTTAATAGCAAGCAGGAAGAATGTTGTACTACGATGCCCACCGAAGTGAGTAAGCAGGAAGCTGGCATCACTCCTGTGAGCACGCCGGGGGGGGAGAGGCAGTGGAGCGTGGCACCAAGTTGCGGCAGCCCAGAGAAGATGGGAGGGGGCGGCCTGGGGGTGCCCATGTGGAGGGGGGCGGTGGGCAGATGGTCCACCTGGGGTGCCACGTGCCCTAGGGCCGGGCCTGCATTGGGTTATGCCAACATCACCATCAAATCACATATTATTTCCATGGCCACAAAAATCACAGATCCACCGCTTCATGGTGACAAAACAGGGTTCCTGACCACAGATCCTTATGGCTTTTGCTTTGGATCACCTGAAGTTCACAATCAAATAACATAGGATGTCCATGGGCAGAGCTTACACCACAGAAATCACAGATCCGAGCCTTCATGGCGACACGATGCTGCAAAAACAAGGTTCAGAAGCACGGATCCTCACGGCTCCTCAAGGTTTTTGCTTTGGATCACCCCAAGCTCACCATCAAATCACATATGTCTATGGGCAGAGCTTCCACCGTCTCTGTTTTTGCAGCATGTTGTCGCCATGAAGCCGTGGATCTGTGATGTTTTGTGGTGTCAGCTGTTGCCACCGTCATGATATGTGATTTGATGGTGATGTTGGGGTAATCCAACACAAAAATCCTGAGCATCCCAGAGAATCCGTGCTTCAAAACCATGTTTTTGCAGTGTGGCGTTGCCACAAAGCTGTGGATCTGTGATTTCTGCGCAAGCTCTGCCCACAGTCACGGTGTGTGATTTGACGGTGATGAGAACCAGTTTCACTTGATATACTGAAGTAATCCACTAACAACCCTTTAATGAAAGCTCGAGTCCCCCTTTTTACCCGATTCTGGGCAACTGGGGTTTAAAGAATCCACAGGAGAGGTCTGAGTGGGGGACTGACCCTTTTTCAATCCAATAGGCAGTTGCCCCAGAGTCCCGCCTCTTCCCTGCCATCACAACTCCCCTTCATTAATTTATATGAACATCCATATTGGCATTCTTCTTCCCTGTTGATATACTTTTAAATACCCCTTTATTTTTTAAAAAAAAATGCTCTTGTGAGACGTTCACGCTTTCCACGCACAAAGGGATTGCACTAGACCCATCCAATCAGCATCATCTACTATTCCCCTCTCGTCGGAATCTCCCTCGAGCGAAAAAGACAAAGCACGCGATAAAGAACAGGATGCCCGTCAAAACCCTATGAAGCAGATTTCAAGAGAAAAAGAGTCATTAGCCACAAGAGTGGGCCTAACCTGAAGGTCTGTGGAAGATCAGGAGGAATTCTTATTGCAACGTTTGTTCCTTTCATTGCTATTCTGCTTTTTTAGCCGAAGTGCCCAACAGGCACTTCTGGAGCTCAAAATCTGCTATCCCTCCCCAGACCAAGGGAGGCCAGACTAAGCTCTACGCGGGCCAGGGCCTTCTCAGTGGCAGCACCAATGCTGTGGAATGCTCTCCCAGAGGCTGTAAGAGCCCTGCAGGATCTCTCCCAATTCCGCAGGGCCTGTAAAACTGAACTCTTTTGACAGGCCTATAACAACAAAGTGGGAGACGGCTGCCTCTTCTATGCTGCTGAGCAATACCATCAGAAGGACCACTAACAGATAATTAGAAGAACTGTGACATCAAAAATAATCCAATCCGCCTATGTCAAAATTCTTGTATAGCACCAAATATTGAGTTTTAAATTGTTATTATTAAGTTTTATCGTTTTAGAATTGTAACTGAAATTGTTGTTTTAATATGACTGTTAGCTGCCCTGAGTCCGCTTGCGGAGTGGGCGGCATATAAATCTAAGGCAAATAAATAAAAACAGGATAGAAGGGGGAAATACTCACTTCAACAGGTACTGCATTATCACGAAGATGGTCACCGTAGTCCCAAGAAACTGAGTCCGGGGTGCTGAAATGAGGAAACATTGGTCTGTTGAGATCCATGTGCTGTTGTCCAGCTAAGCCAGGAGTGGCCAAACTGTGGCTCTTTTACACATACTGCGTAGCTCTCAAAATGCTCACTGCCCTGTTGTCTCTTTAAATCACTTCTCTAAGCCAAGAGAATGTATTTAAAGTTAAAGTTGCTTTCCTTACAACCTCTCTCTCCCACCTCCCCCAACTTTTCTTTTTCTTTCTTTTCTTTTTCTCTTTCCTTCCTTCCTGCTCTCAAACATCTGATGTTCATGTTTTGTGGCTCTCAAACATCTGATGTTCATGTTTTGTGGCTCTCAAACATCTGATGTTCATGTCTTGCAGCTCTCAAACATCTGACATTTATTCTACGGTGTTAAGCAAGTCTGGCCGCCCCTGAGCTAAGCCCTCTGTGAACATCCCCAATGAAATAACCTGGGGAATCGTGGCTGAGGCGGGGGTGGGGGGGAGGCTTTGCAAAGGTATGTAAAGCATCACATCTCACCAAGCTGTCTGTCCCTTGTTACATTCAGCGGTGTCTTGTCAAAATCAGGCGAACCTGAAACACAAATAAGATAATGTTGAGGGCACCGGAAAGGGGAGCTGGAAGGAATTGGAGGAGGGGAGGCAGAAACTGATCTTGATGGGAAAGAAATGGCTACCATTCATGAAGGAAGATGAAACAGGGGTTCCATGGCACCTTAAACACAAACAGAATTTGTTTCTGCGCAAACATTTGTGAAAAGGTGAATGCAATTTTGGGCTGTGTTCAGAAAGTATAGTGTCCAGATCACGTGAAGTGATGGTATCACTTTACTCTGCTCTGGTAAGACCTCATCTGAAGTATTGTGTTCAGTTTTGGACACCGCATTTTAAGGATACAGATAAGCTGGAACGGGTCCAGAGGAGGGCGACGAAGATGGTGAGGGGTCTGGAGACCAAGTCCTATGAAGAAATGTTGAGGGAGCTGGGGATGTTTAGCCTGGAGAGGAGGCAGCTGAGAGGTGATATGATCACCATCTTCAAATACTTGAAGGGCTGTCATATAGAGGATGGTGTGGAATTGTTTTCTGTGCTCACAGAAGGTTGAACCAGAACCAATGGGTTGAAATTAAATCAGAAGAATTTCCGGCTCCACATTAGGAAGAACTTCCTGACAGAGTGGTACCTCAACGGAACAGGCTTCCTCGGGAGGCTGTGGGCTCTCCTTCCTTGGAGATTATTAAACAGAGGCTAGATGGCCATCTGACAGCAATGCTGATCCTGTGAATTTAGGGGGAGGTGTTTGTGAATTTCCTGCATGGTGCAGGGGGCTGGACAAGATGACCCTGAGAGGATCCCTTCCAACTCTATGATCCTATGAATCAGAGCTTACTTCCTCAGATACACAAAGTCTACGTTCATCGGTGGTAGTGAAAACGGCCATCAAGTTACAGCTGACTGAGAACCCCATAGGATTTTCAAGGCAAGAGATGTTCAGAGGTAATTTGCCATTTTGTGCTTTGGTGTCACACCCCTGGTATTCCTAGGAGGTCTAGCCGAGGTCAACCCTGCTTAGCTTACGAGATCTGACAAGATCAGGCTAGCCTGGGCCATCTAGGCCGAGTTCCACAGCCACCAGGCAGGTAACATTTATATGGAAGAAAAGGGTGGGATTCTAGTAGGAGCTCCTTTGCATATTAGGCCACACATCCAGGCCTTGAATTCAGCAGGAGCTCACAGGAGTGCAGCTCCTGAACCTTTCCGAGGGTTCCCCTACCTCCTCCCCACCTACCCACCTTGTCCATTGAATAGTAAGTAGGTGCAGCTGCATAACAATCCCTGGATGAGTTCCACCACGTATTTTTCTACAAAACGACCCCTGATGTAGCCAATTCTCCAAGATCTTACAAGGCTTTTTTTGTAAGCTCTTGGAGGATTGGCTACATTGGGGGGGTGGCGACCTAATATTCAAAAGAGGTCCTGCTAGAATTCCAAAGGCAATATAAAACGAAGGAAGCTACCCACCAGTAAGCTCGAGAAAGATGGTGCTCTGAATTCGTTTCTTTACATTTGGGTACCAGACCCAGCAGGTGAGCCATTTGCCCCGGTCAATTGTGGAGGGTGTGAAGGTGAAGTTAGAGCCATAGATCCAGGTACCGTTGCTTTGCTGCTGTCTCCACTGAACTGTTCTATAGTCTACCAGAATAGTGGTCCACGAAATTTTTGCATTAATCCTCAAGCAGGGCCCTCGTGCCAAACAGGTATAAACAGCTTTCGTCCCAGAAACTACAGGAGAGTAATTCCGAATCTGTGGTTTTTCTGTCAATTCTGAGCAAAGGGGGGGGGGGGGAATACCAGACCAGAATTAAAGGAAAATTCATTGAGGACTGACTAAGAGCAGGTATTATGAATGGTATCCTGTATCTTTTCTATTTTAGTTTCAGCTCCACTTTTCTCCTCAACGCAGACCCAACATGAAGTACAACAGCGGTCTTTTCTTTTCCACTATCTACAGAACAACCACCTTGTTAAGGTAGGTTAGGTTCAGACAGGGCTTTTTTCTTTTTTTTTGGAGCAGGAACTCCTTTGCATATTAGGCCACAGACCCCTGATGTAGCCAATCCTCCAAAAGCTTACAGGGCCTTCTGTAAGCTCTTGGAGGATTGGCTACATCAGGAGTATGTGGCCTAATTTGCAAAAAAGTTCCTTTGACAAAAAGCCCCCTGAGTTCAGAGAATGTAAGCCAAGTCAAAGTAAGCCAAGACCAAGGTCTACTCTGATTCCTACTGAAGTCTATTCCATGGGGCTTAATCCCAAGGAAAAGCATTTTTTTGGATGGCACTGCCAGTGACCTTCCATGGCAGTTTCAAACCTGGTTTCCTTAGACTGTAGTCTGGCGCTCTAACCATTAGACATCTTTTGCCCTTTGCTGTCACCATGAACCCCAATGCAAGGTTGCTATTATTATTATTATTAACCTAAAAAGGTAAAGGTAGTCCCCTGTGCAAGCACCATTCATTTCTGACTCTGGGATGACGTCGCATCATGACGTTTTCACGGCAGACTTTTTACGAGGTGGTTTGCCATTGCCTTCCCCAGTCATCTACGTTCCCCCCCACCCCCCCAGCGAGCTGGGTACTCATTTTACCGATCTCAGAAGGATGGAAGGCTGAGTCAACCTTGAACCGGCTACCTGAACCCAGCTTCCACCAGGGATCGAACTCAAGTCATGAGCAGAGCTCGGGCTGCAGTACTGCAGCTTTACCACTCTGTGCCACGGGGCTGCTGATTATTAACCTACCTCTTTCCAATAAAATCTTCCAAGTCAGCTAACAATCACAAAATGATATATCTCCTCATTATAAACCAGAGCAGCAGAACACAACAAACAATAAAACCACAATAAAGCTCCAGCTGAAAAATATGTTTGTCTATTGGCTTGTTCTTAAAGCAGCATTTTATTGGGGAGCCATGCTGGATCAGATCAAGGGCTCACCTATTCCGGCATGCTGTTCACACAGTAGCCAACTAGCTGAAGAAGTTCAGTCTGGAGATCACCTGTGATTCCAGGAGATCTCTAGGCCCCCACTGGAGGCGAGCAACCTTCGTCTTGGTACCATTTAAGGAGTGGATGGTTGGTGCCCCTGCTAACCCTTCCTACAAACTGAGTGAATTTCCACGAAAATCAGTTTAGTTCGTGGGAGATGCGATTGCACAAACTGTGGCTCATGAACTGGGCCCAGTTTGTGCCCATGCCCATCATGGCTAGTAGCCACTGTAATTAGTTGCCCCTGATAGCACACCTCTGTCCACACACCTTTTAAAGCCCTCCAAGCTGGCAGCAGCCACCACATCCTGTGGCAGAGAGTTTCATAATTTAACTACGTTCTGCACGGGAAGAAAAGTTGCACAAAAGGAACACATTTTTAGGGGGCAAAGAAAGTGCTTGTTGTGGACGATACTGGTCTGGCCCCTGTACCAAGACAAAAAGATACTAGAAATATATACACCCAGGCTGCGATCACACACGCTAAATAATGCACTTTCAATCCACTTCCAATGCACTTTTCAACTGGATTTTGCCAGTTTACACAGTAAAATGCAGTTGGAAAGTGCATCAAAAGTGGATTGGAAGTGCATTATTTAGTGGGGGTGATTGCAGCCGAAGCCAAAATATTTTAAAAAACACAGATTCCCAATGAAACCAGAGACTATGCTATTGGCAATCTTGCCAGACAAGAAGAACTTCACGAGACTTAGATCCAAGTAGTCAGTCGTGTTGGTCTGAAGTAGTAGAACAAAATAGGAGTCAAGTTGCACCTTTAAGACCAACTTAGTTTTATTCAGAATGTAAGCTTTCGTGTGCTCTCTAAGCACACTTCATCCGACAAGGTGGTTTGCCATTGCCTTCCCCAGTCATCTACACTTCCCCCCCCAGCAAGCTGGGGACTCATTTTACCGACCTCGGAAGGGTGGAAGGCTGAGTCAACCTGGAGCCGGCTACCTGAAAACACCTTGGTTAAAACCCTTATAAAAGTTATACTTATTACACATTGAGATACCGTTTGAAATATCTTCATTATACTTATATAAAAGTTATAGTTATTACACACTGAGATACTGTTGTTTGTAATATCTTCATTATACAGTGCCAGTTAGTCATGGTTATATCTTCTCAGGGCTTTTTTTGAGCAGGAACGGCCAGGAGCGCAGTTCTGGCTGGCTTGGCATCAGGGGGTGTGGCCTAATATGCCAATGAGTTCCTGCTGGGCTTTTTCTACCAAAAAAAAAGCCCTGTATCTTCTGAATCATCTTTATCTACCATCTCTCCTCTGTGTTATACTTATTTCTGGCCATGATGAGGTGAGCCCCCCCTCCCCCACTCAAATGATGATGCAACAGGAAGTGCAAGTGTTCTGCTTATGTGGTTTCTCGAAGCCTCCGGAAAAGATGCAAGTCCTCCAGTAGGGAGGTGGATAGCTTTGCTCCTACATTTAAAAAGTAAAAGGTAATCCCCTGCGCAAGCACCAGTTGTTTCTGACTCTGGGGTGACGTCGCATAACGACGTTTTCACGGCAGACTTTTTACGGGGTGCTTTGCCATTGCCTTCTCCAGTCAGCTACACTTTCCCCCCGCAGCAAGCTGGGTACTCATTTTGCTGACCTCGGAGGGGTGGAAGGCTGAGTCAACCTTGAGCTGGCTACCTGAACCCAGCTTCCGGCAGGATCAAACTCAGGTTGCGAGCAGAGCTTAGGACTGCAGTACCGCAGCTTTACCACTCTGTGCCACAGGGCTGCTCCTACATTAGGAGACGTGAAAGGTGTATTTCAAACCTGACCAGGATGCTGAAGAACAGAAAGCATGAGGTGCTTGAGCTTCCAGCTCCACCAGCCTAACCGTTCCATCTCCTCAGCGTACATTCAGGAAAGAAATAAGGTGGGAAAGCCTTGCCTGTCACGACAACTTTAAGCGGCATACGAGCTGTGCCCTTGTAGTCGTGCACCATCCCCTTGGTCTCAATGCGAAAGTAGTACTCTCCTGCGTCCTGGAGTTCAACGGTAAGGATGCTGAAGGAGCAATCGCCTGCTGTCACGTCGCCCGTTAATCGGAAACGGTTCCTCACAGAGTTGTGCAACACCATCTTGTTGTCACTGGAGGCCACGAGAATGCCTTCGACTCTTTGGAATCTGTAGCTGGTGACCAGATAATGCCAATATCTGCCTCTTTTCTCAAACCAATAGCCATGGAGTTTCTCGGAGCTGTTCCGGCTTGAAGCGAAGCTGCAGGGAATGTGGACACAGAGGCCACGCTGGACAGAGATGGAGGCGGGAACCATCAGTTTATCTTCCTTCTGGCTGAGCAAACCTTCCAGAGAAAGAAGACAGGAGTTAGCTGGCGTATGGACAGAGGGATCGTGAAGCTCTGTTTTGCCTTGGCCCTCCTGAAAGGTTAATATGCAATTAAAGGGCCAAACATTAAAAACAAACTGTAAAACGAATCATAAAACGACATACATGTATTTATTGTAGAAAGCTAAAACTATTTAAGGGCCCATCATAAGCCTCTCTCCTATGTTCAAACATAAAGCCAAAATGGGAACCCACTCAACTTGACCTGATGCGTTTCGACCTAGACTGGTCTTCTTCAGGTCAGATAGAACAATGCTGGACCACAAAGAAATTTAATGAAGTGACAAAGGCTTAAAGATATTCTTGACACATAACTCTTGGCACATAAGCTCTGACCTTACACCTACCTTGGACCTTGTGGCATACAATAAGACACCAGATGCAATATGTATGCCCTTGATTAGGACATAAGGCTGTAGAATAACAGGCCTCAAGAATACCTTTAAGCCTTTGTCCCCTCGTTACATTTCTTTGCGGTCCAGCATTGTTCTATTTTTTTTATTGTATTCTGTATTATGAGCCAATATGTGTACTTACCCTTCTGACCTCTGAAGAAGACCAGTCTAGGTGGAAACGCGTCAGGTCAAGTTGAGTGGATTCCCACTGTGGTTTCATGACTGCACATAGGATAGAGGCTTACGATGGGCCCTTAAATGGTTTTTAGCTTTCTACAATAAATACACGTATGTTGGTTTATGATTTATTTTACAGTTCGTTTTTAATGTTTGGCCCTTTAATTGCATATTAACCTTTCAGGTTTCTTACTCCAGTTTTTGGGTTAAGTTTCTTTCCCTTCTTCGTTTTTCCTCCTACAGTCCTAGCCAGCCCTTCCAGGATCTTTCTGTACAACGGAAGGAAGGCTCCCAGACGTCCCCAGAACTCCCAGCTTGATGGGGATGCTGCTGCGTATCCGGCCAGGGAGGCAGACGCCAAACTCTCCATCTGGAAGCAGCATTTTGAGTAGTCCAGCAGTAAAAAGGGGGAGCTGGGGTGGATGGTCTACCAAAAGAGTAGCCAAACTTACTTAATGTAAGAGCCACGCAGAATACACATCAGATGATTGAGAGCCGCAAGACATTAATGCCAGATGTTTGAGAGCTGCAAGGCAACAACAGAGGGAGGGAAGGAGGAAAGCAAATAGATGGGGAAACAAGGAGGAAGAGAGAAGTGGAAAGAAAGCAACTTTAACTTTAAATGCATTCTCCAAGCTACCAACTGGCTTGGCTTGGAGAAGCGACTGAAAGAGAGAAATGCCTTCTCCAAGCTGGCCGACAGGATGGTGGGGGCTTGGAGAGCCACACAATATGTATGAAAGAGCCATGTGTGGCTCCCGAGCTGCAGTTTGGCCACCTCTGGTCTAGCACCTTGCAGAACAAGCTCTCCGCCATTTCTCCATGACTGCAGGTAGGAAAATGTACTTTATAGCCACTACATGAGAAGCCTGTAGGGTTGCCAACCTCCAGGTAAGGCCTGGAGACCTCTTGGAATTAATACTGATCTCCAGAGATTTTTTCCCACTGGATAAAATGGCTGCTTTGATGCATGGACTCTATGGTAGGTTGCCAAAACCAAATTAGGAAATTCATATATATTTGGGGGCAGTCAAGCTTGGGGGAACAACCTCAGCAGAGCGTGATGCTACAGAGTGTACTAAGAGGGGCAAGAACTGGGAAAATGGTGGTTCGTTTTGGTTCATGGTTCGTTTTGATTTCACAAATCAAATGAACCATGAAATAACCGAACCACCATTTTCCCTGAACCAATTTGTGGATTGTTAGTTATGGCTGGGAGAGGGAGGGGAAGCCACTCCTCCTGTCTCCAGCCCATTAACTCTCCATTGGATCCTACAGGCCCATAGGATACCATGGAGAGATTGTGCAGTGCCTGCAGCACCGCTCTAGACAAAAGGGGTTTAAACTAGAGAGAATGGGTTTAAAGGGCCCATAAGGCACAATGCAGCAATCTCTCCCCAAATTTCTGGGATTTGGCAATGCAATTTTTAAAATAAAAAAAGATCACAGCAGAAACTAAAAATATAAACTAAAATATAAAACGCTCTGAGCAGAAGGCAAATGGGAGCTGGGTTGCCCCTATGGTAACCAACTTCCACACTGGGCCTGGCGATCTCTCAAAATTACATCCCTAGAGTTAGCCCTTCGAAACAGTCATTTTCTCCGGGGAACTGATGTCTGTTGCTAAATCCCAGTATCCTCCCACCTTTCCATTTTAAACAAAATATCACAAAGGCTCCTGTATTCTAGTTTTCCAGGTCTCCTCATCCCTATTCACCTCTATGGAGCTCAAATGCAATTAAAAACAAACAAATGTATCTGACTTTCTTGCTTGCAAAAGTAAAACTTTCCCTCTTCTATAACCTGGCAGCAGTGCCAGCTTGCCCACTAGGCAAACTAGAGGGTTGCCTAGGGTGCCGGCAGGGCGAGGGCACCTACTTTGGCTTTTCCCCTCCTCCCCCCTAGGCAAACGGCTAGTTTGCCCATTTCCCAGCCTCCTTCTCCCTGCCTTCTTCACCCCAGGTCTATTTCAATGCCCGGAACGGCGATCGAGCACCATGCTCCTGGGTATCTAAAGGTGCTCCCCCCGCCCCCCGGGCCGATCGGCTGATCAGCAGGTAAAGCTGCATGGTGCACTATCTGTCAGGCAGATAGTAGCAGCAGGAAGGACCAGCATCCTGAAAGGGCGCCTCAGCTGCTGCCTCCTCCCCAGGGGGGGGGGGAGGCACAGGGGGCACTGTGGAGGTGGGCGGCGGGCTGTGAGTCTGCCTAGGGCACCATGCGCCCTTGGGTTGGTGCTGCCTGGCAGAAATGATTCTCTACAAGAACGTGACTGACCCAAGGTCATACCAGCAGGTGCAGGCGAAGGAGCAGGGAATCAAACCCAGTTCTCCCAGATTAGAGTCCGTGCACTCTATTACAGGCTTTAAAATCCAAATATTACAAGTTAAAAACCTATCACTGACATTTGATACACTTGAATCCTGTTCTTTCATTCAGAAGATTGCAACAGATTCCCTGGGGCTCCCATATGGGTCTTTTATCAGGATGAGGGCTGCTTCACCGGAGATTTGAGAACAGGGACCTCAGTGGGGTACAATGCCATAGAATCCACCCTCCAAGGCATCCATTTTCTCCAGGGAAACTGATCCCTGTAGTCTGGAGAGGGGCTGGGGTATCCCCAGGTCCCACTCGGAGGCTGGCATGCTGTGAGACAAAGAACCCCTGATTCCTCCCTGAGGTTAATGCAAATAGTAATGGAATTATTCCATCTTGCAGGTTTTGTTTATTGGGCCTCTCTGCCTACATGGCCCTTATCTTCAAGGCCAAAGTTAGGAATGTGATCGTTGCTCTTCATGAGAACCTGCGGCCCGCAGGATGGAAGGGGGGAATCAGGAATGATGGGATAACTTTCTAGAGGGTTCCAGGAAGACTGTGTCCTGATTGGATTGTCATCATCACCTGATGCAGGTTGGCCAAAAGACTCTAACTGGGCTAAGAGCCTGGAGGGGAAAAACTAGCTTGAGTTCTAATGGACTAAAGGCCTGGACTATGATATGCTTATATTGCAACGGACAGCAACATAGAGGATACTTAAGCTATGGCTTTTGACTTTGGGACTTTAATATTGTGCCAACTAATGCAGGTTTTAGATGTGTTAGACGGTTAAGCTAGTTTTTCTTGTTTTCTTTTACTGTATCATTTTAGAGTGGTATGTTGTGTAGAAACAAAACTATTTCTGAAAATGACTCAAATGAACTTCACGGATTTTTACAGGAATAGTTTTCTTGTGAGTGCTAGCTCTGGGAAGCCACAGGGTTCAGGCTTGGACTCTTTGACGCAGGTTTACCAACAAGACAGGGTCCAAAGCCTTCTCTGATGTTACCCTCTTTTGCTGGATTGTAGAAGGTCTGCTGTCTCTATGGGGGACCTCCTTTTAAAGCTATCTATGTCTGTTGCCACTACCACCTCTGAAATTCTACCATTTAATTACTCATGGAATGAAGAAGAGCTTCTTTTTTGTCTATTCTGAATTTACCACCCATTTACTACATCTGGTGCCGCTGAGTTCTTGCAATACACCATATGTAATTTTAGAAACCTCTATCACGTCCCTCACCACCACAGATGGAATTCTAGCTGGAGCACCTTTGCATATTAGGCCACACCCCCTTGATGTAGCCAATCCTCCAAGAGCTTACAAAACAGGGACTTGGAGGACTGACTACATCAGGGTAGTGTGGCCTAATATGCAAAGGAGCTCCTGCTAGAATTCCACCCCTGCTCACCACTACTTGTTTTTATATAAATGTTTGTTCCCAGAATTTTCTCATCTCTACACATCACGCCTACCTTTGACAAGAGAGACAAAGATCAGGACTGTTAGAGTTGCTGAGGAAGAGGCTGGATTCTGCGGCTTCCGGGGGGGACCCATGAACAGCTAGCTCTTCCTGTTTTCCTAGTACCCTCTTATAACCACCACAAGTATCTCTCCAGGGCAGAAACTCTATAACGGAGAAAAAAGGGTTAAAGGAGATTCTAAGCAGGTAAGAACAGACCTTCCTTGAGTATCCTTGGAGCGTCTACCGAAAGTGCACCCCTAAAATCAGAATAAAGGCGGAAGTCCCAGTTCAATCTCACTTCTGTCGGCAACTGATTGGTTGGATTTAGGAGGGCTACCATCTCTTGTCTTAGAGCACATCTAGACAAAATGCACTGTTAAGGTTAAACCTGGAATGAAATCTGTGCTGTCCTTCAACAGAAATGGCTCATTCCCCCGAGCTGCTGGTACACTTGATTAGATTTGAAATGCATGCGGGCGAAGATCGCTGCAGGGCTGAACCAAACCACAGCATTTTAAAGTGTCTCTAGAATGCCATCATTCTTGTGTTGTACATGAGGACACAGCCACGTTTACTTTGGCTCTAACACTGTCATTCTTAGTAGAAGCCCTTCCGAGCCTTTCATTCATGACAAAAGGGCCTAGAGCAGGGGCGTCAAACTCATTTGTTATGAGGGCTGGATCTGACATAAATGAGACCTTGTTGGGCCAGATCATGTCGGGTTGGGCCGAGCCATGTCAGGCTGGGCCATGTGTGTACTTACGTAAGGTTAGGTAGCAGAGATATAAACTTTATAAAGGACACAAATACAATTAAATATATTTTTTTAAAAACTTAAAACATGCTTAAAACATTAGCACTTGTTGGTCTTAAAGGTGCTTTCTTTATATTTCTCCCATGGGACCCAGGGAGCTCTGGCTCTTTCCTTCCTTCCCCAGGGAACCAGGAGGGAGAGGAGCCTCAGCCAATAGAAGGAAGAGAGGCTTGGCTCAGTAGCTCTGCGATTGAGAGAGCCTGGCAAAGCAAGCTCTCCATCCTCTCCTTCCATCCAACTCAGCAAGCTGTTATGCAGAAGGAAGCAAGATCTAGGGAGAAGGAAGCAGATGACAGCCAGTCGCTCAGGGGCCTGATTCGGCCCCCAGACTGCATGTTTGACACCCCTGGCCTAGAGACTTAGGGCATTTCTCTGTTGCGGGAATGTATACACCCCCTCAATTCGTACCCCCTTGGTTTTCAGTTTTTTCGGCAAACCAGAGGGAGTCCCCTAAATCTGGAGAGACATCTCCCTTCTTCTCAATGCAGCCCTGATCAGAAGATTTATTAGATATACTGACTGACAATATAAAAGAACCCTCAAACAGCCTTCAATGGTTGTGATGAGGAATGGCGACTAGGGTGGGGACCAGGAAAACGTGGGGCAACCTGCCATGTGGAAGCTGCAGCAGCTGCCAATATACCACACAAACACCTGAGGTTTTTCCTGTGTGTTATGATTTCGCATCACAATTACTTCCAATACACAAACTAAACCGTTTTGGCTACGTGCAAACTGGACAGGAGCACCGAGGAAGGTTCTCTAAGAGGATCGCTCGTAGCCCTGGGGAACTTTCATTGGACAGAGCCCCGAAAAATGACACTGTGTGCATCATTGCCTGGCAATGCACACGGGGACAAGAGGGATATCAACTGGGTATAATGCCACAGCATACCATAATGGCAATCCTACACTTTGTAATGCTCTTAGGAACGCCACATGTCTTTATGGTATCTTTTTCTAAAAAAAAAAAGCCCAGCAAGAACTCATTTGCATATTAGGCCACACCCCTAACACCAAGCCAGCCAGAACTGTGTCCCTGTGCGTTCCTGCTATAAAACAGCCCTGATAAAGACCATACAGATTGATGAAACTCCTACAGCAGAGGCGTCAAAACTCATTTGTTATTGTCACTTTGTTGGTCTGGACTCTGAATGAATGATGTGGGCCATAAAATGTAACACCAGGTACCAGAGATATAAGCTTTATGTTGTCGAAGGCTTTCAGAGTCCATTGGCTGTTGTAGATTTTCCAGGCTGTTTGGCCGTGGTCTTGGCATTGTGAGACCTGACGTTTCGCCAGTAACTGTGATTGGCATCCTCAGAGGCATAACCCAGAAAACTGGAGCTCTCTCTGGGTCAAATTGAGCTAACACTATAATTTTTTACTCCAATTCCAAAAACCTTATTGGCATAACAATAACTTAAGAAAAAAAGAGATAGATAGCAGAACAAATCAACCAATATGCCAACAAGAAACAAAGTACAATGATTTGTAGCATTGTATATAGTGACAATAATAGGACGAAGTGAAAAAGTTCAGAACAGTAATCTCAAATGTTACAGTAATTGAAATAGTTGCAGTAAAAACCTTAACTATCATAGGAATACCTTATCTTTTACTCAAAATACAAACAAAAACAATTGATTCCTCGCAGTGACAGCAATTGACTTACTGCGGAACCCACAAAAGCTCCTATAAATGTATTTAATCATATGCAAGACTAGATTTCTCCCAAGGATTACCATAAAAGAGGGAGCAGTGTTCTCTCTAAGTTGAGTTAGTGTGATATAGCTCACAGTTTTTTAGCCTCTGGCTCACACATTTTGGTCTTAGCTCAGGAAGGATGGCCCCAGAGCCTGAAAAAGCAAGCGGTGATACAGAAAGAAATGAGAGGGAGAAGGAAGCAGACAGTGAGTTACTCGTGGGCCTGATAGGAGCCCTCCAGGGGCCTGATTTGGCCCCCTGGCCACATGTTTGACACCCCTGGAAGAGCATCACAGGGTGTGACTTCACACAGAAACGATGTCACAACAGCTGCAACACAGTTTTTCTCTCCCTTTCCCCTCCACTGATCAGCAGAGGGCAACTGGGTCTAGTGGTAGAGAATGCAATTCCAGCTGGCTTGGTACCAGGGGGTGTGGCTTAGTATGCAAACAGTTCCTGCTGGGCTTTTTCTTTTTTAAAAAAGCCCTATGTGAAACAATGGTGATGTCAGTGGGTGTGGCCTGATATGCAAATGAGCCCTGTCTAGGCGTAAAACATAGCAAGTACTGTGAGATTCTGGCTTGCGCTCCAGACAAATCCAAGCTAGAAATCTGTCAAGAAAGAGGAAAGCGACTTGCATTGAACTTCAGATTCTGCACAAGATGTGCTGAAAAGCATCACACGTTTGCTCCCGCAAACTACACACTGCAGGGGAACTGAGATTTTGTTTCCAGTAGAGGAAAAAACAAAAAAAGACAGGAGCTGAAAATCAAGGCTAAGGAAGTTACCATGACACCAGCAAGTTTAACCTTGGTTGTCTAAAAGGGTGAAAAAGGGCAGGAAATCTTCTTTGATCCACCTTAACCAAAGAGCTCCTACAACAAAACCGCTTCCTGAAATCAAACCATCCACCTGCTGGGATATTGAATAGTAGGTGCAGCTGCATAACAATCCCTGGATTAGGAGAGCGGGCAGCCATCCAGCCACCAGGGGCTTTGCCACGCCCCCAGCAGCCCTCATTAACCTCTGGAGAAGCCTGCACCACCCTTTCTCCACTTCTTATGCGATTTTGGGTGGTAGGTGGCTTGACCTGGGGGGGCAGTTCAGGAGAACCCCAGGCGAGTGAGACCTGCTTGGCTGGCTGGATCTCTAACCAGCCCAAGCAGGCCTCGCTCGCCTGGGGCTCTCCTTGCATCAGGTTGCTTTTGGCTGGAGGGGGCATATGCTGATGAGTTACACCAATGAGCGCCGCCACCTATTTTTCTACAAAACGACCCCTGCACGTTAAAACTGGCAATGAGTAGTTGTCTGGGTTCCCCCAACTCGACATGGATTCAGACATTCAGAAGCAAGGGAACTTGTTTCTCAGCCACACCAGGACCCAGTTTGGATGATGACCGTGATGCAGGGGGAAAGGGCCTTTAGCCTGCTCTTCCCTGGTGCCATTTTCCTAATCCAAAACAGCCTGGTAGGGGGGGGTTATTTGCTCCTAAAGGGGACTACACGTATACGATCGGATATCCGCTACAAATTCTGTGCTTAGAATTCAATTCCCAGGTGCGCAGAAGTCCAATTCAGGTTTGGACCGTGACACACAAGGAAAGGGAGGTCAAGCCTCTCCCTTTCCCTCAGTGCCAGATTTGCTCACTGTGCTGGATTCCTCGTCTGATGAAGTGTGCTTAAGAGCACACGAAAGCTTACATTCTAAATAAAAACTGGTTGGTCTTAAAGGTGCCACTTGACTCCTGCTTTGTTCAACAGATTCAACTCCGTGGAGGCCCCTAGGCCGTCCAAATCTCAGGGGGGGTGGGGGCCTTGCAAATTATCTCAGAGTTGGAGTGCCTGCCCCACTGCCTGCGGCCCCCTCTGCAGCCGCAGACACTTTCCCAAAAGCCTCTTTGACAAAATTGCGGGGAAAGATGAAGATTCTAAGAAGATTGCAGATTTATAACCCGCCCTTCTCTCTGAATCAGAGACTCAGAGCAGTTTACAATCTCCTATATCTTCTCCCCCCACAACAGACACCCTGTGAGGTAGGTGGGGCTGAGAGCTCTCCCAGCAGCTTCCCTTTCAAGGACAACCTCTGCCAGAGCTATGGCTGACCCAAGGCCATTCCAGCAGCTGAAAGTGGAGGGAGGAGTGGGGAATCAAACCCGGTTCTCCCAGATAAGAGTCCGCACACTTAACCACTACACCAAACTGAAGAAACAGAGAGAGGCAAGCTTAGTTATGATGCCAGCAGCCGCACCAGACAAATTGGGCAAAGAGCACCTCAGTTGCTGGCTGCGCACGGAAGCTGGGAAGGGCTGCAAACGGGGAAAACCAAGGGGGAAAGCCAGCCTGGGGCCCCTAAAGGCATGGGGACCCATAGGTCAATGCCTACTTGGCCTAATTGTTATCCATCCCTGCTGGGTTTGTGAACTGAAAGACCTACCACTTGCCCATAGAGTTATCAACCTCTGGATGTGGCCTGGTGCTATGCATGCCAGCCTCCAGGTGGGACCTGGGCATCCCCTGGAATTTACAGATCTCTGGACAACAGAGATCAATTCTACTGAAAAAAATGGAGGGTGGACTCTAGGGCATTCATTGTCCACAGAGGTCCCTGTCCTCCCCAGGCTTCACCCCCAAATCTCTCAGGGGTTTCCCAGCCTGAAGTTGGCACCCCTCCCCTTCATTCCCCAGGCCCCGGGGTGTGGGGAGGAATCTGACAATCCTAAATAGGGTTGCCAACCGCCAGATATCCCGCTATTATGTCTGATTTTCAAACAACTGAGATCAGTTCTCCCTGAGAAAATGACTGCTGGGAGTCAGGGGGTGTGGCCTAATATGCAAATGAGTTCCTGCTGGGCTTTTTTTAACACAAAAAGCCCTGTGTGAAACAATGGTGTTATCAGGGGGTGTGGCCTAAGAAGACTATGACAAATGCAGATTTATACCCCACCCTTCTCTCTGAATCAGAGAGGCTTACAATCTCCTATATCTTCTCCCCTCACAACAGACACCCTCTCACAGCAGCTGCCCTTTCAAGGACAACCTCTGCCAGAGCTATGGCTGACCCAAGGTCATTCCAGCAGCTGCAAGTGGAGGAGTGGGGAATCAAACCCGGTCCTCCCAGATAAGAGTCTGCACACTTAACCACTACACCAAACTGGCTCTCGATATGCAAATGAGTTCCTGCTGGGCTTGTTCTACCAAAAAGCCCTGTGTGAAACAATGGTGACATCAGGTGGTGTGGCCTAATATGCAAATAAATCCCCGCTGGGCTTTTTCTACCCAAAAAAGGCCTGCTTTAAAGGATAGATTCTATGGCATTAGAAATCGCTGAAGTCTCTCCCCTCCCCCAAACCCTACCTTTCCCCAGATTCTACACCCAACTCAGGTCTGCTAACTTAAGGCCTAGAGATCTCCCATAAACATATCTCCAGATTAGAGATCACTTCCCCGGAGAAAATGGCTGCTTTACAGGGTGACACTATGGCAGTATATGCCACGGAGGTCCTTCCGCTCCCCCAACCCTGCTCTTCCACAGGCTTCACCCCCAAATCACCAGGAATCCCCAACAGCAGCAGTGTTCCCTCTAAGCTGAGTTAACATGAGCTAGCTCACAGGTTTTAAGCTTCCAGCTCACACATTTTTGTGTTAGCTCAGGAATGATGACCCCAGAGAATAATAATTTATGCAGCAGCTCACCACTTTAATACCAGTAGCTCACAAAGTAGAATTTTTGCTCACAAGACTCCGCAGCTTAGATTGAACATTGGCTGGCAGCAGGGTTCCCTCTAAGCTGAGTGTGCGCTAGTTCACAGTTTTTGGGCCTCCAGCTCACATATTTTTGTCTTAGCTCAGGAAAGATGGCCACAGAACAAAGTAATTTATGTAGCAGCTCACAAATTTAATGCCAGTAGCTCTCTAATTTATTGCAGTAGCTCACAGCTTTAATGCCAGTAGCACACAAGATAGAATTTTTGCTCACAAGGCTCCATAGCTTAGGAACATCGGTTAGCAGCCCTGCTTACCTCACTGAGGACACCAAGTGTACTGATGTATTAGTTCCAGTATACTGCTCACACAATATTAAGTGTACTTAGTGCTTCTTAGTTAAAAGGATGCTCCTCATAAGAATGCTTGGGGATACAACCTCAGACTTACCTGTGTGTAACTCTCATTGGACCAAATGAGACTTCCCTCTGAATTTCACTAACTGCGGCTAGTAAAAGTACTAGGGAGAAAGTCCTATTGACCTCAGAGGGACCAGTTGCTGAGTTCATAGAAGCGAGTTGCCGAAATACTATTTTGTTAGTATTAAACAATCTGTTATTTAAAAAATATGGAGAAAGCCTGCCTTTTTCCCAAGAAACTGGGAACCAGAATGCTTAGTAAGGATAAAATAAATAAAACTGAAATAAACCAGAAGTAAACGCAGATATAAATAAAGTACACCTTTTAGCAATAAAAGCAAAATAAATAATTATATACATAAAATATATGTTTTTTTTTCAAAAATTATAAGATTCTAAGGAGAAAATTGGGCCTCTGGGGGGGAAAAACCCACAATATTTATACGTTTGCAGCAATAAAGCTCATTGGATCATGTCCTCTGCTGGCCCTCCTCATATAGACTACATGGACATCCCCCACGTGGAGACGTCATTAGAGGGCCGTTGCCGTGGTTGCAATTGTAACGTACGGTTGCTTAGGCGACGCTTCCTCGTCGCTGTTCTTCCTCCCCCCCGCCTCTGCGGAGTCAAGGAAATCTTTCGCGCCCTGCGATTGGATTGCGAGCTTGTCTGTCATAGTTCTAATCCATTTTCAAATAGAGGAGGGCGGGATTAAGGCGTATCCAATAGCATTTCAGTGGGGGGGGGACGTTCTGGCGGAGTTTTGAGGGCCGTCTCGCGATTTTGATAGGCTCGCAAGTATAAGGCGGGGCCTATTCGACTGTCAAGAAGGCCGGGGATACAATCGATTCATCCAATAGAGGCAGAGAAAGGGGTGGGAATTCGGCTGTCCGTTCCCCATTTTTCTGTGTGGCAGGGCGGTGACTTAAAAGATTCTCCAATGACTAGGCGAAGAGTATGATGACTGATGGAAACAGTTCTCAAATAGGCGTACAAGAGAGTAAAAGATGAGCCAATGAACATCCCAAGCGGCCCAGAGTAACTTCCCAGGCGTCCAATGGCATCCGAGCCGCCCCTGCAAGGCTTCAGCGTGAACCCCGCGCACCTTTCAGAACCGGAGCCGGGAGCTAAGATGGCGGCCGCCGACGGAGATGACTCGCTTTACCCTATCGCTGTACTAATCGACGAGCTACGGAACGAGGACGTTCAGGTACTGGCCGTGACCGCGGACCCTTTGCTGCGTGTTGAAGGATAGCGAGCCTGGGCTAATGGAGTGGCAAAGGGCCGAGAGATGGGTCCCCGGCGTAGCAGCCAATCAGCGGCCACCTTTCATGCGAGAATCCTGACTTGAGCCATCAGAGGCCGTGCTGGATTGGCTGCGGTGGATTTCATTGGGGGAAACGAGAACTAGGGTGTTGGCTGATGGCAGGGTCTTTCTCTTTTGACCTCGTCCACAGCTAAGAGAGTGGGATTGCCAGGTCCTATTCAAGAAATACCTGGGGACTTTGGGGGGGGGGGGGTGGAGCCAGGAGCAAGATTGGGATAAGCATAATTGAACTCCAAAGGGAGTTTGAGCCATCACATTGAAAAGGACCGCACATCTTTTCAGTGCTTTCCCTCCACTGGAAATAATGAGGGACAGGGGCACCTTCTTTCGGGGGGGGGGGGGGCTCATAGAATTGGACTCCTTGATCAAATCCTTTTGAAACTTGGAAGATATTTTGGGGAGAGACACTGGATGCTATGCTGAAAATTTGGTGCATCTACCTCAAAAAGACAAAAAAAACCCCGCCCCTCCCGAGCCCCAGATACCCACGGATCAATTCTCCATTATACTCTAGGGAAATCGCTCTCTATAGGGAATAATGGAGTGACCAGAAGGCATTTCGCTCCCCCACGCTTTCTGATCACCCTGAAGCGGGGGGAGGGCCTTCAAACCGGGGGTCCCCTGCCCCCACCTGGGAATTGGCAACCCTATAAGAGGCATCACGTGATTGGCCGGGCGACCTATTTCCTCGGGACTGCAGAACGCCGAGTGGTCGCCGCGTTCTCTTTTCTCCCGTTCGGGAAAGGAGGCTTCTGATTGGGCGGGGCTCAGTCCATTTGTTACACAGAAGCCGGCTGGCCAATCAGAAGAAAGCCTTATTCAGCTGAAGGGTGGGGTGTCTTGGCCCCTTTCTCTCGTTCTTTCTTGGCTTGGGATGCTTTTGGCCAAGCCCCAGTTCGTTTGGGTTTCAATGGGGGAAGGGATCGTTGGCATGCTGCGGAACCAATCCGGAGCTCGGCCATGGGGGACTGGGGGTGGCCCGTTGCATCTGGCCTCATGACGCCTATAGGGGTATGTGACCCTGTGAACTACCCACACCCGTTGAGGGTTTAGGGAATGCATAACTCTTAATTCGTGTGGAATCCCGCATGGGGATGTGTCCCCTGTACTTGCAGCATGACTTAATGAAACCTGAAAGATGATAATCCCGTAGGGCAGGGGTGTCAAATATCTGGCCCGGGGTCCAAATCATGCCCCCAGAGGGCTCCTATCAGGCTCCTGAGCAACTGGCTGTCATCTGCTTCCTTCTCCCTCTCTCTTATTTCTGAATCACAGCTTGCTTTGCAAAGCTTGCTCAGTAGCACAGGAGCTACAGACCAAAGCCTCTGTTTTCTCCATTGGCTGAGGCTCCTCCCTTGTGGAGGAAGCGGGGGGGGGGAGGTATAGCTTGCTTTGCCAGGCTCTCTCAATCCCACAGCAGAGCTGCTGAGCCAAGCCTCTCTTCCTTTTATTAAGGATGAGTTTCCTCCTCCTCTTGTTCCCCTGCGGAAGGAAGGAAAGAGCCAGAGCTTCCTTTGGCAAGTTCCCTGGACCCCATGGGAAAAATACAAAAAAAGCACCTTTAAGACTGAGTGCTAATATTTTAAGGATGTTTTAAGGGTTTAAAAAAAATTGTGTGTTTTTCTGTGTCCTTTATAAAATTTATGTCTCTGCTACCTAATCATAAATAGGTACACACATGGCCCCGCCCAACCCGACATGGCCAGACAACCTCTCATTTATGTCAGATTCGGCCCTCATAGACACCCCTGGTTTAGGGAATGCATAGCTCTTAAATTTGTGGAATCCCATTGTGAAATCCCACGTGGGGATGGGCATGGAGCTGGATTGAGTCCCCTGTGCTTGCAGCATGATTTAATGAAACCTGATATTAATCCCATAGGGGGTAATCCTGTGTTAGTTCGCTGCAGCAGAGTAGACCAGGAGTCCAGTATGCCCACAAGACAGAGCTTGACAAGTCCCAGGTTGCCATGGCCCCTAGACCTTTCACGGTGGCCCCAGGAAATGACAACAATAACTTTTTTGCTGTGGCTCTTAGCAATCTTCTGTAGTGGAACAAAGCTTGTCTATCGTTTCCCACCAGAGTGCTCTGTTGTATGACAAAAAAGGTGCATTGAGTTGTTTCTTACTAGTTTGCCCTATTCAGCTGCGGTAGAGGACCAGTTGCTTCCAATATTGGCTTTAATATCAAATGGAACTTTAAAAATGAATAATGAAATTATAAGAACTTGGGAAGAAGGCTAGGCCTGGGGCGGCCAAACTGCGACTCGGGAGGCACATGTGACTCTTTCACACATAATGTGTGGCTCTTGAAAGAAAACAGCTTTAATTTTAAACATCTTCTCTGTCGGTCAGCTTGGAGAAGGCATTTAAAGTTAAAGCTGTTTTCTTTCCACCTCTCCTCCCGTCTATTTTCCTTCCTTCCTTGCAGCTTTCAAGCGTCTGACTTTCATGCCTTGTGGTTCTCAAACATCTGACATTTATTCTATGTGGCTCTTACATTAAGCAAGTTTGGCCACCCCCAGGCTAGGCTTTATTGTAGTGATGGCAGCCATGGTTACCACCCCTGTTGTTCACCTGTATGCTACAACAACTGTCGTAGCGTTAATAAAAGTATGAGAAACGGTGAAGAATTTAGGATTAGGGTTTGCGGTAGCAGTCATTGGGAAGTGTGATCATTAAAGTGAACTCTGAAGGCTGAGCACTGAGCATGGCTCCAAAATTCTGGGGCTGCCTCTTAGAGCCAAAGAACATTTATCCAGGCCTGCCTTAAAGAGCAGCAAAATTGATTCTGACATGAGGTTTTATGAATCAGAACTCACTTAGGATGTGGTGGAAGAAATGTTGTCGGCTTCTGTTGCCCCTGGACTTCTGTTCCTATGAGAGAAGTAGAGTCCAGCAGCAATGTGTGGCAAGGTAGGAGCTTTTGTGAGTCTTGGCTCACTTTTTCAGATACTACTTCAGATTTTTCAGGTATCTGAAGAAATGAGCAGTGACTCCTGAAAGAGCCTGCACTACCACGAATTCAGTTAGTCTTTAAAATGCTGTTGGACTCTTGATCTTTTCAACTGCTAAAAGGTCAAGGTCGTCCCCTTTGCAAGCACCAGTTGTTTTCGACTCTGGGGTGATGTTGCTTTCACGTTTTCATGGCAGACTTTTTACGGGGTGGGTTGCCATTGCCTTCCCCAGTCATCTACACTTCCCCCCCAGCAAGCCGGGGACTCATTTGACCGACCTCAGAAGGATGGAAGGCTGAGTCAACCTCAAGCCGGCTACCTGAACCAGCTTCCGCTGGGATCGAACTCTGGTCATGAGCAGAGGGCTGCAACTGCAGTGCGGCAGCTTTACCACTCTGCACCATGAGGCTCTTTTTCAACTCTACCCATCTTGATCTATGAGAGAAAGGTTGTCACTGATGAAATTTGACAAGCTAGACCCTTATGCCCGATGCTGGATCCTGTCTGTACATGAAATCATATCAGAAATTGGGTTAGGGTTAGGGTTAGAGACACGAGGGGGCATGGTGCCCACGCGAAAGAAATCCTGTGAGTTGATTCAGCGGCACAGCATTGGCTTCTGGGGATGGCTTGGCAATATTCTTCAGTATTGTCCCTTGAAAGACAACATGGCTGTTGTGGGTGTGGTGGGATTTGGCAAAAACAGCACTTCAGGTGCATTCCATAATTAGCTGGTTCTGTTTATATGTAAAACAGATCCTTGCTCTGAGATGCTCATGTTTCTAAGTTTCAGTTGGGATGGGGGGAGGTAGAATGGCAAGCAGGGAGGACTCACATCAGAGATCAGCTGCGCAGATGCAGCTGATCTTCGATAAGGTCCTTGAGAGAATTCGGAATTGAAGATGTGATGATTTTCTGGCTTTGGCTGGATTGTAACCTTTGCTGCATTTTGGGTATGTCTGTCCCATGGGAGGTTTTTTTTCTGTCCTCGCTTTCCCCTGTTGTTGAGTTTAAATTGCAGGGGTGGCCAAACCACAGCTTGGGAGCTGCATGTGGCTCTTCCATGCATATTGTGTGGCTCTCAAAACCTCCACTGCCCCATCAGCCAGCTTGGAGAAGGCATTTGTCTTTAAAACACTTCTCTGAGCCAACTCAGCCAGTGCCTTGGAGAATGCAAAGTTAAAGTTGCTTTCTTTCCACTTCTCTCCCTCCCCATCTATTTTCCTTCCTTCCGTCCGTCCGTGGCTTTCAAATATCTAATGTTCATGTCCTGCAGCTCTCAAACATCTGATGTGTATTCTATGTGGCTCTTACACTAAGCAAGCTTGGCCACCCCTGTTGAATTGTATGCGCTTGGGGGAGCAGAGCCCTTTCCCCATCTTTATGAAGACCCTGTAAAACAGCACACGTGTCAGACATTGCCAATTCTGTATAAAGAACACTAAGGCTCCCAGTGGATTATTGAAAGGGCATTCCACACTGTGCCTTTGGGTGCTGCTAAACCCCTCGCAGCATTGGGGTGGCGACAGCAGCGGCTACCTGAAGCGATTTAGGCAGCAAGTCTTGTGCATTGACTGATCTCGTATTGAAATAAACTAAACTGAACGGTATGCCAGGCCTGAATGGTTAGCCCCTGTTGTTTCCCTGCCTCGCTAGCCCTGCCTAGGGTTCTCTTCACCAGCTTGTCTCTCTGAGGACGTATCAAGGCAAAACTGGAACTCGCTCGGCAGGTCGGCCCAGTGACACAGCAAGGGGGAGTGGGACAGGGTGGGACTTGGTATATCTGAAACCCCAGGAGCAGCCGTGCAGCAGTAGTAAAGGCAGGGCTGGGAGTTGTTCTTTCTCATGTTCCCTAGCCATGAAGTTGATTGTCGTGTGTTGCGTTCATGGCTTGAAGAATGTCGAAGTGGTTAGTCACCTTGCAACAGCGAAAGAAAAAAAAGAGAGGGGGGGAGCAATAAGCTTTAAACTTAGCTTTTAAAATGGTTGGGTGCCTGCCAATACAGCCCTCTAAGCTGTGGAGTCTTGTGAGCAAAAATTCTGCTTCGTGAGCTACTCCATAAATTAGTTTGCTCTGGGCCCATTTTTCCTGAGCTAAGACAAACGTGTGAGCCAGAGGCTAAAAAAAACTGTGAGATAGCTCACACTAACTCAGCTTAGAGGGAACACTGGTGCCTACACACCTGTGGTGAATAACGAATCACCTTCAGGCAACCACAGAGCAGGGGTGTCAAACATGCAGTTCGGGGGCCGAATCAGGCCCCCGGAGGACTTCTATCAGGCCCCTGAGCAACCGGTTGTCATCTGCTTCCTTCTCCCTCTCTCTTGCCTCCTTCTGCATAACAGCTTGCTTTGCAAGGCTTGCTCAGTTGCACAGGAGCTACAGAACAAAACCTCTCTTTTCTCCATTGGCAGAGGCTCCTCCCTTGGGGAGGAATAGCTTGCTTTGCCAGGCTCTCTCGGTTGCACAGCAGAGCTACTGAGCTAAGCCTCTCTTCCTTCTATTGACTGAGGCTCCTTCCCCATCCCCTGGGGAAGGAAGGAAAGAGCCAGAGCTTCTTTTGCCCAGTTCCCTGGATCCCACGGGAGAAATACAAAGAAAGCACCTTTAAGACGAGTGCTAACGTTTTATGCATGTTTTAAGTTTAAAAAGGAATATATTTGTGTTTGTGTTCTTTATAAAAATTTATATCTCTGCTACCTAATTGTAAATAGGTACACACATGGCTTGGCCCAGCATGACATGGCCTGGCCCAGCAAGGTCTCTCTTATGTCAGATCTGTCCCTCATTACAAATGAGTTTGACATCAGTTTCCCCCCCCCCCTTTTCTCTCATTGTCTCTGTGTACCCAAAGCAATAATTTTTCTAGCGGTGTGGGCATATTAAACCAATGTATTAAACCAAAATGTTCTGAAACATTGTGCGCATATCTTGGTGGCATATCACTAAAACAGGGGTGGCCAAACTCGCTTAATGGAAGAGCCACATAGAATAAACATTAGACGTGAGCATCAGATGTTTGAGAAAAAGAAGGAAGGGAAGGCAAATAGATCAGGGAAGGGGAGGGAAGAAGCGGAAAGAAAGCAACTTTAACTTTCTAAGCATTCTCCAAACTGCCAGTCAGCTTGGCTTGGAGAAGTGATTTAAAGAGACAAATGCCTTCTCCAAGTTGGGCAGTGGGGACTTTCACAATGCGTGTGAAAGAGCCACAGTTTGGCCACCCCGATCTAAAACTTGCTGTTGCAGAGTTTGTCCAAGCTTAGCTGCGATCCTGCAAGGGCCAGTCTTGACCCTTTGGGGCTGGTGCTTTCCCATCTGCTGCGTCCCGCTCCTTCGCCGGCCTAGCATAGGGAATAGCCTCCTCAGGCGACAGTAGAGTGATATTAGGAAGATAAGCCCCTGTATAAATCGATGGTGCGGTCTCATTTGGAGTACTGTGTGCAGTTCTGGTCGCCGCACCTCAAAAAGGATATTATAGCATTGGAGAAAATCCAGAAAAGGGCAACTAGAATGATTAAAGGGCTGGAACACTTTCCCTATGAAGAAAGGTTGAAACGTTTGGGCCTCTTTAGCTTGGAGAAACGTCGACTGCGGGGTGACATGATAGAGTTTTACAAGATAATGCAAGGGATGGAGAAAGTAGAGAAAGAAATACTTTTCTCCCTTTCTCGCAATACAAGAACTCGTGGGCATTCGATGAAATTGCTGAGCAGCCAGGTTAAAACGGATAAAAGGAAGTACTTCTTCACCCAAAGGGTGATTAACATGTGGAATTCACTGCCACAGGAGGTGGTGGCGGCCACAAGCATGGCCACCTTCAAGAGGGGTTTAGATAAAAATATGGAGCAGAGGTCCATCAGTGTCTATTAGCCACAGTGTGTGTGTGTGTGTGTGTATATAATTTTTTTTGGCCACTGTGTGACACAGAGTGTTGGACTGGATGGGCCATTGGCCTGATCCAACATGGCTTCTCTTATGTTCTTAAGACCATGAACCTGAACCCTTGGGAAGTTCTGAACTGCTAATGAACCATTGCCGTTCCCTGCTGTAAGCCTCTTTGCTAGAGCAGGCTTAGAAATACAAATGGTGGAAGGTCTGGGATAGATTGAGTGGAACGGCTCTTAGTTGTAGTTAAGAGCTGTGGGCTTATGTGAATTTCTCCTCTGTGAGCTTCTAAAGCCAGATGTTTGGTCTCCGCTTAATGAAAGTGATTGATTTGGTTTACTTCTTTGTTTCATTAGTCTTTCACTGCCCCCTCCTGCACTGCAAGGCTCAGGGAGGGTGACGGTTAAACAACAATAGCATAACTTTGTTATTAAAGCGAGATTTCCATCACTATAAGATCAGACGGCAGTAAAGGCACAAATAGCATAGTTTTGCCGGGTGATGTTGTGCCAACTGTGTGTTAGTGGAGGTTCAGTGACATATAATAGATGGCAGGGAGGGAGCTGGGGGAGGCCAGCGTAGATGGAGATTTCACCGCCTCATAAGAACGTAAGAAGAGCCTTGTTGGATCAGGCCACTGGCCCATCCAGTCCAGTGTTCTGTGTCACACAGTAACCAAAAAAACAGGTGCCATCGAGAGGTCCACCAGTGGGTCCAGGACACTGGAAGCCCTCCCACTGTGCCCCCCCCCCAAGCACCAAGAATACAGAGCATCACTTGCCCCAGACAGAGTGTTCAAACAATACCCTGTAGCTGATAGCCACTGATAGACCTCTGCTCCATGTATTGATCCAATCCCCTCTTGAAGCTGCCTATGCTTGTAGCTGCCAACACCTCCTGTGGCAGTGATTTCCGTGTGTTAATCACCCTTTGGGGCGAAGAAGCACTTCCTTTTATTCATTCTCAACCGTACGCCTGGCAAAACATTTCTGTTTTGCAGCCCCTGAGGAACCAGATCAGATCCATTCTGAAGCGCATTGGAGAGATTTAGGAGAGAGCAAGACCGATTCCGCATTTAGCACTTGCCTCCCTTCTGTGCGGGGGCTCCTCAAGGTGGCTCTTTTTTTCCCGGATCCTACTTTGGCATCTCTGGATCGGGGCTGCGTGTTCCCTGCTTGCTTCTGCCTGCACAAACTCGAGAGCCGAGAACAAGACCAGGACAAAGGCCAGTGCGGAATCAGTCCCGAGAATCCAGTGACACCTTGAACGCTAACAAAATTTGCTTCAAGGTATGAGGTTTCATGAGTCAGTGCTCTTGTAGTCTGCCACAAATGTTGCCAGTCTTTAAGGAGTTACTGGAATCTTCCACTGCTACAAACTTTACCAAAACAGTTGCCGTCTTGATCTGTCTTCTTGAGGAGACTTATTAGTGGAATCATTGCTGGGAGAAAAATCTATCCAGTTGGACGTCAAAATTGGACAACACTAGTGCTTAGGTAGCTGCATTGTCAGGAACGCGATCATGTGTGTGTGTCCCACTGTGTGCTTATTTGCAAGTAGGAAGAAGAAGACTGCAGATTTATACCCTGCCCTTCTCTCTGAATCAGAGACTCAGAGCGGCTTCCAATCTCCTATATCTTTTCCCCCCACAACAGATACCCTGTGAGGTGGATGGGGCTGAGAGGGCTCTCACAGCAGCTGCCCTTTCAAGGACAACCTCTGCCAGAGCTATGGCTGACCCAAGGCCATTCCAGCAACTGCAAGTGGAGGAGTGGGGAATCAAACCCGGTCCTCTCAGATAAGAGAGTCTGCACACTTAACCACTCTACCAAACTGGCTCTCAACAAGTTCTATCAACACAAAAAAAGAAGATACTGAATTTATATCCTGCCCTATACTCTGAATCTCAGAGTGGCTCACAGCCTCCTTTACTTTCTTCTCCCCACAACAGACACCCTGTGAAGTAGGTAGGTCTGAGAGAGCTCTCCCGGAAGCTGCCCTATCAAGGACAACACCTGCGATAGCTGTGGCTGACCCAAGGCCGTTCCAGCAGCTGTAAGTGGAGGAGTGGGGAATCAAACCCAGTTCTCCCAGATAAGAGTCTGCACACTTAACCACTACACCAAACTGGCTCTCAATTGGATTGTAGCTAAAGGTACGAGAACGAACAGGGATCGTTCTTGTGTTGATTGGAGAAATAATGCTGCCTAGATTAATAGAAGCAACAGGACAGATGCTGGGTTCTGGTGCTAAGAAGGATCTGCATTGCCGCAGCAGAATCTGTTGATCCTTGGGGAATACGAAGCAAAGACTCGGCTACAAGCGAGTTTGGTTGTCGTCTGTGTAACGTGCTGCTTAAACTGATGTCTGCTTCTTACTGCATAGCCTTTTTGCTTATCCGTCATCGGTCCAGGTTGTGTGTTATGCCCCAGAGTTAAGTTGAGATTCTGCAATTCTCGCCTGTGCCTTTTCTTCTTGCAATAATGCAGCAGATCTGTAGGGGAGCTTTAGGCACAGTCTTGAGTTTTAGGAGGATGTGGGTTGCATTCCTGGCAGGTCGTATTCAGTGGGAGTCCACGAAGGCTGCTTTGCTTCTTGGCACTGTTTTTGTGCAGATAACTTCCAAGGGTGATGCTTCACTTTTTTAGTATCTCCAGTGACGGATGTAGCTGTCAGCACTCCCCATATACAACACTGGCCACAATCTGTCTGCACGCTATCACTTATGTGTGTAAGCCATCACGCAGATGAATTTGGTGGCGTGAACCACCCACGGGTCTCTTAGCAGGTAGTTTCTCTGCCCATATAAAGGGAGACGCGGCTGCCGCATTTGACATGGCTTGTAAATATAAGCGTGAAAATGAAGGATGATGGGACATTAAGAATAGCTCCATGGGTACTTAAAATGAATCTGTCTTGTTCAGAAATCTGGGATTTGTGATCTGGGGTAGAACTTTCCATTTTTTCTTAGATTTAAAGTAAGCAAGTTTACTTTACTTGGCTGATCTTTCTGAATCTTTAAAATTGTATGTTGTTTTTTTTCCCCCCGCAGCTTCGTCTGAACAGCATCAAGAAGCTATCCACTATTGCACTGGCCTTGGGGGTGGAGAGGACGCGCAGCGAGCTCTTGCCTTTCCTCACAGGTAGTTAAAGCATCTAGACCTGTCATATGCTGGAGAATAGGAGTAGAGTCTAGGGCAGGGGTGGCCGAACTGTGGCTTGGGAGCCACGTGCAGCTCTTTCACGCAGATCGTGTGGCTCTTGAAGCCCCCTCCCCCAATCAGATGGTTTAGAGAAGGCATTTGTCTCTTTAAGTCACTTCTCCAAGCCAGCCAGTGGTTTGGAGAATGCATTTAAAGGGACTTTCTTTTCACCTCTTTCCATCTGTCTCCACCTTTTTTTCCCTCCCTCCCTGTCTTGTGGCTCACAAACATCTGACATTTAGCCTATGAGGCTCTTACGTGAAGCAAGTTTGGCCACCCCTGGTCTAGGATCTGCAACTCTTCTGTATGAATTAGTTTTACGTTTGCATTTATCTCATCCTAAATCTCTCTTTGAATCAGTTTTATGGTCAGTATCTCACCCTGAATTTCTGCGCGAAAGTCTCACTTCCAACGTCACGTTAAATCGCAGTAAAACATCCAGGCGCGATGTCCAGATTGACAAGTTGTCCGTCCTGCATGTAAGAGAACTGTATGGTCCAAGCTAGATGTGATGCTGGAGAATCTGTGAGCTGATTACTCCATTTTTTTAGCGTAAACATTGGGGGGGGGGGGGGCGGGGGAAGGGGAGATCAGTCCAGGCTGCGATGAGGGTCAAGAGTGATGATTAACCCTTCCGCCCCACATATTTTTTCCTGATTTCAAATGGCTTCTCTCCAAGCTTTTGTTTGCTCTATGGCAGGAACATACAGGCAACGTGGGCGCCTCTGGCGTATAGCATCTGTAGGGGAGGGTGGAGGAGGCTGGGGTTAGGAGACGTATGTTGGAAAGGGTTGATGCCCCATCTCCCCATTGCCTGGGTCCACAATGTCTCCTTCAGAAGGACGCTTTAAAAATGCAGATCTGTCCACAGCTCTTCCATGTCGCACTCTTCGTTTATACCTCTGAAGACATAGCTTTTGTTTAAATATTTTTATTCAGATTTTATAGGGTACAGGAAGAAAAAAGAGAAAAGCGGAAATTAGGTGGAATCAAAGGAAACGGACATAAAAAATCATCTTATCCATAGTCTTTTTACAAAACAGCTCATAACGTAACAATACAGTCAATGCATTTCATTTCAACACCAGTCTTCTAAAGTTGCACATTTAATTTTTGGTGCAATGTCTGTATCGGCAAACCACCATTGCCTCATCACTGCACCTCAGAAAGGGGGCACGGACCTAAGAATTTACAAAGCACGGAAGACAGAAACGAAAAGCAGACTCATGTTGGTTTTTTTAAACCACAGTTTGCTCGCTGTGTGTTTAGGGGCTCAAATGGCGCCAAAGCAGCTGACTCAAGCCGCGGTTTGGCAGGAGGCGTGAATCCAGTCAGTCTTCGGTTGCATCTGTCGCCTTTTGCATGGCAGCTGCGACTCATAAAGAACTCTCAGCGTTTGGCCGTTTCAGAGAGAGCCCTGCTGAAAGAACAGGAGCGTTCCCCACGAAAGGGACTGGAGTGGCTCCCAGTTGAGCCAGGATGCCCCAGCATGTGCCAGAAGTTTAATTTTGTCAAGCCATTATTGCAGCGCTGTCAGCTGCTTTCCATACACACTGGTGGCTTGTTGAGAAGCAAACGACAGCAGACAAATTCAGGTCGCTCCTGAGCAAAGTTTTCCATTTTGCTTTGCCCCTGCCTGAAACCAGCTGCATGCCGCGTCCCGTTCCCGCCCCTCCAGGCCATAGATGGCTCTCTGGGATGTATATGAGTGTATTTGGCCTCTTACTAGAATGTTTAGGCTGTTTGTTTTACACTGCTTTTTCAATACTTCCATATTCTTGACATGGAGCAACCAAAAGCTTGGGGAGCTGGGGAGAAGGCATTTGCGATCAGGGAAAAAAAAATGTACGTGGGGCAGAAACATTTTACAAATCATTTTTCAGCTGTCAGGCAAGGGAAAGTCAGTTGGAGACAACGCAGATTGCCCAGCACTCAGCGTGCTGCACCCTGCTGGCCCCAGCGAATGGGTCGATTATTGAAATGCCAGATTCCTCAGCTGGAGCCCAAATTCTGTGGATGATGTTTGTGCCGTTAATTGGGGAAGCTGGCACAAACGATTTGGGGCAGTTAATTGAACTGTGGGGTGCGGTGGGAATAACCAGGGCACGTACCGAGCGTACGACATATCCACAAGCTATCGGAGTGTGTCTCTTTGCTTTGTTGTTTATAGATGTAATGGGAAGAGCTTAGGCCCGTAGCTGAGAAGTTGAAACTGCACCATCTTTTAAAGTGACATATCTAGAGCGTTTTGTTGGAGGCAGTCGCTGCTGCTGGGCGCGCGTGTCATGAAGCGGACACGCTTGGCATCTCTTACAGCAGGGCTTCCTGCTGCTCATATGTATGGCAAATATATCTAAGTTGTGTTTGTTTCCCAGCACCGGTGTAATAGCAGAATACTTAGTAGGACTTTCGCAGAACCGGATGCTGACAAATTTCTATGTTTGCTTCTTTCGTCGATACACCACTCTTCTCCTCGTTGACTTAACGATGTTCTTCCCTACTGTGTTTTGTCCTGACGACAACCCTGCGAGGTTGAAAAGGCTGAGAGTGTGTAACTGGCCCAAGGTCACTCAGCAGGCTTCCATGGCATAGTCAAGAATTTGAACCTGGGTCTCCCAGATTCTAGCCCGGGGCGGCCATACCGCGGCATGGGAGCCACATGTGGCTTTTCCACACATATTGTGTGGCTCTCAAAGCCACCCCTGCCCTGTCGGCTGGCTCGGAGAAGGCATTTCTCTCTTTAAACCAATTTAACAGGCCTGCTAGCAGCTTGGAGAATGCACTTAAAGTAAAAGTTGCTTTCTTTCCACCTCTCCCTCCTCACTCCTCTCCATCTTTTTTCCTTCTCCCCTCCCTGTCTTGCAGCTCTCAAACATCTGCCGTTCATGTCTTGTGGCTTTCAGACATCTGGCATTTATTCTATACGGTTCTTACGTTAAGCAAGTTTGGCCACCCTGGTCTAGCCTGACGCTCTTAGCTGCTACACCACACTGGGTCTCTGATGTCGCCATCAGTTCAAGAGAGGACCTCCTCCTCCACTCCTTTGGGATTGCACAAATTCACCCCAATGCCTCGCTTATTATGTAATGCCCCTGGGATCTTTGCTGGAACCCTGTTCAGGGGCCTAAGAATTTGGGTATTGTGCTCCAGTATTTGGTTTAACGATTATGTGTATTCCAAGATTTTTTGGGGGGGTGGGGATTGTACTAAATACTACAAAGGTATGCTAAATATTTATAAGCATTTCCAGTACCTGAAAACATTTAAAGAGCTGGGTTTGATCTGGCCTGCAAATCAGACTTACAAGCCAGCTGGCAGCCTGTTCAACATATTCTTAATTCTTTAACATGACATACAGGTGCTTCCCCCCGCCAAACACCCCCCCCCCCATTTTTGTGCTCTGATGCCATGTTCTCACTGTGTCTCATTCTTCTGGTTCCACCCCCATTAGAGTTCTGCTGTCACTCAACATTCACTACATTAAAAAAGAAGGAAAAAACCCAAAGCTGGGACTTGACATGATATGAAATGGCCCACAGTTTCCCATGAACTAGGAGATGCTTGTTCTCCCTAGTAGTCATGCAGATCTTCAATCTGGTGTTGCCAGTTTGGTGTAGTGGTTAAGTGTGCGGACTCTTATCTGGGAGAACCGGCTTTGATTCCCTACTCCTTCACCTGCACCTGCTAGCATGGCCTTGGGTCAGCCATAGCTCTGGCAGAGGTTGTCCTTGAAAGGGCAGCTGCTGTGAGAGCCCTCTCAGCCCCACCCACCTCACAGGGTGTCTGTTGTGGGAGAGGAAGATAAAGGCTCTGCTGTGAGCCACTCTGAGACTCTGAAATTCGGAGTGGAGGGTGGGATATAAATCCAATATCATCATCTTCTTGTTCTCCTGCAGACACCATCTATGATGAAGATGAAGTGCTTCTGGCTTTGGCAGAACAGCTGGGAACCTTCACGGCTCTGGTTGGGGGTCCTGAATATGTCCACTGCTTGCTGGTAAGTCATGGACCCCTTATAATAAGCGACCGTTCTTTCTATGCTCTAGTGTGGCAACCTACCAGTTTGCCTTATGCCAGCTCAGAGCAATGATCCACGTAGCTCACCATTGTCTGATGTGAGCTGCAGAAGCTTTCCCAGGTTGGGAGCGATGACTGGTCATGCCCAACATCAGCCAGCTGGGATCTTTAGCTGTAGATGCTGGGGATTGAACTCGGGACCTTCTGTATGCGGAACGGCTGGTTCCCACAGAGCTGGGAGGCCCCTCCATGAGGGATCCCAAGACACTGAGCCCACATGGCTGAGTGGACTACCCCAAGATTCCTCAGCCTGGGGAAGGTTATATTCACAAATCATACTAGCCACTCGTCAGAAATTGGAACCACTGGAAAATCCGTGACAAATCACTAATGCAATTCCAATGCTATTTCTGAACAGTTTATAGCCAGTTTTCGAAGTGTTCAATAAACATATGAAACTCAAGTCACATAAGCAACAAACAGCATCTATATATCACTATGCAGCTTCACAACAATTCTTGACAATGACAAAATGCTGGTGCCGAGAATTTTCCAATGATGCTTCAAAGTCCAAAGATAGCTCAATATTTCAATAACAGCGAGCAGATGTCCCAGCCAGCATATTCTGCGCATTTCAGTCAGCATCTTCATCAAGGAGGGGTATTGGACAGTCCGCCACAGACATCCATTTACAATGTACAGCAGAGTATCCAGCACAATGTCCTTACAGTGGAGAAAAAAACATGCAGAATACGCTGGCTATCCACATTGAGGGTACACTGTGGGATCTCTGCTCACCGTTATTGAACTGTTGAACTATCTTTGGACTTTAAAGCATCATAAAATTCTCTGCGCCAGCGCTTTGTCGTTGTCAAGAATTGTTGTGAAGCTTTATAGCGATAGATAGATTCTGTTTGTTTCTTATTTGACTTTGAGTTTCATGTGTTGATTGAATACTTTGAAAACTGGCTATAAACTGTTTAGAAATAGTACTGGAGTTGCATTAGTGATTCGTCATGGATTTTTTTCAGTTTCTTGTCCCTGATTCTCTTCACTGCTTGTTGCTCATCAGAAGTTGACGTGGCGAATCACAGACTATGTACCTGTCCTTTCAGTGCCTACTCAGTCTCTCCTCTCTCCCGCAGCCGCCCCTCGAGAGCCTTGCCACGGTCGAGGAGACAGTGGTGCGGGACAAGGCCGTGGAGTCCCTGCGGGCAACTTCCCATGAACACTCTCCGTCTGACCTCGAGGCCCACTTCGTGCCCTTGGTGAAGCGCCTAGCCGGAGGTGACTGGTTCACCTCCCGCACCTCGGCCTGTGGCCTCTTCAGCGTCTGTTATCCCCGAGTGTCCAGTTCCGTCAAAGCTGAGCTCCGGCAGTAAGTGGGATGTCTTAAGATCAAGCCCAGAGGGGAGGTCTTGTCTTGGATGACCACGGGCAAGAGGCAGCGCTTGGACGAACTTGTGTTTTCCTAACAGCGGTCTTTGCTCGTTCTGCAGGTATTTCCGGAATTTGTGCTCTGATGACACCCCTATGGTGAGGCGAGCCGCGGCCTCCAAGCTGGGTGAATTTGCTAAAGTCTTGGAGTTGGAACATGTCAAGAGCGAGATCATCCCCATGTTTTCTAACTTGGCCTCTGATGAGCAGGTCTGTAACAGCTCTGTCTGGTGGGAGGCGTTTAGACGGCTGAGCTGGGATTGAAATAAGAGTGTCTGGGGCGCCAGTTTCCTGCTGCCCGAGTTAAAACTTCTCTGGCCTCCTGTCTTGCATTAGGACTCTGTTCGCTTGTTGGCTGTAGAGGCCTGCGTTAACATTGCTCAGCTCCTGCCCCAGGAGGACCTGGAGTCTTTGGTGATGCCGACGCTACGGCAAGCGGCAGAAGATAAATCTTGGAGAGTCCGTTACATGGTGGCTGATAAGTTCACAGAGGTAAGTGGGTGGAAACCTGGCAACACTTCAGGCTGTTTTTTCTCTGACAGTTATATAGATACTTTGTCTTTCACCAGAGCAGGGGTGGCCAAACTTGTTTAATGTAAGAGTCACATAGAATAAATGTCAGATGTTTGAGAGCGTCAAGACATGTTTGAGAGCCTCAAGAAATGAATGTTAAATGTTTGAGAGCCTCTAGACATGAATGCCAGATGTTTGAGAGTCTCAAGACGTGAATGTCAGGTGTTTAAGAGCTGGGAGGAAGGAAGGCAAATAGATTGGGGGGAGGGAGAGGTAGAAAGAAAGCAACTTTAAGTTTAAGTGCCTTCTCCAATCCGCCGGCTGACTGGCTTGGCTTGGAGAAGTGATTTAAAGAGACAAATGCCTTCTCTAAGCTGGCCAATGGGGCCGTGGGGGCTTCAAGAGCCACACAGTATGTGTGAAAGAGCCACATGTGGCTCCTGAGCCTCGGTTTGGCCACCTCGGTGCCAGAGGTTTAAATAGCATTTGCATCTGTGTTGGCCAGCACTCGTTTTCTTTTTACAGTTCCCAACAGCTTTTTATTTCATTTCCCACAGCTCCAGAAAGCCGTTGGACCAGAAATCACCAAGACTGACTTAGTCCCGGCCTTCCAGAACCTCATGAAAGACTGCGAAGCTGAAGTGCGTGCTGCGGCCTCCCATAAAGTCAAAGGTCTGTCTTGGTCATGGCTCAGAGTCCCTCCCTGTCGGCCACGCAGGATCTCCATGTCAGGAAGAACCTTAAAAAGGGAACGGAGACATTGAAGAAGGCCAATGTGGGCCGAAATGCGTTGGGTCGCAGTAGTTCCTGTAACGAGGATATAGTTGGGCCCATAAATGTTTTCTACTGTTTGATAATAAATACATCATTTTTGTTCATGTTTAGGTTATACGTATAGTTTTTAGTGATTGGCCCTATATTGGTTTATAAGTAACCTTTTTTTTTTTCTTGAGTCAATTCTTTTGGGTTAGCTTCCCCCTCCCCCTTTTTCTTTTCCTTCTTGTGTGTTAAGAAGCCTAATGGTGCAGTTTGATGAACGCACCGATCCACTGCTGTGCCCTTTTCAGTCAGCGATGCCCTGCCAGCACAATGACCGTTCCCTGCCCCCCCTGCTTTCCTTTTAGAGTTCTGCGAGAACCTGTCGCCGGACTGCCGTGAGAATGTCATCATGACCCAGATCTTGCCATGCATCAAGGTGCGTGTCACTCCAGCAGCTTCTCCAGCAATATTTATAACTCTGTTCCCATCGACACGGGCTCATCCTCTGAATCACAGTCTTGCCAAGGTGTTAATGGCTTATAACGCCACTGAATCTGGGTACTTTTGTAAAAAGCAGAGCAGAAAGGAGGTGGTGGTGGTGGGAGAGGCTTTCTAGTCCAGCTGCCTTCCAAGGCCTCGGTCGAGTCAACGGCTGCGGACGCCTTCAGGAGACTTAGCTGATTTCTCGGCATTCCGATCAGTCTTCCTTTGTATATACGTACGCTCCTGTATTCTCCAGCCTTGACAATAAAAGGAAGCGCTCCCTTACCCAAAGAGTAATTAGCATGTGGAATTCACTGCCACAGGAAGCAGTGGCGGCTTCAAGCATAGAAAGCTTTTAAGAGGAGATGGAATAAGCATATGGAGCAGAGATCCATCAAATTGGTATTAGCCACAAGGTACAGATGGATATAGCAGCCCCATGGCGCAGAGTGGTAAAGCTGCAGTACTGCAGTCCTAAGCTCTGCTCACAACTTGAGTTCGATCCCAGCGGAAGCTGGGTTCAGATAGCCGGCTCAAAGTTTACTCAGCCTTCCATCCTTCCAAGGTAGGTCAAATGAGTACCCAGCTTGCCGGGGGGAAAGTGTAGATGACTGGGGAAGGCAGTGGCAAAACGCCGCGTAAAAAAAGTCTGCCGTGAAAACATTGTGATGCAATGTCACTGCAGAGTCAGAAACGACTGGTGTTTACACGGGGGACTACCTTGACCTTTTTATAGATGGGACACCATGTCTGAGGCAGTGATGCTCTGTATTCTCGGTGCTTGGGGGGGGGCAACAGGGAGAGAGTTTGACCCAGCTGGTGTACCTCTTGATGGACTCTGGGTTTTGGCCACTGTGTGATACAGAGCGTTGGACTGGATGAGTCATTGGCCTGATCCAACATGGCTTCTCTTGTGTTTCCATTCTGGTGTAAAATTGCTTCAAAAAGTGTATCCAGGTTTAGTGACCGATAGGTATTCTTGAAATGGACCTTGGTGTGTGTTTGCAGAAAAGGAATGTCCTAAATGTGTGTGTGAGTGGGAGAAAGAGAGAGAGAGAAAGCGATTCATCGTTTGCTGTAACTTTCTGTGGCGGCACACAGAGCAATTGTGTGTCCCTTCTCCTCTCTTGCTTACTGTGCGGAGGACCAAGAAACCTGACAGGCATACTAAGTGGAGCTGGGAAGGTACTTAACAACCAGCTACTGTGGCTTCTTTGCAAACACTTCCTTGTGTCCTCCAGGAACTGGTCTCGGATGCCAATCAGCACGTGAAGTCCGCTCTGGCATCTGTGATCATGGGGCTGTCACCCATTTTGGGCAAGGACAACACGATTGAGCACCTCCTGCCTCTCTTCTTGGCTCAGCTCAAAGATGAGGTGAGTCCTCCTCCTTCCCACCCCTCCACTCTGGGGAGCCACAGTTCTTCTGCACTACTCAAATACCCTCTTTCCAGAGATGTAGCATTTTTCCTTGCCTGAATCCAGGGGTGGCCAAACATTGGCTCGAAAGCCATGTGTGGCTTTTTCACACCTATCATGTGGCTCTTGAAGCATCTCACCCCATTGGCTGGCTTGGAGAAGGCAGTTCTCTCTTTAGATCACTTCTCCAAGCGACCTGGCAGCTTTGAGGATGCATTTACAGTTAAAGTCGCCCTTCCTTCCTTCCTTCCTTCCTTCCTTCCTTCCTTCCTTCCTTCCTTCCTTCCTTCCTTCCTTCCTTCCTTCCTTCCTTCCTTCCTTCCTTCCTTCCTTCCTTCCTTCCTTCCTTCCTTCCTTCCTTCCTTCCTTCCTTCCTTCCTTCCTTCCTCCTCCCCCCCTCCCTCCCTCCCCTCCCCTCCCTTTCCTTTTGTGGCCCTCAAACAACTGATGTTTATTCTATATGGATCTAAGGTTAAGCAAGTATGATCACCCCTGCCGGGATCTCTCAAGTTCTGTCCATCTGATTGCTGGTTTGGGTCGGGGTAACACAAGCAGAATTGTTTTAGTGAGCTCTGGGGAGTCAGGGTAGGCCTTGCTTGTTTTAGCCAGCTGTGGGGTAACGGTTAAGAGCAGCGGACTCTAATCTGGGAGAATCGGATTTGATTCCCCACTCCTCCTCCACATGCAGCCAGCTGGGTGACCTTGGACCAGTTGCAGCTCTCTCAGCCTCACCTACCTCACAGGATGGTGATTGTAAGCTGCTCCAAGACTTCTTTGGGTAGTAAAGAGCAGGGTACACAATCAACTCCTCTACCTCCTCCTTCTCTTGCTGGAACTACTACTTCTTGGGTGGGAGCCCTCCTTATTCAGAGGCAGTCAGTCTCAGGAGCAACATCATGGGAACGCCTCGACCTCTGTGCCCTGTCATTGGTGCTCCAGAGGAACTGGGTAGTAAAGAGCAGGGTACACGATCAGCTCCTCTACCTCCTCCTTCTCTTGCTGGAACTACTGCTTCTTGGGTGGGAGCCCTCCTTATTCAGAGGCAGTCAGTCTCAGGAGCAACATCATGGGAAGGCCTCGACCTCTGCCCTGTCATTGGCGCTCCAGAGGAACTGGCTGGCCACTGTGAGGCAGGAAGCTGGACTAGACGGGCCAGTGGTCTTTTCCAGCAGGGCTCTTACGTTTTAAAACCTGTCGCTGCTAACTTGCTTGGGCTCAACTCGGGAAGAGGACAGGGGACGGGAGAAAGAACTTAGATTCTCTGTTTTTATACCGGCTCAACGAAAGTGGGGAAGCGAGGTGCAATGTCGCAGCGGAGCAAACCCCATTTCAGCCGCCTCCCTTCTCTCCCGCAGTGCCCCGAAGTCCGACTCAACATCATCTCTAACCTGGACTGCGTGAACGAAGTGATCGGCATCCGGCAGCTTTCCCAGTCCCTGCTGCCGGCCATCGTGGAGTTGGCGGAAGATGCCAAGTGGCGGGTGCGGCTGGCCATCATTGAGTACATGCCCCTGTTGGCTGGGCAACTGGTAAGCACTCTTTGGGCTGCAGCCAAAGCCAGGCTGGGGGAGCTGGAGGACAGATCGGCCCAAAAGCTCCGAGGGCAAAGCGATCTGAGGTCGTTTCTCAGGACAAGAGGGGTACCCAGTTTCTGCTGCTTCTGGCAATGCTGGCAGGAATCCGGCATTTGCACCGCTTAGGGGGGCTGTGGTGGAACATCTAGGCAGATTGCAAAAGAGAGAGCTGCACCAGTGCTCAGCCGCCCTTTTTTTACGTGCCCACAGTAATGCCAATTGCTGCTTTGGGGTCAGAAAGGAATGTTTTTCCAAACCAGATTTGGCCCAAGGATCCTGAGAGTGGCAGACTCTGGAGAACCAGGCTTGATTTCCCACTCCTCCGCATGCTGCCAGCTGGGTGACCTTGGGTCAGTCACAGTTCGGTCAGCTGTTCTCTCAAGAGCAGTTCTCTCAGAGCCCTCTTAGCCCCACCTACCTCACAGGGTGTCTGTTGTGAGGAGAGGAAGGGAAGGAGACTCCCAAGCGAAGGGCAGAGTATAAAGCCAACTCTTCTTGTGAAGGTTTTTAACCTTCCTCACTGAGGGGGGCAGGTTTAATCGGGGCTTTTTTTGTAGCTTCTGCATATTAGACCACACACCCCTGAGGTAGCCAATCCTCCTGGAGCTTATAGGAGGCCCTGTACTAAGAGCCCTGTAAGCTCTTGGAGGATTGGCTACTTCAGGGATATGTGGCCTAACATGCAAAAGAGTCCCTGCTACAAAAAAAAGCCCTGGGTATAATTGTGAATTTCTTGCCTTGCGCAAGGGGTTGGACTAGATGACCCTTGAGGTCCCTTCCAGCTCTATGTTTCTATCTGCTTTTCATGCAGAAAGTCCAAGGTTCAGTCTGCGGCATCTCCAGTTCTTAAGAGAGCCAGTTTGGTGTAGTGGTTAAGTGCACGGATTCTTATCTGGGAGAACCGGGTTTGATTCCCCATTCCTCCACTTGGACCTGCTGGAATGGCCTTGGGTTAGCCATAACTAGCATAGGAGTTGAACTTGAAAGGGCAGCTGCTGTGAGAGCCCTCTCAGCCCCACCCACCTCACAGGGTGTCTGTTGTGGGGGGGAGAAGATACAAGCCGCTCTGAGTCTTTGATTCAAAGAGAAGGGCGGGGTATAAATCTGCAATTCTTCTTCTTCTTAAAAATAACAACAAAAAAATAAGGCAGCATGTGCTGTGAGTGAACTTCGCTCGAGACCCCAGAGAGGTGCTTCTGATCGGAGCTTCTGATTGGAACAGATGAGACTTAACTATGACCGACCATTTGTGTTAGCATCACTTGCAGCTGAGGTGCTGGCTACTCGGCCAGTGTCCTGGGGGTTTCTGCCGTACTTGTTTACTCCTCCGCTGCCCTGTTCGAGCCAAGATTTATACCTCTCAAGGGGTGGGAATGTCGCCGTTTGGCCCTCTTGGATGTTTGCAATGAGCTTGCCCCCATGTTCCCTCTCCAGGGCGTGGAATTCTTTGACGAAAAGCTGAACTCCCTTTGCATGGCATGGCTGGTGGATCACGGTAAGGCTCTTGCTAAAGCGTGGCTTAAATCTACATTGTTTCCTCCACTGCTGATTCTCCCCTCCCCTCCCCCCCCCCCAAAAAGGTTGCTGTATTTGCAAGCAGGGCTTTTTTGGTAGCAGGAACTCCTTTGCTTGTTAGGCCACACACCTCCTGATGTAGCCAATCCTCTTGGAGCTTACAGGGCTCTTAGGACAGGGAGCTGGAGGACAGATTGGCCTGAAAGGTCCGAGGACGAAGCGATCTGAGGACACGAGGGGGTACCCAGCTTGTGCTGCTTCTGGCAATGCTGGCAGGAATCCGGCAGTTGCGCCGCTCAGGAGGGGATATGGCTAAGTGAAAGAACATCTAGGCAGATTACGAGAGGGAGAGCAGCGGACTCTGCTCTGGGGAACCGGGTTTGATTCCCCAGGCTACAAGCTGGGTGACCTTGGGTCAGTCACAGTTCCCTCGGAACTGTCCTCTCAAGAGCTCTCTTGGCCCCACCTCCCTCACAGGGTATCCGTTGTGGCTGCATCAGGGGTGTGTGGCCTAATATGCAAAGGAGCTCCCGCTCCCCCCCCAAAAAAAGCCCCACTTGCAACGTTCCAGATAGGTAACTCACCGGCAGTCCTCTGAGGCAGAGGAAAACAGGAGTACCGAAACCTGGGCTGGAGCAGATGGCAAGAGAGAATTAATGCCTTGGTTTTTACGCGTTTGGCACAGTTACCCGTAGGAGAGACCGCAGCTCAGCGGCTGCGTGTGCAGTAAAGTGGTTCTTTGGCTCCAGGCCCAAAATATCGTGTTCTTTATGTCTAATCAGCAACGCCGCAGTTGGAACGTGTGTTTCAAAGCTTCCTTTGTCAGGTGGCTTCGCTGTGAACTTTTCCTTTTTTAACCCAGCAGAGAGCATTGACTCATTCGGGCTTTTAACGCAGGAGTAAAAAACACACACCGGGGCTGCATTTTTGCGCTCTAAAAGAGGATAGGCTTTTTTCAGCCACTGAAGCAATTAAGCTCGGGTAAATGGCAGTGTTTTATAACTGTGACGAGGAGTCTAGTTTGTTTCCATGGTTGTCGAGAGCATTAAATCTGTGTGCATTTCCAGCGAGGTACGCGAGCTGATTAAAGGCAGTTCTTTTTCTGAGTTGTTCTGTCATCTGCCTTATTGTGTCATTTGCTGCTTGAAGGGCCCTTGGTGTAATTCATAGACTGGTCAGAGCCACCAAGTAATACACCGTCTTTCAGTTTACAAAAGTATATTACAAGGATTGTGTACAACACGTAATAAACAATACAATAATGATAGAGGCCGGCGGTGCTAGGGCCTTTTAAAGTAACAGAAACCCCAAGGGGCCAAAAAAACCCTGTCCCCAAATGAATAGATATAAGTCCAAACTTGGAAATAGTCCAACTGAAATTCACAAGGTGGGCGCTCCTGAGACGTGTAGCTTCAACACAGCCGCATTCCTAAAAAGACGTCTCTCTAGATTTCGATGACATTTCAATTCTTTCTTCAGTTTAATGGCTCAATTATTTAGGAACCCCGTTCTGCATTCTCTAATCACAGCATTAAGCTTCTCATTTCAGTGTGAACATTGGGGAAAAGAGCCGATGAAATGAGAAGCTCACTGAAACGAGAAGCTTAACGCTGTGATTAGAGAATGTAGAACAGGGTTCCTAAATAATTGAGCTGTTAAACTGAAGAAAGGATTGAAACATCATCAAAATCTAGAGAGACGTCTTTTTAAGAAAGCGGCTACATTGAAGCTACACTCAGGAGCACCCACCTTGTGAATTTCAGTTGGACTGTTTCCAAGTTTGGACTTGCATCTATTCATTTGAGGACGGGGTTTATTGTGTCGTTTGGCTTGGATGCTGCCAAAGCACACGATAAATTTTCCCCAAATGTAACTTTTTCTCCAGATGTCCACTCGAGACAAATTGAAATGCACTATAAAAAAAAATAAAGAACCAAATTAGTTAAAGCAGACACCAACTATAAATATGGCACCGGGCAGAAAGCAGGTTAAGAATTAGTGGTCCAAGAAGTGCATAAAGAACATAAGAGAAGCCATGTGGGATCGGGCCAATGGCCCATCCGGTCCGACACTCTGTCGCACAGTGGCCACCCCCCCCCCCCAAAAAAAAAAGAAAGCCCAGTTACCATCTGGAGGTCCACCAGTGAGGCCAGGACACTAGAAGCCCTCCCACTGTTGGTCTCCCAAGCTTAAAGAATAGCTAATAGCCACTGATGGACCTCTGCTCCATACGTTTATCCAGTCTCCTCTTGAAGCCGTCTATGCTTGTAGCTGCCACCACTTCCTGTGGCAGTGAATTCCATGTGTTAATCACTCTTTGGGTGAAGAAGTACTTTCTTTTATCTGTTCTAACCTGACTGCTCAACAATTTTATTGAGTTACCATGAGTTCTTGTATTGTGAGAAAGGGAGAAAAGTACTTCTTTCTCTCTGCCCTCTCTGTCCCATGCATAATGTTGTAAACCTCCATCATGTCACCCCTCGGTCGTCATTTCTCCAAGCTAAAGAGCCCCAAGCGGTTAACCTTTCTTCTTTAAAGTTATAATCTTTCTTGCTGCTTTCTTTCCACCTCTACCTCCCTTCCCCCATCTATTTGCTTTCCCTCCTTTCTTCCCTCCTTCTTTGTGGCTCTCAAACATCTGACATTTATTCTCCCTGGCTCTGACGTCAAGCAAGTTTGGCCACCCCTGTCTTATACCCTGGCTGGCTACGAGTCAGAAAGTCATTAGTCCGGCTATCCCAAACACTAGGATGAGCCAAGCCGTCTCACACCGGGCTTCTAACGGTGAGAGGAAACAACTCAGGCTTCCTAGATAAGAGCGGCTAACAAGCATGGCATAGAAGAATATTCTCTTGGGAGTCCCCTCACACAACTCAGGGCAACGAAAAGTCAAGCGCCAGCCTGCAGCAAAGATGAGAGTCACAGAGGCTCTGCAACCTGCTAATCAGCAGCAAAGCCAGGTCTCCTTTTCGTAGCAGGAACTCCTTTGCATATTAGGCCATACCCTCCAATCCTCCTGGAGCTTACATTAGGCCCTGTACTAAGAGCCCTGTAAGCTCTTGGAGGATTGGCTCCATCAGGCCTAATACGCAAAGGAGTTCTTGCTACAGAAAAAGCCGTGAGTGAAGCCGTTCTGAATCTGACATAGGTTGTCGTGGTAGAAACCTGGTCTCAGAAATCCGCCGTCCTCTTTCTCCTGCTTGGAATTCTCACGCGGCAGGGCACTGTGTGGATTGAAGGTGCCGCAGTCCCAAAGCGTTTCCTTAGGGGGATATTAAAACAAGAGTTGCCGTTCACCAGATTTATTCATTTACGAGCCAGTTTTCTGTCTGAGACCCCCAGCAAATGATAGAAGTGTTTTTAAAAAAAACCCCTACATGGCTAAATGGCGAAAGCCGTGACATGCATTGATGCAAACATTGAATTCCAAAAATCTGGAAACGAGATCATGTACACTACAGCAAATAGTGTGATAAACGGCAGTCCTTTTCCCTTTATAAAGGCGCTTTCCTGAATAATGCCATTATACCTTAAAGACCAACAAAATTTTGGCAGGGTGGGTAGGAACTTTTGTGAATCCTTGCTCGTTTCTTCGGGTACAGCTGGAATTCTTGGAAGTGAGCAGGGATTCCTGAAAGCTCACTCCCCGCCACAAATGTTGTTAGTCTTAAGGTGCAACTGGGCTCTTGCTTTCTTCTGCTGCTGCAGACAGACTAACACGGCTCCCCATCTTGACCTGATACCATTCTGCTTCACTCCTAGTTCCCTTTGTAAGAAGGCCCTCCTGAACAATTCCATTTTGCACATTTTGAGAGAGAAAGGTAGCCTTGGGAGCCTTCCTGACTTCGCTGGGCACACTCGTCCCACCAGGGGAAGGCAGCAGCAGTGGGTCTCACTGTGACACTGTGCACAGCTCCCCCTACAGGCCTGGTGGAGAAGAGGATACGCATGGGATGTAGAGAAGAAGGTTCAGGGTTGAGGCTGTGGCAAGACTTTTTTCCTGGTTGTGGAGATGCGCTGAGCAGGACCATCTCACCCATTCGCAGGGCTTAGTCGTGGTGCTCAAATTGCCAGCTTGGTGTAGTGGTTAGGTGTGCGGACTCTTATCTGGGAGAGCCGGGTTTGATTCCCCTCTCTTCCACACGCGTCTGCTGATGTGACCTTGAATCAGTCACGAGTTCTCGCAGAGCTCTCAAGCAGTTTCTGTCAGAGCTCTCTCAGCTCTGCCTACCTCTGCTGTGGGAGGGGAAGGGAAAGGAGATTGTAAGCTGCTCGGAGACTCCTTTGAGTAGTGAAGAGCGGGGTATAAATCCAATCTCCTCTTCTTCTTAAAATGAACAAAAGCCGTCAATATCAGGCCCACAGCATATCTCATCTTTGTCTTGTCAAGAATCATCACTAGTGGACATACCAGTTTCAATCCATTTCTGCAGCTGTGTTGCAAGTGGATTTTGCCATTTCACACGCAGGGCCGGCCCTAAACTGTCTGGCACCCTAGGCAAGGCTAATTTCTGACAAACCCCCCCCCCCTGCACTGAGTCGTATAGGGGTGCCCAATTTAGCACCCCCAGAAGGCCAGCGCCCTAGACAATTGCCTAGTTTGCCTAGTGGCAGGGCCAGCCCTGTTCACTCAGTAAAATCCAGTTGCAAAGTGCACTGAAAGTGCGTTATTTAGCATTTGGGAAAGCGCCCATAAGACTCTATTCAATACAAGGGTTGTACAGCTCCCCCTACAGGCCTGGTGGAGAAGAGGATAAGCGTGGGACGTAAAGAAGAAGAAGGTTCAGGGTTGAGGCTGCCGCAAGGTTTTTTTCCTGATTGTGCACACGCGCTGAGCAGGACCGTCTCTCTCTTCCTGTTGGTGTCAGGCTCTCTCAGCAGTCCAGAGCAGGGGTGGCCAAACTTGCTTAACGTAAGAGCCACATAGAATAAAGGTCAGATGAACGTCCGCTGTTTGAGAGCCATAAGATAGGAAGGCAGGCAAATGGAAGGGGGGAGAGGGAGGTGGAAAGAAAGCAACTTTAAATGTGTTTTCCAATCCGCCACCTGGCTTGGCTTAGAGAAGCGATTTAAAGGGACAGATGCCTTCTCAAAGTCAGCCATGGGGACTGCGTGGGCTTCAAGAGCTACACAACATGTGTGAAAGAACCACCTGAGCCGCAGTTTGGCCACCCCTAGTGCAGAGTACTAAATGCCAGGTCCCTGATTCAAAAGAGGAACACCCTGACATGTTGAGCTGGGCACCACCTGTCAGGATATCTAAAAGGGGCAGAAAAGGCCAAGGTTTCTTAGGAGCTCCCATCGGGTACAGCCTTACATTCTCGACCTTAGCCTGCGCGGCCGGCTCACGCCTCACCTCTGTTTGTCCCCTGCGCCCCTAGTCTACGCCATCCGAGAGGCCGCGACCAGCAACCTCAAGAAGCTCGTGGAGAAGTTTGGCAAGGATTGGGCCCACGCCACCATCATCCCCAAGGTGCTGGCCATGTCCAACGACCCCAACTACTTGCACCGCATGACCACCCTCTTCTGCATCAACGTGAGTTGGTGGTCGGGGAGGGGGAAGCTTGGGCAGCGAAGCGCGCTGTGCGTGAGAACGGTCTGTTCTGCATCCTGGAAGGACAGCCTCGTACCGTTGAAACAAATAAGAGAGGAATTGGATCCGTATCGTGTTTCTTTTCTCCAAGCCGCAACCTCTGGGGAGCGTCACGTGCCAAATTTTGGACGGCTTCCTTTGCTTGAGCTGTAACATCTCCCGGTTATTGTGAAGGAAACTTGTCCCACTAGACCAGCTGAATAGAAGAGAGGAAGGATCCAGTAGTGCCTTAAAGGCTAACCAAGTTTGTGGCAGGGCGTAAGCTTTTGTGAGTCACTGCCGATTCTCCCTCCAAGCTGTGGAGCCTTGTGAGCAAAAAATTCTACTTTGTGAGCTGCTGGCATTAAAGTTGTCCGCAACGGCATAAATTAGTTTGCTCTGGGGCCATCCTTCCTGACAAAAATGCGTGAGCCGGAGGCTAAAAAACTGAGCTAGCTCACACTAAGCTGAGAGGGAACGCTATACCTCACTGCTCACTTCGTGACGTATCTGAAGAAGCGAGCAGCGGCTCACGAAAGCTGCTCCCCTGCCACCGATTGTGTTGGCCTTTATTTTATTTATTACTTTATTCTTATATCCCGCCCTCTCCGCAAGCAAACGCAAGGCGGCTGACAGTCAGTTCAAAACATTTACGGTTGTAATTTTAAAACGATAAAAATTAACAATGTGAAAATACCTTTTAAGGTGCTGTTCAGCCTCCATAGAGGCAGGATCTTCTCTCTTCTGGCAGTGATCCTGTCATGATCCGTGCTGCCCCTGGGTCCTTGCTGTTTTCTGCTGCTACGGCGAAGCACGGCTACCCATCTTGATCTAGACCAGTTGAGAAGTGGGGCACAGGGAGAGGAAGGGAATGTCTGAGGAGACCTGTACGTTACGCTGAGTACAGCGAGAGCCTCCTGCAGTGAGAAGTCCCATCTTTCAAACCATGCCCCCTTCTCCACTGGTCAGGATTCAGATTTCATCTTTCCGAGATAGCAGCGAGTGACTCAGGCTGCCCGACGAGCATTGGAATTTCTAAGACCTTTCAGGGGGAAGCTCTATAGGTGCCTGTTGAAGAGAATCCACACCTTGCCACTCCTGAATGGTTATTCCCTGAGTCTTCCGGCAAGGCTTGCCTATCCTCTCCTTGTTAGCTCATCGATGCAGGTCTTTTTTGGTAGCAGGAACTCCTTTGCTTATTAGGCCACGCACCCCTGATGTAGCCAATCCTCCAAGAGCTTACAAGGCTCTTTTTTGTAAGCTCTTGGAGGATTGGCTACATCGGGTGCGTGGCCTCTTACTGGAGGCATCTTACTGGAGAATTTAATCCCTAGGACTTTTCTAATGGCACGCTGGCAACTCCAGGTCTTGTGTAACAAGGACCGGGGGAGAAATCGTGTCGAAGGAAGCTTCTAAGAGCCAGAGGCCTCCTCGACTCCAGATTGCGTGGAGCTTGTAAAAAGCGCAACCCTCCCTCTCCCCTCCAGGTGCTGTCAGAAGTGTGTGGTCAAGAGATCACCACCAAGCACATGCTCCCCACTGTGTTGCGGATGGCGGGCGACGCCGTGGCAAACGTCCGCTTCAACGTGGCCAAGTCTCTGCAGAAAATAGGACCAATCTTGGACAACAGGTATCGGGGGACTTGCTGGATTGAGTTGAGCTGGGGTTGCTTGTATAATGGCAGCCCGAAATCTTTTTGGTTTTGGCGATGGGCTGCAGTTGCTAGGAGGGGAAGAAAGGGGGCGGCACTTGATGCCTTCGGGGAGAACCATGGAAAGCTGGCTGGGCCTTCTCCTGCTCAACCCTTCCCTCTCTTTCCCCCCCTCGCAGCACCCTTCAGAACGAAGTGAAGCCAGTGCTGGAGAAACTAACGCAGGACCCCGATGTGGATGTCAAGTACTTTGCCCAGGAGGCACTGTCTGGTGAGTTGGGAACGCCTTTCCCTCCTTGCATTCTCCAAAGCCCGGTCTGTCCCTCCTTCCCTCTTTTACCTGGCTTTGATTGGGCACAGACCCCACCACCCCCCCAAGGGGAAGAAGCTGTGAGACCAGCAGAGCGTTAGCTGAAGGCTCCCCAAAAAGAGCTTGGTGGAAGAAGCGGGGTCCTAAGCTTCTGGCATCAGTGCTGGTACTGGAGTGACTGGCAGTTTGGTGTAGTGGTTAAGTGTGCGGACTCTTATCTGGGAGAACCGGGCTTGATTCCCCACTCCTCCACTTGCAGCTGCTGGAATGGCCTTGAGTCAGCCATAGCTCTGGCAGAGGTTGTCCTTGAAAGGGCAGCTGCTGTGAGAGTCCTCTCAGCCCCACCCACCTCACAGAGTGTCTGTTGTTGGGGAGGAAGATAAAGGAGATTGTGAGCCGCTCTGAGACTCTGAAATTCAGTGGAGGGCGGGATATAAATCCCATGTCTTCTTCATCTTACTGGAGAATTTAATCCCTGGGACTTTTCTAATGGCACGCTGGCAACTCCAGGTCTTGTGTAAGATGATAGTAGATTTATATCCTGCCCTGTACTCTGAATCTCAGAGTCTTGAGTGGTCACAATCTCCTTTACCTTCCCCCCTATGACAGACACCCCGTGAGGTAGGTGGGGTGGTCTCACAGAAGCTGCCCTTTCAAGGACAGCTCTCCAATAGCCATGGCTGACCCAAGGCCATTCCAGCAGCTGCAAGTGGAGGAATGGTGAATCATACCTGGTTCTCCCAGATAAGAGTACACCCACTTAACCACTGCACCAAACTGAATGGAAGCAACATACTTTCATGGGACTGAAAAGTTGCCCAGAAATGCTTTAGAATGGGTGAACAGGTGCGACTAATCCACATTGGGAACCATGCAGAAGCTGATGCCAGTTCTTTCAAAAATTGGTTCTGGGTCGTCCTTTGTATATTATTATGGGATCTGACGTGCACCACTTCCTAATAGCAGACTTGCAACGATCAGTGTTTTGGCTGCAGAAACCGCATAGATGAATTCATTCGTCCGTTATTGGTAGTGATGAATGGGTATATATATTTTTTTCCAATTATGAAAACGGACCTTTCTGTACCAGCTCTTTGTCAATCTCTTGCTCTGAGTTGTGGCAGCGACGGACGCTTTAATTTGGGACAGGTGGCCCCACCCCCCTGCTCTAGCACTTGAGGTCACTTGTCAAGCCGGTTTATAGATGCTCGTACATAACGTGATGATCTTGCAGCACAAGGTCTGAACACGCTCCGCCGAAATAGCTTCTGTTTGAGGCGGTCGGGAAGTTCTTGCTGCTTGATCTGGCGATGACTCATTTGTGCACGCAAGCCACCTACCGTGACTACCCGCAGATGAAGACTGCAAGACTAAAGCGGCCCTTCGTTCTCATGGCTGTCTAAATGCCAGGCCTGTCTGTTTCCAGTTTCCAGTGGGTTATCCTTGTTAGTCTGTTGCAGCAAAAAGGAAGTCTTGAGCAGGGGTGGCCAAACTGTAACTCAGGAGCCGCAGGTGGCTCTTTCACACATATTGTGTGGCTCTCGAAGGCTTCCTTCCTTCCTTCCTTCCTTCCTTCCTTCCTTCCTTCCTTCCTTCCTTCCTTCCTTCCTTCCTTCCTTCCTTCCTTCCTTCCTTCCTTCCTTCCTTCCTTCCTTCCTTCCTTCCTTCCTTCCTTCCTTCCTTCCTTCCTTCCTTCCTCCCTCCCTCCCTCCCTCCCTCCCTCCCCCGCTTACAGCCGCTGGAATAGCCTTCTGTTAGCCATTGCTCTCACAGGAGTTGTCCTCGAAAGGGCAGCTGCTGTGAGAGCTCTCTCAGCCCCATCCACCTCACAGGGTGTCTGTTGTTGGGGGAGAAGATATAGGAGATTGTAAGCCGCTCTGAGTCTGATTCAGAGAGAAGGGCCGGGGTATAAATCTGCAGTCTTCAGTCTTCTTCCTTCCTTCCACGTCTGACATTCATGTCTTGCAGCTCTCAAATATCTGGCATTTATTCTCTGTTGCTCCTATGTTAAGCAAGTATGCCCCCCCCCTCCCCCGGTCTTAAGGGTACCTTATGATGGTCAGCAGCTTTAAGGAAGCATCTTCTTTGGCAGGCTGGAGTCAACTTCCTCTGAGTCAACATCGGTTTCTTCAGATGTTTAGATTACACTTGAGCAGCAATGTGTGCAGGGATCTTTTCGGTTCAAGGGAAAATCCCCAGTCTGCCCGAAAGATGGTTTGAGGAGGCTGACGAGCTGCTTGTGAAATCTGACTTTTCCTTTTATCCCCCCCACCACCTTTATTGTCATCCTCTACAGTGCTGTCACTGGCTTGAGCTCTGGGAGCTGCTGCTGCTGCTGTCTCTTCAACTTGGACGCCGTTGGACCGACCCCCTCTCCCACACGTCTTCCCTGCATGTGTATGACCAACTCTCCTCTCCTCCTTCCCCCCCCCCCCCCACCAGATCTGCACAGTGGTATTGCCCAGCAGCTCGCCCCAGCCCATCTCCCTCTTTTGCTCTTAGTTCCCTTGTCTCTGACTTTCCCGGGCAGCTGATATAATCTCTACCCTGTTCCCCATCTCGACAGGTTCAAGTTTCCCCATCTAGACAGGTTCAGGATTTCTTTTTGTTTGTTTGTTTCCTTATCAGGATGACAGCAAATGACACCTTTCCCTACGCCCTGATGGGCAGAGCGACCCTGAGAGGCCACGCTCGGCGTGATTAAACACAAGCTCCTTCTTTACGTGATAGGAGCAAAACCCCGCTCCTCAGGCCTCCGGCTTATCAACTGCAGTTTGCATGAGACGTCGCCACGGCTCGGTACATAGCGGCGCATGAGATACCAGTCCAGGCCTTTTCCCTGGCGGTCAGAGCTCAGATGAAAAGCGGAGTGCTTCTGTGTCTCCTTCCTGTGCCTCCTATTCAAAAAGACCCCCCCCCCCCCCCCGCCGCTCGTTTCTGCATTCAGTGTCTGAACACCAGTTGATTGGAGAGAGGGCACAGAAAAGGAGCCGATAGCATGCAGTTCTGTTAGCTAGCAAAGCGCCAATTGGAATCAAACGTGGCAGGGTCCATCCACCCCCCCCTCCCCAATAGTTAATTTTATCTCTTATCAACTAAACTCTCTTAACGTCACGTCCGTCCCGCCGTTCACGCATCTCGCAATGTGAAGCCTCTCGCGTTCCCCCCTCCGGTCAGTCCCGCAGCGTTCGCGGCCGCGCTCCCCTTTGTAAAGAGAAGAGGCTGCGGTTTGAATCAGTGAAGAGAACCCAAACTTGGGTAGAGGGTGCAAGAAGCCTTGGAGATATGGGACGGGTGGTCTCCGGGAGAAGTGAGCAGGTGTTCATATTTGGTTTAGCCGAGGGTTCCAGCTTCGCCCTTCTTCTAACAAAGGGGGCACAGAATTGGTTCTTTATTATAAGGGCATCTTCAGTCGCTGGGAATATGAGGGGGATTCAGCGCTGCATGGTGATTGTCCCAGCAGTTGTATGTTGCAAGGATGCCCCGTTTTTATCATGTGACTGTAAACAATTAATTTGACTACTCCTCTCCTCCCCACCTTCTCCCCCTCCGCCTCCCCTTTTTTTTTGCCCCGGTTCTCCGCTCCCTCCGTTCAAGTTTGCTGCCTCCGCCTCCAGGGTTCTCACACCGGGCAAGAGGCTGCGTTGTAACCACACACCTCCTGACACACACCACCCCCATCAGACCTCTGTTAGCGGCACGTCATTTTACATTTGTTGGATTTTTTGTGTGTGTGCGTGTATATACACCCATTTTTGTTTTTCCTCTCTACGATTAATAAAATGCTCAACCATTATTTGGCGTCCTGCTCATCGTGTATGTGGGGCAGTCGGGACATTGAGGTGATAAGCCATTGGGGTGGAGCGGCAGACTGAGAGCCGGGAGACCTGGGTTCGAATCCCTTTGCCTACTGAGGAAGCTTGCTGGGTAGCCTTGGGCCAGTGGTGTACTTTTGCCCCAGTCTGTGTCACAAGGTTGTTGCGAGGGTACAATGGAGGAGAGGAAGGAGAATGATGGAAGAAGATACTGGATTTACATCCCACTGAAGTTCTGAATCTCAGAGCGGTCACAATCTCCTTTACCTTCCTCCTCCCCCCCCCCCAACAGACACTCTGTGAGGTGGATGGGGCTGAGAGAGTTCTCAGAGACACTGCCCTTTCAAGGACAAACTGTGAGAGGTATGGCCAACCCAAGGCCATTCCAGCAGGTGAAAATGAAGGAGCGGGGAATCGAATCCTGTTCTCCCAGATAAGACTTAACTACACCAAACTAGAAGGGGCTTCAGGGTAGGGCAGGGGAATGAGGAGCAGCGGGATGCGTTCTGCCAGGCACGAGGGCTGCCTAGATCACCACAGTGCTCAGTCACTTCAAAAGCGCTCGTTCCAGAGACCTTCCCAGTGGGTGGTCCCAACCGCCTTCTGCGGTAGCGGAAAGTTGTATCCAGTGGCAGACAGGTCATCAACCCGCTAAGGTTTTCAAGGCATGAGATGAACCGAGAGGGATCTGCCGTTGCCTGCCCCTGCATCATGAGCTGGACTTACTTGGTAGTCTCTCGTCCAAGTGCTAACCAGGGCTGACCCTCGTTAGGTTGCAGAGTGGCAAAATTGGGCTAGCCTGGACCAGGCCGCTCTATGTAAAGAGAGAGCTGGGGCCAGGAGGCTGGCCACTGGAAGGAGGAGCCGAGCCCCCTGCCCCCAATTTTACCCGTTGAGCCCCCACCCCAAAATTTCTGGCTGCGGGGCTGGCCTGGACTAATCAGGTCAGGGCAGAGACAGACAAAGGTAGTTTGCCATTGCCTCCTGCCTCTGTGTATTGACGCTGGAGGACTTGGCAGTTTTTGCTTCAAGTACTAACTAGGACTTGACTGCTTTGCGTCCAAAATAGGTCTAGCCTGAGGCATCCAGGTTGGCCCAAAGTATTCTAGGTTGAGGCAGTTCGTTCTTGTCTGCTGAAGAGCAATAGAGATCCCTCGCTCTTAAATTCCTCAACTTTCATGTAATTGAAGACACTCATCTTCTCGTTCCTCCAGCTTATCATTGTCATTTTAATAGCTCCTCTTACTCCACCACTCAGCTCTTGGAGACAGTAAGTTCCTAATGTTTAAGAATAGCTCAGCCAGACATATAGCTTTCCCCGCAACAGTTGGTGAAGGGCTTGATTGAGAAATTCGTAGAACGAAATTGCATCGTACCCTCAGGGCTTCTTCCAGATCGTGCCAGGATTGGAGCGGCAATCATTGCATGCGCAGTGTTTAAAGAAATCCTCTCTCTGTCTAGTCACGAATCCAGCTGTGTGCTTGCACTATCGGTTGGGCTTTTTCAAAAACAAAAATTCTTACTTCGCTTAGGATAGCGAGGAAGAGTTGCTTTATAATAAATTTTATTTTATTTGCTTTGGATACAAACCAGCTCCTTTGGCTTGCAGAAAAGGCTTTGATAACTGCTAGCATTTCCCCAGGGTCTGCGCATTAAAAATTCACTCGCTCACGCTGAGTTTTTTGGTATTCTGATCATGTTTTTTGGCAGGATGCTTGGAAAACTAAGAAGAGCCCAGAAAGTTCTGCCAATGTCACCGTTAGCACTAATCAGAGTATCTCGCTGTTCTGCTGTCGGGTTTAATTTGCACTCATCTGCCTTCAAGTTTGCATAATGGAGAGGTTTTTAAGATAACCGGGCTAAGCGAGGGAGATGTGGTTAAATGGACGCTTGAAAGAACGGGAGAAAAAATGTGCAGATGACAGATCAACCGGGAGGAAATGGAGGGGTTATCTTTGTGTAATTGGCAGCGAAGGTTCATTGAAGCTCCCAAAATAAGCAAGCTTGATTATTTGAAACAAAGTTGCATTTATTGTATACTCCAAAGTTACTTCAGCATGATAGGCATTGGAACTGATGGCAAGCAGATCAGGACATTGGTATTTAACATTCTACATCAAAGCAATTACAACTACCCCCCAATTCCCAAAACAAAGGCTGCTTTTGCATGTGAGACTTTTCACACGGCTCCCCCTTATCTTCTACAGTTGGTGGTTACATTTCCCAGCGGCAATGCCCTTGCTGCCTCTAGGGAGGAGGTGAGAATCTGCTGGGCATTCTCCACTTCAAAGAATGCCTAACAACCTTTGATGTCCCTGGGAAGCTACTCTTTGGCTATTCCCTACTTGGCCCCCCTCTCCTAGTCTACGAACACAGGTTAATGAGCATATATGTGAGTTAATCCATCTGGTTAGTAATCAGCATCCAGCAATAGTATCAATGAACAGAGTCTGACAGTAATTCTGAACTACCTCGGGGTCCAGGTCTGGATGTGGTCATGAAGTGTCAGAAATGTGTGGTGGTTTTTGAAACGGGTTTTGGCCATACTCTCAGAAGTGCCTCCCCATCCCTGTTTTATAACTGACTCCCAACTCTGAAATTCAGCAAATCTGTAAAGTGGGCAGGGCTTTTTTGTAGCAGGAACTTCTTTGCATATTAGGCTACACCCCTCTTATGTAGCCAGTCCTCAAAGAGGGCCTGCTGTAAGCTCCAGGAGGATTGGCTACATCAGGGATGTGTGGCCTAAGATGCAAAGGAGTTCCTGCTACAAAAGAAGACCTGAAGGTGGGTTGGTGTCGTCCCTGCATTGTGGGGAAGGACTTGGGCTGAAAGAAGACTATTAAATTATCCAGTATAGGAGAGGGAGAGATTTGGCAAGGATCCAGTGGTGAATCTACTAGCCGGTTTCCAGTGTGCCCCCCTTGGGATTGCTGGGCTTTGTGCATCGATCGGGTTCTTCCAACTGTGCTGCCGCCTGCTAATCTTGGCCTTCATTTTGTCTCTTGCTGAGAGGCTAAAGGGAAGCCTCCACATTTGGAGGCAGTCAACTTCTGCATACAGGTCCCGGGAGGTAACATCAGGGGAAGGTCTCAGCCTTCAGGCCAGGAGTGGCCAAACTGTGGCTTGGAAGCCACATGTGGCTCTTTCACATATTGTGGCTCTTGAAGCCCCCACTGCCCTGTCGGCCAGCTTCAAGAAGGCCTTTGTCTCTCTAAATCACTTCTCCAAGCCAGCTGGTGGCTTGGAGAATGCATTTAAAGTTAAAGTTGTTTTCTTTATCTATCTATCATCTATCCAATCCATCCAATCTAATCTAATCCAATCTATCTTCCACCGGACCTGTAAAAGCGAACTATTTAAGGGGAGGTAGCAAATGTCTCACACCACTGACAGTCCCACTGGACAAATATAGATATTGAGAAACACCAACGTGCATCTTGGATTTCATGGTTAAAATGTGTAGAATTGATTTTGTTGCATATATTGCTTTTAGTATTCTATGTGGTTTTTAACGGTTGCCAGCCGCCCTGAGCCCTAGGAGAGGGCAGAATATAAATCTGGTAAAATAAATCTATCCTCCCCTCCCTCCCGCTCTTCTCTTGTGGCGCTCAAACATCTGACGTTCATGTCTTGCGGCTCTCGAACATCTGACCTTTTTTCTATGTGGCTCTTATAATAAGCACGTTTGACCACCCCAGCTTTAGGCCCTGTGGCCGGCTCTCCATGGCAACTGGTTAGCCATCGTGTGAGACATGATGCTGCGCTAGATGGACCATGGTGTGATCCAGCAGGGCTCTTACTTTCTTAAGCTAAGGATCCTGTTTTTGCGCAATAAAATGCCTTGAGCCTCAGCCCTCGCCTTGGCATTGTAGTTAAGTATGAACAGAGGATCTTCTTTCTCCGATCCCCTGAGCCACTGGTCTTGAGTAGCATCAATCCCATCTAGGAAGACCACAACTGACTTACAGTGACCCCAGCAAGGGGCTTTCAAGGCAAGCGAGAAGCAGAGGTGGTTTGCTATCGGTCTTCCTCTGCAGAGCCTTCCTTGGTGGTCTTCGATCTAAATGCAGACCCTGTTTTAACTTCTGGAATTGAAGAAGCTGGGCTGCCTTCCTATTCAGTATAATTGCTACACCATGCTAATTTAACAAAAGTAAGATAACCCAGATATGGTAGATTAGGATGTGGGAACGGGGCCGGCCCTGCCACGAGACAAACTAGGCAATCCTTAAAGGATTTTCTCGGTTGTCAACAGCAGGCCTTGAATTCAGCAGGAGCTCCCAGGAGCAAAGCTCCTGAACCTTTCTGAGGGTTCCCCCTTCTCCTCCCCCCCCCCTCACTTACCTTAGTAGGTGCAGCTGCATAAGAATCCCTGGATTAGGAGAGCAGCCAGCCAGCCACTAGGAGCTTCGCCACGCCCCCAGCAGCCCTCATTAACCCCTGGAGAAGCCCACACCACCCTTTCTCCACTTCTTACGTGATTTTGGGTGGCGGATGGCTTGCTGGCCTTTTGACTGGGAGTGGGGAGTGGCCCAAGAGAGCCCCAGGTGAGCAAGGCCTGCTTGGGCTGGCTGGATCTCTAGCCAGCCCAAGCAGGTCTCACTCACCTGGGGCTCTCCTTTCTTGCGTCGGGTTGCTTCTGGCTGGTGGGGTGGTGGTGGCATATGCTAATGAGCTCCACCACCTATTTTTCTACGAAACAACCCCTGGTCATGAGGATTAGGATCTTTGGGTTTTTCTTTGACACATCTCAACATGTGACTGACGTTATCGGGGGCGGGGGGGGCCGGAAGTCAGCCTTGCCTAGGGTGCTAGACAGTCTAGGGCAAGCCCTGTGTGGGAAGCTACAATCAGTGGCAAGCTTTTATCCAACACCCCCCTGGTTATGTTTAAGCGTGGCCTTGTGTAACACAGTGGCCCAAGAACTAGTTTCTTTCTGGGAAATAAGGGGTGGGAAGAGAGGGTTAAATCCTTCCTCAGAGCTGCTTTTAAAGAAAAAGTTCTTATTCAGGCTCTCCCTCACTGATTCTGCTCAGTCTTCCTTAATGCCTTTCATTAATGCCCGTCACCACATCCGCGTGCTCATGAATCCTTGAGTTATTCCCCAATGACCTCCCCCCCCCCCCCCATTAGCCAATTTGCACGGCTTGTTTTAATTTGTGTGCTTCTGGCTCGAACAAGACCTTTCCCACAGCTTCCTCGCCTTCCTGAGAACTTGACGGTCTTAGATCTGGCTCATATTCTTGCAAGGAGGTTTCGCTCAGGGGTCGCAACGCTTCCAGCATGGATGCATCAGGCTTCAGTTTTGGGGTGCCCAAACTGTTCATATTCTGAGAGCTGCTGGTGTGTGTGTGTGTGGGGGGGAACATCCCATGAATTCAGCCACAGTTAGAAGCATCCTCCTGATGCTTCATAATGAACAACTACAGGCCAAATGTAACGGGAGGGAAGGTGACTCAGAGGGGGAACATCTGCTTGGTAAGCAAAAGGTCCCAGGTTCAATCCCCGGCATCTCCAACTAAAAAGGGTCCAGGCGAGTAGGCGTGAAAAATCTTAGCTTGAGACCCTGGAGAGCTGCTGCCAGTCTGAGTAGACAATATTGACTTTGATTCAATATAAGGCAGCTTCATATGTTCAACAGTGGGAAAGTGCCTATGGATCCTCTCAGTCAGTCGTAAGGGAAATCAACCCTGACTGTTCCTTGGAAGGTCAGATGCTGAAGCCGGAGCTCAAATAATTTGGCCACCCATTGAGAAGGGAGCACTCACTGAAGAAGATCCTGATGCTGGGAAAGACAAGGCAAAAGAAGAAGGGGACGGCAAAAGATGAGATGACTGGACAGCGTTACTGATGTAACTAATACGAATTTGAGCAGACTATGGAGGACGGTGGAAGATAGGAGGGTCTGGCGTGACTTGGTTCACAGGGTCGCAACGAGTCAGACTTGACTGTGCAACTGGACAACAAAACTAATGATCCACCACCCATCTCAGTGGTAAAAATGTGAACACTCTGGTCTGGGTGGCCCAGGCTAGCCTGATGTCATCAGATCTCAGAAGATAAGCAAGATCAGCCCTGGTTAGTACTTGGACAGGAGGCCACCAAGGAAGTCCAGGGTCATGATGTGGAGGCAGGCAATGGCAAACCATCTCTGAACATCTCTTGCCTTGAAAACACTATGAGGTTGTCATAAGCAGACTGCAACTTGACTACATTTTCCGCCACCACCAGGGCTTTTTTTTTGTAGCAGGAACTCCTTTGCATATTAGGCCACACCTCCCTGAAGCAGCCAATCCTTCTGGAGCTTACCGTAGGCCCTATGCTAAGAACCCTGTAAGCTCTTGGGTCCCGTGGCGCAGAGTGGTAAAGCTGCAGTACTGCAGTCAGAGCCCTCTACTCACGACCTGAGTTCGATTCCAGCGGAAGCTGGTTCGGGTAGCCGGCTCCACGTCGACTCAGCCTTCCATCCTTCCGAGGTCGATAAAATGAGTACCCAGCTTGCTGGGGGGAAAGTGTAATGACCGGGGAAGGCAATGGCAAACCACCCCATAAAAAGGTCTGCCATGAAAACATTGTGAAAGCAGACACCCCAGAGTCGGAAACGACTGGTGCTTGCACAGGGGACCTTTCTGTTTTTCCAAGCTCTTGGGGGATTGGCTACATCAGGGGTGTGTGGCCTAATATGCAAAGGAGTTCCTGCTACAAAAAAAAGCCCAGACCACCATCATTAACAGATCCAACCCTGCCCCCGTATATTTTCCTGTTTTTCCAGGCACTGACTATTTTTCATACTTGGTGTAAAACAGCGTTTCTGCCAGAAAAGTCTCTTCTTTCCCCCCTCTCCCCCCATCCTGGTGCCTCTATGTAATCTAAAGAATGTCCTCCTTGCCATGTGCCAAGGTACAGCACCGCGCACGCATGGATGCGACTGGAGGGTGGGAGAACGGTTGTCCAGCCAGTCCCCCCTCCCCATAGCAGCCCCCCCCGCCACAGCGTAATGGCATAATGAGATGGGAACAAAAAAGCCCCCCAGGCTTACTAATGCATTCATGACCTCTGTTGCTTTTTCAGTTTTGAGAATTTGGAAGCAAAATTCTGTCTCTTCTTTGGGCTTGGATTCTTTGCTTCTCAAGGGTGTGAAACGGCCTTCTAGGAATACCGGCCTCTTGCTCTTGGTTCGAATTATGCCCGATACACATGTGTCAAAAACAACAGAGTTCGATTGATTTTTTGGAACTATCATTCGCTAAATGGGACCCAGTCCTGCCACGTTAATGGGCATCGCCTCGCACAAATTCTACGGCTGGTTGCGTCCTACAAGCTGTAGAATTTGTGTGAGGCGATGCCCATTAACGGAGCAGGACTGGGTCCCAGTTAGCGAATGACCGTTCCAAAAAGTTGGAGAAGGCGGACGCAGCAATTTGCGTCATAAGTGACGAGTGAGAAAGGCGTGGCCGAAACTGGTCTCTATTTTCTTCTCCGACACTTCTTACAAGAAATTGAAGATTGCATCTTAAAGCATATTTTGGAATACAGTGGACATTTGTGGACTGGGACTTTAAGAATATGTTTGTGTGGTTTGTGTATATGGAATGAGCAATTTATGAGCAATTGAATATAAGGTGTTGGTTTGTGCTACCCGAACTCTGTTGTTTTTGACAAATCCCCAGGTGGGGGCAGGGGATCCCCCAGTTTGGAGGCCTTCCCCCCCACTTCAGCGTCATCTGAAAGGGGGTGGGGGAGGAAATGTCTGCAGGGCATTAGAAGATATTGAAGAAGAAGAAGATATTGGATTTATATCCCGCCCTCCACTCCGAAGAGTCTCAGAACGGCTCACAATCTCCTTTACCTTCCTCCCCCACAACAGACACCCTGTGAGGTGGGTGGGGCTGGAGAGGGCTCTCACAGCTGCTGCCCTTTCAAGGACAACCTCTGCCAGAGCTATGGCTGACCCAAGGCCATGCTAGCAGGTGCAAGTGGAGGAGTGGGGAATCAAACCCGGTTCTCCCAGATAAGAGTCTGCACACTTAACCACTACACCAAGCTGGCTCTCCATTATACCCTATGGAGACTGATTCCCATAGGGTATCATGGAGAATCTATCTGGGGCTCTAGGGGGGCTGTTGTTGAGGGTTTTTTAGATAGAACCACCACATTTTCTACACAGCATCTGGTGCCTCTCCTCAAAACGGCCATCAAGTTTCAAAAAGATTGGACCAGGGGATCTGATTCTATGAGCCCCCCAAAAAGGTGCTTCTCTCCTTCATTATTTCCAAATGGAGGGAGGGCATTTAAAAGGTGTGCGGTCCCTTTCAATGTGATGGCCAGAACTCCCTTTGGAGTTCAATCATGCTTCTCGCACCCTTGCTCCTGGCTCCACCCCCAGAGTCCCCAGATATTTTTTGAGTCGGACCTGGCAACCCTATTCCCAGACTAAAATGGAGTTGGTAACATGCACTGCTATTGTTCGATCCTGCAGAACTCCAGCCCGGCAGCCCCCATCTTCCTGCGCTTCCCCTCAAAGAGAGCTTCTTTGAAGAGAGCCTGTGATCTTTTGCTTTCCCCCCCAGCGGTAAGAAGTTCCAGAGGCAGCACAGCAGAACCGAGTTTCTTAGGGCTGGAAAAAAGCACAAGAGCCTGTGGGCATTTTGAGGGGAAAGTTGCTTTATTTACAGGCATCAAAGCAGAACGCGTGCAGAGGCAAGTGGGCACAGTCCTAAGGCGTTGGACCCCCCACCGAGAAAGACAGCACCCCGAAAGGTTTCGGTTGACCCATGGCACACCAGATGCAAAATCTCTGGCTTTGCTCTCCAGATGCCCTGTAAGATGCCACCCACCCCCCTAAGTGCATTGACCATTCAGCAGCACTCACAAAGGAGCATTCAGCCTTCACTGTCTAGCCCCTTGCTTGAAATCAGGCCCAACTGATAGACCCATTCATAGTAATCAGCCAGAGAGCTACTGGTGAGTCAAAGATGGAGGTCAGAGGACCCTGAGTCAATAAATCTCTGACATTTTTAAAATCCTTTTTTCTCTGGCCACCCTCCCTTACTAAGAGCTCAGAGTGGTATACAGGAGTCGTTTTGTAGGGGAAAAAAGGTGGTGAAGCTCATCCAAGGATTGTTATGCAGCTGCACCGATTCAGTGGACAAGGTGGGAAGGAGGAGGTGGAACTGTCAGAAAGGTTGAGGAGCTGTGCTCCTGAGCTCCCGCTGAATCCGAGGCCTGGTGGTATATGCAATTCCTATTTTGAAAAGATTATATGGTGCTGGATCAGGGTTTTCTTTTTGTAGCAGGAACTCCTTTGCATATTAGGCCAAACACTCCTGATCAGGGGTGGAATTCTAGCAAAAGCTGCTTTGCATATTAGGCCACACACCCCTGATGTAGCCAATCCTCCAATAGCTTACAAAAAAGAGCCTTGTAAGCTCTTGGGAGGATTGGCTACATCAGGGGTGTGTGGCCTAATATGCAAAGGAGCTCCTGCTAGAATTCTACCCCTGCCCCTGATGTAGCTAATCCTCCTGGAGCTTACAATAGGCCCTGTACTAAGAGACCTGTAAGCTCTTGGAGGATTGATTACATCAGGGAGTGTGGCCTAAAATGCAAAGGACTTCCTACTACAAAAGAAAAGAAAAAAAGCCCTGAGCTGAATCCATAGGGTTGCCAACTCTGGGGTGGGAAATTCCTGGGGGGATTTGTAGGGTTGGCAGCCTCCAGGAGAACCACTAATGCCCTTTGGAGAAACTGACTAACTGCCCTTATACTGCTGTGAGCATTGGTTCCAGATAATATGAAGTGAATGATCAGATGAAGGCTGACACCGAAACACGGCTTTGTAAACCTGGGGAACGTGTTATCAGCTGCACTTCATATCAGCTACATGTATAAAGACATTGCCTTAATTTTCTGCAAAGTAACCTCGACTTCGTTGACAACATCATTACTGATTTGGAGAGGCTTTTTTGCATCTATCAGGACTTTGCACCTTTTGGAGTCTTCGTTCTGAGTGGACTCTTTCATTAAATTGGCAATTGCCTTTATGTAAATGTATATTGTAAACTGCAAGAATGTGTGTTGTACATTATAAACTATGTAGTGCTTAGCACTGAAGATAATGAGACATCCTGCATTTATTGCATCTAGTTTTCAGAAGTTCTGCAAAGCATTGTTCAGAAACAACTTAACGTAACTAATTTATTCCTTAGTAGAACACCGTTGTCTCCTGATCCTAAACTCACTGTGTTCGTCCCTGTTGGTTTGGACAGCCTCCAAGCGGTAGCTGGAGATCCCCAGGGATGACAACTGCTCTCCAGGAGGAGATGAAGATCAGACCACATGGAGAAAATGTCTACTTGGAAGGTGGACTCTACGGCATTGTACCCCATTGAAGTCCCTCCTCTCCCCAAACCCCACCATTCTTAGCTTCCACCTCCAAAATCTCCAGGTATTTCCCAACCTGGAGCTGGCACCCTAAGGTGGAAACCTGGAGGGACCTCAGTGGGGTACAACCCTTGAGTCTGCCCTTCAAAGCTGCTGTTTTCTCCAGAGAAACTGATCTCTGTAGTCAGGAGAGGAGTTGTAATTCTCGTAGAGATCCAAGTCCCAGGTGGAGGTTGGCGAGCTTAGTCTTTTACTGCTCTAGTAAGGAAAATCTGGGGTCTCCCCCCAGCCAAAAGAGCCTTTCTCCAGTTTAACTGGTTCTTTTGTGGGTGGAAAAGCCACTTAAAGTTGGAAGAAGGCTCCTTGGGGGATGGTCAACTCCACCCAAGAGGAGTGCCCCATCTTATCCTCACAATGACACTGTAAAGTGTGCTAAGTTTTGTGAGGAAAATCTGAGGCCTACTTCCAACCTAAAGAGCCTTTCTCCAATTTATCTGGTTCTTCTGTGGTTGCAAAAGCCACTAAAAGTTGGAAGAAGGCTCCTTTGGGGATGGTCAACTCCACCCAAGAGGATTGCCCCATCTTATCCTCACAATGACACTGTAAAGTGAGCTAGGTTTTGTGACTGGCATACCTACGGTTGCCAGCCTCCAGGGGGCGGCAGATCGCTGGAGGCCTCCTGAGATTACAACTGAATTCCAGGCGACAGATCAGTTCTCCTGGAGAAAACCACTTTGGAAGGTGGGCTTTATGGCATCCTACCCCACTGAAGCCCCTCCCCCAAATGCCACCTTCCCCAGGCTCTACCCCCAAATCTCCAGGTATTTCCCAGCCTGGAGCTGGCAACCCTATGCCTCTCCAAAAACCACTCAGGCTGTGTTTGTTTCAGACCTTAATATAGTTCTAAGGATCAAAATGCTATCATTTTTTTTACTGACACATCAAACAATATATCAGATTCAAAGAAAGGAACCGTTACTCCAATATGCAGTACTGGTTAGAATGCTGAACTGAGATCTGCGAGTCCTGGATTCAAGTTGCCCACTCTGCCATGAGTTTACTGGTTGACCTGAGGCCACTGCCAGTGCTCACAGGAGGGGCTGTGAGTTGGGTTGCCAGCCTCCAGGTGGTGGCTGGAGATCTACAGAGGCCAGTTTACCTGGAGAAACGGCTGTTTTGGACGGTGGGCGCTATGGCATTATACCTCACTGAAGTCCCTCCCTCCCCCAAACTCTGCCCCCCTAAGGCTCCACCCCCCAAAAACTCCAGGTATTTCCCAACCTGGAGTTGGCAACTGTAGTCATGAGGAGAAAAACCTAGGGAACGGAGAACCAGGTATGCCCCTCTGAGCTCTTTGAAGAAAGGAGTAAAACGGTACAAAACAGAATTCCTAGATGTTCTCTGAGCAGTCAGGTTCCAAAGCATGGTGTAAGATGTTAAGACTGGAGGAAGTCAGTTCTTCAGAAGCTGTGGACTGAGCAGCAGCAGCAGCTGAGGAAAGAAAATGCTAGTCTTATGAGGGGAGGTGCTTAGAAAATGGGCCACGGTCAAAAAGAAGACTGTAAGCTTTTCCTTTTCTCATCTCTTGGTTTTGAGTTTGCCACTACCGGTGCAAGGGAACGGAGGCAAGACAGACACTTCAGGGTTGTGGTGGTTGTTTTAAATCACGATATTCTGTCCTGACTAAACTCTGCTGAGAACCATGCCTAGGAAGGAAAAGATTCATCCGTTTTAAACAAGGCCTTGGGCAGGGGCTGCTGGTGTCCATTTGGCGCTGTGAAAATTCGACACGGCAAGGCACGAAGGTGGGGGGGGGGCAGCTAGGGCAGGGAGAAAGAGCCACAATGTGAAAGATGGGCAGCTCTGTTTGCAGAAGCAAGCTCTGAGGCCCCAATGCTTGTTGAGGACGCAGCACAAGTTTGTCTCAAACTGCGGCACGGGGCCTCCTCTCCATCCAGAAGCAGCGTTTTCTGGCACTTCGGCGTCCATATTTTAGCCAGCCCTGTGGCGAAAAAGCCAACTGGGCCCATTCCAAATCAAGAAGTTCATTCAGCGTTGGCTTTGCCACATCTAGCTCCAAGCTTAAAGGGGTGAAGGATCCTGGTTAGAATCCACACAGAGAGGCAAAATTTGTCACTCAGAGGAGGAGTCTACAGCAAATATTTACACACAGTGTGTGAGGACCGCAGGGGTCCCCAACCTTTTTGAGCCTATGGGCCCCATTAGAAATCTGACACAGCATGGTGGGCTCTGCCACAAAAGGGTTGCTTCAAAATGGCTGCCACCGGAGGCAGAGCCAGTCACAATATGGTGGCCACGGCTCACCTTCAGTTGGACAGTAAAGCAACAGTTTTTTTTTAAAGATTCGCCCAACCAATAAGATTTGCTGTGGCCAGTTAGCCCCATCTGGCCCACCCACTTTCTAAAAAGACGCTTGAAGGGCACAAGGGAAGGTGCCAAGGTGCCCACAGGCACTGGGTTGGGGACCCCCCCAGTTATATGATCTTGCATTTAAAATTCTCAGAACGTCCAGTTCATCCCCTCCTCCCTGTAAACATATTTCCAGCCATTATCACTGAAGGCAAAAGAGCAGCAATTTTCCCAGGGGAAGGTTCCCAAGTTAATTAGTAGGCAAGAGAAGAGGTTTTTTGAATATTCCATCTTGTATTGGCTAAGAGTCGGGGGTCTTACTGCCAGGGACACCATTACTGGCTGGCCATTAGCCATTCATTTGATGCATTCTCTTTTAATGCACGGCAAAAGGAAAATGTCTTCCCAGATTTTTGGCGACAGGCAGAAAAAATGGCTTGAGCTTACCCTGCCGGCTGTTTCCAATGTAGGACAGCCGTCAACAGCAAGGCATATCTGTCGTCAGCTGACCTGGTCAGACTCAAGCAGGTTGCAGGACCCCTTAAGGCAATGATGTGGGGGCAAAGAAGCCAACATTGGTGAGGGTAGTGTGTAAAGTTCTGTGCTCAGGGCTTTCTTTGTAGAAGGAACTCCTTTGCATATTAGGACACACCCCTCTGATGTAGCCAGTCCTCCAAGAGCTTACAGGGATCTTATTACAAGGCCTACTGTAAACTCTTGGAGGATTGGCTACATCAGGGGTGTGTGGCCTAATACGCAAAGGAGTTCCTGCTACAAAAAAAGCCCTGTAATTCACGGTACAGAAAGCTGGCTTTGGGGCACAGATTTCTGTTCCTGATTTCTGTTTTTGAAATCAAATTTTAGCCCTTTGGACTAAGCTTGAAAATACATGCAGGATATCTGAGAGGAGGCCAAGTAAGTTTCAAGGGGCCGGGCAGGTATTGGTGACTCAGTAGTTGAGCATCTGCCTGGTATGCAGAAGGTCCCAAGTTCAATCCTCACCATCTCCTGTTGAAAAGACTGGTTATTAAGTGGTGTGAAAGACCTGAAGCTCTGGACGGCCATTATCAGACAGAAAAGGCAATATTGATAGATCAAGGGTCTAATCTGGCAGAAAGCACTTTGATGAGTCCTATTATATGGGGTGGGGGGGTCTATGGCTCAGTGTCTGCTTTGTATGCAGGAGGTCCCCGGTTCAATCCCCAGCAGTTAGTGAGGAATGTGTAAGACCTCTGCCAGAGATCTTGGAGAGCCACTGTCTGTCAGATTGGACAATATCAAGCTTCACAGACCAACGGTCTCACAGGATATAAGGCAGCTTCACGCATTCAACAGAAGCTGGATGAGTGAGGCAAGTGAGAGATGGAACTCTTAACTCGCAGAATGGAAACGGATTGCAGAATCTGGTGCGGAATCTGCATGGCCTGTGCACCTGAAGTACAGAGGGAACCAGACTTACTGATAGGGTTGCCAATCCCCAGGTGGGGGCATGGGATCCTCTGGTTTTGAGGCCCTCCTCCCGCTTCAGGGTCATCAGAAAGCGGGGGGAGGGGAGGGAAATGTCTGCTGGGAACTCTATTATTCCCTATGGAAACTTATTCCCACAGGAAATAATGGAGAATTGATCTGTGGGTATCTGGGGAGGCTGTGTTTTGAGGTAGAGGCACCAAGTTTTCAGCATAGCATCCAGTGCCTCTCCCCAAAATACCCCCCAAGTTTCAAAAAGATTGGATCAGGGGGTCCAATTCTATGAGCCCCAAAAGAAGGGGCCCCTATCACTCATTATTTCCTATGGAAGGAAGGCATTTTAAAAGGTGTGCGGTCCCTTTAAATGTGATAGCCAGAACTCCCTTTGGAGTTCAATTATGCTTGTCACACCCTTGCTCCTGGCTCCGCCCCCAGTGTCTCCTGGCTCCACCCCCAAAGTCCCCGGATATTTCTTGAATTGGACTTGGCAACCCTACCTACTGAGTACACCCTCCTCTTCTTTCTAGCAGGAGGACACCTGCTGACATCAAAATGGTACACTACGACCCTTCCTCCAGGCACGACCCCCCAAGGCTTCCAAAGCCGCTTTCAAATATTGGCTGCTATTGGCGCCTCCTCGAAAGCCGTCTTGAAGACCAGCAGCAGGGATCGCCTCACCGCGTCCTGGAACTCCTGCCCCACAAACACATAGAGCAAAGGGTTGATGCAGCTGTTGAACATGGCCAGGCACTTGGAGAGAGGGATGGCGACCATGCGCACGACATCCGGAACGACAGTCATGGAGATCCGGGCCAGCGCCAGGGCATGGTAGGGCAGCCAGCAGAGGAAGAAGCAGAAGACGACCCTGGTGACCACCAAGAAAGGCTTGCTGGACTTGTTAAACTTCTTCTTGCGCATGGTCACCACCAGAATGGTGTAGGAGATGGAGATGACAAGCAAGGGCATGAGGAACTGGTAGAGAAAGATGCAGATGGTGAGGACCTCGGCTTCCTGCCAGTCCTGGAAGACATCCAGGTTGCTGCAGGAGGTCCGGTTCTTCTCTATCAAGGTCTCGGTGAAGAAGTAAGAGGTGGGGACGAAGAAGGCTAAGGAGAGCAGCCAGAGGGCTCCACAAGCTGCCCAGATAAGCCGCGGGGTACGGTAGTTCTGGCACCAAACAGGGGCCACCACGAGCACGCAGCGGTCCACGCTGATAGAGCTGAGCAGCAGTACCCCGCTGCAGAGGCTGAGTCCAAAGAGGCAATTGGCCACTTTGCAGGCCACGGATCCAAACGGCCAATCCAGGTCAAGGGCCAAGTTCAACACGGTGACAAAGATGAGGGAGGTGGAAGCCAGGTCGGCCAAGGCAAGGTTGAAAAACCAGACGGTGTTGGACGTCCAGCGGAGCTTCAGCCCGGTGACCCACAACACCACCCCGTTCCCGGTCACCCCGGTCAGGAAGATGAAGCCGAAAGCCACCCCAGTGGTGACCTTGACTGCGTGGCGCACGGTGGGATCCCCCAAGAGCATCGGGGGAGAGGAATCGTTGGCCACTGGCGGTGCTGACATCTCCCTGATAAAAAGAAAATGAGAGAGGTCTGTTGAGCATGGAATGATTTCATCTCCCTCAATTTTTGCTGTTGTAACTCACAGGACGCATCCCTTAATCATATGCTTTGAACAGGTTCAGTCATTCTGGTTTTTCTGAGAGGAAGCTTACATATTTTAAACTCTTAGCAGCCCAGGTCAATGAAAATGGACACTCCATGCCAGGGTTGTCGAATGCACTTGCTATGAGGGCCTCATCTTGACCACGTGTGCCATAAAATATAATGCCAGGTCAGGGAGATAAAAACTTTATAAAGGACACAAACACACACACTCAGCCTAATCCACCTCCCTGGCTTGCTGAGCCTCAGCCAACAGAAGGAAGGGAGGCTTGGCTCAGTAGCTCTGCTGTGCAATTGAGAGAGCCTGGCGAAGCTAGCTCTCCTTTCCCCACTTCCTCCCCAAGATAGTTTTGCTCTGTTGCTCCCGTGCGATTGAGCAAGCCTGGCAAAGCAAGTTGTGATGAAGAAAGAAGCGAGAGAGAGGGAGAAGGAAGCAGACAAGTGAGTTGCTTGCGGGCCTGATAGCCCTCCAGGAGCCTGATTCAGCCCCCATGCTGCACGTTTGACACCCCTGCTCCATGCCTTTACTGCAGTTAAAGGACTTGTATTACAACTTTGGAGATACAGGGCTTCACTGTGTTTTTATTTTCCTTGCTTTTGTGTTCCTGTTGCTTTGGGAGTGGTGGGGGGAGAGAAATCTATCCTGCATGTGTTTCTTCCTCTGGTGGTCAATTCGCTATTACATTGTTTTATGTTTGGCATAAAAGCCGATATAATATTTATTTGACCACTAGAGGGAGCAAAACAAGTGTGGAACAGAAAGGCAACAATGAAGAAACTGTGAGGAAAATGAGAATGTGGGAAAGCTTATAAAGGCCCATCTCCTGTATATCAGTGCATTGTGGACCTTACAACTATCAATATTTGAACGCATGGCTATAAACAACAATCGCACGTGGACTTACATTTAGCTATATGGACACTTTTAAAATAGAAATGTATGTGTAGATATGCCCCCACTGTTATATTTTTATTTCCACTCTCTCTCCATCTATGCAGTCTCCCCCCTTTTTCTCACTCTCTTTTAAAAAAGATTAGTTACTGGAGTAGAGTTTGAGAAGGGAACAATGATGCCACATTCTCCTGATGAAGAACCAGCGCCGGTGTGTGGAAGTTGGCGAACTAGGTAATTTCCTAGGGTGGCAGCTCCCAGCGGGGGGGTGGGGGCGCTCCCTCCCCACTCATGCTATCCCTGAGCCTCTCCCCTGATCCCTGTAGGGTTGCCAAGTCCCCAGCTTCGCATAGTGGGGGACTTTCGCGCATGCGAATGTGATGACAACACCCAGAAGTCATCAAAATGGCAATGCCCGTGCAGGGCTGCTCAAGACGTTTCCGGGAAAACTCTATGGTTTTCCAGGACGCTCTAGCCATTTGGGAGGTAAAAACTCTGGTACCTATTGTATCAAAGAGTTTTCCCTCCCAAATGGCTACAGCATCCGGGAAAACCATAGAGTCTTCCCGGAAACGCCTAGAACGGCCCCGCATAGGTGACGTCATCATGCCAGCGATGTAGGGGGAGGTTCCCCCCACCAGCCCAATGTGGGCCGGCGGGTTACGAACCTCCCAGGCGGGGGATTCCCTGTCCAGACCAGGGGCTTGGCAGCCCTAGAACCCTCAGAGCCAAGAAAGAGCGGCATTTCTTTTCCCCAGTGTCCTCAGAGGGTGCTGGGGAAGCGAAGGGCCAAGTGATCTGGCCCCACTCAGCTTTCCTGTGCTGCGGGAAGTTCGAGCAGGGGGCATTTGCTTCAAGAGGAGCCCTCTGTGCAAACGGGGCCACCTGGCCCCATTTGGCTTTCCTGCACTGAGGAAAAGTCGAGCAGGGGCGGCATTTGGGCAGAGGGCTGCTCCGTGCAAATGGGGCCTGATTTGGGCCAGCGCTGGGGGCCATCCCCCACTGTAGGATGGGGGGCAGGGCCTTGCCTGGGGCAGCAAAAACCCCAGCGCCGGCCCTGTGTAGAACTCCTGCCTTTTGGACCCCTGTGCGTTACGGTGCCTTAAGAGTGCAAGCAGTATGATATCTGATCAGAGAATATTGGTGGAGATTGCCCACCACCCAGCTGGTTAATCACAGACATGCTATTGTACAGACATATGAACATATATGAACATATGAAGCTGCCTTATACTGAATCAGGCCCTCGGTCCATCAAAGTCAGTATTATCTATTCAGACTGGCAGCAGCTCTCCAGGGTCTCAAGCCGAGGTTTTTCATGCCACTTGCCTGGACCCTTTTTAGTTGGAGATGCCGGGGATTGAACCTGAGACCTTCAGCTTACCAAGCAGATGCTCTACCACTGAGCCACCGTCCCTCCCCAACTTTACTGATGCGCTGCACACTTATGCCTACTTGCGTGCTGACTTATCTATTGTTGTATACCTTAGTTGACAGAGTGTTTTAACTATTTTTATTTGTTTCCTCACTCATAAGCTGCCCTGAACCCTGTGTGCAGAGGACGGGGAGGGGGTTAAATGTCAAACTGAATTGGGTGGAATTCTAGCAGGAGCTCCTCTGCATATTAGGCCACACCCTCGATGTAGCCAATCCTCCAAGAGCTTACAAGGCTCTTTTTTGTAAGCTCTTGGAGGACTGGCTACATCAGGGGTGTGCACCCTAATATTCAAAGGAGCTCCTGCTAGAATTCCACCCCTGAACTGAATAAATAGGTGGGCAAAGGTTCTGTTCAAATCTAGTTGGCTACCAATTTACTCAATGCCATTAGGCTAAGCTATCTGCAATCGAAGAACAATTTCGCTGGCCCACCCCGCAGGGCTGTCGTATCTCAGTTACCCTGGTATCAGCTCTGCTGAGCAGGCCAGTATTCTTGGGACAGAGGAAGAGGGTGCAGTGGTGGCTCAGCGTGACAGGCCCTAACTTGCGTTCAGAAAGTCCCCGGGTTCAGTCTGAGAAATATCCAGTTAGAAGTATCTTAGGGTTGCCAATCCCCAGGTGGGGGCAGGGGATCCCCCAGTTTGGAGGCCCTCCCCCGCTTCAGGGTCATCAGAAAGTGGGGGGGGAGGGGAGGGAAATGTCTGCTGGGAACTCTATTATTCCCTATGGAAACATTCCTATAGAAAATAATGGAGAATTGATCCACGGGTATCTGGGGGGGGGGGCTGTTTTTTGAGGTAGAGGCTCCAAATTTTCAATATACCATCCAGTGCCTCTCCCCAAAACACCCTCCATGTTTCAAAAAGATTGGACCAGGGGTCGAATTCTATGAGCCCCAAAAGAAGGTGCCCCTACCCTTCATTATTTCCTATGGAAGGAAGGCATTGAAAAGGTATGCGGCCCCTTTCAATGTGATGGCCAGAACTCCCTTTGGAGTTCAGTTCTCGTCACAACCTTGCTCCTGGCTCCACCCCCAAAGTCTCCTGGCTCCACCCCTGACGTCCCCAGATATTTCTTGAATTGGACTTGGCAACCCTATCTCGAGTGTTGGGTAAGTTTGCTTTCTGCTTCAGGACTACAACCTAGGAGCTCAGGAAATATCTGGGAACTTCGGGGTGGGGCCAGGAGACTTTGGGGGCGGAGCCGGGAGCAAGGTTGTGACAAACACGATTGAACTCCAAAGGGAGTTCTGGCCATCACATTGAAAGGGACTGCATGCCTTTTAAATGCTTTCCTTTCATTGGGAATAATGGAGGATGGGGGCGCCTTCTTTTGGGGCTCATAGAATTGGACCCCTTGATCCTATCTTTTTGAAACTTGCTTTTCCCCCCCTGAGGAGTGGCACCAGATGCTGGAAATTTAGTGCCTCTGCCTAAAAAAAAAAACAGCCCCCCCAAAAAAGTCTCAGATACCCACAGATCGATCCATTATACCCTATGGGAACCAGTCTCTATAGGGTATAATGGAGTGCTTAGCAGACAGTCACCCTGCCAGCTTTCTGATGACCCTGAAGCAAGGGGAGGACCTCCAAACCAGGGGGATCCCCTGACCCCAACTGGGGATTGGCATCCCTACCACCACCAGTAATGGGGAGGCGATGCTGCATAGACTGACTCAGTATAAGCCATTTTATGACGTGTCCATAATGCACACAAAGGAGGCTGCATTGCCTCAAGGGCTCTGATTCATGGGCAGCTCACCCATGGACCTGACATCACCACCGGCATGAGTCACTAGAAAGGCCTCTGGGTAGGAGGAAGCAGCTTTGGGGGCCAAGCTGAGGCACAGAGTCAGGCAGGGGTGGAATTCTAGCAGGAGCTCCTTTGCATATTAGACCACGCCTCTTGAGGTAGCCAATCCTCCAAGAGCTTACAAAAAATAGCCTTGTAAGCTCTTAGAGTATTGGCTACATCAGGGTGTGTGGCCTAATATGCAAAGGAACTCCTGCTAGAATTCCACCCCTGGAGTCAGGTCTCCTCTCCTCTCTGTTCCTCCCCCCATGTGTTTCTCCTGGTGCCCCCTACCTTGAGGGACATCCAGGGCAGGGCTTTTTTTGAGCAGGAACGCCATTCCAGCTGGATTGGTGTCAGGGGGTGTGGCCAAAAATGCAAATGAGTCCCTGCTGGGCCTTTTCTAAAAAAAAAAAAAGCCCTGATCAAGAGTATTGGGAATTAACTAGTTAATTAGTCCATTGTCCTGTCTCAAACTTGGCCGAGTGCAACTTGGTTACACACAGTAATAATAATAATAATACTTTTTATTTATATCCCGCCCTCCCCGCCGAAGCAGGCTCAGGGCGGCTCACAACACGTAAATACAATGTTCAGTAAAACCATATGTGATAATTACAATTATAAAATCATCCTTAAACAATAAAACAACTTGTATTAAAATTAACATTACGGTGCTATGGCTAAGGTCTTCTAAAGAGTTCAGTGACTAGAATAGAAAACATATCCAGCGAGACTTTCTTTACTCGGTGTTAAGTGAAGGCTATTTTAAAGAGGTAGGTCTTGCAGGCCCTGCGGAATTGGTCTAGACATCGCAGGACCCGCACCTCCTCCGGGAGTTGGTTCCACAGTAAGGGAGCTGCTATGGAGAAGGCCCGATCTCGGGTGGTCTTCAATCTGGCCTCCCTTGGCCCAGGGATATTCAGCCGGTTCTTTCCAGCTGACCTCAGCGCTCTCTGGGGTTCATATGAAGCCCTATGTCCAGTAGAAGCCCTGTGTCCTCTGCGTATTGGCAGAGTTACAAAGTCACACAGAGCCACTTTTCAGTTTCAAGCCGACCAATGGTCCTTTTATTTAGGAATTACATTCTAGATGGCGAAGCTTAGAGCTAAAGACAGAACTAATCTAAACTAGTATCTTGGGTGGATTCGGATGCCGTGAGAGGCATTCCGCCTCTGTTGTGACAAAGAAGAGAGCAGGGTGCTCCTTCTCCGTTGTGTGTGTGCAAGACAGAGAGAAGGGGTAAGAGGGCAGTAGGGAAGGGAGGGAGGAAGGGAATTTTCCTGTAGTCTATCATTCCATTTCAAAGGGACAGGAGAGTAAACAGGAAGGAAAAACCGACAGTCAGCATGTCTCACTGACATGTTTGAACCCCACCTCACCCCACCCCGGAAGCTGAGGCTTCAGACAGCATCTAGTAGGCATGGCCAAAGTGTGGCTCGGGAGCCACATGTGGCTCTTTTCCACGTATTGTGTGGCTCTCAAAGCCCCCACCACTTTGTTGGCTGGCTTGGAGAAGGCAGTGCTCTTTAAATAATTTCTGCAAGCCAAGCTAGCTGGTGCCTCGGAGAATGCATTTAATGCTAAAGTTGCTTTCTTTTCACCTCTCTCTCTCTCTGCTCCCTCCCCTCATCAAGTTCCTTCCTTCCTTCCTTGTCTTGCGGCTCTCAAACATCTGACATTTATTCGATGTGGCTCTTACATAGGGTTGCCAATCCCCAGGTGGGGGCAGGGGATCCCCAGGTTTGGAGGCACTCCCCCCACTTCAGGGTCATCAGAAAGAGCAGGAGGAGGGAAATGTCTGCTAAACACTCCATTATTCCCTATGGAGACCAATTCCCATAGGATATAATGGAGAATTGTTCACAGATATCTGGGGCTCTGGACAGCAGAGGTGCCAAATTTTCAGCTTAGCATCCAGTGCCTCTCCCCAAAATACCCTCCATGTTTCAAAAAGATTGGACTAGGGGGTCCAATTCTATGAACCCCAAAAGAAGGTGACCCTATGCTCCATTATTTCTAATGGCGGGAGGCATTTAAAAGGCGTGCGGTCCCTTTAAATGTGATGGCCAGAACTCCCTTTGGAGTTCAATTATGCTTGTCGCAAACTTGCTCCTGGCTCCACCCCCAATGTCTCCTAGCTCCACTCCCAAAGTCCGCAGATATTTCTTAAATTGGACCTGGCAACCCCACTCTTACATTAAGCAAGTTTGGCCACCCCTGGTCTAGGCGTTCTCTTCCAACAAAGGGAGCTGTACAAACAGGTACAAGCTGTAAATTGAAGTTAATACTCCCATCTTGTACTGCAGACCCTGGCTGGAGGTTCAGTTTCCATGAAAGCTGAGAACGCTGGCATTACCTCACCGCTTACTACTTCACCCAACAATAAATTGCAGGATTCACTACCAGCAGAGGTATTGATGGGCAATAGATGAAATGGTTTTAAAAGGGGAGTAGACAGATTCATGGCGAAAGGGGTCCATCAGTCGCTGCTAGACCGGATGGCTTGAACCAAAGCTCCACATCCGGAGGCCGTAAATCTCTAAAACCCAGTGCTAAGAGCAATGTTCCCTCTGAGCTGAGTTAGTGCGAGCTAGCTCACAGATTTTTAGCCTCCAGCTCACACAGTTTTTACTTAGCTCAAGAAGGATGACCCCAGAACACACTAATGTGTGCAGTTGCTCACAACTTTAATGCCAGTAGCTCACAAAGTGGAATTTTTGATCACAAGACTCTGCAGCTTAGACGGAACATTGGCTAAGAGGGAACATCAGGGAAAGGCCTCAGCCTCTCTTGGCCCTCCAAAGGAACTGGCTGGCCACTGTGTGAAACAGGAGGCTGGATGAGATGGACCACAGGTCTGATCCAGTAGACTGGCTCTTACATTCTTAATCGGTTGAATTTGTTTTAAAACAGTTTGGTGTAGTGGTTAAGTGAAAGGACTCTTATCTGGAACCGGGTTTGAGTCCCCACTCCTCCACTTGCAGCTGCTGGAGTGACCTTGGGTCAGCCATAGCTCGTGCAAGAGTTGTCCTTGAAAGGGCAGCTTCTGAGAGAGCCCTCTCAGCCCCACCCACCTCACAGGGTGTCCGTTGTGGGGGAAGAAGGTAAAGGAGATTGTAGGCCACACTGAGACTGAGATTTAGAGTGAAGGGCAGGGTATAAATCCAATATCATCTTCTACTACTGCTCTGAATGCCCTCTCATCAATTGGTCAGCTGGGCTTTACTTTAAAAAACTTTTTTCCCTCCATAAGTGCTTGTAAACTTCCGAACTTAGAAGAGGCATTCCCTCCTATGTATGGAAGTGACAAGCAGAAAGCTTCTTCCAAGATAACTGTCGTTGCCACCCATTTATACAACATCTGCAACCATAGTTCCTTTATTTGGCAGGTGTTCTGACTGAATCAACTTCAGATCTTAGAAGAGGCATTCCCTCCTGTGTACAAAAGAGAAAGATACCCAGGGCTTTTTTTTGTAGCAGGAACTCCTTCGCATATTAGGTCACACACCCGATGTAGCCAATCCTCCAGGAGCTTACAATACTAAGAGCCCTGTAAGCTCTTGGAGGATTGGCTACATCAGGGGCCACGCGAAGGAGTTCCTGCTACAAAAAAAGCCCTGTTGCTACATAGGCCCTGGAGACCAAGCCCTATGAGGAAAGGCTGAGGGATCTGAGAATGTTCAGTCGGGAGAAGAGGAGGTTGAGGGGGGACAGAATTGCTCTCTTAACTGAAGGGCTGTCACTTAGAGGAGGGCAGGGAGCTGTTCCTGTTGGCAAAAGAGGAGATGACTCACAATAACGGGTATAAATTAAGGACTGGAAGATACCAGCTGGATAATAGGATTTATAGGATAATAGGGGTGACATGATAGAGGTTTACAAGATAATGCATGGGATGGAGAAAGTAGAGAAAGAAGTACTTTTCTCCCTTTCTCACAATACAAGAACTCGTGGGCATTCGATGAAATTGCTGAGCAGACAGGTTAAAACGGATAAAAGGAAGTACTTCTTCACCCAAAGGGTGATTAACATGTGGAATTCACTGCCACAGGAGGTGGTGGCGGCCACAAGTATAGCCACCTTCAAGAAGGGTTTAGATAAAGATATGGAGCACAGGTCCATCAGTGGCTATTAGCCACAGTGTATGTGTGTATATAAAAATTTTTGCCACTGTGTGACACAGAGGGTTGGACTTGATGGGCCGTTGGCCTGATCCAACATGGCTTCTCTTATGTTCTTATGTTCTTATTTATTTTTTTACAGGAGTTTTCAGCAGTGGAATCAGCTACCTAGGGAGGTGGTGAGCTCCCCCTCACTGGCAGTCTATAAGTAGCAGCTGGACAAACACTCGTCAGGATGCTCTTCTAAGCTGATCCTGCATTGAGCAGGGGGTTGGACTAGATGGCCTCTATGGCCCCTTCCAACTCTGTGATTCCATCATTCTGTGATTCTACATCTATACATCATCTGCAACCACAGTTCCCTTATTTGGCAAGGGTGCTCACTGAATCAACTTCAAATCCTAGAAGAGGCATTCCCTCCTGTGTACAAAAGAGAAGGCAGAAAGCCTCTTCCAAGGCGATGCCTTCTTCCACACAGCTGTGCATTAGCTACAAACAGAGCTATTTTCTTTGAGAAGAACTCAATCCATCTGGTAAACCTCTTTCACTGACTAAATTTCTTTAGCAGGGCAACAACTAATACTCCCTCTAGCCTGTGGAGTCTTGCGAGCAAAAATTCTACTTTGTAAGCGATTGGTATTAAAGTTATGAGCTACTGCATAGATCAGTTTGCTCGGGGGGCATTTTTCCTCAGCTAAACCAAAAACGTGTGAGCCGGAGGCTAAAAACCTGTGAAGAAGACCGTAGATTTATACCTCACCCTTCTCTCTGAATCAGAGTTTCAGAGCGGCTTACAATCTCTTTTATCTTCTTCCCCCACAACAGACACCCTGTGAGGTGGGTGGGGCTGAGAGAGCTCTCCCAGATGCTGTGCTTTCAAGGACAACTCCTACAAGAGCTATGCCTGACCCAAGGCCATTCCAGCAGATGCAAGTGGAGGAGTGGGGAATCAAACCCGGGTTTCCCAGATAAGAGTCCGCACGCTTAACTGCACACTTTACCACTACACCAAGCCAGCTCATGCCAACTCAGTTTAGAGATAACACTGGCAACAACCCTGCTCAAATTAATGTTGACTTTGGGGGACTTCTGGGGCTCACAGGGGCTGTGAGCAGCCCCCCAATTCACACCCCAAACTCTTCCTTCTGAGTATCACTCACTGCTGTGCAGGAAGCTATAGCCAGAATGGAGAATCAGCATCCTCTTGGGGTGTGAGGTCAATGTGTAGTAGAACAATGGGTAAGTGAGGCAGTGTTGGCGTGATTTGGAAAGTCTGGGCACCAGGGTTCTTTTCCTTGGCGACAGCCTGTGCTCCCTGCCCTGGCTCTGCCACCTTTCTCCCACGCAGCCCCACCACCCTACACCGCCACCTTCCCCCCCCCCACCCCTATCTCTATAATTGAAATTCTCAAGGACGAGCTCAGTTGCTCTGGTTACAGCATAACTTCTGCCGTCGCTTGGAAAATTACACAGAGCGGATGGGAGACAGAAAGCTGCATCCGCGAAGGAGCTTTTCTTTGCACAGAGCTCAGAAAAGTTGCAATCAGACCGCAGGGCTGTTCGATGCAATCCAGAGCCGGCTCTGCCCTTGAGGTCCGATGAGGCATGGCGGCTCCAGATGCCATTCAAACTTGTCAGAGCCGATCCCTGTTAGATTAAACCCTGGAGAGGCCCCTAGACAGTCAAAATCTCAGGGTCCCCCTTGCAAATTATCTCAGAGTCAGAGCACCCGCCCTGCCCCCCACAGCCCCCCACTGCAGCCTGCAGGTACTTTCTCCAAAGCTTTTTTGACAAAGCTGCGGGGGAGAGGCAGAGGGAGGCAAACTTGGTGACGATGCCAGAGGCAGCCACACCAGGCAAGTTGGGCAAAGTTGCTGGCTGCATGTGCAGGCTGGGAGGGCTGCAACAGGAGGGAAACCAGGAGGAGGGGAGCTGGCATGGGAACCCATAGGCCAGTGCCTACTTGGCCTAATTGTTAATCCAGTCCTGGAGCCGATCAGCAGGCAGCAGCACAAGAAATCTGTTGTGATTCTCCTTGTCAGGATCAGTAGCTGCAGGTGTTCTCAGTTGCTGCTCCTATTCATTTCCATGGGACTTGTGAAAGGAATCTCTCCTCTTGATATAAGACCAGAGAGTCTTGCAGCATCTTTTTGGCACAATAAGCCTTCTGAGTTTTCATCAGCCCCATCAGCTGCATCATCTGGCAAAGCTCATAAAAGACTCCTTTAAAGTTTGGCAGACCCCCAATAACTAGGGTTGCTAACTTCCAGGTGGGGCCTGGAGATCTCTCCAAAAACCAACTAATCTCCAGACGGAGTTTAGTTCCTCTGGACAACACTTGGCTGTTTTTGAGAGTGGAATCTAGGGCAAGGGTGATCAGAGCCGGTCCTGGACTATCTGGTGCCCTAGGCAAAGCTAACTTCTGGCACCCCCCCCCCCACCGCCAGTCACACACCAAATTTTCCAGCACGCCACTTCACAGAAGACTGCACTGCTGTGGTCACACACTGGGGATGCACTAAATAAAACGACAGAAATGGCCACTGAAAACAATGGGAGGGGCCTGGAAGATCACTGGATATAATGGGAGCCCAGAATGCCAATTGGCTTATAAGGGCTCCAGTGAAATAACTTTTTTGCCATCAAGTCGCAGCTGACTATTCAATGGACAAGGTAGGTGGGGAGAAAGAGGGGGAAGGTTCAGGAGCTGTGCTCCTGTGAGGTCCTGCTGAACACAAGGCCTAGTATTATGTCTTTGTGTGCTATAGCAGAAAGCCTCTGCCTTGATGAATTCTTTAATTTTTTTTTAAGGTACCCAGAAGCCCTCATTTTGGCTGCAGCAGATGAACACAGATCTGGGCTTCTGGCAAATCTCCCTGTGGATTTGCAATGAATGTTAATTGTTGATACATATAAGCTAATTAGCCCAAAACCTAGAGGGAGGGGGAAAGAAATCCAATCATTTCAAAGTCGCAAGCTGAAACCGAATAGCCAAACAATAGAATGTGGTCTTTTTGGATTTTTTTTGAGAATTTTCAGGTTTGGCAGGTTATCTTTCAGTTTGTCATGGGCGGTCAGAGTTTAGACACGAAACGCTTGGGGCTCTTTAGCTTGGAGAAACATCGATGACACAGGGGGTGACATGATAGAGGTTTACAAGATTATGCATGAGATAGAGATGGAAGAGAAAGAAGTACTTTTCTCCCCTTCTCACAATACAAGAACTCGTGCACATTCAATAAAATCGCTAAACAGTCAGGTTAGAATGGATCAAAGAAAGTCCTTCTTCACCCAAAGGGCGATTAACACACAGAATTCACTGCCACAGGTGGCGGCGGCTGCAAGCATAGACAGTTTCAAGAGGGGATTGGATAAGCATATGGAGCAGAGGTCCATCAGTGGCTATTAGACACAGGGTATTGATGGAACTCTGTCTGGGACAGTGATGCTCTGTATTCTTGGTGCTTGCGGGGGGGGGGGGGCACAGTGGGAGGGTTTCTAGTGTCCTGGCCCCACTGGTAGACCTCCTGATGGTCCCCGGGTTTTTTTTGGCAACTGTGTGACACAGGCTGTTGGACTGGATGGGCTATTGGCCTGATCCAACATGGCTTCTCTTATGTTTCCTATTTGGTTGGTGCGGGGGACAGACCAATTCTGTGGAATGCAATATCTGGCTGTTGGGTTATAGCAAATGTGCCAGTGGGAGCTTGCAGTCTAAGCTTTTGTCTGTTATCTTCCACGGCAGATCTTCAGAAGGATGTGATCCCATTATGCAACACTGCTGAGGCAGCGTTATTTACCGAGCTATTGTTGGGCCTCTGTACAGGTGTTGTGTAACCTGCAGGTGACGCCAGGTGCGGTTTGAACATGCAGCCGCACATGACACAAAAAAATTTCCCACAATGGCTGCTTTCTATTAATGTTATCTAGGACTCTAGTTCAGCCCTGAAAATGCTTTACTCTTGTCTAAAAAGCATTGCTGGCTCCATTAGCTACATGGAGACTTTGATAAAAGTTGCCACCGCCCTTGTTAGGAGTTCTCTTCCTATGGAAAGACACAAAGCAATGAATCCTGCAAAGCCTTTAGGGCTGTCAACCTCCAGGTGGGGCCTGGAGATCTCCAGGAATTGCAACAGATCTCCAGATGACAGAAGGCATTTCCTCTGGAGAAAATGGTTGCTTTGGAGGGTGGACTCTATGGCGTTTTATCTCACAGTGGTGTCCCTCCCATCCCCAAACTCTGCCCACTCCCTGAATCTCCAGGAAGTTCCCAGTCCAGAGTTGGCAACCCTCAGAGCTGGATGAACAATTAGGCCAAGTAGGCACTGGCCTACGGGCCCCTATGCCTTTAGGGGCCCTAGGCTGGCTTCCCCTCCTAGTTTTCCCTCTGCTTGCGGCCCTCCCAGCCTGCACGAGCAGCCAGCAACTGAGCTGTTCTTTGCCGACTTGCCTGCTGCCGTTGTCGCCAAGTTTGCCTCTCTCTGCCTCTCCTCTGCAGCTTAGTAAAGGCGGCTTTTGAGAAGGTGCCTGCAAACTGCAGCAGGGGCCATGGGTGATGGGGCAGGACAGACTCTGAGATCATTTGCAAGCCCCGCCCCCTGGATTTTGACTGCCTAGGGGCCTCCACAGGGCTTAATTCGCCACTGGCAACCCTATGCCACCCCCATGCTTCACATCAGGAAGAAATGGGTTCGACCTCAGTAGAGGAAGCTGAAGCATATTTCCAGATAGAAAGTGGCACATTTTCATGTGTGAGCTCTGCTGAGATAGTGGGCTAGGGTTGCCAATCCCCAGGTGGGGGCAGGGGATCCCCCGGTTTGGAGGCCCTCCCCCCGCTTCAGGGTCATCAGAAAGCGGGGGGAGGGGAGGGAAATGTCTGCTGGGAACTCTGTTATTCCCTATGGAGATTTATTCCCATAGAAAATAATGGAGAATTGATCTGCGGGTATCTGGGGCTCTTGGGGGGGGCTGTTTTTTGGGGTAGAGGCACCAAATCTTCAGTATAGCATCTAGTGCCGCTTCCAAAAATACCCACCATGTTTCAAAAAGATTGGACCAGGGGGTCCAATTCTATGAGCCCCAAAAGAAGGTGCCCCTATCCTTCATTATTTCCTATGGAAGGAAGGAATTGAAAAGGTGTGCTGCCCCTTTAAATGTGATGGCCAGAACTCCCTTTGGAGTTCAATTATGCTTGTCACAGCCTTGATCTTGGCTCCACCCCAATGTCTCCTGGCTCCACCCCCAAAGTTCCCAGATATTTCTTGAATTGGACTTGGCAACCCTATAGTGGGTGCTCCCCGGCCCCAAATATCCCCTATTTTGCAGCAGAATATTAGGGATTAACATTTTATGTGATGCTTCCCTCCCCCCCCCCCCCCCCCCCGCATAACTGTCCCAGTCACCCCTGCATGAATCACACACACTCTTTTCTCACTTCTGGGTGCCCTGAGATGCATTTCTTCTTAATGCCTTTACAATTGGGTGGTGCAATAGGCAGGGAAGACAGGCCTCCTTTCGGCCATCATGAACTGCTTTGCCTGGGAGCAGCCCTGCCCACCCCCTTTGCCAGTATATAGGCCAGGGGTGGTCAAACTGGCTCGGGAGTCACAGGTGGCTCTTTCACATGTTGTGTGGCTTGGAGAAGGTCTTTCTTTCTTTCTTTCTTTCTTTCTTTCTTTCTTTCTTTCTTTCTTTCTTTCTTTCTTTCTTTCTTCCTTCCTTCCTTCCTTCCTTCGCTCTCAAACATCTGACGTTTATGTTTTGCGGCTCTCAAACATCTGACGTTTCTTCTATGCGTCTCTTAAGTTAAACAAGTCTGTCCCAATGCTCTCTCTAAGCTGTGGAGTCTTGCGAGCAAAAATTCTACTTCGTGAGCTACTGGCATGAAAATTGTGAGCTACTGCAGAAATTAGTTTGCTCTGGGGCCATTTTTCCTGAGCTAAGACAAAACTGTGTGAGCTGGAGGCTAAAGAACTGTGAGATCGCTCACAATAACTCAGCTCAGAAGGAACACTGGTCTGGCCACCCCGGATATAGACGCTAGTCCTTTAAAAAAAATTGCAACTCGCGTTGCTGAAAATAGCATTTCTTTCCCAGCGCTGTGGAAAACGTGAGCTGTGAGGCAACGGGTCGAGCAGAAGGGGCTTTTTTTGGCTTCACCCCGGGAGAGCGGCACCTGTTGAATTTCCACGCAGTTTTTTTTTTTTAAAACCAAGCGTAGAAGGCATAGTCCAAATGCTGGGGGCTTCTAAAGGTGTAGGCGGCAGAGGGGGATCCCCAGAGGCGCATGGTTTGAAGCCGGGCTTTCAACAGGTGCTGCTTTCCGCCGTATTCGCAGGGCTGCGCTGCCCCCCGTCGAGTTTGTGCCCCTTTCGAAGGCGGGGAACTGAGGCAAAGGGAGACGGCGCTGCCGCCCCCGCCTCTCAGCCACTCACTCGCACATTTCTCCAGCCGGGCCTGGTCGTTCCGGCAGGCAAAGCGCGACCCGCCCCTCTCCAAGCGGCTCCCCCTCGGCGCTGCGTAATAGCGCATCCGCAGGGCCTGTCGGGGGCCGCCGGAGCCACGTGCTTGGCCATTGCCGAGCCTCATTAAGCGCCTTAATGGTTACGCGTCCAGCTGCCGAGGCGCAAACAAACAGCCGGCGGGGGAGCTGGGCCTAGATGGAGGCGGAGACGACGGAAGGCCTTCGTCAGGATTCGAGCACCGCTCTGCCTGGAGATTGGCAAGCAACCATAGATTAAGCCCTCTGTCTGTAAGCACTGCCCGTCCGCCGCCACACTGCAGTTCCCTCACAGTCCCGTCTTCCCCAGATAAGCTATGTTAGAGGGTCTCGCTTTGACCGCTGGATTTGGGATGCTGACCTCCTCTTGTCCCTTCACCCATTCTGCTTTCTCCACTAACCCTCTTCCTTGTTAGGTCTTGCCGCTCCCATTCCGTAGCAGAATTCTTGCACATAAGGCTTCTCCGTGCTGGAAACAGATTCCAGTAGGGTCATGCCAGGCTGGTCAATTCTTCTAAACCAGGGGTGTTGAACATGCAGTTTGGGGGCCGAATTAGGCCCCCGAGCAATTGGCTGTCATCTGCTTCCTTCTGCATAACAGCTTGCCTTGCAAGGCTTGCTCAATTGCACAGGAGCTACAGAGCAAAACCTCCGTTTTCTCCATTGGCTGAGGCTCCTCCCTCATAACAAATGAGTTTGACACCCCTGTTCTAAACCCTTAAACTATTACTCCTTCAAGAGCCACAGGATGTGCTTTTCTATGCATGGACTTTGTGTGTATACATTTGTCACCTGTTGAGCGCATGTGGAAGGGTGTCTTTCCTCCTCCCATGCAAACTTGTGGCTTTCTAGCATGGGTCCATGTTGGAATTGTGTATCATGGGAAAGATACAAATGAAGAACCTCTTGATTCCTTTGGTTCATTGCATATGTGACTTCATAGGTTCACATTGCTTATTTTTAAAATGGAGCCTCTATATCTGGAAGCAGTCTACGTCTGATGGTTGGCTCCTGGGTGCATTGTATATGTGATTTCTTAGTTCTGCGCTTTTAAAAATGGAACCTCCATATTCATCAGCAGTCTACCCCTGAGCACTGGTTCCCAGATTCATTGGATTTGTGACAGTTTAGCTTTGCACTTTTTAAAAATAATAGAGCCTCCATATTGAAAAACAGCCTATAATCCAGGGATGGCCAAACTGTGGCTCAGGAATCACATGTGGCTCTTTCACACATATTGTGTTGCTCTCAAAGCCCTCTTGGCCAGCTTGAAGAAGGTATTTCTCTTTAAATCACTTCTCTAAGCCAAGCCAGACAGCAGCTTGGAGAATGCATTTAAAGTTAAAGTTGCTTTCTTTCCACTTCCCTCCTATTTGCCTGCCTGCCTTGTCTTGCAACTCTCAAACATCTGACATTCATGTCTTGCTGCTCTCATACATCTGATGTTTATTCTATGTGACTCTTACCTTAAGCTCATTTGGCCACCCCTGCGCTAATCTCTGTCTCCCAGACTCACTGGATATGTGACTGCTTTGTTTCATACATTCTTTAAAATGGAGCCTCCACATTCACAAGCAGTCTGCCTGTAATTGCTGGCTCCCAGATCCATTGGGTATGTGACTACTTCGTTTTGCACCTGCCAAAAAAGGGATTGGGCAAGCCATACATTTAATGAATGCATCAACCAATCAATGAAACGGAGCCTCCATATCCAGTGGTAGTCTACCTCTGATTACTAGATGCTGGGAACCAGCAATCAGGTAACCATGACTCCAGGGCTCTAAGTTGGAGCTTCCTTGAGACACGTCTTGACTGACCACGGGTGGGGGGCAGAGCCCTAAGCTGAACGTACTTTATCTCGGATCTAGCCCCTTGATTCTCATTCAGCTTTTCTTCCTGCTAACTCTGTTTTAGCCCTCTCAATCAGCCTTTCCTCGGTTTCCCCCGCTGGGGAATCAACAGTTGTCCGCCAGCCATTGTCTCCTGGAGTGTAATTGTTTGTGATGATCAAATGGGTTTTTATTTTGGCTTGGCTCCCAAGTCCCCTCGGAGAGAAATCTTTGGCTATACGTGTTTTAAACAAATAGCCACTGACGCTTGTTAACCTTCTCTTAATTGCGGATATATTGCAATTCCATTTGGAGAAGGGAACGGAAAGGAGGGGGGGAGACTAATCCTCTGTGAGAAAGGAAGCGCACATTTATGCCCAGTTATAAATCATATATCCTTTTTTTAGCATATATGAATACATGCACGATCTCTTCAAATGGGGAGCTCTGCACACGCCATCTCCATAACCCTGCTAAATCCCACAGAGATGGGTTTTTTTAAAAAGTTGTCCGTCTTCTTAAATGTGCTTTTGGAAAGGCAATTATTATTATCGATCGGATTTCTAAACACCGCTAAGAATTACAAATGGCCTTTCCCGAAGCCTTGTTTAAGGAGACAGACTTCTTAGAACCAGCTGTCTCTTGCTCCATTCTGAAAAAGGTCTTTATATTGGGGAGAGGGGGGCGAAGCTGACAACGGGAAGCCCCAAAGGGAACCACAGTCCTACCTTGCTGCTGGTGGTGGGGTTCACCTGCCTCTTCAACGGGTTAAAGAGCTGATGCCTTCGCTCCGTCCATCTGCAGGGAAGCATCAGGTTTCCCCCAGCAAGAGAGAAGATGCACTTCAAAGCAAGATCTGGTCGGAACACCTGGAGAGGAGAGGCAGGGGCGCTCCGCTCCTTGGAGGCAAGCCCAGGGATGGTGTGAGGGAGGCGGATTAGCTGTTCCTTGGAGGTGGGGTGGTCGCTTGTGTGAGCCAGGAGAGCCGCTGCTGCTGGGAGCAAGCGGAGCTGAAGGCAGAGGGAAAACTCCGCTGCCCAATAGCATTCGCCAGATCTGAAGGGGTGTCTCCCTCACGCTTAATGGATGCCTTAGCAAGCCTCATATTCCAGTTTTTTTTCCTTTACTCTGGCAGTTTGTAGAGCTCTGCCTAGGGTAGCGTGGAGGAGCTCAGAGTTGGAGGGTCACGAGTTCGAGAATCAGCCCTGAGCTCATCAGATGTCCGGTGTTTTGAACAGCCGCTGCTTTGGAGGAAAAGCAGAAAAGTGGCCCAAAGATTAAACGCCTCGGTCTCAGTGTTGCAATGCGGCTGGTCATCTGGCAGGCCTACCTTACAGGTTTGTTGTGTGGAGCATTGCAATAATGTGTGGGATGCGGTTGGACCCATGAAGGGTAAAAGTGCTTTATGGGGGCTGCCTTGAGATCCCTTTTGAAAACATGGATCCCAAACAAGGAAACAGAGCTGACGCTTTTGCAAAAGAGGAATAAAACTGGACTCCAGTCCTCCCTGAAAGACAAACTGTGTTGATTCCAGTCTGAATGTCCACGAATCAGAGCGCCCTCTGTCAGCTGCATCTGGGATTGTTTTTGCTTGTTCTCGGATGGATGCGAGCTTCCGGGTAACACAATTCTTTGTGGGGCTCTGCAAGGTGAGTACAGGGTCGCCTTCCCCTCGGCAGGTCTCCTAGACCTCTGGCAAGGGTACGACGAGCTGCGGCTTTTTCAGGCGGGGATGGAACTGTGATGGGAAAAGCTTCACTACCCCAGTTTGTCTGTTGTGTAGCCATTATAGGCACAAAGGCTCAGGGCAGGAAATCCAACATGACAACTATGCCTAGCCGCAAGCACGTTTTCACAAGCTGTTTCCTGCTGCTGCTACTTATCTGTGTTCGCTTGTTTAGTTCGGTGGTACTCACTGTGGGTTGTGGAGAGCCGCATCTGCAGTTTCCATCATCCTGTATGTCCTGTGTAGTGGCTAGGGCTGCCAACCTCCAGGTGATTCCTGGAGATCTCCTGGAATTTCAGTCGATCTCCGGGCAACAGAGATCAGTTCCACTGGACAAAATGGTTGCTTTGGAGGGTGGACTCTTTGCCATTGTATCCCCACTGAGGTCTCCACCCCCCCCCAAAAAAAATCTCCAGATAATTCCCAACCTGGAGTCCCTGCGTTAAAATCTATTAAGGTGAAAGCCAGCATGGTGCAATGGTTCAGAGTGGCAGATTCTAATCTGGGAGAACTGGGTCTGACTTCCCCCTCCTCCTCCTCCACATGCAGCCAGCTGGGTGACCTTGGGTCAATCACCATTCTCTTGAGAGCTCTCTCAGCGCCACCGACTTAGCAGGGTGTCTGTTGTGGGGAGAGGAAAGGAAGGTGAATGTAAGCTGCTCTGAGACTCCTTTGAGTGGTGAAGGGCGGGATATAAAACCACCTCTCCTCCTCCTCTCCTCAGCCTCAAGGTGACCCTGTGAATTAATGACTGCCAAAACATCCTATCATTGACAGCATTGCTCAGGTCTTGCGGACTGAGGGCTGTAGCTTTCTTGATTGAGTCAAGGGCTTTTTTTGTAGCAGGATCTCCTTTGCATATTAGGCCACATGTCCCTGAAGTAGCCATCCTCCTGGAGCTTACAGTAGGCCCTGTACTAAGAGCCCTGTAAGCTTTCGGAGGATTGGCTATATCAGCGGTGTGTGGCCTAATATGCAAAGGAGTTCCCGGTACAGAAAAAGCCTTGAGTCAAGCCATCTTGTGTTAGGTCTTCCTCTTTTCTTGTTGCCTTCAACTTTTCCAGGCATTATTGTCTTTTCCAGAGGCATTTCTTGTAGCAGGAACTCCTTTGCATACTAGGCCACACCCACCGATGTAGCCAATCCTCCTGGAGCTTGCAGTAGGCCCTGTACGAAGAGCCCTGTAAGCTCTTGGAGGATTGGCTACGCCGTGGGGGTGTGGCCTAATATGCAAAGGAACTCCTGCTACAAAGAAAAGCCCTCCCAGGGACTCTTGTTTTCTCGTATTGTCACCAAAGCACAATAGCCTCAGTTGAGTCATTTGAACTTCTGAGGGGAGTTCAAGCTTGATTTGGTCCAGAACTCTGTATTTGTCTTTTTGGCAGCCCACAGTAGCCATAAAATTCTCCTCCAACACCACATTTCAAAGGAATCTGCCTTCTTCCTATCAGCTTTCTTCATCGTCCAGCTTGTGTACCCGCTAGTAACCTTAGCAGTGCCTCAGACACACGCAATCCATAGTGTATAGCTATAATGCTGCCTGTGTAATGACCAGTGCCGGATTAAACCCTATGGAGGCCCCTATCTCGGGGCCACCTCACAAATCACCTCAAGAGTCTGATCCCCCGCCCCACTGCCCCTGCTATAGCAAGCAGGCACCTTCTTAAAAGCCCCTTTTACTAAGCTGTGGGGGAGAGGCAGAGAGAGGCAAACTTGGCAAGGATGCCAGCAGTAGCCACACCAGGCAGCTCAGGCAAAGAGTGACTCCGTTGCTGGCTGCGTGTGCAGACTGGGAGGGCTGCAAGTAAGGGAGAAGCTGGCCCGGGGCCCCTAAAGGCATAGGGGCCCATAGGCCAGTGCCTACTTGGCCTAATTGTTAATCCGGCTCTGGTAATGACCAGAATACCTCTGATCATGTGGGGCTGCCGGTTCCCACAGCTGCTGAATGTAGCCAAGAATTGACGTCTCTGCTCTGAGGGGGAAGGCTTGCGAATCTGAGTTATACCACAAAATAAAGCATGTCAGAACTCTGTTAGGCTGGCGGTAAATGAAAAAATCCATGCTTCTTGGTTGTAAAAACTTCCTATGATGTTTTATTCTCGTTTGGGAGGAAAAGAGGGTCACAGCTAGCGTGGTGTGGTGGTTAGAGTGCCAGATTTGGATCTGGGAAAGCCAGGTTTGAACTTCCCCCCCATCATTACAGGTTGATCTTGGGCCAGTCCCACACTCAGGGGTAGCCTACCTCCCAGGGTTGTTGTGATGGTAAAATGCAGGGCTTTTTTTTTCCTGGAAAAAGAGGTGCTAGAACTCTCAAGAGGGAAGTGAAGGAGAAACATGGGTGCCCCTCATGAACTTGTAACCATTTTTTGAGAATTTTGTTTCCACAAAGAGGTTTCAGAACTCCATTCCACTGTGTTCCCCCAGGGAAAAAAAAGCCCTGGTAAGATGGAGGAGAGGGGAATAATGCAATCCATGTTGGCTCCCATTGGCAAACAAGACAGAGTATAAATCAAGAGCCAGCTTGGTGTTGTGGTTAAGAGCAGAGGACTCCAATCTGAAGGACTGGGTTTAATTCCCCCCTCCTCCACATGCAGCCAGCTGGATGACCCTGGGTCAGTCACAGCTCTCTCAGTGCTGTTCTCTCAAGAGCAGTTCTCTCAGAGCTCTCTCAGCCCCACCTACCTCACAGAGCATCTGTTGTGGGGTGAGGGAAGGAAGGAGATTGTAAGCCACTCCAGGACAGCAAGTCACATTTCTCTCAGAGCTGTTCTCTCAAGTGCAATCCCCTCAGAGCTCTCTCAGCTCCACCTACCTAACAGGGTGTCTGTTGTAGGCAGGGGAAGCGAAAGGAGATTGTAAGCTGCTCCTAAACTCCTTCAAGTAATGAAGGGCAGGATATAAAACCAACTCTTCTTTTTCTAAATAAATACAGGGTGGTTAGAACTTCTCTCTGCTACATTTTCTGCAGGCAAGGAGTTTTGTCGTAGGAGCTAACATTCCATCGTGGTCTGCCCTGTTCCGCCATCCACCCTATTTATCTCCACAACCTTGATACACTCAGCATGGGTCAGTTGCATTGGTGTGTTAAAAATTCAACCGGTGAGTATCCTCTTGGATCCACTGAAAGGATCCACGGGTCTAAAAAATTGCCCCCTTTGCTGCAACATGGGCTGGGTCCTTTGGGGACTGATGCTTAGGAGAACGACAGGTGGCCTCTCAAAGAGACACATGCAGCTCCCCTCTCTGATTTAGCTATGCGGTCGGAGTCCTCAAGGGTGCAGGGTGATGAAGAAGATATTGGATTTATATCCTGCACTATACTCTGAATCTCAGAGTCTCAGAGCGGTCACAATCTCCTTTGCCTCCCCCCACCCACCCACAACAGACACCCTGTGAGGTAGGTGGGGTTGAGAGAGCTCTTGCAGCAGCTGCCCTTGCAAGGACAACTCCTACAAGAGCTATGGCTGACCCAAGGCCATTCCAACAGGTGAAAGTGGAGGAGTGGGGAATCAAACCCAGTTCTTCCAGATAAGAGTCGGCGCACTTAACCGCTGCAACCAAATGCTCAGAAGAAGAATCATAGAATCATAAGAGTCGGAAGGGACCTCCAGGATCATCTAGTCCAACCCCCTACACAATGCAGGAAACTCACAAACAGCTCCCCCTAAATTCACAGGATCTTCATTGCTGTCACATGGCCATCTAGAACAGGGGTGGGGAAGAGTGGCTCTCCAGATGTTTTCTGCCTACAGCTCCCATCAGCATGGCCAATGGCTGGGGCTGATGGGAGTTGTAGGCAAAAAAACATCTGGAGAGCCACTCTTCCCCACCCCTGATCTAGATGAAGACGACTAATCAGATGGAAAATGCCTTTAAGTCACTGTCAGACATTGTAACGTACCTGTTTAATGTGCTTTAAACTATTCAGGTCCCCTTGCCCTAACTCCATCTTGAACGGTTCTGCTAACCCTGTGAATAAAAACGTGCATTTCAAACACTTTTACGACAGTTACTAACTCCCATGGGAATTCCTAGCATAGCACTAACAAATGTAACAGAGCTTTGAAGATAGTGAGCCTCAAGGTAACCAGCAGGGTTCCTTCCTTGAGAAAGATATAAGGAGCCCTGGGAACCGGCTGTTGCCTCCCGAAAGTGTGAGAATGGTTTTATTGTTTAGCTTTTGATGTTAGAGGATAAAATGGCATGTTCTGCTTTGAATTGTATCAATCTCAACTCGTCCCTGTCCTAGACTACTAGTTCTCAAATAAATGGATTAAGCTGCTACAAACTATGGTCCGTTTTACTTTGAAGTTCCAAGTCTGACAGTCACATCCAACTTATGGTGACCCAGTATAAGAATCTTCCAGGCAAGAGGTGGTTTGCCGTTGCCTGCCTTTGTGTAGCAACCCTGGGCTTCCTTGTGCTAACCAGGGCTGACCCTGCTTAACTTCTGGGATCTGATGGGATGAGGCTTGGACCATCCAGGTCAGGTCATGGGAGACGAAGCTCCTCCCATATCATACTTTGACCCCTGTGAAGACTCCCCCTTGACAAGGAACCAGAGCACAGCACAGGGAACTGGGCTGAGGCACCTACGCTGGGCTTTCCCCCTCTTAGGGCCATTTTCAGGGGAAGAACGAAACCTGAAGCATAAATATGTCTGGCCTGCCTCTTTACAAATGGCTCAGGCGCTCAGTTCAGCACCCCTGGAAACACGGGGCCCGCTTTTCAAAGGCAAATGCTTATTGTTCATGCGCTCCGCAGCGCTCAAAGCTCTCCTTTGAAATTATCACCGTAAGCCCCACAACTCCGCTCTGAGAAGGGCCTGCTGGGAAGCTGCGTCCACAGGCAATTTAGACACCATTACAGACAAGCAAATGGAAGGCTATTTTAACTCATCAGCACATTTGCGGCACCAGGGGCCCATGCGTGCCGCTTCTGTGTGTTCCCTCTGCTGGACTGTCCCAGCTCAGCTCTGTGAAAGCAGCCCGGTGTTACAAGCGGAAAGCTGATGCAGGAGAGAGCTGCGTCCTGCCGAAGCCCACTCGGATTTCCTCAAGTACTGATTGGGGCACGGCCAGACTTATTTTGCTCCCTGGAGCGTGTATTCCTCTCGAATTCAAACTTCCGAGCATCCCTCTACCATCGGCTTACTGTTCTCTGTCCCTGTTTTGGAGGTGCTGCCCTGGGGGAAAGCTCCCTTCTGGAGTTATTTGGAATAGAACAAAATTTAGTTTATTTTACTCTCTGGAGTTATTTGGAACATAACACAAGAGAGTTTATTTTACTGTCTTTGGTTCATAATATATGTGCCCGACCGAGCCGCCATTTATAATTTGTACAATCTGTCAAAATGGTATTGTCCACGATATTGTTTCAGCTGTTGTTTTTATACTGTTTTCAGAATGTTGTTATCTGCCCTGAGACCATCCTTGGGAAAGGGTGGACTATAAATTGCCTAAAATAAATCAATGAATAGTAGATTGCAATTGCGATTAAAATGTAATATATAAAAAAGGTCAAGGTAGGCCCCCTGTGCAAGCACCAGTCGTTTCCGACTCAGGGCTGTCGTCACGTCACGACGTTTTCGCGGCAGACTTTTTTGTGGGGTAGTTTGCCGTTGCCTTCTCCAGTCGTCTACACTCCACCCCCCCCTGCCCCCGCAAGCTTGGGTACTCATTTTACCAGCCTGGGAAGGATGGAGGGCTGAGTCAACCTTGAGTCAGCTACCTGAACCCAGCTTCCGCCAGGATCAAACTCAGATCGAGAGCAGAGAGCGCGGACTGCAGTACTGCAGTTTACCACTCCGCACCACATGGCTCTCAGTGTAATATAATCAGGACTTTTTTTGTAATAATAATAATAATAAATTTTATTTATATCCCGCCCTCCCCACCTCGGCAGGCTCAGGGGGCTAACAACATTTTATAAACATACAATAGTAGATAAAAGCCTTTAGATTTAACAATATAAAACATTAAAACATTAAACTTAATAACATTAAAACCAATCCAGTAAGTACAGTTATTCAGCGGTATAGGTCTTCAACCCGCATTGGCGGATCCTTAATTACCGATCTTCTTAGCAGTCCAAGTATGCAAGTTTAAAAAGGGCGGTCTTGCAGGCCCTGCGGAACTGATCAAGGTTCCGCAGGGCCCGCACCTCCTCGGGGAGTTGGTTCCATAGGGTAGGGGCCGCAATTGAAAATGCCCGTGCTCTAGTATTCTGATATTTAATCTCCTTCGGCCCAGGGATGGTCATTAGATTTTTCCCGACTGACCTCAGTGCTCTCTGGGGTTCATATGTAGCAGGATCTTCTTGCGTATTAGGCCACACACCCCTGATGCAGCCAATCCTCCAAGAGCTTACAGGGCTCTTATTCCAGGGCGTACTGTAAGCTCCAGGAGGATTGGCTACATCAGAGGTGTGTGGCCTAATATGCAAAGGAGTTCCTGTAACAAAAAAAGCCCTGGGGGAGGACAACATCAGCGACGGGCCTTGACCTCTGTGTCCCATGTGTTTGGCCACTGTGCCAGGCTAGGTGACTTCTCTGGTCTCATCTAGCAGGGCCCTGCTTTTGTTCTTATATTTTTTACAACAGGATGCTCAGAGGCCGGAGAAGGTAGCCACTTGTGGATCCCTCATTTATTTATTTAGTGCACAATGCAGATTCCGGCCATCTTCTCACCAGCTGTGACCGTCTGTCCCTTTGCTTTCATGTGCCAGAGGAAGCTGTGATGTACAGGACAGAATATTCTGGCGAGACCTTTTGCTGTCTAGCTTTGTAGAACCATGGCAGCTTGACTTCTCTTTGCCAGAAAAATAACATGGCCCTGATCAATGAAACTCTCACTTCAGGTTAGCATGGGGTGTTTGGCAACAGGCCTCTCCCTGGCCTGAGTCTTCTTGGAAATGCTTGATAAAAGAAATGCAGCGGTGATCTAGTCAGTGAACTGAGGCCCAGGACTGAGAGAGATTTGTTATGCATTTTTGATTTTCAGGAAGGCATACAGGGCAGAGATGGGTCATCCAGAAACACATGCCCTTGGGAGATGACCCCGTCTTCCTCAAGCCCCAAGGACAGAATGTCTCAAGAAATTAGCCAACATGTACGTGGCTTGAGTAGGGCTGCCCCTAGATTGTCTGGCACCCTAGGCAAGGTTGACTCTGGTGCCCCCACCCCACCTCCGGCACTGATAACAGTGCTCAGACTCTTATCTGGGAGAACCGGGTTTGATTCCCCACCCCTCCACTTGCAGATGCTGGAATGGCCTGGGGTGAGCCATAGCTCTCGCAGGAGTTGTCCTTGAAAGGGCAGCTTCTGAGAGAGCTCTCTCAGCCCCACACAGGGTGTCTGTTGTGGGGGAAGAAGATAAAGGAGATTGTGAGCTGCTCTCTGATTCAGAGAGAAGGGCAAGGTATAAATCTACAGTCTTTTTCTTCACATGGGGACCCCCAATTTGGTGCCCCTAGAAGGTCAGCGTCCTAAGCAGTCACCTAGTTTACCTGATTTTGCTGTAAGCTTGCCATCCTCCGGGTGGGACCTGGAGATCTAGAATTACAGCTGACGATCAAGCTACAGAGATCAGTCCCCACCCCCCCGCATGGAGAAAATGGCAGCTTCAGAGGGTGGACTCTATGGCATTCTACCCTGCGGAGGTTCCTCCCCTCACTGAAGCCCACCTTCCCTAGCCTCCCCCAACAATCTCACCCCCAAATCTCCAGGAATTTTCCAACCTGGAACTGGCAACTCCAGCCCAGGCCATGAATTCAGCAGGAGGTCACAGGAGCGCAGCTCCTGAACCTTTCTGAGGGTTCCCCCTCTTCTTCCCCACCTACCTCCCTTGTCCATTGAATAGTAAGTGCGGCTGCATAACAATCCCGGGATTAGGAGAGCGGGCAGCCAGCCATCCCCCAGGGGCTTTGCCACGCCCATCATCCCTCTTTAACCCCTGGAGAAGCCCACGCCACCCTTTCTCCACTTCTTATGTGATTCTGGGCGGTGGGTTGCTTGCTGGCCTTTTGACTGGAGGGGATGGCCAAGGAGAGCTCCAGGCGAGCGAGGCTTGCTTGGGCTGGCTGGATCTCTAGCTAGCCCAAGCAGGCCTCGCTCACCCCGAGCTCTCCTTTTTTGCATTGGGTTGCTTTTGGCTGGGGCAGGGCAGGGCAGCATATGGTAATGAGTTATGCTAATGAGCTCCACCATCTGTGTTTCTACAAAACGACTTGGGCTCTAGCCACTCCAGAAGTGTTTGCTGTGCAGTTCCTACCAACCTTGCAGGAGGCCTGCATCTTGGAAGAGGCACTACCTAGTTCTGCAAAAGGAGTAGGGATTGGATTGGATTGGAGGAATTGGGCAGGGCACTGTCTACAACTTTGTTTCCCCCCCCCCCCAAGTATTTCTAGCAAATCTCACCCTAGGCTATCCTGGATGCAGGAATAATAATAATAATAATAATAATAATAATAATAATAATAATAATAATAATAATAATAATAATAATAATAATAATAATAATAATAATTTTTTATTTCTATCCCGCCCTCCCCGCCGAAGCAGGCTCAGGGCGGCTCACAACATAAAATGCACATTACATCAATTTTACAGTATAAAAACATGGTTAAAAACAGTTATAAATATTAAAATTAATTTAACAATATGGCGTTATAACATTAGATTTTTAGTAAATTTCAAAAGCCAACAGTGAGTACTTTTGCTCAGTGCCAGTCCTGGGGCTGCCAATCTCCAAATGGATGTTGTGATGTCCAAAAGTATAAACAGCTTTCAAGGAGGAGTGAGATAGATTCATGGAGATGAAGTCTATCGATGGCTACCAGTTCTGGTGACTGAAGGACACCTCCATATTCAGAGGCACCAAGCCCCTAAGTTCCAGAGACAGGAGGCAACATCAAGGGAAGGCCTCGGCCTCTGTGCCCAGTTGTCCCTCCCGAGCAGGGGTGGCCAAACTTCCTTAACAGAAGAGCCACATAGAACAACAGCCACATCAGCTGTTTGAGAACTGCAAGACATGAACATCAGATGTTTGAGAGGAGGAAGGAAAATAGATGGGGGAGGGGAGAGAAATGGAAAGAAAGCAACTTTAACTTTAAATGCATTCTCAAAGCTGGCCAACGGGACAGTGGGGTCTTCAAGAGCCACACGATACGTGTGAAAGAGCCACATGTATCTCCCGAGCCAGAGTTTGGCTGCCCCTGCTCCAGAGGAACTGGTTGGCCGCTGTGTGAAACCGGGTGCTGGACGAGGTGGACCACTGGTCTGATCCAGCAGGCCTCTTATGTGCTGACAACTCACCAAGGTTGATCAGATGGCTGGTTTCTCTGCATGTCCAGGATTGCAAACAGAGATAGCCCAGCTTTGCAGTCAGAGGTATGGTGGCAGTTGGGTCTGTAAGGTGTATGGTTGCTAACTCTGGGTTGGGAAATATCTGGAGATTTTAGGGGCAGAGGCTGAGGAGGGCAGGGTTTGGCAAGGGAAGGGACTTCAGTGAACACATGAACATATGAAGCTGCCTTATACTGAATCAGACCTTTGGTCCATCAAAGTCAGTATTGTCTTCTCAGACTGGCAGCGGCTCTCCAGGGTCTCAAGCTGAGGTTTTTCACACCTATTTGCCTTGACCCTTTTTTGGAGATGCCAGGGATTGAACCTGGGACCTTCTGCTTCCCAAGCAGATGCTCTACTACTGAGCCACCGTCCCTCCCCAAGTGAGGTATAACGCTGTAGAGCCCACCTTTCAAAGCAGCCATTTTCTCAAGGGGTACAGATCTTGGTTTACAGGAGAACAATTGTAATAGCAGGAGATCTCCAGGTGCTTCCTGGAGGTTGGCAACCCTAGGAGAAGCTTCTTTAGCAACAGATATCCTACAGCAACGAGGGTTACCAACCTCCAGGTAAGAACTGAAGATCTTTCAGAATTACTCCAGATTACATATATTCCCCTAGGGGAAATGGCTGCGTTGTAGGGGGAACTCTATATCATTATGCTGTGCTGAGGTCCCTCCCTATCTCAAGCCCCAGCCCCCAGGCTCCACCCCCAAAATCTCCAAGCACTTCTAAACTGGGAACTGGCAACCCCAGGAGGCAACTGTTCCTGATCTGGATCAATTCCACCCCCCCACACACAAAATGTAGTTTTGTGCTCACAGAAAGGAAAAGAAGATCTGGATGCTGCAGTGGTCCTAGAAGGTAACCCGGTCAGCCTGCTCTGTACTGTGGAAAGCAGATCTGATTCCAGCAATGACCTCATGTTTCTGGTATTGGGGCAGACCAGAGGATGCTGGGAAATCTCCGTGCTGGGCAGAGAGTCCGACGGTTTGGCCGAGAAGACCCTCCAGCTGTGTATAAAGTCTGAGGGGCTAGGGTGGCGAGTCTTCAAGCAGACCCTCACAAAATGTATTTATTGAATTCAAACTGAGAGCCAGTTTGGCGTAGTGGTTAAGTGCAAACTGAGAGCTAGTTTGGTATAGTGGTTCTGGGAGAACCGGGTTTGATTCCCCACTCCTACACTTGCGGCTGCTAGAACGGCCTTGGGTCAGCCATAGCTCTGGCAGGAGTTGTCCTTGAAAGGGCAGCTGCTGTGAGAGCCCTCTCAGCCCCGCCTACCTCACAGGGTGTCTGTTGTGGGGGAGGAAGGTAAAGGAGATTGTGACTGCTCTGAGACTTTGAGATTCAAAGTGAAGGGCGGGGTATAAATCCAATATCAATCCAATATCTTATATCCTGCTTTTCTTCCCAATGGGGACCCAAAACGACTGACATAATTCTCCATTTTATCCTAACAACAACCCAGTGAGGTAGGTTAGGCTGAAAGTGTGTGACTGGCCCAAGGTCTTACCACACGCTTTAACCACTGTGCCACACTGGCTTGACTGGAAAGAACAGGTATTTTTCACTTAGTTTTTAAAGTGCATAATGGATACTCTTTTCTTGTCCCACAACCATGCATGTCACGGTTAGGATCTCTGGAAATATGCAAGGCTGGGATGGAATTGCAGAGTGTGGCGACCCAGCACCTAATGTGGTAGCCTCAGGAATCAAGAGGTGGATTAAGATGTTTGAGGACCTTCTTAAAAGGGCAGCTAATGAAGCTCAGTAGCCGCATGGCACAGAGTGGTAAAGCTGCAGTACTGCAGTCTGAGCCCTCTGCTCATGACTTGCGTTCGATCCTAGTGGAAGCTGGGTTCAGGTAGCTGGCTTGAGCTTGACACAGCCAGATTGGTAAAATGAGCATCCAGCTTGTGTCGATGACTGGGGAAGGCAGTGGCAAACCACCCCATAAAAAGTCTGCCGTGAAAACATGATGCGACATCACCCCAGAGTCGGAAACGACTGGTGCTTGCACAGGGGACTGCCTTTACCTTTAATGAAGCTCAGCAGTCTCTCTCTGTGGCCACACGAGGGCGCATGTGTGCAAACTTGAATCAGAGAGGAGTCCGACATTGCTTTCGTATAGACCCAAAGGGGCCAAAGGGTGCAGGCGGGTTGCTAATCTTTGCATCTTTGCCCGGTTCACTTTTTATTTTTTTTTACAGCAGAAAGTATACACTAAAAGAGCTGGTGTGATGTTGTGGTTGGTGTATTGGAGTATGGACAGATAGATCCAGGTGGGCAGCCATGTTGGTCTGGAGCAGGGGTGGCCAAACCTGCTTAATGCAAGAGCCACACAGAAGAAACATCAGATGTTTGAGAGCCGCGAGACATGAACGTCAGATGTTTGAGAGCTACAAGGCAAGAAGGAACGAAGGGAAATAGATAGGTGAAGGTGGAGGGAGGGAGAGGTGGAAAGAAAGCAACTTTAAATGCATTCTCCAAGTGGCTGTTGGCTTGGCTCGGAGAAGTGGTTTAAAGAGAGAAATGCCTTCTCCAAGCTGGCTGACAAGGCAATGGGGGCTTTGAGAGCCACACAATATATGAGGAAGAGCCACATGTGCCTTCTGAGCCACAGTTTGGCTACCCCTGGTCTGGAGCAATGGAACCAAATTGGAGTCCAGTAGCACCTTTAAGACCAACAAAGTTTTGTTCAGAATAGAAGCTTTTGTGCGCATGCACACTTAGCCATATGAACAGGCAGACCTGAATTCAAATCCCGTCTCAGCTGGCATACCCACATCATCCCTGAAGCTTCCTCCCCTTCTGACTTCCCACTTTCTGCCAAAATTAGATATAATTTACAGTGTTACATTTTTTTTTAATGTGTGGGCATGGCACTCATGGAACAAGATCCATGATCTTAATGATGTTGCCATTTGCCCACATGAAATAAAATGTGCAGGAATCAATTAACACCTGGTCTGGCTAGTTGTTTCAATACTTCAAAGTTTGAATCCTGTGGCACCTTTAAGACTGACACAGTTTAATTCGGGGCATAAGCATGCACGAGCCCCATGGCGCAGAGTGGTAAAGCTGCAGTACCGCAGTCCAAGCTCTGCTTATGACCTGAGTTCGATCCTGGCGGAAGCTGGGTTCACGTAGCCGGCTCAAGGTTGACTCAGCCTTCCATCCTTCCGAGATCGATAAAATGAGTACCCAGCTTGCAAGGGGGAAAGTGTAGATGACTGGGGAAGGCAATGGCAAGGCACCCCGTAAAAAGTCTGCCGTGAAAACATTGTGATGCAACGTCACCCCAGAGTCGGAAACGACTGGTGCTTGCACAGGGGGACTACCTTTTTTTACCTTTATAAACATGCGCACAAAAGCTTATACCCAGAATTAAACTGCATTCATCTTCAAGGCACCATGGGACTCAAACTTTGTTCTATGGATTCAGTCCAATACGGTGATCCACTAGAATCTCGTAGGGCTCTTTTTTCTATCAGGAGCTCCTCTGCATATAAGGCCACACCCCCCTGATGTAGCCAGTCCTCCTGGAGCTTACAGTAGGCCCTGTATTAAAAGCCCTCTAAGCTCTTGGAGGATTGGCTACATCAGGGGGGCCTGGCCTGATTTGCAGAGCAGCTCCTGAAAGAAAAAGAGCCCTTTGACACATACACACTAAATAACACATTTCCAATCCACTTTCAGTCCACTGAACTAGATTTTACTGTGTGATATGGCATGACCCACTTGCAAACCATCGCTGAACTGAATTGAAACTGCATTATTTAGCAGGTGTGAACGTGCATCAGTACTTGTTCCTAGGCTTCCCAACCCTCCCGCCCTGGCAGGGGACCCCAGGATTTCCAGCCTCTTCCCCCGCTCCCCAAAAAAACGGAAGCGGGGGGAGGGGGAAACAGCGCCAAGGAGCGTGGCGAGCCGCACCATCTCGGAGCGGGCGACGCCGCTGCGCGGCTGCCGCCTCTTCTCCGCTTCACTGTAGCTGCTCCTCCGAGATGGGCTCAGGCTGAGCCCATCTCGGAGGAGCAGCTAAAATGAAGCGGAGAAGAGGCGGCAGCAGCGCAGCGGCATCGCCCGCTCCGCCTCTGAGGTAAAATTAGAGAAGGGGAGGATGGAGGCAGGCCAGGAGTATGGCGAGCCGCGAATCTGGGTCCTTCTAGGACCCGGACTTGCGGCTCGCCACGCTCCTGGCCTGCCTCCACCCTCCCCTTCTCTGATTTCACCTCAGAGGCGGAGCGGGCGACGCCGCTGCGCTGCCGCCTTTTCTCCGCTTCACCGTAGCTGCTCCTCCGAGATGTGCTCAGGCTGAGCCCATCTCGGAGGAGCAGCTACGGTGAAGCGGAGAAGAGGTGGCAGCTGTGCAGCGGCGTCGCCTGCTCTGCTCCACCTCTGAGGTGAAATCAGAGAAGGGGAGGGTGGAGGGAAGGAAGGCATTTAAAAAGTTGTGAGGTCCCTTTAATTGTGATGGACAGAACTCCCTTTGGAGTTCAATTGTGCTTATCACACCCTTGCTCCTAGCTCCACCCCAGTGTCTCCTGGCTCCACCCCCAAAGTCTCCTGGCTCCACCCCCAAAGTCCCCAGATATTTCTGGAATTGGACTTGGCAACCCTACTTGTTCCTGGTGTGCATGTATGTGTTTGTGACCAGTGACAAAAGCCTACAGGCCTAGAATATGTTTGGTCTTATTTCCTGTGGATTTGTTTATGGACTGTCATCTTTGAGATGCTCATCAAGTCTGGGTGGTCTTGCTCGTCTACCCTCAACTTTGAGAAACTGATTTTAATTATCTATCGTCTACTGAGTCTGGTGACTTTCCCATATAAAGGCTGCGTTGAAGGCCTGTGTTTTGAAATCTCGGTCTTAAGCGCACTGTATAATAAATTGATTTATTTTGTTCAATTCATTTATATCGTTTTCACTGAACCCTCTTGGCACCTCATCTTCCTCTCTCTGCCACCTCATCTACCAGTGGCCAAAATGCCTCCTAAATTCTAGCTTTTATTTGTAATTTCTGCATGTACAGCTGTCGTTATCCACTTTGTGTGTGTGTGGGAGGGGGGGTCACCCCTAAATTAAAGGGCTTTCTTAAAAAAAAAAATTAAAACTCTGATTTTTCTACAAACCTGGGCTTCCCTCCCTGTGATTGCCAGCTCCTTTTAAAAACCCCTTTGCCTGTCACTTCCTTCAACAGCTGTGGTTGCTCGGCCTAGTCAATGGAATTGGCAGACAAGGAAGGGGTGGGGGCAGCAGGAGAGGAGAGGAGAGAAGCCCCGAAGCTGAGAACTTTTGAGTGGAATGCACCGCACATACTAATTTCTCAACAAGAGGACTGAACGTTCTAGCCTCAGAACAGAACCAGACGGGATGTATTTTGACCGATTTTCACATGGTTACTCATTGGCGAAATCTATTTTCTCACTAAAGTTCAGGGTGCCTCGCGTTGCAAAGCGGAGCGCGACACCTCTTCCCCTTGCGTTTGCCCACAGTGGATGGTAAGCTGATCCCCTACCGATCCCCAGTTGGGCAGGGGATCCCCTGGGTCAGGGTTATCAGAAAGCAAGGGGACGGGGTGGCATTTGAAGGTGACAGACATTTTAATGGACGCAAACACAATTAAAGAATTTTTTAAAAAACCTTAAAATGAAACATGCTTTAAACATGAGCACTCATAGGTCTCAAAAGTGCTTTCTTTGTATTTCTCCCATGGGGTCCAGGGAACTGAGCAAAGGAAGCTCTGGCTCTTTCCCTCCCTCCCCAGGGGACCAGGAGGGGGAGGAGCCTCAACCAATGGGGAAAATAGAGGTTTTGCTCGGTAGCTCCTGTGCGATTGAGCAAGCCTTGCAAAGCAAGCTGAGAGGGAGAAGGAAGCAGACAAGAGACAGTTGCTTGCGGGCCTGATAGGAGTCCTCTGGGGGCCTGATTCGGCCCCCGGGCCACAGGTTTGACACCCCTGCCCTACGGGATTTCTTTAAGTCAGCTGTGGGTTGATGGCTCTTTACACACAGAGAGATTTGTTTGTCTTTAGTTCTGTCTTTTCATCTTCTGGTTCTGCCTCATGTAAAGGAAGATGCCGAGAATATGGAGGATGTTAGATGAAAGATAGGTGATTCGCAGAATCTCTTCCTGCCGATGGCTTCTATCCCTTCTAAGAATCATGCTGTAGACTTTCTGGCTGGTACGAAATTCAAGGGCAGTGCTTAGAGGGTTTAGCATCTTATGGCTGAGGAAGCACTAGGGACTATTGTTGCCTTTTTAATGGTTGCTTTATAGTGACATATGTACTGGGGTGGAATTCTCACAGGAGCTCCTTTGCATATTAGGCCACACACCCCTGAGGTAGCCAATCCTCCAGGAGCTTAAAAGGTTCTTTTTTGTAGGCTTTTTGGAGGATTAGCTACATCAGGGGTGTGTGGCCTAATATGCAAAGGAGCTCCTGCTAGAATTCCACCCCTGCAAATGTATGAGCAGAGCAAGAATAAATAGATGCCCCTACAGCAAGTAGCAAAGCTGCTGAGTGCATCGGGTTCTCTGCTGCAGCCACCAGTAGACCGGGTGCCACCGCAATAAGGCCGTGCTCCTGCTTAACCAATACTGCCCAAGTGCTTAACATTCTCTACTTCCAATTCAAACTGGTTCCAAACTGTTTCTTGGCCCCTTTCACCTTCTTGGGGTGGAGGGAGGGGAAACCAGCCTTTCTAAACGCTAATAGAAGATAAGAACATAAGAGAAGCCATGTTGGATCAGGCCAATGGCCCATCCACTCCAACACTCTGTGTCACACAGTGGCCAAAAAACCCCAGGTGTCATCAGGAGGTCTACCAGTGGGGCCAGGATACTAGAAGTCCTCACACTGTTGTCCCTCCCACGCACCAAGAATACAGAGCATCACTTGCCCCAGACAGAGAGTTCCAATAATACGCTGTGGTTAATAATAGCCACTAATGGACCTCTGCTCCAGATGTTTATCCAATCCCCTCTTGAAGCTGGCTATGCTTTTAGCTGCCCCCACCTCCTGTGACAGTGAATTCCACGTGCGAATCACCCTTTGGGTGAAGAAGTACTTCCTTTTATCCGTTCTGCATGCTAAGATCACATGCTAAGGACTGGAAAAAGATTTCTGCCAACTGAACAACAAAACCCATGCCATGTCTTAAGACCCCACCCCCAAATGCACACACAAAGACACACACACACACCTCAGAGTGGAAGCTTTCAGGTACTTCAGAATTCTTCATCAAGCGGGACATTAAAATAAGAGGGGCAGGTCTCGGGCTATGATCTTAAAAGCGTCATCTCATAAATGCCACACAGGTACACAGGATCAAGAAGGCTTTAGGGTCAAGCTGCACCCTTGGCCCTTGGGGGAAGAAAATGCAACAGGAATGCAACATGCAAGAATGCACAAAAACCAGCCATTGATCCAATGATTTTCTCATTCTTTTCTTGGGTTCTTTTTTAAAAACTGCAGCTGAAGGCTTTCCCTCTCTTTGTCAGCTAAATTCTCAAAGTGGCGGCAGTCGCTGCTTAATTGAAGAGTTTTACAATAAAATCTCAGACAGCGGGGAGCAGTTAACACCTTTCATCTTATACAAGAAATGGTTGTTTGAAAGATTCTCTCTGTCCATCTTAATTCTTTCATCACTTTGTGTGTCCATCCTTCACAGGCCTTTCTTTCTGTCCCCATAACCAAATTTGACAGCTCTTTTATGTCGTCTGTGACAGCATGAGACAGTTTTCTCAGTAGTTAAAGCTCCCCCCCCCCCCGCTTTCCCACACAATTTTTAATGTCTCTTATACAGAGGTAGGCAGCACGTTCCTTCCTTGTGCCTGTCCTCACTCTTTTAAAATACGTCTTTTGCATTTTTAAAATTGTTTTTTGTTTCATGCAAAATACTTTCAGACAGTCACCTTTTTATACAACCCCTCTTGGGCTGCAGGGATAGGATGCAGTGAACCAAAGGAAATGAAGAAGGAAAATCAAAATCAAAATAATGAGAAAAGGAAAGGGGCCAGGAGGGGAATTCATTTTCACCTTGATCAGAGGAGTTGCAAACACTTATTATATTAGTTCAGGGGTAGCCAAACTTGCTTAACATAAGAGCCACATAGGAAAAATGTCAGACGTTTGAGAGCCGGAAGGGAGGGAGGGAGGGAGGGAGGGAGGGAGGAAGGAAGGAAGGAAGGAAGGGAGGGAGGAAGGGAGGAAGGGAGGAAGGGAGAAGGGAGGGAGGGAGAAGGGAGGGAGGGAGGAAGGAAGGAAGGAAGGAAGGAAGGGAGAAGGGAGGGAGGAAGGAAGGAAGGGAGGGAGGAAGGGAGAAGGGAGGAAGGAAGGAAGGAAGGAAGGAAGGAAGGAAGGAAGGAAGGAAGGAAGGAAGGAAGGAAAATAGATGCAGCGGAGAGGTGGAAAGCAACTTTAAATGCATTCTCCAAGCCACCAGCTGGCTTGGTTTGGGAAAGTGACTTAAAGAGAGAAATCTGATGGGGGGGGGGGGGGGGTTGAGAGCCACACAAACGTGTGTGGAAGAGCCACAGTTTGGCCACCCTTGTATTAGAGTAAAGGTCTGGAAATCCAGCTTCCACACCACTGCATTTCATTTTCAGTTCCTGTCCTTTAAAAGCCACCCTTCTTTTTCACCGCCAGGCGCGATAATTATTCTATCTTTCTTTGTAGCGCTAGAGAAGGCATTTGATGGTAATGACAGATAATGCAATCAAATTTCTGCTCCAGCAGTAGGAGGGGCATGTGGCTTGATATTAGGTTGAAAGCCGAGAATTGAAGAGAGAAAAAAAAACTGAGTCCAGGACAATGTTTCTCTGTTTCTCACCAAAATAAAAAAGACAAGTCCACAGGATTGTCTGGGTTAGGCTTGCCAATCCCCAGCTCCCAGCGGGGTTTCTCCCACTTTCCCAGGCTCATTCCCACCCCCAGTCAGCTGGCCGGCAGGAGGAAGCCCCGCCCCCACGTGACTTTCCACCTCCAGAGGCTTCAGTCTCCTCTTGGAAAGTAGGCTTCCCAAATCCCCCCGCCTGGGTGGGAGACCCCCGATCTGGAGCCTCCTCCCCCCGCTCCCCAAAACTTTGGAAAGCGGGGGGGAATGGCGGCCCTTCCCACCTGCCCGAAACAAGACGGGTTGGCTGCTGCTGAGGTGCCGCACCGGCGCCCGGCGGGGTGGGCTGGAGCTCGGCACTTCTTCTTTGACACGAGGCTTTTGGTAGCCCTGCGGCTGCGCAGCTTCCCTTCTCGTCTCAGCCCAGGCAAGAGGTCGGTTCCTCTGGCTTGGCGTTCATCCGCAGTGGGTGGCAGGCGCCGCTGAGGGGAGAGCGAGTCGGGCGCTGTGGCTCTTTTCCTCAGCCCTGCTTGGGCCTCCTTCGGCAGCGATGGCGGCGGGGCAGCCTGGGAGGCGGGGCCGGCGGCGGGAGGGAGGGAGGCGGCGGGGAAGGCTCCTTCTTCGTCGGGGTGGCGGCTGAGGCGCGGGTCGGCCCGCTGTGGGTTCTCCTCCTCCTCTCTCTCTTTCGCAGCCGTTCTGGAAGGGAAGGGAAGCTGCGCAGCCTCAGGGCTATCAGGAGCCTCGTTCCCCCCCCCCCCGGGCCAGTGGCAGGCCCAGCCAGGTGGGCGTCTGGCCAGGGCGGCGGGGCGAAGGAAGGCTGCCTTCCTGCGGGCCTCTCCAGGAGCCAAGCTGCCCTCTCGCTTGGAAGCCGACTGGCCTCGCCAGCCCCTGCAGCCGGGCGCCTACCTGGCACCCCCCTGGCCCTTCTGGGCACGCAGTCGGTCTGCGGGGGTGCGGGGAGAGAGGCCAGCCGCCGCTGCCTTCCCTGCCTGCGGCTGCTGCCCAAACCCCCTAAAGTTTCCAGCCCCGGCTGGGGTGGCAGGTGAAGAGCAGCGGGCCCCGGGCAGGCTGCGCGATCCTTCTGATGTCACCGGCTCCATCCCTTGCAATCAGAGCAGCTGTGCCAAGAAAAAAAAGCGGTGCTGCCACCCGCGGAGCAAGGGGTTGCGCACCACTCCGGAGCTTGGAAAGGACATTTTAAAAGGTATGCTGTCCCTTTAAATGTGATGGCCAGTACTCCCTTGGAGTTCAATTATGTTTGTCACACCCTTGTTCCTGGCTCCACCCCCCAAAGTCTCCTGGCTCCACCCCCAAAGTCCCCAGATATTTCTTGAATTGGACTTGGCAACCCTATTGGAAAGGCTTCCTCTTGGGATGGGGTGTCTGTATTACTTTGAAGAAGCTGGCAGCAGCTCGTGAGAAGAGACGCCAATCCCTCACTTCAGAGTCGCCAGAAATGATGGGGGGGGGAGGGGAGGGAAATGTCTGCTGGGCACTTCATTATTCCCTATGCGGAGATCAATTCTCATAGGGTATAATGGAAATTGATCTGGAGGTATCGGGGGCTCTGAGGGGGCTGTTGTTTGAGGTAAAGGCACCAGATTTTCAGTATAGCATCTAGTGCCTCTCCCCAAAATACCCCCCAAGTTTCAAAACGATTTGACCAGGGGGTCCAATTCTGTGAGCCCCAAAAGAAGGTGCCCCTATCCTTCATTATTTCCTACTGCAGGAAGGCATTTAAAAAGGTGTGCTGTCCCTTTAAAGGTGATGGCCAGAACTCCCTTGGAGTTCAGTTACGCTTGTCACACCCTTGCTCCTGGCTCCACCCCCAATGTCTCCTGGCTCCACCCCCAAAGTCTCCTGGCTCCACCCCCAAAGTCCCCAGATATTTCTTGAATTGGACTTGGCAACCCTTGTCTAGGTGCATCTATCCTGTATATGCAGAGTAACTACATTGGTCTGAAGCAGTAGGACAAAGTTTGAGTCCAGGGACACCTTTAAGACCAACAAAGTTTAATTCTGGGTATAAGCTTTCAAGAAGTGCGCATGCACATAAAAGCTTATACCCAGAATTAAACTTCGTTGGTCTTAAAGGTGTCCCTGGACTCAAGCTTTGTGTATGCAGCATAAGTTATTCTGATATGTGGCTAGAGTTACGTTACCATCCTCCAGGTGGGCTGGCAAGTGATCTGCAGGCTACAGAGATCAGTTCCTCTGGAGGAAATGACAGTTTCAGAGAGCTGACTTTAGGGCAAGCCTGCCTATCCCCAGGTGGGAAGAATGTACAGCAGGGAGAATCACGGAGAGATGAAACCAGAAACAAAAAACCGTGATGATATTAACAAAACAAAATACAATATATTAAAAAAAAAATCTCTAAATATGAATGTTCAAATAGTGACCATCACAATATGTTTTTTAGCAATTATAATACAAGGGTAAACACATAACTATCATTTCACAAAACACCTCTGAGCAAAATACATTCCTGATTTGCCTAAAGTAGTTAGTGCCACGAAGTGCTTGTAGACTAAAGCACATGTTGGATCTGACCAATGGCCCATCCATTCCAACACTCTGCGTCACACAGTGTCCGAAAAAACCCAGGTGCCATCAGGAGGTCCACCAGTGGGGCCAGGACACTAGAAGTCCTCACACTGTTGTCCCTCGCACGCACCAAGAATACAGAGCGTCACTTGCCCCAGACAGAGAGTTCCAGCAATACACTGTGCAATATAGCAAGAAAGTTTCTTCATAGAAGACTCCTCGACATCCCTCTAACGAAGCCTGGAGCTGGCAGGATGCTTGTTGCACCGTTTCCGATATCTTTGTCAAAGAGGGATATCCAAAGTTTTTTTCTTAGATCAGCACTATAAACAGACCAAAATGTTTCCAGTGCTGTATTACCGTTTTTTGTTTTGGGTTTAATCCCCAGGTGGGGGCAGGGGATCCCCTGGTTTGGAGGCCCTTCCCCCACTTCAGGGTCATTAGAAAGCAGGGTGGAGGGGAAAGGTCTGCTGGGCACTCCATTATTCCCTATGGAGACTGATTCCCATAGGGTATAATGAAGAATTGATCCGTGGGTATCTGGGCCTCTGAGTGGGCTGTTTTTTGAGAGAGAGCCACCAAATTTGCAGCATAGCATCTGCTTTCTCCCCTCAAAATACCCTCCAAGTTTCAAGAAGATTGGACTTGGGGGTCCAATTCTATGAGCCCCCAAAGAAGGTACCTCTATCCTTCATTATTCCAAATGGAAGGCATTTAAGAGGAGCGTAGTCCCTTTAAATGTGATGGCCAGAACTCCCTTCAGAGTTTAATTGTGCTTGCCACACTTTTGCTCCTGGCTCCACCCCCAAATTCTCCTGGCTCCACTCCCAAAGTCTCCAGGTATTTCTTGAGTTGGACTTGGCAACCCTAGCAAGGGTGGGAACGTCCGGCCTGAGGGCCATTTATGGCTCTCGAGATCACTTGGTCTGGCCCTCGGGGATTGCTGGGCCGAGTCAAGCTACATGGTGGCCTCTACAAAAAAAAGCCCTGGACCTAAGCATTTGCCTAGGGCGGTGAGTCGGGGGGTCTGTGTGCCACATTAGGCTCTCCCCACATGACTTCAAATAGAAAAATAATTATTTGTATTAATTTTGCTGACCTGAATCATCCTCCCTCAGCAGAGCACTGTTTTTTTAAGTTGATAATTTTGCATGGACCACAAATGATGTTATAAATATCCAAATGGCCCTTGGCAGAAAAAAGGTCCCCCACCCCTGCTTTAGGGCATCAAATCTCGGCTGAGCTGCCTCCCCTCTCCAAACTCCGTCCTCGCTAGGCACTTCCTTCCAAATCTCCAGGAATTTCTCAAGCCTGAACTTGGCACCCTTATCTCTGGAAACTGCTTTTTAGTCCAATGAGCTTGCAGTATGATTTTTTTTTTTACGTTGCTTCTGAGATCTAAAACAAAAAAATATTTTATTGAGATAAACTGATAAATGCATACAAACAAAATATTAAAAAGCAATGCAGTAACCCAGCAGGCAAGGTAATTGAATCATGTACCGAACATAGTACATACAGCACCATAAGTCAAATCAAGTCAGGATTCATTCGGAAAGAGACCCATCCAAAAAAGAAAGAAAAATAAGTAACAAGTGGCATTAACCCCCCCCCCCCAAGTATACAGTTCAGATTGGGCACGGTATAAAATAGTATACATTTCAATTTCCATTTCTAATTATAAAACCAAATACATTGAAATATTTCATAGTCAGCACCTTAAAAATCACTACATCTCAGGGAGAAAACACACACATACTTTTTCTCTCTCTGAGATGCCATAATTTTTAAGGTGCTCTTTGTGTTTGGTACATCACCTCTGAGTACTCATTTTGCTTCCAAATCTTTGCTGTATATATTTGTGAGAGCAAAGCTTTGGAAGCAAAACGAGTACTCGGAGGTGAATTTTCTAAGGCCGATAAAGTTAGAGATGTAACCAAAAGTGAAAAGGACGATTGGAAGGGAGACGATTATGTCCTGTCATGTATTTTAACAACGGGGGTCCATATTGAAATAAATTTTTGTCTCTTTTCAGTAGGAGTATGGTTTACAAGGTGGAGATCTTGCGCAGAATGAATTGCTCCTATATTTTATCATGCCATATTTGTTTGGAAGGCCCTAAAGGAGATCTCCAAGCCGACGCTATGGTGAGATGTGCCGCAGCTATAAGCAGAAATGTTAAATCTTTGTGCTCAATATTTAGATGAGACTTGTCCCAGAAATTCAAAAGCACTGATTCAGGCGTCACAGGAAGACTTTGTGAAGTAACAGCAGATATCTGTTTCATTACATCAAGCCAAAATTGGTCTATGTTCGAGCTTTCCCACCAGCAATGCAATTATGGTCCCATAGAACTGCAGTTGTTCCAGCAGAGAGCACTTGTTTGATTTGATGCAGTCATCTAGACCAGTAGTCTCCAACCTTTTTGGTACCAGGGACCAGTTTTGTGGAAGACAATTTTTCCACGGACTGGGGAGGGCGGATGGTTTCAGGATGATACAACTGTGCACTTTATTTCTATTAGTTTGGTGTGGTGGTTAAGTGTGTGGACTCTTATCTGGGAGAACTGGGTTTGATTCCCCACTCCTCCACTTGCAGCTGCTGAAATGGCCTTGGGTCAGCAATAGCTCATACAGAGCTGTCCTTGAAAGGGCAGCTTCTCTGAGAGCTCTCTCAGCCCCACCCATCTCACAGGATGTCTGTTGTGGAGGAGGAAAGGAAAGGAGATTGTGAGCAACTCTGAGACTCAAATTCAGAATGAGGGCAGGATATAAATCCAATGTCGTCTTCTTTTTATTATTATTATTAATACATTGTAATATATAATGAAATAATTATTCAATTCACGGACCGGTTGCTAACAGGCCACAGACTGGTACCGGTCCATGGCCCGGGGGTTGGGGACCTCTGGTCTAGGCGAATAGTACCACCTAGACATGATTTTGAAGAACTGGTATCGAATGTTAAAAACTGAGGAGGTATTAACAGAAAAATGCCAGATTGCCAACTAACTGTCATGAGAGATATCTGAAGTTGACTGGTGCTTTTAGAAAGCAGGATTCCATTGTGGGTGGTGATTTGAAACATTTTTTCCCCAAAGGCAATAAACAAACAAAGTGTTGTACACTGAAAGCCAATGCATTTAAAGCCAATAATCAAAAGCAAACTCAACCTGTAAGTGAAACAATCCATCAAAACCACTACACCAAACTGGCCCTGAACTATTAAATTGCTGCGAGGTTTAATATTGACCCTTAAAGAGGGGCTTTTTGGAGTACTTGTGGGCAATGTTCCCTCTAATTCCACACCCACAGTAAGTGAAGCAGTTCACATCCAGAGCAGAATAGAACTGCTGTCATCCTGAAATGATGAAAAGGCAGTGCAAAATCCTGCGTGGCTCCAGATCGGCGCTGAGCAGGGCTTCCTGCGTTGATGAGCGGCCGCTCACATGCACAGCTTAGAGCAGAGGTGTCAAACATGCAGCTCGGGGGCCGAATCAGGCCCCCAAGCAACTGGCTGTCATCTGCTTCCTTCTCCCTCTCTCTTGCTTCCTTCTGCATAACAGCTTGCTTTGCCAGGCTTGCTCAATCACAGAGAAGCTACACAGTAAAGCCTCTATTTTCTCCATTGGCTGAGAAAAAGCTCCAAAGCTTGCTTTGCCAGGCTCTCTCAATCACACAGCAGAATTACTGAGCCAAGCCTCTCTTCCTTCTACTGACTGAGGCTCCTCCCCCTCCTGGTCCCCTGGGGAAGGAAGGAAAGAACCAGAGCTTCTTTTGTCCAGTTCCCTGGATCCTTTGGGAGAAATACAAAGAAAGCACTTTTAAGACCGAGTGCTAATGTTTTAAGCATGTTTTATTTTAAGAGTTTTTTAAAAAAATCTTTTGTGTTTGTCTGTGTCCTTTATAAAGCTTGTATCTCTGCTACCTAATCTTAAATAGGAACACACACGGCCCGGTCTGGCACGGCGCAGGCCGACAAGGTCTCATTTATGTCCGTTCTGGCCCTCATAACAAATGAGTTTGACACCCCCAGCTTAGAGGGAGCACTGCTCATGGGCCTGCTTTTTCAAAGATCAGTCTTCAGTTCTGAATGGGAGGAGAAAAATAACATGCCTGTGTCCAGGGAAACGATGCTATCAAGATTTTTTATAAGTTCAGAGATTCGGGCACAGCTAGAGTCTGCACAAAGACGCTATTTTTGTTTCCGTTTGTGACCCTGTTTGCTCTGTCCATTTTCATTGCAGGGCAGTAGCTGCGGTGTGGATTTTCATTTCCTTAAAGTGGTCAAGTTTCATTTACTTTTTAAAGAAAAAAACGAAAGTGGGGGATTCAGTGAAAGTGGCAGGCAAGCTGCTACACTGTTGTGTCGATATGACACGATTGCAAGGCTTTTTCTGAGCAGGGATGCAGTTCTGGCTGACGGTGTCAGGAGGTATGGCCTGATATGCAAATGAGTTCCTGCTGGGCTTTTTCTACAAAAAGAAGAGAGATTGGATTTATACCGTGCCCTTCGCTAGCCAAAGGAGTCTCAGAGCGGCTTACAATCTCCTTTCCCTTCCCCTCCCCACAACAGACACCCTGTGAGGTAGGTGGGGCTGAGAGAGCTCTGAGAGAACTGCTCTTGAGCAGAACAGCCTTGAAAGAACTTGTAACACAATCATAGTTTCGGTGTATAGATAATACAATAATGAGAAAAATTACCAAAATAAACAATCTTAATTGGATTTATATGAACACCTTCCCACACTATAAGAAAACACCAAGTGCAGCTTTTAAAAAGTCTGTGACAAATAGCTTCCATAGTCCTGTGGTATACTGAAACAAACTGTCTCTTTAAACAGAAAAGTTTTTAGACGATGCCATGCACATAATGAAGGGAAAAGAAATTTCCAGTGTTCTGCAGGTGGTCACTGAAGATTTCTAACCAGTAGAAATAGTAATTCCAAAGGAAAAGGTCACAGAAGAGGATGAGACAACTTGCCAAATCTAGACCTTTGTGGCAGTTTTGCTACCTTTGCTCTCTCTCTCGTATACACAATTCCTTTCATGGAGCCACAGCGTGCAATATTTTTACATAGGTTCAATGCATACTTCTTATCATTCTGTTCTCGGCCCAGAATGAGGAGGTGATACGCCCTTGGAAGACCTTTGTGTGCTTGTATGAGCGATTGCGTTTTTCTATAATGTGAAGGCTTAAAAGGACTTCGAACACCCCTCTTTGAGACAGAGATTGGAAACAGCGCGACAAGCTACAAGCCAGCTCCAGGTTCCATCAGAGGTGGATTTTGTGGCGTCTTCATAAAATGGACTAATGCATCTATCTTGGCACTTCATTGTGCAAGCACTTTCGTTGCACTAAGCACTTTATTGATGGAATTAATTTCTGTAAAATGTTGTGTGTGCGCTTAGATGCATATTGTCATGGAATTTATGGATTATCTCACCCCGTGAAGTAATGAATAAGTGTTTTGTGTGTAATTCACATTATTTAAAGGTTTTGTAAAATGATGTTTCTTTTTTCTTTTCTTTTTTAAACTCAAAGTTTATTTTTATTAACAAGAAAAAGTTTCCATATAAGAAATACAATATTACAATATTTTGAACATCAAAAAAACAATAATCCAGAACACACTCATCCATCCACACACACAAGCCACGAGGGGGGGGGGAGAAAAAAAAAAAGAAAAGAAAAGGGGGGAGGGGGGGGAAGGTTAATTGTATTAACTTCAGCTACCCCAAGCACCACAGCCAAAATTCTTAGGATGGTCATTAGTGATGGCAAATGTACCTCAATACAAAACAAAATTTAATTCTTTGTTATTGCATCACGGTCCCCGCCCCCCCCCCCCCCCCGTTTTCTGGACATCGGCAGAATCATACCTCTGTACTTTTTCTGCAATTTGAGCCCATGAATGTTATTGTGGCATGATGCTAGGCCTGTTGCTGAAGGGCAGAGACAGAAATGGCTTCACGGAAGCACACAGTCTTAATAATGCCCATTTCGAGAACGTAAAAACATAACCGCAGCAAGCAATTCAGGGGTGGACAACTGGAGCTAGACTTTCCAGCATGTACCAAAATGTCCTGGGGGGAAAAGGCATAAAGACCATCTTTCCACACACTAGAGATTACACTTCGATGCTGCATAAAAGCAAAACAGTGGCAACAAACCAGCTGCTAGAAACAAAAAAGGATTATAACGAGACAGTGTAAAAAGAGAATAGCGAGTTGATGTCATTAGGAGCCCCCATTTAAAAATGGGTATACAAATGGTGGTATATACTTGCTATTTGGCTGCTGTGGGACCACCCCCAATGATAACGAGCAATAATTAAACAGAAAATATTGGGCTCAAGTGCCGTGTTCTACTGGAGAAAGTTTTCCTTCCAGACGTTTCGTTCTCAGCTGCGGAGAACGAAACGTCTGGAAGGAAAACTTTCTCCAGTAGAACACGGCACTTGAGCCCGAAAGATTCTACAAACCCTAATGATGTTACCAGCCGTGAAAACCTGAAATCTTTGAGAAAATATTGGATACGGCCACCCAAGTTGACATATCACTTTTAAGCTGCGCAGGGCTTTTTTTAAAAAAAGAAAAAAAAGAAAAAGCCCTGCAGGAACTCATTTGCATATTAGGCCACACCCCCTGACATCACCATTGTTTCACGCAGGGCTTTTTTGTAGAAAAGGCTCAATGGGAACTCATTTGCATGCTAGGCCACACCCCCTGACAACAAGCCAGCCAGAACTGCATTCCTGCTCAAAAAAAGCCCTAATGCTGCGTAAAAGGAAAACCAACTGCTAGAAACAAAAAACCCGATTATAACAAGACAGAAAAAAGGGAATAGGGAGTTGATGTCATCTTGGCCTTTTCTGTTCTGGCCGCAAGGAACAGCGACCAAAATTTTACTCCACCAAATTACCTCTACACATTAGATTTCCCCAAATATCCTAGAGCTTTTACCTTGGCCCACTATATCACTCTCCCATATGCCCTTCTTAAAGGAAGGTGTGTACATATCCCAAATGAACAAGATCTCTGTCCCTGTCAGTCTGGTATGAGGTCCAGAGGAGGGTGATAAAATCTGGTATGAGGTTGCCGGGTCCAGAAGAGGACGACAAAGATGGTGAGGGGTCTGGAGACCAAGTCCTATGAAGAAAGGTTGAAAGAGCTGGGCATGTTTAGCCTGGAGAGGAGGCGGCCAAGAGGTGATATGATCACCATCTTCAAGTACTTGAAGGGCTGTCATATAGAGTATAGTGTGGAATTGTTTTCTGTGGCCCCATAAGGTAGGACCAGAACCAGTGGGTTGAAACTAAATCAAAAGAGTTTCCAGCTCAACATTAGGAAGAACTTCCTAATGGTTAGAGTGATTCCTCAGTGGAATAGGCTTCCTCGGGAGCTGGTGGGCTCTCCTTCCTTGGAGGTTTTTAAACAGAGGCTAGATAGCTATCTAACAGCAATGAAGATCCTGAGAATTTACGGGGAGGTATTTGTGAATTTCCTGCATTGTGCAGAGGGTTGGACTAGATGACCGTGGAGGTCCCTTCCAACTCTATGATTCTATGATGAAAACAATCAAACACATCTTTTTTTGCTGTCCATTTTACAAGAACATTAAAGGTAAAGATAGTCCCCTGTGCAAACACCAAGTCGTTACCGACCCACGGGATGATGTCGCATCAGGATGTTTACTTGGCAGAGCTTTTACAGGTGGTTTGCCATTGCCTTCCCAAGTCATCTACACTTCACCACCAGCAAGCTGGGTACTCATTTTACCGACCTCAGAAGGACAGAAGGTTGAGTCTACCTTGAGCTGGCTACCTGAACCCACCTTCTGTCGGGATCGAACTCAGGACATGAGCACAGCTTGGACTGCAGCTGACCGCTGTGCCCCCACAGGTATCTTCTACAAGAACATTGGGGATATGTATATCGCTCCAATTGCATCGGAACACTTAAGCAGTTCTGATGATTTTTATATTTCTCTTCTTGCTGACTTTTAAAATGAAACTACCTTTAAGAGAGCAGGATTCTTTGCACTGGTGTGCTCAGTAAGGAAGCAATTGGTTTGGTATTTTAATAATATTATTTTATCATTAATTGTAGGAATTCTGTATAGAACACCTGCTTATGTCTCCGGTGTGCACCATGCATGGTTTTTTTTTTCTTTTTGAACTGATTGTGGGTCGTAATAAACTAAGTACAAGATGAACCCCTGATGCTATTGACTTATCTCCATGCCTTTTGTGTAAGAGAACCTTTGCAAACGTAATCTCATTCTTCCAGCAGTAGCTCTGTCACTCACATGCTGTGGCTTGAGAACTCAAACACAGCAGAGAAGCAGAGGTTGTTTTAATAAAGCAAAGGTAGGGTTGCCAATCCCCAGGTGGGGGCAGGGGATCCCCCAGTTTGGAAGCCCTTCCCCTGCTTCAGGGTTATCAGAAAGCTGCCGGGGGGGGGGGGGGGGAAGTCTGCTGGGCACTCCGTTATTCCCCATGGAGTCTGAATCCCATACGGCATAATGGAGAATTGGTCTGTGGGTATCTGGGGCTTGGGGGGAACTGTTCTTTGAGGCAGACACGCCAAATTTGCAGTGTAGCGTCTGATGCCTCTCCCCAAAAGACCCTCCAAGTTTCAAATAGATTGTACCAGGGGGTCCAATTCTTTGAGACCCCAAAGAAGGTGCCCCTATCCATTATTTCCAAAGGAGATAAGGCATTTAAAAGGTGTGCCGTCCCTTGAAATGTGATGGCCAGAACTCCCTTTGGAGTTCCATTATGCTTGTTACAACCTTGTTTCTGGCTCCACCCCCAAAGTCCCCAGATATTTCTTGAATTGGACCTAAGCAAAGGAAAGACAGGAGATCCAAGCATTAGAAACCTCTGCAGCATGCTTCATCCTCCAGGGGAAAATCCCAGCTGCAAGTCAGGGGTTATGCCCTATGGGGGAACTGGGAGTACAAAGAGCTTTTTGGAAACCTGGGGAAGCAGAGGTACTAAGGTAAGCATCATGGGACAAACATACCATTGTGCATTCGCAGGAACTAATTCCCTGCATTTTCCCTAATAGCCCACGGGGGTGGGGAGAAGCTGAGCCTTGCCACGGGGAAAGGTAGTAGAACAGAACTTCAGTCCTTCTACTTTCATTGTCTCTGCAGCAAAACAGAAAGAGGAGGCAGTACTGCCGGAAGCCACAACACAGAGCATCTGTCTGACCACATAACCACAATGTCATGTACTGGTATGGCTCATTGTGGGTGTGTGAACCCCGCCCTCCCATTGACTTATAATAAAGTCATCCACATTCAGCGAGACTGAAGAAGTAAAGCCCAAGTCCTGTAGGAAAGAACAGGTTCAAACCCTCATCAAGTTTAAAAAGGGGGTTGGAGGAGCCCTGCACATTTGTGAAAGTACTTTATCAGAATCCCAATTGATAGGGGTCAACGATTTGAAACTTTTTACCTCAGACAGCTGGTCATTTTGCCTAGTACCAACCCATCATGGCATCTCCCCTGCCAGTTAAGTACGACACCAAAAGGAAATGTTCTCCAATTCATCTGGGAATGAGGTATTCTACTCAATCTGAGACACCTCACTGTTCTAACCTGCTGGCAGTCCAACACTAAGGTGGTTGTACGTGATTACATGTCATAATGCGCTGCCCACAGCACAGATGAAGAGCTGTTCCCTTAAGACACCTCCAGACCAGCGCTTTTGTGGCTGCCCTTTGGCAGAGCTTGGCTCATTGTCCCACACTTTTTTCTACCGTCCAAAAGCCGCTCGAGAGAGATTTCTTAGAAAATGGATACTCAAATATTCAACCATTCCTGATACTTAAAGGAATATGGTTACTCCTAAGCAGCCTCTGTGAAAACTGTATTGTAGATGTGGTAAACTTTTGTTTTACTGTGATTTCTAATTCTTTATTTGTTTTTCTTGTGTATGGCCCATGGTCTGTTAAACTTAACAAACTTGAACTTGAGTACCTTCCCGTCTGGTCATTGGTTCTTGCCATGTTTGTGAGGTTGATCAAAACCTCCAGGGGTCATTTTGTAGAAAAAGAGGTGCCGAAGCTCATTAGCACAACTCATTTGCATACGCCACACACCCCTGATATCACAAGAAGGTGTACTAAATCATATCCGCTCAGCATCTACCTGAAAATGCTTCTTGAATTCCAAGTGTCAAAAAACCTTACTCCCATCATATTTTTAAAATTACTTTCTCCTATGTGGCCACAGTGGCAGGATGAAGATTGCCATCTGTCTGCTTTATATGTTTTGTCTATTTCCCCATTTTTTGTGGGGGGAAATATGAGAAAGCTTGTCAAATCTTAGTATTCAGCAAAATTCTCGCAGGGGGGGGTGAACAGTGGAGACCAGAAGCAAGTATTTGAGGGAGAGGGAGGTTAAGAAAGAAAGCACAATAAAATTTAGAGGTTCCAGAGCTCTGCACCTGTGAGCTTCTGCCCAAAATGAGGTCTGACAACCTCACATAGCTTTGTTGCAGTCTTCATTCTCTCCTCATTGCAGGAACAAAAGTCACTGGAACATATAAGGACCTTCTGGGCAAGTTCCATCTTCAAGACAGCTGAAGTGAAGAGCAAGCCACAAATAGGTCAGGGTCAGTGGTGGACTCGTTCTATAAAATATTGGTTGCCAGGAGACATAGGGGGCCCACCCACAACTATAAGGCTATCATTTCATTTTTGTAAGAAATAAATAATTTTTTTCAAAAAATGCATGTGGAAAAAAGGTACAATTAAAAACAGTTACATATATTGTACATATTACAATAGCCTCTCAGAATGGTGAATGGATTCCAATGGTGGAATCAGCTGCCGGAAGAGGTGCGGGCCCTGCGGGACCTCAAACAGTTCCGCAGGGCCTGCAAAACTGCCCTCTTCCAAGAAGCCTTCAAGACGTGACCAGACTGAATACAACGCTGCCTGGATAAATAGAGACTGTAGCACCACCGTATTGTTTTAGCTTTTTAACATTAATTTATATTTATATTTGTATTTATATCGTGAATTGATTTTACCTGTATTGTTATTTCATGATATCACATCATGTCTTTGTAAGCCGCCCTGAGCCTGCCTCGGCGGGGAGGGCGGGATAGAAATAAAAACTTCTTCTTCTTCTTCTTCTTCTTCTTCTTCTTCTTCTTCTTCTTCTTCTTCTTCTTCTTCTTCTTCTTCTTCTTCTTCTTCTTCTTCTTCTTCTTCTTCTTATTATTATTATTATTATTATTATTATTATTATTATTATTATATTACTGGCAGTATACAGTAAATACTAAATGTAAATACAGATTGCATCTTCTCCAGGGGAGCTGATCTCTGCCAGCTGGAGATCAGTTCTAAAAGCGGGAGATCTCCAGGCCCCACCTGGAGGCTGGCAACCCTAAACACAGCGTCAATTTTAGTTGCATTACAGTAATAATAGTGGAACTTCTGTTACATTTTCAAGCTACTAAAAGGTCATTAACATTTTAAACATATTGTCTAATGTTTAAGGGGGGCCACTTCATCAGGGCTCACTTGCCATTGGGCAAGCTGACACCCTGGCCAGTCTGCCTCTTGTCAGGATCCTTATCTGAGCCAGTTTGGTGTCATGGTTAAGTGTGTGGACTCTTATCTGGGAGAACTGGGTTTGATTCCCCACTCCTCCACTTGCACCTGCTGGGATGGCCTTGGGTCAGCCATAGCTCTCGTAGGAGTTGTCCTTGAAAGGGCAGCTGCTGTAAAAAGCTCTCTCAGTCCCACCTACCTCACAGGGTGTCTGTTGGTGTGTGTGTGTGTGGGGGGGGGAAGGTAGAGAAGATTGTGACCACTCTGAGATTCAGAATACAGAGTTGGCTATAAATCCAATATCTGGCAAAACCCCATTAGTTCGACTAGTGTACGCTTATCCCATCCTTTTCCCCAAAAAAAGCTTTCGCCAGTACATAATTATTTTCCCCCCTCCTTTTTATCCCACAATAACCCTGTGAGGTAAGTTAGGTCGTGAGAGAGGCTTTGGGCTCATTCACGAGCTTCCACGGTGGATCAGGGATTCAAACCTGGGTCCTCCAGACTCAGTGCTCTAACAGCAATACAATGCAGGGCTCTCAAAATACGACTGTCAAAGGTTGGTGAGAACCACAGCAAAGGGGTTTCCCTGCAACACCTGTGTTCTGAGGAAGAGAAAGAGGAAATGGACAAAGGCTTCAGTGGGTAACAGAGGACAGGCAGAACTGCTCAATGCCGGTTTTATCTCCATCTTCTCCCAGACAAGGAACTACATCTAACCTCATTAGAGACAAATGAAAGGTCAGGGGGTGGTAGTAGTAGTAGTAGTAGCAGCATCAGGAGAAGGAGCTTGGATTTATACTCTGCCCTTCACTTGGGAGTCTTAGAGCGGCTCACAATCTCCTTCTCTTCCCCTCCCCACAACATGCACCCTGTGAGGGAGGTGGGGCTGAGAGAGCTCTGAGAGAACTGCTCTTGAGAGAACAACTCTAAGAGAACTTGTGACTCACCCAAGGTCACACCAGCAGCTGCATGTAGATGAGGAGTGGGGAATCAAACCTGGTTCTCCAGATTAGAGTCCATGCTCTTACCACTACATTAAACTGGTTCTCTAGGATAATAGCTCAAGATCATATAGTATACAGTATAGTGTATAGCAGGGGTGACCAAACTTGCTTAATGCAAAACCCACCTAGAATAAACGTCAGATGTTTGAGAGCTGTGAGACAGGAAGGAAGGGAGGAAGGAAAGAAAGAAGAAAAAGGAAGGATGGAAAATAGATGGGGTGAGGGAGTGAGAGGTAGAAAGAAAGCAACTTTGTCTTTATATGCTCCAAGCTGCTGACCGGCTTGACTTGGAGAAGTGATTTAAAGAGACAAATGCCTTCTCCAAGCTGGCTGACAAGGTGGTGGGGCTTTGAGAGCCACACAATATGTGTGAAAAAGCCACATGTGACTCCCAAGCCACAGTTTGGCCACCACTGGCATATAGTTTATACATACAGACACTCATACAGATTGGTAGGTAGGTAGATGATAGATAGATAGATGATAGACAGACAGACAGACAGACAGAATTCCCCTTGAATTTGGATCTGACCCCACGTGTTCTGCACTTCCTTTGAAAAGGGGTTATTTTTCTGTATCCTATAAAACCTGAATAAAAAAATTTTAAACAACAAAAAAGGGCTTGTGCAGCCATGTCGTCATGTACTTTGTCAATGATAAAAACCCCTTCCTTCCTTCCTTCCTTCCTTCCTTCCTTCCTTCCTTCCTCCCTCCCTCCCTCCCTCCCTCCCTCCCTCCCTTCCTTCCTTCCTTCCTTCCTTCCTTCCTTCCTTCCCTCCTTCCCTCCCTCCCTCCCTCCCTTGCTGTTATTCAGGAATTATGAAGCACACCACATGCGTCCTCAGGTACTTCAGCAGCAATGGAGCCTCCTTTTTCCGCATATGCAGTAATGTTATAACATCATAACACTGACAAAAGAAAATATATCAGGAGCTATAGGGGGAGGGGAGAATGAAGAAACAACATGTGGTCATGTTGCCAAAACTACCCAACCCAACAAACCCAAAGAAGGGAAGGGAAGGGAAAGGGAAAGGAAAGGGAAGGGAAAGGGAAGGGAAGGGAAGGGAAGGGAAGGGAAGGGAAGGAAGGAAGGGAAGGGAAGGGAAGAAGGGAAGGGAAGGAAGGGAAGGGAAGGGAAGGGAAGGGAAGGGAAGGGAAGGGAAGGGAAGGAAGGGAAGGGAAGGGAAGGAAGGGAAAGGGAAGGGAAGGGAAGGGAAGGGAAGGGAAGGGAAGGGAAGGGAAGGGAAGGGAAGGGAAGAGGAAGGGAAAGGGAAGGGAAGGGAAGGGAAGGGAAGGGAAGGGAAGGGAAAGGGAAGAGGGAAGGGAAGGAAGGGAAGGAAGGGAAGGGAAGGGAAAGGGAAAGGGAAGGGAAGGGAAGAGGAAGGAAGAGAAGGGAAAGGAAGGGAAAGGGAAGGAAGGGAAGGAAGGGAAGGGAAGGGAAGAAGGGAAGAAGGGAAGGAAGGGAAGGGAAGGGGAAGGGAAGGGAAGGGAAGGGAAAGGGAAGGGAAGAGGAAGGGAAGGGAAGGGAAGGGAAGGAAGGAAGGGAAGGGAAGGGAAGGGATGGAAGGAGGGAAGGGAAGGGAAAGGGAAGGGAAGGGAAGTAGGATTGGTTGATGTTGGTTTGAGATTGGTTTTGGATGGTTATGTTAGGTATGGGTTAGGTTGTTGGAAGGTTGTTGATGGTTAGGTTGGTTGGGTTGGTTGTTGTTGTTGGTAGGGTTTGGTTTTTGGTTGTTGTTTTTGTTGGTTGTTGGTTGGTTAGTTGGTTTTTGGGTTTTTTGTTTTGGTTTGTTGTTGTTTGGTTTTTTTGTTTTTGTTTTTTGTTTTTTTGTTTGGTTTTTTTGGTTTTGGTTGTTGTTTTTTGTTTTTGTTTGGTTGTTGGTTGTTTTTTTTGTTGTTTTTTGGTTGTTGGTTTTGTTGTTTGGTTTTTGGTTTTTGTTGGTTTTGTTTTTTGGTTTTTGTTGTTGGTTTTGTTTTTTTGTTTTGTTTTTGTTTGTTGGTTGTTTTTTGTTTTTTGTTTGTTTTTTTTGGTTGTTTTTGTTTTTTGTTTTTTTGGTTTTTTGGTTTTTGTTGTTTTTTTTTGTTTTTTGTTTTGTTTTTTTTTGGTTTTTTTGTTTTTTTTTTGTTTTTTTTTTTTTTGTTTTTTTTTTTGGTTTGTTTTTTTTTTTGTTTTTTTTTTTTTGTTTTTTTTGTTTTTTTGTTTGTTTTTTTTGTTTTTTTGTTTTGTTGTTTTTTTTGTTTTTTTGTTTGGGTTTTTTGTTTTTTGTTTGTTTTTTGTTTTTGTTTTTTTTTTTGTTTTTGTTTTGTTTTTGTTTGTTGTTTTTTGTTTTTTGTTTTTTTTTGTTTGTTGTTTAGGATGTATGGTTGGATGTTTAGTTGTTTAAGATAGGAAGGTGAAATTGGGTGGTAGTGTGTGTTTTTTGTTTTGGGATGATGTTGATTGATTATATATAGGGATTTTGGTATTGGAGATGTATTAAGGTTTGTGTAGGTTAGGATAGTGTATATTTGAAGGTTTTATTTAAGGTGGTATGGAGGTTTTGAATGATGAGGGGTTAGTTGATAGTTGGATATAGTTGGAGGAGGAAGGATTGGGGTATAAGGATGTTGAGGATTGTTTGTTGAGAGAGATTATTATTATTATGTTTTTTTTTGGATGGAAAGGTAATTGGTTAGGTTATTGGATGTATTATTTTGATAGGATTGATAGGATGTGTTTTAAGGATGTGGGGTTTTTGAAGTTTGATTGGTGGGAATAAAAAGGGGGATGATGGAATATAGGGATAAAAGGAAATGAAAATAAGGAAGATGGGGGAAAAGGTATGAGAGTTGGGGGGTTTGGGAGGGGTGGATGGTGTGATTTGAAGGGTGGGGGGTGTTGTGTGTTAAGTTATGGGTAGTTATATGGTGGGATGAGTAAGGAGAATGATTGGTATGGAATGTTGGAAGGGGAAGGAGGAAAGAGGAGAA